>NC_141697.1:362960606-363600950 GCF_964263255.1 Lissotriton vulgaris
GTGTTATTTGCATTGAACACAGGAGAGGAGGGTTTAGTCATGTAATTTCTTTTGAGGTCTAGTGTCAAGCCCAATAGAGGGGCTATCGCTTTGCATTAAACCTCAGCAGTTTTTGCATAAACTGACTGAAAAAGTCACCATAGAATTAACGAGACGCCGTTTTTGGGGAGTACCCTCCTAAATTTTATTGTGACTTTCTAAGGGGGTCTGAATTGAATCTCCGGACTTGGTATTTATTTCGACAGCCCATCGCAGTTAACTAGGGCTCTGGGAGCTATGAGAAAAGCCACACTGTTTGGGCCCTGACGCTTTTGGACAATACATTTCTACTGATCATATTGTCACTTTTTCTATAGCTTGCCATTACGATTTTGCCCTGAAGAAGTCTGTGGCTGATTCCACGCTAAGACGAAACACGTGTTGGCTAGGACCTGTTTTGAAGTGTGTTTTAAAGGAACAAAGAAGACAAAAGAAGAACTCTTGAGACTACTTTTGTTGTGGACTGTGCCTATTATTTTGAACAGTTTTTGCTCAGGATATTACATCCATATTTGCAATTTTTATGTAGTTAGATTAAAAAACAAATTAAAGGGGGAGAGTAGAGAGCAAAAATCAGGATAACGAGAGACCTGCGAAAGAGTGAGAGAAGTATGAGTGAGAAGGAGGTGCAGTTAGGAGGAAGGGTGGATCACGATATGGTTCCTTCAGAAAGGAGTGAGCTCAGAATTAAGTATGAAGAAATTAGGAAAAGATACAGTGGAGGCTGTGAGAGAAGATAAAAAACATTAGCTAAGTAAAAGAAGAAGGCTAGATAACCACTAGAGTACAAGGCAGATAAAAATTCTCTGTTTAGAGAAGGCGGCAACTAAATACAACACGGTGATAGATATGTTTCCTAATTCAGGAGTATTTCCAAGTATATCAAACTCTTAAAGGAAAAAGGAAGTATCAAGATAGGAAAAGAATCAGGGTGTGGGGGTGGCTTTACCTGATGGAGTGAAATATTTAAGAGTATCATATCAATCAAGCATCAATGTCATGCCCCTGGTGTCTTGTCCAGGAGAGGGATGTATGACGTTACAACGCATGCTTTTACCACGCATGCCTTTACAATGCGGTTTTTACAATGCATGCCTTTACAACGCATAGTGCTTTGGGGCGCTGGATAGTGAATAGTTTAATTTACTATTCCAACTCCAGTCCCCGTGGATAGTAGGGAAGGTGTTGGATTGTAAATGAAACCTATTTCCTATCCTAGAGCGCCCCCCAGCGCAATGCGTTGTAATGGTTTGCGTTGTAAAAGTTGCGTCGTAATGGTAGTGCGTTGTAAAGGTTGTTTACCCCAGGAGAGGCTTAGTGAATGTTGTGTTGAATTGTTACATGGTTAAACTCATGCAGAACAGATTTACTGAGAGCAGAAGGGATATGGAAAGGAATTTGAATTGGTTTAAGCTGTTAGACAGAGGTAATAGATGATGACAATTTGAAGAAAATATATAGATATTGTTCATACAAAAAAGGGACCTTCTTACTCTATGTCATGGCAACCATAAGAATATAATGGCACAATCAGAAGCCTTACTGCATCTTTGGCTACTGATGTTTCATTGCGCTACCCACAATTCAAAGCAATTTCATCTAACGCAAACAGCCCATACGGTTTAGGGCCTTGCATCAACTTATACCAAGCACTCACCTGGAAGACATATTTCTACTGTTTTTAACCAGTCTGCAAGGCGCCATAAAATACCAACATATGAAAACAAGTGCAACACCCCTTTTTGACTATGTGCTTACAACCTGAGCCTTAAAGTCAGATTGTTTTATTTTACACTGCCCATGTTCCTTTTCCACTGTTTCCTCTCAGACCTTCCTTGTGTTCAAAGTTTACATAGTTAGGGCCACTAGAATCATACGATTAGCTCTGGCTGACGCGTTCTTCACATAAAGATAGATTTACAAGACGTAGCACATTAACATCTGACATATAATTTTCAGATTTTAACAAAATAATGTTTGCTGCTCAAATGGATCAAAAATCACAAAAACAATATCACACATAGTGCAGCATAGTGACACCAAACCCAGTGCATATGTAACTGATCACCTTTCAATTGCTCGTTGCTTAATCAAGTTTTACCTTTTAAACTGGTACTACCGAGGAAAAACTGTTGCCCAAATCCTATTATTAGTGTAGTAACACCACAAAGTAGTGCAACAACATGACCACAGAATGTGCCACATAACTTGCCTCACCTTGCAGCACAATTTAGTCAACACTGCCGCATTGTATGTGCTTTATTGCTGTATAATTTCAGTGGCCGTGAACATAATATGCCCTTTATTGATACTTTGTAATATAGGACCTTTTGCTGGCCTTGGCTCTCGACACAATGTTTTCCAGGCATTTTAGATTTGTTTTGCGGCTAACAACATCTCCAGAGCATACACAGCAAACAAAGTTATCTTTTGCAGTTATTTTGAGTTAATTTGTTACCACATAGAAGCCAGCGCCTCATGTAAGGAAAATAAGCAAATACTGATCATTTCTTCAAAATGCTCGCTTCTGAGCAGTGACACATTACACTGAGGCTCTTCCTGGCCTGGGGTGCAGGAAAAAGAAAAAGGCTTTTATGGAAAGAGAATCCTAAAGTTACACTTGTCTCGGCCTCTTTAGCACCCACGGAAAATACTTCCGCCCCTCACCAGGCCTGGCACTGTTTGTCTGCCCGTGAACTCTGGTCTTTGCTGAATAGCAGCATACATGGTTTGTAAAACCAGTTTTGTGTGTGCTGAGCTATTTTTGTAGCGATGTTTACTTACTTACAGCACACGTGGCAGAGACAAGTTGTGAGACAAGCACTACAGCCGCCGCACTTCTCCCCAGGTATATATTGCGAAGTCAAAACTGCCACAATTTACCTGGAGAAAAATGCCTCGTACATAACAGAATATGGCAACGCCAAAATCTGTATGTTATGCCCCATTTGTAACTGGTCTCATAGTTACTGCAAACGGTAAATTCTATTGCCACGCATATACCAATTACAATTTGTGTGATAAACATCACACCTCACGCATTTTCTTCTACTAAATGTCAGCAGCTAAAACCTGTCGAAATGTACAAGGGCACATACAAGCCAGTAAATAATCTGACGTTTTGTTGCGTTAAGCACCAAAATCCAAACATTAACCCAATTTTTGGGGCAGTTATAGTAATTGAGACGTTATTGTTTTTTCAACCCTTCTTAGAGCCCCTGCAGCTCCACTCTGCCTATTGCTGGGAGAATTACCCCCCCCCCCCCCCAATTTAGCACCAGTTACGCTTCTGCCGAATACCTTAACATAAGCCAACTGTCGGAATACAGGGTGTAATAAATAGGGCACCCTTTTACGGGCCAATACGAACTGTCAAAGTAAACAACACTCTGCATGCTGGGGGGCCTGAACTCATATGTAGTTTTAAAGAAAAACTACAAGTCCCAGAACACAGTGAGCTATTAGCTACAATTCATGACTGGATGAAGTTGTCACATACATGGTATACATTAGAGTGTGGAAAAAGATCCTTTCTGCACGAATATGTAGGATCTCCATGTGGCCCCACATCACCGGAACACCACTTTATACCACTTGTGAAATTTGCTTTTAGATATTGTTCTCACATGTATTGGCTGGTCCAAAGGACTCAAACAAAATTAACAGACTACAACTCCCAGAATGCTCTGATATGTGAAATCAAAGTACAAGAAGGGAAAGGCGGCGTTCCTGTGACGTGAGCCATCCGGCCACCCTACATCTATCAGCAGTTAAAAGATGTTGGAAACAAAGTGAAGCAGCATGCAAGCTGTTGGCATTTGAAGTTCTCTGTCACATCATTCCAGCGATGTTCTGAAATGAGTGATTTTGGATTGAGAGGCAGTTCCAGCAGCAACACTTCTCTTCCGAATCAATTATACTAATAAGAGGGGAGGACCACCCAGCTGAGGCTGCTTGTGCTAAAACTCGTGCTGAAGTTCAGAGAGCCCTCCTGATTGGCTCCAGTCTCTCTCGCGCACCAGGACTGCCAGAGTGCGCCAAAGGGGTGTTAAGACCAACACACGTTGTTTTGTTGATTCTGGTGGAGGTGTTCCCTGCACAGTGCCCCGCAGCCTCGGAGTGGCAAAGTCGAACATCAATCACACACTGCCTGAATCAGCCCACACCAAATGTGCAAAGTAGTAACAGCAGCAAACACTCAGAAAAGATGAGCGGAAAACAGCTGAGGCTCGTGCCGCATCCAAGACAAAGCCCCCCAACACGTCCCCATTGCTACAATATCCTATAGCCTGATGGATGCAGGGACGTCATAAACGCAACGCATACACAAACAAATCAAATATAAATAATGCAATACAACCCACACACGCGCCGCTGCAACTGGCATGCTTTGAGGGAGATCGGCGTTATCATGGCAAAGCGAAAAACATGATAGATAACATTTTCAGCGATCTGGCTGCGATCTGTACTCGGTGAAAGCAGCCACAGCTAGCTGTTGCTGGGGTAGCGCAACCCACATAACAGCACAGAAGATGAGGAATGAGAAACAGGCTCTGGAGAAAACATGTTTTTTTCCTTTACCTTGCAGATTCTGGACTCGGATGTCGCTTATCTGTCCAATCAGCTCCTCCCGCTGGAACCAGTCCCATTCGTGCCCGGCCATGGGGGCTATCCAGGGTGAAATGATAAATGCTGCAAACACACACCAAACGGTTCAAAGAGAGCGTGGCGCCGGAGGGGTCCTGTTCCTGTGCCTGGGGGAGGAGGGCGGGGGGCGGCCGCTTCCCAGCTCAGGGAGCAGAGCGGGAGGGGGACGGCCAGCGCGCGCAGGAGCAGCCCTCGGCCATCTCCCGGGACCGGAGAGGAGGGAGCAAGGAGTGCAACAGTGGAGCAGTGATGGGAGGGCGAGAGTACGGGACCAGGAGCAGGGAGAGGGCACGAGCGTGGAAGGGGGTGGAGTGACCTGTCGGCAAAAGCAGCGGAAAGTACCTGCTCCGGAGAGAGGGGCTGGCAGCTCCCTGGCGGGGCAGCGTGGGTTTGCTTATAGAGAGCTAAAAAGCTGCAGGAGCCTCAAAGAGAGAGGGGGCATGGAGGAGGGAGGAAATAAAAACTGCAAGGAGAGGGTACGCTCAAGACAAGGGTTGTGAGAACGTGATGTTTTGCTTCTGTGGGAGGGGAAAGTCAGGGCAGGGCAGAGGGGCCGTTCATGGCGCGCAGGGGCGCACATGGCATTAGGCAGGGGCAGAGAGAGGCGAGCTCTCAAGCATCGCGGGCACCGAGGGCTATTTTGATTCTATTAAGGAGGTGGCTGATGTGCTGCCAATGTGGGACTAGGCAGGGGGAGCGAATCTGCGTGTTCCCGCACCCTGGCACCCGACGGGGCAAGCTCGAGAAAGTGACAGCTACAGGGGAGACAAACAGCTGGGGGTCGCTCAAAGTTAGGAGAGGAATAGAATAGGGCACTGGTAATGGGCCATTATCAAGCAATAAAGGAGAGTTATTCCACTCCAGACCGGAGTGAGTGAGTCAGCGTAAAGAGAGAAAAGTCTTCTCCATGGTCGAGGTCAGGCGGTACGAGCTACCTCCCGCAGGGCGCGGGAAGAGAGAGGGGTACCCTCTTCAGGGGGAGTGAGCGCCGAGGGCGGTAGTTGGGCTGGGGAAAGCGCGGTGGTACACCGCCTCTGTCGCGGTCAGGGCGAGGTAAGTGAAAATGAGCCAATGTAGTATACAAAGGTAGGGACCGAAGATGTAGTCTGGCGGGCGAGCACCGATTCCTGTGTGGGACTTGAGGTTCCCACGCACATTGTGATGCCACTTGTGACCTGCGCACCTGCTGCTGACGCAGCTCTCTGTTTACAAGGATTCCAGTCGGGGCCGAAGTTCGCAGACATTCGGTGAACATGTGATGAAAACAAAGCAAATCCACCGAGAGACGCCACAGACACTCCCCTCGCAGACAGCAGTCACACCCCGCAGACACAGGCACTCCCTTTGCAGGCACCAGAACCCCCGCCCCAAGAGCATGATGCTGTCGTCGTTGACAGAGGACTTTCTCATACAGTAAACATACCATGCACATTCAGCAGGCCTTCTTGGTATAGCCAGCAAACACTCCCACAGGCAACATAAACTCCATTTACTGACAGCAGACACACTCGCACAGGTAACATAAACTGCCATCGCAGACACCAGACGCTTCCTAGCACAGCAGCACACTCTCCACTTAGAGCAGACAACCCCTTCACTCATAGCAGAGCCAACACATTATTAAGTACAACCAGTGCTTTAAATGGGGGAAAAATAAGTGCAGGTACTCATTAAATTGAGCTAGGGGCGTGGACAGTGGGCGGAGTTAGACATGATACAAAAACACTTCTATAGAGTATTCAGGTTGTCCTTTCATTGTCCCGGATAGTGGCCTCAAACTTTCCATTGTGCAGATTAACAACTAAAACCCCGAATGAGCCAAGCCATCAACAGTACTTTTAGCTCTTTCAGGCTAATAATCAATGTGCTCTAGGACGAGAGAGACTCTGGCACTTACACCTTTTTGCAGGACAGAACAAAACCTGTGAGAAATGTATCAATCCAAACGAAATGTGTTAACTCATTATATAAAATGAAGTGAAATACCAAATGTTCATGTTTTCTTGTTTTGTAATATTTACAGCTTCTAAATATCATAATATTTCTAATGTTCCTACTTCGTTGCATTTGGTGCAATCCCTAAATATTCAAGGGTGCACACACACACACACAAACAAGCATTCCAGACATTTCTTTCCAAATACGTCCTGATTCTGTTCCTCTCAAACCCACACTCTATGTTTTCACATCTCTGAGCTCGAGATCCCACCCGCACTTACCTCTCTCCCGTTTGTAGCTAATTTTGTCCCACTCTTGTTACCCCAATTGTATCCTATCACTCTCTCTCATCACTCTTTCTATTTCTAATCTGCCCTCTCCGCGCCTCTCTATCTCTTTCCATAACCGTCTGGATGCCTTCCATATCTCTGTTTGCACTTACCGCTTCTGCCTCTCTACCTTTTCCTACTTTAAACTCTCTGCTTCTCCCACCTCACTCTTCACCTTCACTCACCCCCATTTTCCCTCCTCTCCCCTCGGCAGGTGCCCCCCCCCCACCAGAGAGATTGCAGTGGCAGACAGTGAACACTTCAGGGTCCAGAGTATGTGCAGAGTCCAGCAGGGTAGAGGTCAGGGGAAGAACAATATAGGCCTCCAATGGTAAGGCCATTTGACGTCCCCCACCTCACCTGGGCCCCAGGAGGCTGCTTAAGACATCCTCACCACCTCATCCCCGCCCCGCCCATCAAGGACTCAATGTCCCAGTGGGTGGGATGAAATCACAGGGACAAGTGAGTCATGTGAAAGACGGTCAGACTCCAGTGGGAGGCCAAGGGGTGAAAATGGCCCTTTGTGCCTGCGTTCCTCTACGGACCCAGCATCGATGTCTGGCAGCCAGGTGATGAGGACAAGGAGAGGGTACATCTGTGTAGGAAGTGAGCAGAGATCCTCTTTCCCCTGCAGCAGGCCTCCAATAGGCTGTTCAGGCCCCATCGGGCTGCTTGCCACAGCCGGAACCAGTCCAGTGCCCAATTTATTAGTCCGACCCTGAGTACCGGTTCTCTCCTTGACAGTGGAGAAGTGCCAGTACTTGGCCCGGTAAATTTAAAAAGTGCCGGTACTCGGTACCGGTGATTACCGGCCCATTTAAAACACTGAGTACAACTTACTTGATAGGAATGACCGGTTTTAACATAGGAAGTAGATGAGCATAGAAACGCTACACACACATTATACACACAGAGATATTCAATGAAAAAACAAAGGTTTAAGATTAGTTATAATTAGTAAAACTTTATTTAATATTTGTGTACATAACTAACTTAACCTCCCATAGAAATTCAAAAGTTATACTTATAACTTTGCTATAATTTGCACCTCACCCAAAACATGCTATAACTCGCACACCTTCGTACATCATGTGGAGAACTCGCTAACCACACTAAGTAAACTATAAGTCGGGCCTTCCCCATGCACTGTTTATACCCATTCATATTATTCCACTTATAACCAGAGCCACTAGGATTATGCTGCAGGAGAGGGCCAATTATACAGCAAGCTTGAGTAAATTATGCAGCAAGAAAAGCCAAATTTTATGGCACGACACGGAGGCCATATTATGCAAATCTCCTTTATTGCCACAGCTCAGCAGCAACAATTGAATAACATAGAACTTCAATGAACATTCTAGACAAGTATAAAGTCCCATGGAGACCATCCATCTTCCTTCTTTGTTGCTCAGAAAGATAAGTCTACTTTCAGGCATAATGCTTTATAACCTTTTTAGGTCTCGTGACCTATCAATGCGCATGCGCATTGAGCGGAGCGAGACTATAGGGCTTTAACCAGACTTTAACTAACTGGCGATTTGGTGCGGTGCCCGTGCGCTTTTGACCTAAAATGCGCGTGCACATCATCAAATCGCCATCTGTTCCCTCAGCCGCACTCCTCCAACACCTTTGAAGTGAAGCTTAGCTTCACTTCAAAGGCCCCTGCTGCTTCACACCCTCATCGCCGCTCTCCCCGCTCCGCCCCATCCCCTGCCCGCCGTGTCGCATTTCTCCTCCCCCCCTCCCCACAGCAATGCCCTCCGTCTTGTTTTATTGGGGAAACATCATTTACAGCGAAGTCTTTTCCACGAATGACGTTATCAACGATCCACACACCCCGCAAACGTCTCTTCAACGCGGGTGCCTTCCACGACCGTCTTTACCACGCAAGTGGTATTCCTTTTGGTCGTCCTGCTTGTAAGTTCTGCGTGTTCTTGGGGGGTTGGGGGCGTCTCCCCCCCATAAAAAAATAAAAAATAAAACGAGCAGGCTAAATACATTAAAAAAACGCACTACATTGTCATTTAAAAGTAAAAGAAAAGAGCCGCAGCAAAGACGTGGCGTGTACGTCATAATTGTAGTCCTTTTTTAGTTTTGGTAGACGTGTTTTGACGCATATTTCCATGGTGGATGGAAGTAAGAGCTGCTGAACGTAACGTTTTTTAAATGCGATGTTAGAACTTGCGTTCTAAAAAGCTGCGTGGTAAAGCCACTTGCGAAGTAAAATTCGCGTGGTAATGCCATGCAGAGTATTTGTATTCGTGGTAAAGTCATATATTCGTTTTTTTGTAGCTTGTTTGTTGTTGTATTTGGTGCATGTAAAGCGTACGTATGTTAAAGCGGTGGTACCAACCTTTTTGTGAGTATTTCTTTCATGTTCTGACTGTGCTTAAAACGGAATTACCATGTTATGTAGCAGTCTCTCACTAGCATGCGCATATCACACATTCCTAATATTCCGTACATGCAGCAGCCTTTTTTCCATGTGGTTACAGCGCCAGAGACCTCGATTTGAACTACATTTTCCTGGATTGCTATGACAAACATATTTTTATGTAAAGCGAGATGGTTTAAGCCACGAATACTGATTCTCATGACCTACAGAGCCGGAAATGTGTGTACTCACTAGCCAAGCAGATGTAGATCTTTTACGTGCCATTACTGTACACTTATAGATGTTATTTTTGAGAAATGGCCGTACTGGTCCATTAAAGACATAATCGCCATGCCTATGTATCTGTTCTTTAAAGGACGATTGTTAAAAGGTCGTCAAATTGGTGTATTAAAGACTGACGTTATTTGTAATAAGTGCCAGCGCTGCACCATTGAGATGAATGACCTTACATTTTGCCAATGCAGGTTCATTGAAGAGTGACTCTGCTAATGTGATACGACTGCTGGTTTGCTAAATTATTGCTCAGAATAGTCTGACTTGTTGACATTTGCCAGTACACCCTTTGGAAAAGCGGGCATGCACATAATCACATCCAGTCATTTGCTGTCCATTGGATACTACTCTGCAGTACAGTTACCCTCTTCTGGGACAGGGTCATGTAAAATGCTTTTAACTGGTATGCTGTCACTACGGCACATGCGTTCATTATTGGGAGTAGATGCATGTACTTGATATCTCGTGATTCACGTTTGTTATTTGCTGAAGTGTTTACACATTACGTTTCTTTATCCTGCTACCTTTGCGGTGTCGTCATTGACGCACGTGTCCTGTCTGTCCATTTGTATGTGTGAATTTGAAGAATTACAAGGACAGTTTGACAGCTGTCTTAATCCATTATCCGTTGTTTCTAAAATTGCTATGTTGGCTCTCAGTTGCAGAGCCGAATATGCATCCAAGTTGAAAGAAAACTATACTGTTTTTGGTCTGTCTTATGCTGCAAGTGGGTGTTTATTACCTTTGTGTCGATTTAGCTTACAAGCTGTAAGCATCGCATCAATGTGTCTCCAGTAAAATATGCTTTTTGAGCACAAATGTTCCAAGGAGTAGAAACAGCACAACTCTCTTCGCTGTGCGCTCCGTGCTGCAAAGCCCACAACCCCCCTCCCCTCCGACAAACTTTAAGAAATCCAGGAATGCTGCTGATTTCATCTCAGTCGTTAAGATCCCGCAGCGTCTCAGAACCAGCGTGCTTTTTTTTTTAGTCATGCCATAAGTATGCGCTATATCCGCATCCACCAGCACATCCACCACCACTTCCACCACCACTTCCACCACCACATCCACCACCACCACATCCACCACCACCACATCCACCATCACCGCCACACCCACCGCCACACCCACCGCCACACCCACCGCCACATCCACCGCCACATCCACCACCACATCCACTGCCACATCGACCACCACATCCACCACACCCACCACCACCACATCCACCACACCCACCACCACTACATCCACCACCCCATCCACCACCACCACCCCATCCACCACCACCACCGCATCCACCATCACCACCGCATCCACCATCACCACCGCATCCACCATCACCACATCCACCGCATTCACCACCACCACATCCACCACCACATCCACCACCTCATCCACCGCATCCACCATCACCACTGCATCCACCATCACCACCGCATCCACCATCACCACCGCATCCACCATCACCACATCCACCACATCCACCACCACCACATCCACTGCATCCACCACCACATCCACCACCACATCCACCACCACATCCACCACATCCACCACATCCACCACCACCTCCACCACATCCAACACATCCACCACCACCACATCCACCACCACCACATCCACCACCACCACCGCATCCACCACCACCACATCCACCACCTCATCCACCACCTCATCCACCACCACCACATCCACCCCACCCACCACCATCACTTCCACCACCACATCCACCACCACATCCACCACCACTTTCACCACATCCACCACCACCACATCCACCACCACCACATCCGCCACCACCACCACATCCACCACCACATCCACCACCACATCCACCCCCACATCCACCACCATCACCACCACATCCTGGCTCACTGGCTCTTGGTTACCGAGACCTGGTTAAGACTTTGGTCCAATCCGGATTTAGCTATAGCTCTCCCTCATAATTATCAGATACAGCGTCTGGATAGGAGGGATCAACGAGGAGGAGGGTTGGCTATAATTTACCATAATTCACTTAACTGTTCTATACACGCATTGACAACCATCAAAGGTGCTGAAGCCTTAGCTTTTTGTCTAGGCATCCACGACTCCCTTACTTTTTCTGGCGCTCTTATCTATCCCCCCCCCCCCCCGGCTCTCCTACGGAGTTTCTTGAAACTGTGGGAGATGCACTGAGCGATCTGGTGCTTAGATATTCACATTTTATGGTGCTAGGAGACTTAAATCTGCACTTAGACTCCCTTAAAGAACCAGGAGTAGGTAGTTTTATTGACATTATTGATATTCTTGGTCTCACTCTCCGAAATCGAGAACCGACCCATGTAGCCGGACACTTGCTGGACTGTATTTGTTCCAACTCGGCTAGATTAATGGTCAGGCAGCCGCGTCCTCAAATCTGGTCTGACCATTTCTTCATTCCTTTTGATATTGTATCAAATTATAATGTTCCCGCTGCTATCATGAATAATGAAACACGTAACAATACGCATAAACCTAATTGGAAGAAATTTCCTAGCAGACCAGACCTGATAGGAATGTTAAAAGAAGGTACGCCTGTATTAACTGGCGACACTATAACAGATAACCAGAAATTCCGTGACTGGATAGGTTTGGCTGGGGATCTATTAGGACCAGCTAGTACGAAAAATCCAGCTGCCATCAAGGGCAAAAGGAATGACTCGTGGTTCTCGCCGGCTCTGAAGTTAGAGCTGGAAGAAGTGAGAGCACTTGAACGGAGATGGCGTAGGAAATATGAAGGGGCTGCGTGTAATATCTATAAATCAGCAAGAAGGCACTATCATGCTGGGATTAAACTAGCTAAAAAAGCCTACTACCTACAGTCCATATCTACAGCGGGTTCTGGACAAAAATACAATTTTAAAATAGTAAATGACTTCACCAACCCATCGGCCCTGTCACAAGAGATCCCTCCATCTCAGGACCTCTGTAACTTGATTGCCGATTATTTCGACAACAAGATTGTTGACATTGTGAAGACATTTCCTTTGCCATCTTCTTCCCTATGTAGCTTAGAACGGGCAGAGGGAGTTGAGACAATCAGGAGGACTTCGCGTCTTGAGTCCTTTACACCTGTCTCCCTTGAGGAGACTTTTAAAGCCATTCTGGCCAGTAAGTCTGGATCTCCTTTTGATCCATGCCCACCTTTGGTTTTGCAGACATCGGTGGAGGTTGTTAATCCTATTATCAATAACATCATAAATTCATCGCTAGCCACAGCTGTAATCCCCACTTAATGGAAGCTGGCAGCAGTTAAGCCCCTCCACAAAAAAGCCCTAGCTGACCCAACGATCCTCTCCAATATGCGACCTATATCCCTGCTCCCGGTGGTGTTCAAACTGGTGGAAAAGTTCGTTAACAGCCAACTCACGAGCTATTTGGAGGAGAATAACATCTTACATCCCAACCAGTCTGGGTTTCGGTCAAAACACTCTACTGAGTCTGCCCTGTTGTTTACAGCAGAGACCCTACGCATGGCCATAGACCAGGGAAAGAAGGCTGTCTTGATTTTATTAGATCTGTCGGCAGCCTTCGACATGGTCTCACATAGCATCTTAGTGGACCAGTTGGTGGCCGCAGGAATAGGAGGAACGGTCTTCGGTTGGCTTAAGAACCTCCTGAATAATAGACGCCAAATTACAATCCTGGGCAAATTCCAGTCAGAAGCTAAGGTCATCAGCTCCGGGGTCCCTCAGGGCTCGAGGTTAAGCCCTGTTCTTTTTAATCTATACATGGTACCCCTGATTGAGCTAATTGCATCATTTAACATCAGTACAATATCATATGCAGATGAAACTCAGCTTATTCTGGTATTGGATGGGGAACTGCTGGGGGCGGAGGAAAACCTGAAGAATTGCCTAACAGCTACATTTAAATGGATGACTGATAATCATCTTAAATGCAATTCTGGCAAGACAGAGATCTTGCCTTTTGGAAATCAAAATCTGTTTTCCCCGAAAAACTGGTGGCCTGACGATGCTGAGGCCCCCCTGACACCATTTCATCTGCTCGAAACCTGGGCATTAAATTTGACGACCAACTGTGCTTTAAACAGCAAGCAGTGGCCGTAGCCGGTATGTGTTTACACACAATCAAATCTTTGAGGAAGTTTTTTGATCTTCTTCCTCTGTCAGCCAGAAAATCAGTCGCAGTTGCCTTAATTAATTCGAGGCTGGATTACTGTAACAGCCTTTATGCTGGAGTCAATAAGTCCGTACTCCATAGGCTACAGATGGTCCAACATGCTGCGGCTCGGCTGGTGCTACATTGGCCCCGTAAGTCATCTGCGTCAGCTGTGCTTAAAACACTGCATTGGTTGTCAGTTGGCAAAGGGATCTTATTTAAGATCCTATTGATCACATTTAGAGCCTTTCTACAGCAAGGGCCTAAATATTTGTGTAACGGCTTCAAACAATACCATCCTACCCGCTGCTTGAGGTCTGATAATCAGAAGCTGCTAATCATCCCCAGATTCAGACTGGCTACCAAAGGAGGAAAATCTCTTTTTGTTTTGGGAGCTAGAGCCTGGAATAAGCTCCCACTTCACCTCAGGTCACTGTCCCACCTAGCACAGTTTAGGAAAGCTCTAAAGACCTGGGTGTTCTCTCTTACAGATGCAGCCTGCATAGCATTGGTGTAAAGTGTAAGCGTCTCCATTGGTCAATCTTTTCCTTAAACCATGCCATCTGGTTTTGAGCGCCAAGATACTCCATGGAGTGATAGACGCGCTATAAAAGTGTCCCCTACATCTACATCTACATCCACCATCACCACCACATCCACCATCACCACCCCACCACATCCACCACCACATCCACCACCACCATATCCCCCAGATCCACCACCACTACATCTATTTGTGTGTGTGTGTGTGGCTCTGTGTGTGTGTAGGTGCAAATGCAATGTTCTTGGATTTTTGTCACAATAAAATACACTGAACATAATCTTCACAAAAGTTATTTACAAACGTTTAAGCAATTGCCATTATAAATTACAATAACTTTTATTTAAGTATTAATTATTTACAAAATTAAAAGCCATTGTTATTTGTAATATCAATACATCTAAGTCACGTAAATACAACACACATTGCATTACAAATGCTATAGGTGTCACATTTGCGAAAGTTAAAACTATTGACATTGTAACTGACAAAGCTATTAATTTTGCTATTTTCAAAACCAACACATAAATAAAAAGTGTCATTTACAATACCAATCGCTCAAACTTTCCTAATGCGAGACCTATTGCATTTCCAATGCTTGTTATACTTGTGTGTGTATATATGCTATCATTACGATATACTACCCTTATATACTACCCTTTTATATGCTTAAAATTCATTATATTCCTTATACCTACCAATTAAAGGGCCAAATTTATGTTCTTTTCCTCTGGATGCCTGTACCCTTGAATACTTGTACATTCCGTTCTCCCCTCTCTTAACGTACTTTCACACCCCTTTTAGGGACTAATCTCTCCCTCTCTCCTCTGGTTCTATTTCAAACCGGATTAGGCACAGACTTATATTTTTCTCCGAACCTCGTATACATTAAAATTCTCTACCCACGCGCTCGCGTACCGCTCCTGGATACGAGCGCCGCGCCTCACACTACCTTCTTTCCCAACGTATCGGGACCGCACTCCCTCATCGGCATTGGGAACCCTCCTGGGCAAGGCTCACATTTCTCTCATTCCTCTCCGCCCCCCTCGGCGCACTTACTCACGTCTGAGGCGGGCCAGATTAGACATTAGAGGAGTGTACCTGGGGTGGCGCCACGCACACTACTACGTGTGTGGTGGCCATTTTAACTCCTTGGGCATCAACAGTCATCTTCAGTACGATCACCATTTTCCTTAATTGGGCTGACCTATACCTGTTACGTACTTCAACAGTTGATTTAACTGTCTCGGTGCCCTCGGTCAGCTGTTAAGACGCTCCGGTAGGAACCTCTGTTAGCATAATATCAAAAACGCCTATATTGGGTGACAAACAATGTTTAAAAAAACACTTCTTGACAAACTCTATTACTATAATATTGAAAGTGATCTTTTGGTGACAAATAATATCTGAAGAAATATTTCCTAATTGATTAATACTATTTGGGTCACATTACTCAATAATATCTGATATTTAATCACAATGTCTACACCCCAAGTTAATATTAAAGGGCAATGGGAGGAGCTAGTAAACAAGGCCCTAGAGAAAGTACTTGGCTCCATTGACGATACAATAAATAAAAAATTAGAATCTTTGTCACAAAAGATCTCCCCACGACCTTCCACTAGCAATCAAGATGCAGGAGCGCATAAGGCTCCACAGAAGAGAACTCCTGGAGGTAAAGAGCCAAAAGGCTCAAAGAGAGCGAAAACCTCCGTCCCTATTTCACGCTCTCTAGGCGGTGACAAGACTGGTGCCACGGGCACCCCATATGGGCAGGAACAGGGCCCGAGCTTCCTATTGATATTGACAGTAATGATAGTTCTGACCCTGAAATCGAACTATCTTGCTCCTCTGGTTTCAACACAGACGTGGAAGAGGCTCAAGCAAGGGGAGCGAGAAGCTCTGAAGAGGCTTCTAAGGCCTCAGATCCTAAAATGGGGCTCTTGGACCCATTCAGAGACCTAATGTTTGCCCCATTGTTAAAAAAAACACCCCCTATCCCCAGAATGGACCCCCTCCCAACACGTGGGAGACTACCTCTCCTTCTGGCTGAGGAGAGAGATCCCAAAGGAAGTCAGAGCTAGACTCCGCTCTGAATGCCCGAGATCCACCCTCCCTAACAAAGTGGCTGCAACTCCCGAATTGGACCCAAAGGTGGTGGTGGCCTTCATAGCCAAAACATCCAGAAGCCCAAGAAAGGGCATGGATAAAGGCCTAAGAACCTGTCAGGACCGTCTTCTTGACACCATTGGTCCCCTTACAAAGATTTTTGAGATGGTTGAATCAATCTATCTGGGAGACTCCCCAATTGACCCTAAGGAGCTCACGGAGTGGGTCCAAAGGGCTATATGCCTTATTGGGAATGCTAACACAGCTATCTCTACAGAGAGGAGGAAAGGGGTGTTGTTAAAGATCGACCCCAAACTAATCGAGCTAGCCAAAAATGACAGAGGGCCGAATTCTCAAGGTTTCCTATTTGGCCAGGATTTTATTAAAGATATGGCCAAATACGTTGGCGCTTTTAGTTCGATACAAAAGTCTCAAAAATAAATAAAAAAAGTATTTCAGGATCGTGTTTTTACCCGGGCCGGGAGAATACAGGGTCGTTTCCCCAGCCGCGGGAACTCTAACACAAGACTCTTTATGGCCCGTGGGAGTGGCAGATTAAACAGCAACTATGGAGGATCTCAACAATTCTACCCTCAGAGACAGAGGAACCGCGGATGTCCCTTCAGAGGTGAGCGGAGACAATGCTCCTTTTTATCAGGTAGGAACCTGGACAGACCTTTCAGATACCCCTCTAAAGGTGGGAGGGAGACTAATTCATTTTTCTGGTAATTGGATTTGGTAACCAAAGATTCTTGGGTTCTAGATACGGTGAAAGGGTACAAATAGACTTTATCAATACTCCTTTCCAGACAAGACACCCTCGAGAAATTACCTTCTCTACCAAAGACATGGCCCTAGTTTCTCAAGAGGTTCAGGAATTACTAACGAAAGGTGCGATCGTGAGAAGCACTCACATAGGCTTCCTCAGCAATGTTTTCTTGTAGAAAAGAAAAACAAGGAAGAAAGACCAGTCATAAACGTAAAAGAATTAAACCAGTGGGTAGTCTACCAGCATTTCAAAATGGAAGACATACACCTTCTAAGGGACATTTTAAGAAAAGGGGACTAGTTAACAAGATTGGGCCTAAAAGATGCTTACCTGACAATCCCAATCTGGGAACCCCACCAGAAGTTTTTCCAATTCATCTAGGAGGGGCAACTATAACAATTTTGCAGCCTCCCTTTCGGTCTATCTTCCGCCCCTTGGTGTTTCACCAAGGTTCTTCGACCCGTCACTGCTTGGCTGAGACAAAGGAGAGTGAGACTGATCATATATCTCGACGATATCCTCATAATGGCTCAATCAAAAAAGACCATTTGACTTCACACAGATCTCACAATACACCTCTTAGAGCATCTAGACTTCATTATAAACTTAAAAAAATCGTGCATAATTCCATCTCAACAAACACAGTTTCTGGGTTTCTTGGTAGACACTGTGAAGGCAGAACTGCGTCTTCCGGGCAACAAAGTAAGTAAAGTGAGGAAATAACTGAGAAAATTGCTTGCTCTAAAGAGCTTCCCCTTAAGGACCCTGTCAACGATCCTGGGCCTACTTTCATCCACAATTCAAGCAATTTTACCAGGCCCCTTGCAATATCGAGCACTTCGAAGATTGAAGGCGAATTCTCAGAGACCGAACCAATCTTACTCCAAAATAGTTTCCCTAGATCAGGAATCGAGAACCGAACTCCTTTGGTGGTTGAAGAATGTAGAAGCATGGAATGGCAGAGCCATTTTTGGGGAGGAACCGGATCTGAAAATAGAATCAGACGCGAGTTTGGAAGGATGGGGAGCGAAATGTGGGAACTCATCAACAGGGCGAGGTTGGACTCCTTAAGAGAAGAAATTGCATATCAACTGCTTAGAATCACTAGCAGGTTCCTTTGCGATTCGTTGTTTCACCCAGAAATCAATGAAATGCTGTGTAACGTTACGGATGGACAATGTGGCCGCAGTACGATATGTTGGCAAACTAGGAGATCCTCATTCCAAGGGTCTAACAGACCTAGCGAAAGGCTTATGGAACTATTGTTTGAACAAAGGAATTACGGTTATAGCGGAACACATTCCTGGGTTGAAGAACGGGGTGGCAGATTGGTACTCAAGAAATTTCAGAGATTCAAGCAATTGGAGACTGGACAGACAGGTATTCTTAGCCATCCAATCCAGATGAGGTCCCTTCAAGACAGACCTATTTGCAGACGGTCTGAATACTCATCTGAAGAATTTCTTCATTTGGAGACCAGACCCTCAAGCTCAAAAGGTAGACGCTTTCCTTCAGGATTGGAGGGGGTTAGCACCTTATGCTTTCCCACCATTTGCAATGCTTTCTCGCCTGTTCCTTCATGCTCGACGTTACCAACAGACCATGGTCATAATAACTCCACTTTGGAGATCTCAGGCCTGGTTCCCAATCATCCTAGAAATGAGTGTAGACTTCCCTACTTTAATTCCTTCTTTCAAGGAAATACTTCTAGATCCAGAGGAAAACATCCACCCCCTTGTAGAGCAGGGTCTTCTAACTCTGACGGAATAGAAGTTTTCAGGAGACGATGGCAAATCCCTGGGCTTTCGCCAAATGCTTTCAGACTCATCTCTGAGTCATGGGCATCATGTACAAGAAAGGCTTATCGATTGGCATGGAACAAATTGGTTCGCTGGTGCTTTCAACGATGTTATGATCCTATTTCAACTGATTTAGTCAACGTTGTTAACTACCTCTTAGAACTTTTTACATCAGGCTTATCTTATAGAACCGTTAATGTTTATCGATCTGCTATTTCTGCTGGTCATTCACTAATTAACGGAATCTCCATTGACCAGACTCTTTTAACCAAAAAGATAATGAGGAGCATGAGAGTATTAAACCCTCCTCTCCCAAGTATACCGCCCTATGGGATGTTACCCTTGGTCTCCGAACTCTATCATCTCGGGGAGATAATACTTCTCTTGCTCTTAAACGCATTTCATTTAAACTTACCATTCTACTATGTCTGGTATCTTTTAGAAGAACCTCAGACGTTAAAGCTTTAGATGTTTCTAGCAGGGCCTTCTAGCCCGAAGGGGTTTGTTTTTATCTCAAGAAAAGAAAGAAGACAATGGCTTCCTCTATCTTTTACCCCTTTTTTCATCAGAATGAAAGACTTTGTGTAGTGCTTGAAAGAGTATGAGAGAAAATAACTACAAATATAAGAATTAATGAATCTCAATTACTAATTTCCTATAGATCCCCTCATAAAGGAGTCTCTTCTCCAACCTTAGCTAGTTGGGTAACAAATGTCATGCATGAAAGCGGTGTAGATATATCTATTTTTGGTGCAAACTCCCTCAGGGGTGCCTTGGCCTCAAAGGCCTTCTTTCTGTGAGGTGGACTGCAAGATAGCCTTAGGGCTGCAGATTGGTTGAATGATAGTATGTTTAAAGCTTGTTACTTCAGACCAATTCCTAATGTGATTAATAATGTTCTCAATGCACTTTAAACTTGCATAATATTGCCTCTGTGTCGTGCCATAAAAATTAGATTTTTCACAGCATGCTGGGCAGAAAATCTGGATTTTATTAAGGACACGGAGGCTAATATTATCCATCCTCTTTGAATGTAAACCCTGTCTTTAATTACAATGATATTACGTTATGTTATTCTTTGCTTTCAGAATAAGAATTTCTATTTCCTTTGGACCTCATCGTGGAAAATTATCCTCAGTTTTATCCCTTTTTCTTCTCCACGTTGATCTTTCCTCGCAGTCTGACAAAGAAGGAAGATGGATGGTCTCCATGGGACTTTATACTCATCTAGAATGTTCATTGAAGTTCTATGTTCTATGTTCTTCAATTGTTGCTGCTGAGCTGTGGCAATAAAGGAGATTTGCACAATATTAGCCTCCGTGTACTTAATAAAATCCAGATTTTCTGCCCAGCAGGCTGTGAAAAATCTAAATTTTCAGCATGTTTTGTAATAATACTGCTTCATTATGTTTTCATTTCTTTAGGGTCATGCCTGCAAGTGCACCACTAATGCATGCGTCTCGCTTGTGATGAGACACTGTTGTTACCAAAAGGGCTTGGAGCCCGCACATTGCTTACCATTTATTGGAGTGCGTAGCACTCTTCTTTAAAGCCTCATAAATCTTTCAGTCAGGCCTAATATAATTTCTGTTCCTCTTTACGGAGCATGGACCAAGCACTGATTAATTCAACTTAATCAGTGCCCTTCATATGCTACTGATTTGATTCAGGTACTATTTTGTACTGTTTAACTTTAAGTGCCCTGCAAATAGGTCTGGCAAAAACGTGTCTGGCAAAAACGTGCCCATCAGAACAAACAAAAGTGCAAAGATTTATGTTTTATAGATAACTTTCTTTTTTTGCCAAGTCTTCCTTTCTCACTTTGCACTTGTGTATTCTTTTGTTTTTGCTCATGGGCGATATTCTCAAAAGATGAGGATTATTTTATTGCAAAGCAACATTGCTTCTTTCTTATGGGTACTTTCTGATTTTATGCTTTAACACATAATTGTGCAGTCCACCCCAACCCTTCCCACTCCAATCCATGACCCTTCAATCCACACCACATCCACCTACACCAATCTGTTCCACTCAACCCAGAACAATCCAAACCACCTCACTCTAATCCAAGCCACTCACCCCAATCCACTTCACTTCAAACATTCACACTCCAATCCCCCATCCCACCCAACTCCAATCTGCAGCAATCCAAAACAATCTGCCCCACTCCAATCCAAAACAAGCAGCCCACTCCAATCTTCTGCACTCCAATCTGCCCCACTCAATCCAAAACAATATGCCCCATTCCAATCTGCTCCACTCCAGTCTAAATCAGCCGTCCCACTCAACTCCAGCCCACTACAACAATCTGCCCTATTCCAATCCAAAACAATCTGCCCTACTGCAATCTGTCCCAATCCAATCTTCAGCACTCCAATCCGAAACAATCCTCCCAACTCCAATTTTTCCCAATTCAATCCAAAACAATCTGCCCCACTCCAATACAAAACAAGCAGCCCACTCCAATCTTCTGCACTCCCATCTGCCCCACTCAATCCAAAACAATATGCCCCATTCCAATCTGCTCCACTCCAGTCTAAATCAGCCATCCCACTCAACTCCAGCCCACTACAACAATCTGCCCTATTCCAATCCAAAACAATCTGCCCTACTGCAATCTGTCCCAATCCAATCTTCAGCACTCCAATCCGAAACAATCCTCCCAACTCCAATTTTTCCCAATTCAATCCAAAACAATCTTCCCCACCCCAACCTGCCCCACTACAATCCGCCCCACCTAATCCAAAACAATCTTCCCCACTCCAGTCCAAAACAATCTGCCCCCCTCCAATCCAATACAATCTACCGCACTACATTCTGCCCATCTTGAAACCACCCCACTCCAATCTGCCCCACTCCAATTCAAAACAATCAGCCCCACTCCAATCTGCCCCACTCAGTCCAAAACAATCAGCCCACTGCAATCTGCCCCACTCTAATTTGCCCCACTCCAATTCACATCACTCCAGTCCACCCACTCATCCCAATTCACACCACTCAAATCCACCCCACTCCAATCCAATCCACCCACACCAATCCAAACTACCCCAGTTCAGCCCAATCCAATCTACCACACGCCAATCCACCTCACCTCATCCCAATGCAATCCACCCTAACCCCTCCACATTTACCCCACTCCCTCCCCAATCCAATGCAAAACAATCTGCCAACTCCAATCCCCAAAAAATCAAATATTTTGTTATGATTTGGCACTTGAAGAGATCCACATAAAATACAAAAAAGATTTTAAAAAGGCAATTCACACAGTATAAAATATACAGACTTCTACATGAGAAAAGGAAGCCATGAAGTAGAAGATAAAAACTCCTCACAGACAGAAAAAGTGCAAATGCACAATTGAATCAATTAAACATTTTAATACAGTACTGGGAGAATGCAAGAAACTATCAAAGCTCAATAAATGCAGCAAATACGTGGTGCCAAGGGTTTTTAGTGCAACACAAATAGAGTACTTCTATTTGTGCCATTTGGCTGTACAAAGCAATACTAAGACTGTAATTCTATTTATACTGTGCAAAATATTTAAGGCTTAAAATGCCCCATTCCACATATGCAATGCCAATTATAGTTAATATAGAATTACAACGTACAATCATATCTAAAACATATTACAATATTGTTTGAAAAATGTAACATTTTTTGCACAAACTATTCCTGATGGCAGTGAAAAGAGGCACTTCCTAGCCTCTGCTACCAAAGTTAAGTTGTACTTTAAGAACAATGGTCTTAGCAATTGCCGTCACAATGAATGTAGGAGAGGACAAACAAATATCACATGATTCAAATCTTGAACATAAATGCCACAAAGATCACAAAGCCTCTCCTCACTAGATAATCCTTATCAGGATCCAGTGATAATTCGTTAGAGAAGCAAATTCAACCTTAACCAAATAGTTCTGTGCACACAATGAGGAAGATTCCACATAATATACAGTTGTGTTTTTTTTACAAATGAAAGTCTCAATTTCATTCTGGGCTTGCTGAGCACACAGTACAATGCCCTTTTATGACTCACTTCATAGATTGATTTTTTAATTAGATTCAAAATAAGCTTTGGGAGGGTGCCATTTCCAACAGACCAATTTCAAACATATCATAAGCTTTCATATAATTTGAAAAGACTGCACCTCTTCCCTTCAAGCAATAACAAAATCATATTTTGAAGGCGACTGGATGGATCCCAAGTCACTATTCAATATGTTATTTCCCCACCTTAGAGCAGCAGCCATGGGAAACACATTTGTAGAGAGGAGCCCAAATTCAAGGAAGAAGGCCGGAGGTACAGCTGGAAAATTCAATTTACAGATTTGGTGCGAAATCTGTCCTTCAACCTTCCTGTAAAACGACCAATGCCACTCTTCCATTACTTCACAGGCATAGCTCAATGGAGGCAGAATTTTAATCTTATAAACCGCCAAAACATGGGCAAAATGTTTTTGCCCTCAACACTTGTATAATCTGCAAATGGCTGAAGCTTTAGATAATGCCTTACTTCTATATTTGTTATATTCCCGCTTTAGGCCCATGTAGCCATGCACCTTATTCCTTACATTGTCCTATAAAATAACATTTCAGCAGTGAACCTTTGCACACATTTGCATGCACAACAATGTTAGATTAATTTCTCTAAAGCTACTTTGTTTACACACCCAGCTTCGCACAACATTATCACGATGCCTTGACGATCATGTAGAAGGCCTCTCTACGCACTAGGTACAAAAGTCATCCTATCTTCATCAACAGGGCGACAGTGCCATAGAATCACTAATCTAGTGTGCACATCACAAAGGTTGCTTTTTATCTATATTAATATAATAAAGAGAGAGCCCAAACCTTTGAGGCGGGTAATCTTAGGAACCACAGCACCAATCACAACACCCAATACAGCATTGGAAAGGGCAGTTGCAGCAGAAGGACATAGGCTATGCAGACGCCCACCATATACATTTAAAAGGTAAAAGAACCATGCCAGCAAAGTAGTCCCTTGTGGGCGTGTCTCCGTTGTGCTGTGAGCGTGTGCTGGCGGCGTGACAAACGCTTTGGGCGTGTGGTACGTACCACCCTTCATGCCATGTCTCATATCGTGTGCTGTGGGCGTGTGCTGGGGGTGTGGGCATGTGCAGGGCGCGCGATTACAGAAAGAAAAGTGAGCTTTGTGCCCAATATTTCATTGTTTTTTCTTCCCAGGTTCTGTACATTCCAGCTCCGGGTGTCCACCCTGCTCCCTTTAAATGCCCCTGCACCCCATAATCATAACCCACCCATACTCCTTAAAATACCCCAACACCCTTAACCCTTTCGATGCTTGTGACGGAACCATTCCGTCATCAGTCACGGTTGAGCTGTGCTGATGACGGAATGGTTCAGTCACAACCACACCCAGTTGGAATGTCCAGCACACTGAGGAAATCGGGGCCGCACGCAAGGTGTTAAACACTAACCCATTTTAACCCTATAAATACACCCTGTACCCCAAAACCCAAACCTATCCCTAAACCCTAAAAATACCCCTGTACACCAAAACTCAAACCTAGCTCTGAACCCTATAAATACCCTGTACCTCAAAACCCAAACCTACCCCTGAACCCTAAAATACCCCTGTACCTCAAAACCCAAACCTAGCCCTGAACCCTAAAAATACCACTGTACCCCAAAACCCAAACCTAACCCTGAACCATAAAAATAACCCTCTACCCCAAAACCCAAACCTACCCCTGAACCCTACAATACCCCTGTATCCTAAAACCCAAACCTAGCCCTGAACACACTGGTCTGACATTCCGTGAGTGGTGTCCAACTCGAGACCAAGATAGGGTCCTTCACTCTATCTGATCAGGTAATAGGGTTGGATCGTCCCTGTGGGGGGAATCTTGGCTCTACACCCATACACACGCTAGGTACACAGAGTAGGGTCCGCATCGTAGCAGTATGTTAGATTACAATATTTTGCATATATGCCTGCATATATTCATTGCTTCAGCACCATGGTAGAAATGTATCTACTGTTCACTCTTTCGGTGCTTGTAATCTCTTTTATTCACTTCTGTGTCTTAATCATTGCAGCTCATGTATTGTATATAAGAATAACGTTGGTTCAATAAATATCTCGAGAACGTCCCACAGTGTAGTCTGTCTACTTCTCTGAGAAAATATGAGCACAAATGACTGAGCGAAAGGCTCTGTACTGTTTCCACGATTCCTGAGGAATCAGGGTTGTCATGTTCAGTGGTTGCCAGAGTCCATTCGCTCCCTGGTATGGTTAGAGGGGCTTATGGTAGCACTGTGAGCTTGCTGGTCTATTGGCCAACATATCCTGCGGGGGTGTCCGGAATCAGTCTTGGCACCAAGTCCTTAGTTTATGTTGTGTAAAGAATGTGCAGATCCTATGTAGTAGTAAGAACTACATGACATGGTGCCACCAACGTTGGTTAGGCACTCATTTAACAGTTCAATCTGAGTAGTTCAGTAAAGCTTTCTCAGAAACCTCTACTCACATTAAACCGGAGACTTCTGTAGGGAGAAAAGAGAATACACCTCGGCTGAGTAGGTACGCCCTATGCATTGGCTCTAGGTTTTATCAAGCTTGAAGGATTAAAAAATACTCCCATATTGTACAAACAGAATCTCAATAAATCCCTTTTTTAATTACATACTTTTCATTTCTTACATTGACAGAACATAGAGAGGATGTTGAAGTACAAGAAGTTACTCTAAATATTTCTGAAGATTGCAGATAGGCAGTTACTATGAAATTATTACAACATGGCCTCCTGTCAAAGGGTGGAGATGTTACCTTCATGGTTGAGGCACACAAAGCATTCAGGACCGAGGTATTTTATTCTTCGGGTGCATTACGAGCTGTAGACGTACCCAAATGTTTCACACTTACATTGAAGCTGAGATGCCAGGTGAATACTTTCCATATGTAGAACTCCTAGGTTCCTTGCACACGTTAGTGGTGGCTCCAGGATTTATTATTGGGCAGTCTAAGACTCTGTATCATGGAACACACAACAAGGACATTTAATCCTGGAACCACACAGAGCAGTGGATGAACAGTGTTTATTTCTTTCCTACAATAATTAATATACTAACTTAAATCTATGTACCACTAGCGTGTGCAGGGGACCCTGGAGTTCTTTGTCTGTAGTTTACCACAATCTAGGGAGAGGGGTGGTTCCCCCTACCCTTTTGTACCGCACTTACGCCTAAGTTCACCCTATCATATTTGCCTACTGCCTTAGAGCACCATCACCCCACTAGAGCAACCACCCGGCGTGCAGTGACTTTCCATACGTGGATATAGAAGTCCCGTTAACTTAACAAGATCATAGAAATTGGTTTAAAGGTGCCTTTTCCTATACCGTAGAAAATGTGAGACTCAGTCTGCTCAGTAAAGAAGGAGCGACCTGGCTGGTCTTAGCTTCATTACTGATAAAGGGTAGGAATCCGCTGCACTCCAAAGGAAAGAAGCGGTATTCAATGAGGTATACCAGGAAAGTTAAGTCATTTAGGGTGATCAGGATACTGCCCCTACTGTCCAAGAAGGGCAGGAAGTGAATAATACGTGCAAAACCTTGTAGGCACAAGGTGGGTAACCTGAGCACTCCTGTGTGCTGAATAAGCGAAAGGTACTCCATAGGTATGATAGTTCAAAGTTTTATTCACTTTGTCTCATTCAATTAGTTTGATGTGTAATCACAAATTGTAATCCAAATGGTCTCCATGTAGAAGAAAGCAAAGCAAATGTTTTTATCGCATGATAGTATCCAAAAATTCCATAAGTGGCATCATGCACATGGTTCAAATCCCCAATGCATTTCGAGCGGGTAGCTCTTCGTCAGGGGGTTAGTACAAGAATATCGGGGTTAGTAGGTGGAATCGCGGGTGAAAGATCCCATTAAAAATTATCCCTCAATCACAGAGACAGTACCCAATCAAACAAGAAGCAAAGAAACAAGTCATAGAGATCTTAAATTAACTTGAGCACCAGGGTGTAATAGAGAATTGCACCTCATCTATAAATAATCCTTTGTTTCCAGTAATTAAACCCAATAATTCATATTGTTTATTCTTAGATTACAGACATCTAAATGCATCAACACTCGCACATTTGCAGTACAGAATGCACACAGTGCCGCATTGATTAATAACGTCATGCGAAAGAAATACAAAACAACACTAGATATCTCATATGTTTTTTTCTGTCAGAATATAGCACCTGGAAGTAGACATTTCACCACATTCTCAGCGCTAGGGTCTCAGCTGCAATTTTGTTGTTTACCACAAGGGAATAAGAATAACCCTGAGCTGTTCTCAGCCAGAGTAACGGAATTACTTCAGAGTATTGATCAGGAGGCGGTGTCCTATGTAGATGATATTTATCTGACAGAAGATGATTTAATGGAACATTTGGCTAGAGTAAACAACATGATATTGGGGTTTGCTTACCTGGGATTTAAATTCAAATTGCAAAAAATCCAAATCAGCCAACCTCAGTGTCCTGTTTTTGGCGTACGAGTTATCAAGTGAAGGCAAAAGCCAGGTGACAATTTTTTAGAGAAATGTGCATTTCTCCAACCTACAATCAATTTTAGGATTTTTGCAGAACGTACGTTTTGGATTACGCAGAAAGAGTAAAACCATTCTACGACTTAATTAACCTGACTTTAAAGTGCAACACTGGACATAGGAACATAATGGTATTTTATGTCTGTACTAGCTGACCTGCTAGCTTCCAGGCATTTACGCACATGTGTCAACACAACTAACAAGGTGAACCGCGTAGTCGCTGGACCTACCGGGTACTCCTATCTCACTTTCAATGAAGGTGATACAGTACCTATAGCATACAAATCACATCTGTAAATACTCTTTGAAATGCGTTTAGAACCAACTGAGAAAATTCTAACAGCTCTACAGACTGCTGTAATAAGAGAGAGAGCCCTGGCTCAGGGAAAGCATAATTGCTTCACCCAGTACCAAACCTAGAGGCGGTTACTAAAATAAGCATTCTGAATGCTAAAGCTCTACATCCATGATGGATTCAATGGACTAACTCTCTAATTGCAACAGATATAGATTACAAAATTGATGCTAGATTTCAAACCCAAGCATTCCTGTAGTACGAACAAGAATATCCTGTGCCAAATTAAATTATGCCTCTAGATCGATATGAATGTATCATTTATACCAATGGATCTGCTGAACCTGCCGTAGGATCGAAATAGCAATATTCCATGGCATATGCATTAGTGAAAGGGCGCTTGCGAGATGGAAAGTTTCTTACCGGAATAACACACACGTAGTCTCTAGGCGACTGCACATCACAGCTGGCAGAACTAAAAGCCCTGATACTGGCACTACAAAATATGGATCGCAAATTCCCCACACTTATTGTGTGTGATTCATTTTACTGTGTCCAGTCTTATAATGCATACCATCACTGTTGGGGCCAAAGTGGGTTTCAAGATTCTAAGGGTTGTACAATCAGGCACAAGTTGATTTGGGAACAAGTGGCAAAGCCGAAAGAAGGCCTGCCACAGGCTCATGTTATTCATACATTGAGTCATCAGTGTGTTGGGGCTCACGTTGAAGGGAATTCAATGGCTGATGAAGCTGCCAAGACAACAGTGCGAACTGCTGCCATTGCTGCAATCACTTTTTCTAGTACAAGGATAGATGGAACAGCTAGGATAGCTGTTAATGCCACACACAACAGCTCTGCACCGCTGAAAGGTTTTCCACTCAAGTACTCCTACAAGTTAAATGCACAAAATATTACGCATGCTCAAAGTCCAGGAGTGGGGAATAGAGTAATACCAAACAATGATCACAGATTGGGATTGATGCTAGCTGCACATGTGGGTTTGGGTTCAGCACATGCAGGGATTTCTGCTGCAGTTTAATTACTGAAGCAGCATTATTGGTGGTCAGGTCTCACTAAACAGACTAAGGACTTTGCCCTCAAATGTGACATCTGCCAGCAGATGAAAGACTCCACTGTAGCACCTCCACCGCAAACACCTTTATTGATGTCAGACAAACCTCTTGCATGTGTCTATTTGGATCACTACGGCCCCTTCACTCTGATGGGGCTTACAAGTACATCTTGGTGGCAGTAGATTCATGCTCTAGATTCCGATTGGGTTTGGCCCCAGTGCTCAGCTGACACCCAAACTCTTTTAAAGAATTTGTGAGTCGTTATCAGTACATACGCAATGGGCACACTACATTCCATAAAACACAACCAATGTCACCGGGTCTGAAAAAGAAAATGTGGTGCATAAAACTAGAGAGGTATTAATGAGATTCCACACCGAATAATGAAAGAAATGATAGGCACCTTGTAATCCCTAACAGGGTACCCATCAGTCACCACTCGGAACTGCCCTTCATCATTTGGGATTCCTGTTAACCATGTGATAGGTATAGCAATGGTTCTTGATAGAGGCTGAGATGTAGATACCTCTTATGAACCTAGTGATGCCCTATATGGTTGGTTTGTCACAGGCCATTCATTGGCTGGAAAAAAAGAGGAGAGTGACTGATTTGCAGTGCAAGTGAAAGAAAGTGCTAAGTGCTAAGTGAAACTAAAATTGGGTGAGGGAGCAGGAAAAATACCTTTATTCTGTGATTTGCTCGCTCCTCCAATATTAAAAAGCAGTAAAGGTAAATTAAACAAATATTTACCAGGATGTAATGGGGGTCAACATGTTTCTGCAAATCTAGGGACTACAGAGTCCGTTGCATTCATCAGGACCTAAGTTGAAGCTACTGCAAAGATAAATAGTGAAGTGTGTACTAAAGAAAAAGTGACTACATATAAAACAATCTGCGACATGAACAAAGATCACCTGGATCCCTAGGTATTGTCTTGTTTCGCAGTTAATGTATGTCACTGGTGGAGAAAGACACAAACATCAGAAAAATGACCACATTAGTTTATATAAGGTTAGCATGTGTTTAGTACATTTTTAACCACAAGTAATATTGTTCTCAAAAACACATTGGTTTCTTAGGTTATCCACATGAAGATGCTGTAGTGTAGTTCCTAGTTTCCCACTAGGCCCTGCGCATTGGAATAACATAAACAGTAGTATCGACGTGGAACTGCTTATATTCCAGGCCTCCACTGACTATGCTAAACTTAATTGGGTTGTGTTACCAACTAGCTCAGAGGTCACTGGAAACTTTCTTCTCTGCATAGGAAGTGATCAGCTTCCTTGGCACAGACAAGAAGGGATTCAGTTTTCCAACAACCGTGCAACATGACAACTTTGCTCCTCAGATCAAGAGTCGATCTCTAGGGTCGTGTGAAACAATAGACACAGATTTCACTCAGTCAGTCTAGTGCAGTTTACTTTCACAGTATGTAGAGAATAGAGAGACGGGCGTTTATCAATAAAGGGTTAACATTTATTGAACAGTCTTTCTTCTCATACAAGAGAAATGTATTGCCACAATTGCAATAACTGTTATTATAAAAAGTACGTACAGTAAGATAAGTATTGCGAAATAGAACTGTAAAAGCATTGATATGGTTTCTTAGCCATACAATGGTTTAAAAGTAATAAAACATATATACAGTCATATATACATTAGGCTAACATACTCAACTGGTGCTTCTAACTTAGCCTACCCCAGTGTGCCTGACCTAAGCCTAACACGTGAGAAGGGGAGTAAGTAAGTAGCTTAAGTTAAGTTGGTTTTGCCAAGGTTTGTTTCAAGAATTCTCGTCTAAGGGTTTAGTCAACACCATACCTCTGAATAGAATGATGGAGGATTGGTATCTCCTTCAGGGGTCTCTCTCGATATCCCAGTCACCCGCGAGGGTAAACCGGAAGCGCCGGGACTGGATTTCTCTGCACGAGAAATGCAGCGGCTTCTCTCAGCGCGTCGAGGAAGGAGGGGTGACAGCGTCCGCGGGCAGCTGGGCTGGATGTCTTCGCAGAGGACGGCTGCACGGCTCCTCAAGCGTACTGTACCATAGTTCGCGCTGTAGCGGCGATAATGGTAATCAGCAGCTTCACCACCACAGGATAGCAGGCTGCAGCGACAGAGTGCTAGTTTTTACCAACACAGGGTCATGCAGGCAGCTGGCATCAGCAACAGGCAACGAACTCGCAGTTCGTATCTCTCTCCTTGCTTAAGGCAACGTTGGTAGTATTTATACCTGACAGGTGCCGGGTTTGACGCAAGTTTTCTGGACATAAGACGTCAATTAAAGATGTCACTAGGAAGTGACAGTTATCAGTTGCTCATTAGAGTTCTATTACTAATCAAAACATAGCAAGTGGGGATTTCCAGGTTTGCTAAGTTTTTATCTTGTTGAAGAACTCGGAGTGTTATCTAGGATTATCAGATAGGGACTGCTGCACTGTCATTGCACTAATTGGTCGCAAAGGAAGTAGCAGAGAGTCATGCTGGAATGTGGCTCTGTTCGTGTGAGGCCAGAGATGACTTTTCAGAAAATCGCACTTGAACGGTTATGCCAATATAGGGAATAAATGGATTTATAGCCGAATAGGGGCATAAGGTCACAGTATCGATCAGGAACCTAGATAAGCACGCAACACCCACTCCACGTTTTCATGTCCATCAAAATTACTAAAACTAAGCAATAAGATGCATGTGTAACATTGCCCACCCCAAAATACATAAATGCATTCGAAATAGGCGTACTTGTAATACATGGAATTTAGGTACTGTACGTTTTTTTTTTTTTTAGCATAGTAATCATTCAAAAAGTATTGCATATGAAATCAATGAACGATTATGCAAAAGAATTACACATGAAGTATCTCTGACAGAAGAAATGCGAGATAAATCATCACATAAAAATGCATTGTAATAACATGTGTGCTAGAGGCTGGTGTAATGTTGTTATGTCTCTAGATGTGTTTAGAAATAGAAGTGTGAAGCTTCTGTTCTCTAAGAATAGTTTTTACGTTAAGCAAAGAATTGTTCGTGCCAAAAAGAGAGGGTCAATATTTTTTAAAAAAATTGTCCAATTCAAAGAAAAATATATTTCCAAAGCACTTGGCAGTTTTTGTTGATCAAAACTGAAGGTCGAATTCAGAGTTCATGGGAACGCTGTGTGTCGGAAAGCTTTTCAAAAGTAATTGTTTCTCTATGGGTGAGAACATCGTATCAGACAGGCTCGCAAAGAATTGGTCTACAAAATCAGGTGATAGTTCAACCAAATTAGATAGCGCTGTAACTTGGCAGGTGTGAGAATGATTGCTGTCACCGAAGGCAGGACCAGCAATGCTCACAGAACGTTGTACCTGGATGATGTTGCTTTTGTCACTCGCTCCACTGTTACCACTTGGCTGTAGTACAGGAGTCTCCACGAATGCCGTCATCAGGATTGGTAGCCGCTGGGGACAACACAATGCGTGAGCCGTTATTGGACTGAGCAAAGTATCGACGTCCATTGGTACTGCTGATGGAAGTGAAAGACAGATGTCCAACACGCATTCCTCGCCGCAAAGCATACACCGTAGCACAGGTAAAATGCAATTTTGCCATATCGGTCTGAATGAAAGGAACCAGGTCATGTTTAGATCTCTCAGCCTGGCCAATCCGAGGACGTTAGTTATCCTGTCCCTGTAGCGCATTGCTAGGATTGTCTCTTCCATTCCCATGGGAGCTATGTCTGAGCCGAGGCTTGCCATAACGTAGCAGGATGGTCAAAAATAGAATCCCTGCAACGAGTCCCAAAAATAGTGGTATGCCGCCAAAGATGGAGTGCACGAAATTAGGAAAGATTCCCAAAATTGCCTGGAAGGGTGTTAGCAGTCCCGTAAAGACTGTCTTAAATATGCCTGGGATGCTTGTTGCACTAGACATGTTAAGGAGTTGGCTGAACATTTCTACGAAATGCACGGGGCAATATGTTGATAAAAGGTCATGGACTTCAGTAGCCGTCCTTGCGACTAGAAGATCATACGTCTCTTTAGACGACGTTATAGGCACTGTTGTCTGTAAAAGCACAGATTTCATTTTGCTTAATGTATCAATTCGTATAGAATAGAGATTCAGACGAGGCCAGAGGGGAGTCACTATGTCTGGAGGCCCGCTCGGAAACAATGCTTGCATACAACATTTGACCATGGACGTTACTTGTACTAGATAACTTTTCCCTGGCGCGAGGCCACAGCACCTGTGATCCGTTCTAAGAATGTAACTCCCGTTTGCGAGTTGCATAAAGAAGGGCTCTATCTGAGTTGCAGGTGTGACTAGCTGGTGGCATGATAGGTTGTTTGAATTTCCATCACATGCTCCGTGTAAATTAATACCCTGACACAAAAGTATACCGCTTAGTGAGTGTTTACAGTTGTCACCACTAAGAAATACATTTTTGTCACTGTCACTATAGCAAGAATGAGTGTACGGTAATTTCCATTCGGATTTTACATATCCCTTACCCAATTGTTCATATTGGCCAGCAGGTATGTATTCAAGGCATTTATGAAATCGGAAAGTTGTTATCGGAATTGTGATAATTCCGTGTATTATCCATTCAATGACAGGGCTCTCTGACATTGTCAATGGTAATCTCTCGAGTTTCTCGATGCTCAAGATTGTATAGTCTGCTCCTTTCTGTGCCAAACTGATCTGTTTATCAGTAAGGTTAAAAATGGAAAATAATGACGTTGTGTTGATTAAACGCCAAGGCACATAGCCTGAACGAAGATTTTGCAGCGTCCAGCCTAGTTCTATAATAGAGCGTAATTGAGACTGGCCATGTTGTAACATTAGCACATCTCTGTCTATCACATCAAAGGCAGAGGATACAATATTGTCCAAAGAATATATTCTGGAAGACAGAGTCATTAACCCATTGTCTACCACAGAAAGTGATTTCTCCAAAATAATACGATCAATTTCTCGTATTTTTTCAGCAGTTTCGATTTGCTTTACTTTCCAAGCCTCGTTGTAAGCAGCATAGATGCTGGTCGCTATGAAACGCTTCTGACGCTGTTTGCGTGGTCCAAGAATGAAATCGCGCAAATCAGCACCATCTTTTAATAAAGACAAGTGTTGCTTAATTTCAGCCAGTGTGGATGTAGTTAGCCATTCTAGGCAGAGTTTACCTACACTGTATGTTGTTATAATCCCTGGATGTTGTCTCTGGGAGTATCTAGGGTCTAATCTGGTCATTTTTAACCCCTGTGTTTTATTCAGGAACCTATCTTGACAGCTATTTGTGTCTGTAGGCCAGATTAACCACTTTTTCCAATCAGGATGTGTTCTGTTGAAATGTAAAATTTGTGACACGTCTAACTCAATATCAGCTGTTGCATTTTCTGGTATTCGCTGTGGTATAGACGGTGCTTTCATTTCTTTGATCTTAGCTAGGCCAAGACAAGATGTTTGGTGTACAGTGTACCCCAAATTGTTTTCGTTTCAATATTATTTTTCCAATAATCAAAACCAAATGTCATCATTTTGTCATAAAATGCTTCTGAATATATAAATTTAGAATTTGTCAGCATTGTTTTCATGCCTGTTTTATCTAACAGTTTGTAATAAAACGTTTCTGCATCACTGGTGTTAAACCCTGAGAAGTATTTGAATTTCTCAAAAAATGCTTTAGAACTGCTTTTAGGTGGTGTAGCACAATGTTCCCATTGATTATACTTAAAAACATTTCTAGGCTGTGCAGATTTATGCAAGTAATGATCCCCATAGTGGGTATAACAGAATAACTGCTCATAACTAGATGAACCTTGTAAATAATCATGATCTGTGAATCTAGCTGACATTACTAAATCAGACATCATGTCATTAATACTGTTAAAGTCCCAATCATCAGAGAATGTACTTGGTGTCACAAAGTCACTTAAGGAAACCTTCAGTTGATGAGGATACTTCAGGATTTCGACCGGACCATAGATCTCATAGTCTGTTTTCTCCCATACTACCCCACCAGGTATTGGAATTGCTGTGACATTTACTGTTGACAGTTCTCTTTTCTTCACGTGGGATGATCTGTGTGGTTTCAGGACTAGGTTGATGTTCTGACTTGCTGTGTCCATTGTAATATATTTTCCTTCAATGAATTTTCCCAAACACAGTACCATGATGAGCCAAAGCAGGAGGAAAAATACACCTAGACCGAACCAGAACTCTAGCCAAGGTGAAATTAGGTAGATTTCCTTCAGTTGATTAAAGAGTTCTGTTGCTTTTTCTTTAAAAGACTTTTTAGTTTCTGGCATCACTTCGGGGTCGTTTAAATCTTCAGAGAAGTTGTCGAAGTTGATGAAATAACCAGAGGCAGTTCTGTCAATTGATGGGATTGTTCTTTCAATCTGTCTCTCGGTAGCACTTTCTGATGCCACATTAGTGTAGACTGGTGTTGTTTCTTGACGAACTGTTTCAATCTGTGTTTCAAGAGGCACGAGTTCCATGGCATTATTGCATAGTCCTTCATTGTGCACTGCAGGCTGATCGAATGTGATTAGTCTTTCAGTTTGAACCTCTTGGATTGTTGCAAGTTTGGGTATTCTGTTGTTTCTTGGGAGTCCACTGGGCCTACTGTTGATTATAGGCCACATGCTTGTGGTTTTACCGGATCGATAGACACGACTCTGTTCTCCTTTTTACCAGCAAGGGGCGGTAGCACAACTGATCTTGTTCCGGTGACTGCCAAGACAGGTACTGCTTTTCTGTAAGAAGGCCCAAATTCCTTCTTAACCGCAATCTTTTCTCTGACTAGATCCCCAATCTTTGGAATCCAGACAGGCCTTGCTGGGGCTGTTGCGGGTGGTGCCTCGTCAGTGGTACTTGGCTGTTGCTTTAACTTTATGTTGCTTAATGATTTTCTTGTTTCATTCAGTTCCTGTAAAACAGCCAAACGGTCTTTTACATCAAACTGCGTTTTTTCTTCTTGTACCACTGACATCTGACTATCGAGGTCCTGAACGTTCATTCTAATTCCGAACAATAGTTCGTATGGGCTGAAACCTTTTAGAGAATTTCTTGGCATGTTGTTAAGACTAGTCTGGACACTTATTAAATGTTTGACCCACCCAGCGCCTGAACCTAATACCTTCGCTGTTATAGATTGCTTTATGTCCCGGTTTTTTCTTTCTACCACACTTGTGCGACGGACAAGAATACCGCAACCCAATTCCCATGCTGGCCATGGCCTCCTTATAGGCTCGAGAGCTGAAAGCAGGACCCTGGTCAGAATGGAACGTGATAATTGCGTATATGCCGATATGGACTCGCAAATCTTTTATAACCGTTCTAGCGTCAGCCGAGAGCTGGGGGCCTCATTTTTTAAGTGCTTTTCGTCTTAACTGTTAATAGGACGCAGGATGGGGTGTAGGCAGCGTTACGCTCTTTCTGACTGGTAGCCGGTAGCAAGGTTCCTTACTGCGATCCCTATTACAGTTTTCACAGTTGTTTGCATATATTTGGTGTTCTACACTCATTCCCGGCCACCAGAATACTGATTGTAATTCAGTCAGTGATTCCTTGATCTCTCTGTGCCTTAGACCCAAACCCATGTGTGCGTCTGCTATTAAAAATATTCTCCTGTTCATGTTTGGAATTACTCTTTCCCTCACTCCAGGGATTCGAGCAAAAGGAACGGAGTTTGCATCGATTATGTATGCATAATTGAGTGGATAGTTTACGGGTAGTGCTGCACAGTCGCCTTTTACGGTCGTTTTTACTGCCAGCATGGTTTCCCCGTCTATGTACTTATCTGTACGTTTTTTTGTGGCTACGGAAGCCGGGTTAGTTGCTTCCGCTGTGGCTGTATTAGCCAATGAATTCCCTGCAACGTGAACGCCATCACGTTGAAGACTCTGTGCGTGAATCACGTGAGTCTTTTGTAGTTCTTTGTATAAAAGAGCTACCTCGTTCCAGAGCAATTTATGCTTTATTGTGGCACCTGTGTCATCTTTGTAGTCGTTTTCGATCCAACTCTGCAGTTTGTTATTGTAAGAATTGACGCAAAAATGAGAATCGCACACTATAAGTGTGGGGAATTCGCGTTCTGCATTTTCGAGCGCCATCTTTAAAGATCTGATTTCAGTTCTCTGAACCGAACAGTTTCTTACAGATTCAGTTTTTGTTACTTTCGGTCTGAATTTACCGCACAGCCAACGACCTTTAATGATCGCACATGCTGCATTGTAGGATTTGCTCTCTACGTTGAAATGCTGTACAAAGCTATCTGTATAGATTATACAGGCATATTGTGGGAGAGGCAGAATTTCGATTGGCAGAGGATATTCTTCTTCATATTCTAAATCATTCAGTTCTTCAAATTGCGGGGCGAAATAGTATTTCACATCTTCCGCTCCTAGAGAATCTATGCACTGTATCCATTTCGGATCCAGTGACACTGTAGGCAGGTTTACTGGGCTGAATAGCGCCTCGAAGGCGGATTCTGCTGTAAGGATATTAATCCGTTTGCCGTGTGCTAGTTCTCGTTCATTTGCTAATGCGATTTGCACTGCGTTCACAGTTCTTTCTGTGTGACTGAATGCTTTTTCTGCTTGTGTGTACAAGTGAGATTTAATTGAAATAGGTACCTTTTCTCCCTCATTAGAGGTTAGGTACGTGAATCCGCATATTCCTGGGATGACTCGGATTACAAGATCACGTGTGTTGTCACGTGTATCTAATTTAGTTTTTGCTTACATGTCTGTTTGCAGTGATCTCAAAATTTCTGTGTGTTTTTGAGTCCAATTGATTTGTTTTAAATCAGGTTTTATTAGTTCGTAGAGAGGTTTAACCCTCTCTCCGTAATTTAGTATGTAAGTTCTTCCGAAATTCAGAAAACCTAGTATTGATTGTAAATTCTTCAGCGTTTTTGGAGCTTGGAGTACAGCGCACTTCTCTAAGAAGTTGTCCGCTAGGCTTTTCCCTTCGCTTGATAATTCGTACCCTAAAAATAGTACTGTCAGATGGGCAATTCGGGACTTTTTAAAGTTGAATTTGTAACCCTCTGCTGCGAACCCAAGTATAATGGTGTTCACTCTTTTCAAGTGAGTATCCAAGTCGTCGTCTGTGAGATAAATATCATCTACGTAAGACAATGCTTCATCATCATAGATTTGTAGTAACTCTGTTACCCTAGCTGAGAATAGTCCTGGGCTGTTCTTGAACCCCTGTGGGAGTCGACAGAATTTTTTCTGTGACCCAAATGCAGAGAAAGCGGTCAAATATCTGCTTTCTGGTGCAATGTTTTGACAAAAGAAACCATTAGAAATGTATAATGTCGTTTTATATTTTTTCCTAACTATGTTATTCATTAGGGCTGCACTATGCGAGTTTTGTACTGCAAAAGTTTTGCAACATGTATTAAGGTGTCTGTAGTCCAAAACTAGACGATATGAATTGTCTGGCTTGGAGACAGGAAACAAAGGATTGTTCATTTGAGAGGTGCATGTTTCAATCACCCCCTGGTACTCAAGTTGATCTAAGATCTCCCTGACTTGTTTTTTAGCTTCTTGCTTTATGGGATACTGCCGTTGGGCAGTTGGTTCACTTTTTAGTTGGATTTTGTGAGGTGGTGAATCCTCATCCCATCCTACATGAGTTTTATATAATGCAGGTGCCTGGGCTACTGCCCATTTCCTTGCATATGTATATTTTTTGTGAATCGGTATGTGATTCGAGAAGGCAGGCATAATCACTTCTTCGCCACGAGGGCACTCCCTGACAAACTCTGGGGGCCAATCTTTTTCAGCTAACAGAATATCATAGCCTTTTGAGAGCTTATCCCAAAATAGACCCTTAATTTCCCAGTCTTATCACCCTCTATACGTAATGTTATTTCGTATATTTTATGGGGCTCGCTAAGTCTGGCGTCGGCAGTTTCAACTTGAATGTATTCATTCGTGTCCACTGTCTCCAGATGACTCATCAAGATCTTGCGCGCTATACTTATTTCTGCTGCACTGTCCAACATTGTCAATGCCCACTCCCCGTTTTTCAACTGTGTCCTCAGTATTCTCGGCATTGTTGATTACCCTAATACTGGCTACCTTCTTTTTCTGAAATTGAGATTTTTTATTTTGAGCAGGTTCCTTGTCTTTGGACTTGGTGTGCTCTCCTGGGTCTGACCGTCCTCTTCTTTCCGAATTCTGTGGAAGAGATCGAGAGGGACGTGTATCAATACTTTGATATCTATCAGGTTTTTTCAGATTATCCCTATTTCTAAGGTTATATCTTTTCTCAGAGGGCTCCCGTTGGGGAGACTGGCGTTCTCGAGTCGGAGTTCTTTCCCTCCGTCGAGGAGACCTTCCTCTGGACTGGAAAACTTTTTCCTTGGGAGTGGATTGTTTATTTCCATCCCAGCTCTTTTTAGGAGTATTTGAATTATTTTTAATAAATAATTTTTCAGGATTTTCGAGCAGTTGGGGTTTTACCGGTTTCCCACCCAAGCTGTCTCTACCTAATTCTTCATAGCACTTTTCTATGATTTTTGCAAGCTCAACAGGATCTTTTATATCTGTTTCCCTCAACTTCTGGCGGATCGCCACAGATGCTGCTTCTCCCTTTATGTTGGCTAATAATATAGCCGTGACCTGCTTGAAATCTTTCAGTAATTTCATACCTAGATTTAAAGCGGGTTCTGGACCGAATTCATTTTGAATCTGTTTTAGCACTTCTGGTATTACCGCCATAGACGGAACACCGTGTGTTTTTGTGTAAATGGAAGCAAAGACTGTACCCCAAGTGTCACAGTCCTCCACGTGTGGTGCGATTCCCATAGGAAGGCAGATGGTCAAGATTCTGTGTTTCTCAATAGGGGTAGTATCAGGAAATACTGCCTCTATTTGAGTGATTTTCTGGGCTAACCAGAAAGGAATTTGTTCCCGTTTTACGGGTGTTTTACCAAGACATGACTGTATGTTCTGTGGTGTAATTTTATTTGTGTTCCCCTGATGAGGGGTCAGCTGTGGTGAATTAACAGCTGGCTGGACTGTTGCAGTCCGTATTACATATTGGACTAATTGCCTATGTATTTTTATTAATGTGTTTAGCTGTGCTAACAGCTCTTCTCTAGACATTCTTGCAATGTCAGGATGTGGTGTGTAGCTGGCTAGAACCGGCCACGTGGCTCCTGGTCTACCTAGTGGACCGAGCCTAGTTATGTGATCATTGTGTTTTAGGGCGCCATTAAACCAGAGCAGGTGCTCTTGAAATTTAAGTGGGATTTCAACCTCCTCGAAAGGAGCGTACTCTCCCGGAGGTTCCTCTATTTTGTAATAGTGAAACTCTTGTGTTATAGCGTTTACCGCTGGAAAGTTTATCCATGTATAGAATACCTCTGTCTGCCGATACTCGTGAGCCTCTATCACGAAAATTACTGTACCACCTTGTGGTGTCAGTCCGTTTTCTATAAGTTTTAAAGTTATAGATCTTCTTAACTGGACCGGGATGATAATAGCACCCGGGTCTGTGTGTTCGGGACCTTGCTGAGTCGCATCTGCTGCGGCCCCAGCGGTGCCGTTGTTTTCTACTGACATTGTATAAATGCAGTTTTTGCAGAGTAGGTCTCCAAGGAGACAAAGATTAGGTGCACAATATTTTGGAACACTGTATCCTTCAACGTTGAATAAACCAGAGCTTTACATAGGAATCTCTTCCTACTAAGGTCGGGCGGATTTTAACCTTTCACCCACTCCAGACGTCTATTGGAGTATTTACGGGAGAAAGGGGTGTGAAATATGCACGACTGAGTTACTCTACAATTCTTACGTTAGTTTATCGCCTTTCCAAACGTTTGGGCGCCATGTAGTGTAGTTCCTAGTTTCCCACTAGGCCCTGCGCATTGGAATAACATAAACAGTAGTATCGACGTGGAACTGCTTATATTCCAGGCCTCCACTGACTATGCTAAACTTAATTGGGTTGTGTTACCAACTAGCTCAGAGGTCACTGGAAACTTTCTTCTCTGCATAGGAAGTGATCAGCTTCCTTGGCACAGACAAGAAGGGATTCAGTTTTCCAACAACCGTGCAACATGACAACTTTGCTCCTCAGATCAAGAGTCGATCTCTAGGGTCGTGTGAAACAATAGACACAGATTTCACTCAGTCAGTCTAGTGCAGTTTACTTTCACAGTATGTAGAGAATAGAGAGACGGGCGTTTATCAATAAAGGGTTAACATTTATTGAACAGTCTTTCTTCTCATACAAGAGAAATGTATTGCCACAATTGCAATAACTGTTATTATAAAAAGTACGTACAGTAAGATAAGTATTGCGAAATAGAACTGTAAAAGCATTGATATGGTTTCTTAGCCATACAATGGTTTAAAAGTAATAAAACATATATACAGTCATATATACATTAGGCTAACATACTCAACTGGTGCTTCTAACTAAGCCTACCCCAGTGTGCCTGACCTAAGCCTAACACGTGAGAAGGGGAGTAAGTAAGTAGCTTAAGTTAAGTTGGTTTTGCTTCAAGAATTCTCGTCTAAGGGTTTAGTCAACACCATACCTCTGAATAGAATGATGGAGGATTGGTATCTCCTTCAGGGGTCTCTCTCGATATCCCAGTCACCCGCGAGGGTAAACCGGAAGCGCCGGGACTGGATTTCTCTGCACGAGAAATGCAGCGGCTTCTCTCAGCGCGTCGAGGAAGGAGGGGTGACAGCGTCCGCGGGCAGGTGGGCTGGATGTCTTCGCAGAGGACGGCTGCACGGCTCCTCAAGCGTACTGTACCATAGTTCGCGCTGTAGCGGCGATAATGGTAATCAGCAGCTTCACCACCACAGGATAGCAGGCTGCAGCGACAGAGTGCTAGTTTTTACCAACACAGGGTCATGCAGGCAGCTGGCATCAGCAACAGGCAACGAACTCGCAGTTCGTATCTCTCTCCTTGCTTAAGGCAACGTTGGTAGTATTTATACCTGACAGGTGCCGGGTTTGACGCAAGTTTGCTGGACATAAGACGTCAATTAAAGATGTCACTAGGAAGTGACAGTTATCAGTTGCTCATTAGAGTTCTATTACTAATCAAAACATAGCAAGCGGGATTTCCAGGTTTGCTAAGTTTTTATCTTGTTGAAGAACTCGGAGTGTTATCTAGGATTATCAGATAGGGACTGCTGCACTGTCATTGCACTAATTGGTCGCAAAGGAAGTAGCAGAGAGTCATGCTGGAATGTGGCTCTGTTCGTGTGAGGCCAGAGATGACTTTTCAGAAAATCGCACTTGAACGGTTATGCCAATATAGAGAATAAATGGATTTATAGCCGAATAGGGGCATAAGGTCACAGTATCGATCAGGAACCTAGATAAGCACGCAACAATGCTATAAATTCTTACATGGGAAAGTGTGTACTTCGCCTTACCATTATAGTCGAAGTAGAAGGATGCACCTCGCCTGGCAACGGCTCAGGACATGAGGGAAGCACCGCTCTATAGGGAGGAAGCAAGGAACAAGCAATGTCATCGCCTCCTTAGTTTGTCTTAAAACGAATACGCACCGGCACCATTATGGGAAAGCAGGGCCGATACACATTAACTGTTGTTAAAAAGGTAGTCTTATGAGAATGGTCAGCATCGGCTTGTGCACCGCATGCTGCTCGGAATCTATGTGCCAAAGATATTTAGAGTTCAGTACAGCGCGGCACACGCCTTGGCTCCGGGTACTATTGGCGCAATTAAAGGAATATCGCAATGGAGCAGCAGCCAGGTATTGATTAAAATAACCGGGTTTGCCGTGGTAGTGGTTCTTACAGTGAAATGCAATGACGAGTATTGCATACTATTGGCGAAATTAAAGGAATATCGCAATGGAGCAGCAGCCTGGTATTGATTAAAATAACCAGGTTTGCAGTGGTAGTGGTTCTTACAGTGAAATGCAATGACGAGTATTGCTTACCTCTCCGTCGGTACCTCGCCGCCTCCTTCTGAACCGGTGGGGAGGCAACAAAGTCTGGCGGAGGCTTCGGTTAAAAGCCTGCTGCTAATTGGTCCATGCCCGGTCAGGTGATCTAGGCGGACCAATCAAACGGCTTGTGGTGGATATACTTTGAAGAAGAGACAAACGGGCTCGGATAGATTGACAGAAGGTCACGTGGACGGACCTTGTGTGTATACCGGAAGTATTCATTGGTCAGTCAGTGCTCGGTTGCCATGGGACCCCGAATTGGTATGTTGACTATAACAAGTGAGATAGTGAATAGAGTCCTCCACTAAAGATGGTCCAAAAACGAACACAGAGATGTCTCATGGTACATTTCCTCAGCAAAATACGGTACGAGCGGACTGTAAAACATGTAATATGATTGTTGTATAAAACATGTTAAATTAAATGGCATTTGCTGTTATAGATAGCACACCATAAGAGTCATTAATATAATTAAGAGTATAGTAGTGATATTTGAACCTTCCAATGTCAATTAGTGCTGCCACTCGGAACTCATGCTGATGACTGAGGTGGCATGATTAGAGCGCGGACCAAGGAATCTCATCATTAAGTCCGCCTCTATTTGTGCCCAGCTTGAAGACCCATTTCTGTTCCTTACGCATGAGAAAGTTGGCATAATCTGTTACATGTGAGGGAATGTAGGGTTGTTCAAGGACAGTAAAGAAAATAAATGTAGGGAGGGTCAATAGGGCATCTTTACCGACCAGAGCTATTTGTGCCCTAACTACAACTAGCAAAAAAGGAGAAAATAGCCTGGTCTAGATGACTGTAGGTGTGCCGTGTTGAGTCTAGAACCCAGAATCCATTAGTAGCACTAGAGTGATAGCACTGGGCAGGAGAAAATTCCATCAGCCCACCCGTCTGGTGGAGAATCGTCACTTGGGAGATGTATCATCAATCCGGATCTCAACCAATGCACCTATTGATTGTGCAGAGATGGATTATGTGATGTAAACTCAAACCACAGTGCTTCACTGGTGATGCAAATGGGGTGCAGTGCAAGTGGAAAATTAATCTGTGAATAAAGTGAGGATAAAATTGACTCCTAGGACCAAAAATAAGTTTAATAGGTATGGTACTAGGGTCAAAATTAAAATGCCAAAGATAGTTTTAAATAATAACTATATGAAGGCAGAGTTGGTGAAGGTGGACATGTTTCAGCTAGATGGACTCTTTGATCCAAGCTTTCGTCAGGACCAAGTGAAAAATGCGACTGCAAAAACAAAAAAGTGACTATGTACACTATATATTGGATAAATCCTACCAGCTCCTCTGAGCCCAGATGTATGCTGGTGGTGCTCCACGGGTATAAAAGGACTCTAGCCAGTTACCTCCACTCCCTCTCGGATGTTGGTGTAGAGGTACCGACGGACAGGTAGGGCACCTTATTCAATCCTTGCTGCCCTCCCCTCTTTTTCGTATTCATTACATTGCCAAATTCTGCTCTTTTAGCTTTAATTTCTCCTTAAACTTCCCCTGCATGGTCCTAGCCACTAGCTCAATTGAGGTCGAGTCTCTTTCTCATACAACTGGTTTTTGTTAGGGGATTATTGGAAATATGTAATTACATACATGCAAGCAACTCTGATATTTCTCTGAGGTTGTTTATTGCATTTCCATCCTAACAGAGCGGGCCTCCTTCTTCCCGAGTGGGTGCCTGGTGAGGTGAGGCATTCTCCCACACAACGCTGGGTGAGTCCATATTTGTCTAAACTGTCAGTGATTTTAGATGCACTGAAACCGGTAAATTCTCGCGTTTACTGTGGCAGCGGGGAGATAATTTCTCCACCGTACTGTTTGTGTGCTTAGTGTTTGTTTCTTGTATCCTTGATACCGTTAGACACTAACTTTTTTCTGTTGTACACCTTTCTCTCTCTTTTTTCATCTCAGGAGACAAAACAAGATTTGGAGCACCACCAGCATACATCTGGGCTCAGAGGAGCTGGTAGGATTTATCCAATATATAGTGTACATAGTCACTTTTTTGTTTTTGCAGTCGCATTTTTCACTTGGTCCTGACGAAATCTTGGATCAAAGAGTCCATCTAGCTGAAACATGTCCACCTTCACCAACTCTGCCTTCATATAGTTATTATTTAAAACTATCTTTGGCATTTTAATTTTGACCCTAGTACCATACCTATTAAACTTATTTTTGGTCCTAGGAGTCAATTTTATCCTCACTTTATTCACAGATTAATTTTCCACTTGCACTGCACCCCATTGGCATCACAAGTGAAGCACTGTGGTTTGAGTTTACATCACATAATCCATCTCTGCACAATCAATAGGTGCATTGGTTGAGATCCGGATTGATGATACATCTCCCAAGTGACGATTCTCCACCAGACGGGTGGGCTGATGGGAATTTTCTCCTGCCCAGTGCTATCACTCTAGTGCTACTAATGGATTCCGGGTTCTAGACTCAACACGGCACACCTACAGTCATCTAGACCAGGCAATTTTCTCTTTTTTTGCTAGTTGTAGTTAGGGCACAAATAGCTCTGGTCGGTAAACATGCCCTATTGACCCTCCCTACATTTTCTTTACAGTATTCAGAGCAACTTCTGTTGCGGGTCATTCCTTTTGAATTAGAGAATTTATTTGCAGGGTATATCCCTATATTATGCTCATCCAGTTGATTTTTGTTTAGAGACTCCCTCATTGAGCAATGGCCGACTTTGCAGGATTGGCGTTTGATGACGATATGCTCAAGACTGTGTTGGATGAGAACCCTTGTCTTTTGGATTCACTGCCTGAGACACCTAGTACAGCCAAAGATGATTGGCTTACACTGCTTAACCTAAAGAAATCGCACACACTCACCTCTATCCATGGAACCATCATGCCACAGTACCTCAGAGGGAAATGTGCCCCAACTGGCCTTATCGTCACGAACACACCAAGGCTTTTCCTGACCGATAAAGTCTTTTTACGTGACTGGTCCCTCATAGCGTGGCACTGCACGTGGGACTGGTTAATACTTATCATCAGTACTGCCAAGAGGATAGCGGATGCTATCCTCGTAGACATCCAGGTACTTGAAGGTCAGATAAAAGCCACTTGCAGCACACTTTACAAAAAACGTTTAGATGAAACCAACAAGACGAATAAGGACTACAAAGATAACATTTTAACCAGTAAAATGGATAAATTCAAGAAAGATCTAGAGCGGTTCTCCATGGTGAAAGTGTACCCCTATACCAGCGAGGACTATGTAGCCCCTAGTTTTAACAGCAAAGGGAGACACTATGGATCGAATTATTCATCTACGGGCTCTGACACGAATTCTAGTGATTCAGAGACACCGAGTCACTCTGGAACTTACCCCAGAGGGGGAGGTCAACAACAACGACCTTTTAAAAGAGGTGGTCGTCAAAGAGGTGGCATGTACAATCAGCATCCAGGCAATTACCAGAATCCCGGTCCCTGGTGGCCACCAGGACCATGGGGTTTTCAACCACCTCCGCCATTTGCGCAACAAATGAATGCATACAATCATTTTCCACAGTTTTACCCGGACCAGTCTTTTTTAGGGCGTGGCCGGGGACAAAACAGGGGCAGAAGAAAAGGACCGCAGACCGTCCACTGGGAGGCCGACCAGACGTTCCCCAATACCCGGAGCAGGAAAGCAGCTCAACAGAGCAACAGCACAGAGACGACAGGAGTTTAGTAGTCAATTTGAGTTCCTGTGCCTTGACACCAGTCGAACAGTTAGTCCTGGAGAAAGGTCTAGGCTTTGTGCCTACAAACCGAGGAGATCCATTCCTTTTGAGAACTGAACTTGAGAAGTTTTTTCGAAAAGTGCGTCTCCACTTTTTCTTTAAAAACCGAATTGAAGATTCTCAACCTGGAGATGTTATACCCACTAACACTGGACTACGTCCACCTTCAACCTTTACTCCGTTGAGCCACCAAGTTCCATCTCATGTTATCACCTTTGAACAGGCAGTCAGACATGACATAGCAAAATTGCAGGACACTGATCGGAGAACATTCCATAATTTTTCCAAATTAGAACAACAGGCCGTTAAAAACCTCTCGCAAGATCCGTCAATTTTTATAAAACCTGCGGATAAAGGGGGAGCGACTGTTGTTATGGATTTGGACCAATACCGTCAGGAATGTCTTAGACAATTAGACAATGATAAATTTTACCAACGTCTGACTGAGGATCCTACCCCACACCTACTCACTGAAATTAAAACGATGGTAGATGAAGGCAATACTGAGGGCTGGATTACTGCTCACGAAGCAAGGTTTCTAGTGACAGAAAAACCCATCATTCCGGGTATTTACTGTCTTCCGAAGATTCACAAAGCCACTAGACCACCACCAGGACGTCCCATTATTTCTGGGATTGGCTCCCTTTTGGAACCTCTTTTCACTTTCGTGGATCACTTCCTTAGACCTTTAGTCAAAAAGATGCCAACTTATTTGGAGGATACAGCGGATGTTCTAAGATTGTTACCAACTGTAAAATATAATGTAGAGACTGCACTGTTGGTCAGCTTTGATGTAGAATCGCTCTACACCTGTATCCCACAACAAGATACATTGGACACAATAAGGAGTCTACTGTCGGCAGAAGATCTTGACAGCATAACTCCAGTAAATTTCATCTTATCCTGTGCAGAATTGGCCATGAAGAAAAATTTCTTCAAATTTGAGGAACAACTTTTCCTTCAGATCTCCGGGACATCCATGGGGAGTGTCTTTGCCCCGAGCCTCGCCAACCTCTATGTACACCAATTTGAACAGACCTGTATCCTAAACCACAGCAACCCATTCTTTGATCATCTGGTGCTGTGGAAGAGGTATATAGATGATGTTCTGGTGGTATGGCGAGGCTCATCTACAGAGGTCCAGTCATTCCATCTATGGCTTAATGAACGCAATCCATATCTGAAATTCACGCTAGAATACAGCCATGAGAGACTTTCTTTTCTGGATTTATCCATCTTTCCTGAAGCTGGGAGTCTCCAAAGCGAGCTCTTCACCAAACCCATGGCGAGAAACTCTCTGTTGCTCTTCAACAGCCACCACCCACGTTCCCTTAGGGAGAATCTCCCCGTGGGTCAATTCCTCCGAGTGAAGAGGAATTGTTCATCGAAGGCTTTGTTCAAGAAACATGCAACTGTACTAGCCACTCACTTACAGGAGCGTCAATATCACAAACAGTTAGTGAACAGAGCTTTGAAACGTGCTTCAAATAATAATCGCGAAGCATTGATTGAGAGACGTCCACCGAAAGCACCAACAGAGCGACTTGCCTTTGTCAGTACATTGAATGCCAGATCACAAGATATACAGAAACTGGTCCGTAAACATTGGGGAATTTTGAATTCAACTGAGGCCAATATCCCGCCACCACTCTTTTCATTCAAAAGGGCCCCAAGATTAAGAGACACTCTGGTTCATACCAGACAGAGGAGACATGACACTAATGACACCACAACCTTATGGGGTCTCCCACCGGTTTCCGGGCACTTCCCGTGTGGGTCATGCAGTGTTTGTCCACAGACGGCTAAAACCATCTCAGTCGATATAGGGACAGGTAGGACGTGGGTCCTCAAAAAGCACACGAACTGTAACACCGACAACATCATCTATATGATCACCTGTCCCTGTTCCTTAAGATACGTTGGGTACACCACTCGTAAAATCAAGTTGAGAATTAGGGAACACAAAAGTACAATTAGATGTCGCAAACAGGCCACTAAATTAACCAACCATATCTTAGATCACAGACACACGGCTGACGAAATGAAGTGGGTTATCCTTGAACAGCCATATATTCCCCCTCACATTAGTGATGTGTCTAAATTTCTATTCAAGAAGTAACAAAAGTGGGTGTTTCTTTTGAAAAGTCATATTCAGGGCCTAAATGACGACATACCGTGGACATCGCTTTAAACATCTAGATCCGGTATGTCGTAGTTCACTACTGTAATATAATATTCTTTAGGGATCCAAAGCAGCACTATAGGAGTTGATCTAATATCTCTTATAACAATCTACACACACCGCTCCAGACATGGCGCCCTTAATGTAGAGCTGCATGGTCATTCATCTCTCTACGCATGCGTGAAGTTAACACACATATAGATCTTATGGCACACGCATGCGCAGGTGTTATGACATTTCTTTTGACGCAAGCGCAGATCAGTGATAGTGTTCCCCTCTTTTGACCTAGCGCAGTAGTCCATCGACAATACCTGTTACAGCTGTAGTCAATTATTCCATCACTACGGATATAAAAGAACTTGTGCGTTCACTAGCCAGTTACCTCCACTCCCTCTCGGATGTTGGTGTAGAGGTACCGACGGACAGGTAGGGCACCTTATTCAATCCTTGCTGCCCTCCCCTCTTTTTCGTATTCATTACATTGCCAAATTCTGCTCTTTTAGCTTTAATTTCTCCTTAAACTTCCCCTGCATGGTCCTAGCCACTAGCTCAATAGAGGTCGAGTCTCTTTCTCATACAACTGGTTTTTGTTAGGGGATTATTGGAAATATGTAATTACATACATGCAAGCAACTCTGATATTTCTCTGAGGTTGTTTATTGCATTTCCATCCTAACAGAGCGGGGCCTCCTTCTTCCCGAGTGGGTGCCGGGTGAGGTGAGACATTCTCCCACACAACGCTGGGTGAGTCCATATTTGTCTAAACTGTCAGTGATTTTAGATGCACTGAAACCGGTAAATTCTCGTGTTTACTGTGGCAGCGGGGAGATAATTTCTCCACCTTCCTGTTTGTGTGCTTAGTGTTTGTTTCTTGTATCCTTGATACCGTTAGACACTAACTTTTTTCTGTTGTACACCTTTCTCTCTCTTTTTTCATCTCAGGAGACAAAACAAGATTTGGAGCACCACCAGCATACATCTGGGCTCAGAGGAGCTGGTAGGATTTATCCAATATATAGTGTACATAGTCACTTGTTTGTTTTTGCAGTCGCATTTTTCACTTGGTCCTGACGAAAGCTTGGATCAAAGAGTCCATCTAGCTGAAACATGTCGACCTTCACCAACTCTGCCTTCATATAGTTATTATTTAAAACTATCTTTGGCATTTTAATTTTGACCCTAGTACCATACCTATTAAACTTATTTTTGGTCCTAGGAGTCAATTTTATCCTCACTTTATTCACAGATTAATTTTCCACTTGCACTGCACCCCATTAGCATCACCAGTGAAGCACTGTGGTTTGAGTTTACATCACATAATCCATCTCTGCACAATCAATAGGTGCATTGGTTGAGATCCGGATTGATGATACATCTCCCAAGTGACGATTCTCCACCAGACGGGTGGGCTGATGGGAATTTTCTCCTGCCAGTGCTATCACTCTAGTGCTACTAATGGATTCCGGGTTCTAGACTCAACACGGCACACCTACAGTCATCTAGACCAGGCTATTTTCTCCTTTTTTGCTTGTTCAAGGACAGTCCACACAAAAGCAGTAGGATCATGTTGTTTTTCTATGAAATGATTCGTCAACTTGGTGGCCTGTTTTTTACGGCGAATCGTACTTTTGTGCTCAGAGATGCGGATCTTTATCTTCCGAGTGGTCATACCGACATATTTAAGACCGCAAGGACAAGTTATGAGGTAAATAAGTTTGTCACTTTTGCAGTTCGTAAATTTTGTTTGTCTCCATGGTCTGTTGGTACCGATGTCAACCTCAAGAGATTTAGCTGTTTGAGGGTTAAGCTTGGCATGACCCACACGGATGATGACCTGTTACAGGTGGAAGATTCCAGATAGTACCCAGAGCCCTTGGTGTAATGTTGCGAGGTCTTGTATGCACAATGCGGTCTCTTAAGTTTGGACCCCTCTTGAAGGAAAACAGTGGTTTCTTTAAGGTTTCACGCCCTGATTTGAGTATTGTCCAATGTTTTTTTATTATTTTTTGGATGTCATTGGATAGAGTCCCAAACGTAGTGACACATGTAAGTCTGTTGAATGTCGTTCTGGCCACCGGTGGTTCAAGGAGAGCCAGTCTATTGTTATTGCTGGCTCGTTTCATTGATCTACGTACCAATTTTGGTGGATATTTCCTGCCTACGAGTTGTTGTTGTAAGGCTTTGGAATGTGTCATATAGCCTTCTTTAGTTGAACAATTCCTCTGTATTCTTAAAAATTGTCCATAAGGCAAATTCTCTTTAAGAGATCTTGGATGGTGGCAGTCAAAACAAAGTAAAGAGTTTTTTGCCATTGGTTTTTTGTAAAGCTCTGATTGTAGGCCTTCCGGAGTGGAGAAAATCCTTAAGTCCAGGAACGCAATGGCAGTTTTACTCACTTCTACGGTAAATCGTAGGAAGTTATTCCTACTATTTAACCAGTGATAGAATGTCATCAGATCTTCATGCGTCCCTCGCCAAATCACAAGTATATCATCGATATACCGCTTCCACATTTTTATGGAGGTGATATACGGATTGGTGTTAATCAGGATATGCTCCTGTTCAAAATGGTGTTCGTAAAGCTTAGCCAGGCTGGGGGCAAAAACGCTCCCCATACTGGTACCGGACGTTTGGAGATACACTGTGTCCTCATGTTTGAAAAAGTTTCTCTTCATGGCTAAGGTTGCGCAGTCCATGATGAAGCTGACAGGTGTTATACTGTTAACATCCCTTGCCCTCAAGAGAGAAGAAATGACTTCCAGAGTCTCATCTTGGGGTATAGATGTATACAGCGACTCCACGTCGAATGATACTAGATGGTCAGTCTATACAATAAATTCAATCTCAGGAAGGAGGCGTAACACATCCGTTGTGTCTCTGAGATAAGTGGGCATTTCCAGCACCATGGGGCGTAGAAAATGATCCACGAAGGTGGAGAGCGGTTCCAAAATGGATCCGATGCCTGAGATTATTGGCCGGCCATGTGGAGGCCTTTGTTCTTTATGCACCTTTGGGAGGCAGTAAAAGTAAGGCATCACCGGATGTTCCGTGCATAGGTAGGCAGCTTCTTGTCGGGTAACCCAGCCTTCTGTTAGGGCTTCTTCAACCATTCCTTTTATCATCTTTTGTAGGTCTGATGTGGGATCTTGTTCCAGAGGACAATAGGCTTCTCTGTTGTTTAGCTGTCGCAAACATTCGGTGCGGTAGTCGCTTCTGTTCATAACGACTATCGCACCGCCTTTGTCTGCCGGTTTAATAGTTAGTTCATTAGTGGCAGTCAATGTCTTTAAAGCTTGTTGTTCAATTTTGGAGAAATTGCTAAAGGTTTCTCTGTTGGTAGAGAATAAGGTATCAATATCCTTCTCAATGGCCTGTTCGAATGCCAAAACCTGTACAGGAACCATGTGTGATCCAGGATTGAACGTTGACTTCTTCTTTAAACCTGTGTTAACTTCTTCTTGAATTTGTTCTCTTTGGTCGGTTTTGGGGAAGAAAAATTGGAGGCGAACTTTACGAAAAAACGTAGCCATCACTACATTGGTCTCAAAATGGTAATTTCTCATTGTGGGCACAAAACCTAGCCCTCTATTGAGGACTTGTTCTTCAATAGGAGTGATGGTATGGGCACTCAAATTGACGACGAGCCCGCTTCCATGTTCGTTTGTGCCGTCGTCTTGTTCTTTGTTGTGGCACTCCTCAAGTTCCTCGTTGTTGTAGATGGCGACTGAAGTGGACCTGTGGTTGTGTACCTCTTCTCCGTCCTTGGGATCTTCCCCGGCCAAACCCTAAAAAAGGTGGCTGACCAGTGAAGCCACCTCCAAATTGTGGTGGTGGGAAAGGGCCCATTTGTTGAGGATAGGGGCCCATTTGTTGTGGAAACATAGGGTTGCCAAATTGCCAGGGAGCTGGTTGCCACCATGACTGGTTCTGGTACTGATTTCCTCTCCAGTTTCTTTGGGATCGTTTGCCTCGGGCTCTTTGCTGGAAATTGCTTTGGTTCGAAGAGTCCGAGTCCGTAGAGTTGTCATCAGAGGTGGTAGACCCATAGGAAGACCCTGTCCTTCGGCCCTTGTTGTTCAAGTCAGGAGGTACATACGAATTGCTTGTGTAGGGGTACACTTTCTCAAAACTGAATTTCTCAAGATCTTTCTTGAATTTGTCCATTTTGGTGAATAGAGTAAATTATTTTACCCTGTTTAAAGAGTTTGCTAGTTAAAGTAGTCTTTATTTGGATTCAAGAACCTGAATTTCTATGAGAATTGTGTCCAAGAATTTAAAGAATTTACTCTATTCACCAAAATGGAGAAATTCAAGAAAGATCTTGAGAAATTCAGTTTTGAGAAAGTGTACCCCTACACAAGCAATTCGTATGTACCTCCTGACTTGAACAACAAGGGCCGAAGGACAGGGTCTTCCTATGGGTCTACCACCTCTGATGACAACTCTCCGGACTCGGACTCTTCGAACCAAAGCAATTTCCAGCAAAGAGCCCGAGGCAAACGATCCCAAAGAAACTGGAGAGGAAATCAGTACCAGAACCAGTCATGGTGGCAACCAGCTCCATGGCAATTTGGCAACCCTATGTTTCCACAACAAATGGGCCCCTATCCTCAACAAATGGGCCCTTTCCCACCACCACAATTTGGAGGTGGCTTCGGTGGTCAGCCGCCTTTTTTAGGGTTTGGCCGGGGAAGATCCCGAGGACGGAGAAGAGGTACACAACCACAGGTCCACTTCAGTCCGCCATCTACAACAACGAGGAACTTGAGGAGTGCCACAACAAAGAACAAGACGACGGCACAAACGAACATGGAAGCGGGCTCGTCGTCAATTTGAGTGCCCATACCATCACTCCTATTGAAGAACAAGTCCTCAATAGAGGGCTAGGTTTTGTGCCCACAATGAGAAATGACCATTTTGAGACCAATGTAGAGATGGCTAAGTTTTTTCGTAAAGTTCGCCTCCAATTTTTCTTCTCCAAAACCGACCAAAGAGAACAAATTCAAGAAGAAGTTAACACAGGTTTGAAGAAGAAGTCAACGTTCAATCCTGGATCACACACGGTTCCTGTACAGGTTTTGGCATTTGAACAGGCCATTGAGAAGGATATTGATACCTTGTTCTCTACCAACAGAGAAACCTTTAGCAATTTCTCCAAAATTGTACAACAAGCTTTGAAGACTTTGACTGCCAATAATGAACTAACTATTAAACCGGCAGACAAAGGCGGTGCGATAGTCGTTATGAACAGAAGCGACTACCGCACCGAATGTTTGCGACAGCTAAACAACAGAGAAGCCTATTGTCCTCTGGAACAAGATCCCACATCAGACCTACAAAAGATGATAAAAGGAATGGTTGAAGAAGCCCTAACAGAAGGCTGGGTTACCCGACAAGAAGCTGCCTACCTATGCACGGAACATCCGGCGATGCCTTACTTTTACTGCCTCCCAAAGGTGCATAAAGAACAAAGGCCTCCACCTGGCCGGCCAATAATCTCAGGCATCGGATCCATTTTGGAACCGCTCTCCACCTTCGTGGATCATTTTCTACGCCCCATGGTGCTGGAAATACCCACTTATCTCAGAGACACAACGGATGTGTTACGCCTCCTTCCTGAGATTGAATTTAATGTAGAGACTGACCATCTAGTATCATTCGACGTGGAGTGGCTGTATACATCTATACCCCAAGATGAGACTCTGAAAGTCATTTCTTCTAAGCATGGGCGGAAAATCCGTTTCGCTCGCGGATTTTGCGGATTTTCGGTAAATTCGCAATCCGCGAGATTCGCGAATCTCCCGCAAAATCCGCAAATCCGCGAGCAGCGGATTTTGCTCGCACTGCTCGCACTGTTCGCGTGAGTTCGCGGCTTCCCAGTACAACTTCGCGCCCCGCGAATAAGTGCAAAATTGCAGAAATACGATCTTAGCAAAACTGAAACTACTTACCAGGTTCAAAAGTTCAGGCTCATCATTAGTAGCCATTTCCTGTAGTGCTTCCTGAGGGGCCCCTCCAGAGTTCAGTTGCCAGTTGCAACTATTATGTGACCCTGCTCTGAACCTCAGAATAGTTACACATATGCCACAAAGGTCCTGAATTACAGCTAAGGGAGACAAGCAGGAGCCAGGCTGGAAGTTCAAATCCATTAATCAGCCCCTAATTCATTATTGTCAGTTGGGGCAGGGCAGGTGTTGTAACTAATTTTGCAACAATGAAAGCACTTAGCAAGTGCAAAAGATCACTAATCAGGAAGCACTAAGGAAGCAGGTGCCAGCTAAAAAAATATTCTGTGACACATTAATCAGCCCCAAATTAATTCAGGTCACTTGAGGCAGGGAAGGTGTGCTTGCGTTGCCACAATAATGTACACTGCCTGGACAACCAGAGGGTGCTGTGATGAAACAGAGGGTGGCATGGGTGGGCCAGAGGGTGGCATGAGTAGTCAGAGAGTGGCAGTGGTGACAGAGAGTGGCAGTGATGAAAAAGAGTGTCCCAAACAGGCTGGACACGTAGAAACAACAAGTTCGCGAAACTTGCGACCCGACAGGTAAGTTCGCAATTTGCGAAATTGTACAAAACCCTCGCGAACTGGCAGAAACCCGCGCAAACACACAAAAAAAAAATCCGCAAATTCGCGAGAATTCGCGGATTTTGCGGATTGCGAGTTCGCAAATCCGCAAAATTCGCGAACGCGAGATTCGCAAAATTCGCCCATGCTTAATTTCTTCTCTCTTGAGGGCAAGGGATCTTAACAGCATAATACCTGTCAGCTTCATCATGGACTGCGCAACCTTAGCCATGAAGAGAAACTTTTTCAAACATGAGGACACAGTGTATCTCCGAACGTCCGGTACCAGTATGGAGAGCGTTTTTGCCCCCAGCCTGGCTAACCTTTACGTACACCATTTTGAACAGGAGCATATCCTGATTAACACCAATCCGTATATCACCTCCATAAAAATGTGGAAGCGGTATACCGATGATATACTTGTGATTTGGCGAGGGATGCATGAAGATCTGATGACATTCTATCACTGGTTAAATAGTAGGAATAACTTCCTACGATTTACCGTAGAAGTGAGTAAAACTGCCATTGCGTTCCTGGACTTAAGGATTTTCTCCACTCCGGAAGGCCTACAATCAGAGCTTTACAAAAAACCAATGGCAAAAAACTCTTTACTTTGTTTTGACAGCCACCATCCAAGATCTCTTAAAGAAAATTTGCCTTATGGACAATTTTTAAGAATACAGAGGAATTGTTCAACTAAAGAAGGCTATATGACACATTCCAAAGCCTTACAACAACAACTCGTAGGCAGGAAATATCCACCAAAATTGGTACGTAGATCAATGAAACGAGCCAGCAATAACAATAGACTGGCTCTCCTTGAACCACCGGTGGCCAGAACGACATCCAGACAACAGACTTACATGTGTCACTACGTTTGGGACTCTATCCAATGACATCCAAAAAATAATAAAAGAACATTGGACAATACTCAATTCAGGGCGTGAAACCTTAGAGAAACCACTGTTTTCCTTCAAGAGGGGTCCAAACTTAAGAGACCGCATTGTGCATACAAGACCTCGCAACATTACACCAAGGGCTCTGGGTACTATCTGGAATCTTCCACCTGTAACAGGTCATCATCCGTGTGGGTCATGCCAAGCTTGCCCTCAAACAGCTAAATCTCTTGAGGTTGACATCGGTACCAACAGACCATGGAGACAAACAAAATTTACGAACTGCAACAGTGACAAACTTATTTACCTCATAACTTGTCCTTGCGGTCTCAAATATGTTGGTATGACCACTCGGAAGATAAAGATCCGCGTCTCTGAGCACAAAAGTATGATTTGCCGTAAAAAACAGGCCACCAAGTTGACGAATCATTTCATAAAAAAACAACATGATCCTACTGCTTTTGTGTGGACTGTCCTTGAACAACCCTACATTCCCTCACATGTAACAGATTATGCCAACTTTCTCATGCGTAAGGAACAGAAATGGGTCTTCATGCTGGGCACAAATAGAGGCGGACGTAATGATGCGATTCCTTGGGTCGCGCTCTAATCATGCCACCTCAGTCATCAGCATGAGTTCCGAGTGGCAGCACTAATTGACATTGGAAGGTTCAAATATCACTACTATATTCTTGATTATATCCATGACTCTTATGGTGTGCTATCTATAACAACAAATGCCATTTAATTCAACATGTTTTATACAACAATCATATTACATGTTTTACAGTCCGCTCGTACCGTATTTTGCTGAGGAAATGTACCATGAGACATCTCTGTGTTCGTTTTTGGACCATCTTTAGTGGAGGACTCTATTCACTATCTCACTTGTTATAGTCAACATAACAATTTGGTGTCCCATGGCAACCGAGCACTGACTGACCAATGAATACTTCCGGTATACACACAAGGTCCGTCCACGTGACCTTCTGTCAACCTATCCGAGCCCGTTTTGTGTCTTCTTCAAAGTATATCCACCACAAGCCGTTTGATTGGTCCGCCTAGATCACCTGACCGGGCATGGACCAATTAGCAGCAGGCTTTTAACCGAAGCCTCCGCGAGACTTCGTTGCCTCCCCACCGGTTCAGAAGGAGGCGGCGAGGTACCGACCGAGAGGTAAGCAATACTCTTCATTGCATTTCACTGTAAGAACCACTACCACGGCAAACCCGGTTATTTTAATCAATACCAGGCTGCTGCTCCATTGCGATATTCCTTTAATTTCGCCAATAGTACGCAATACTCGTCATTGCATTTCACTGTAAGAACCAGTACCACGGCAAACCCGGTTATTTTAATCAATACCAGGCTGCTGCTCCATTGCGATATTCCTTTAATTTCGCCAATAGTACCCGGAGCCAAGGCGTGTGCCGCGCTGTACTGAACTTTAAATATCTTTGGCACATCGATTCCGAGCAGCATGCGGTGCACAAGCCGATGCTGACCATTCTCATAAGACTACCTTTTTAACAACAGTTAATGTGTATCTGCCCTGCTTTCCCATAATGGTGCCGGTGCGTATTCGTTTTAAGACAAACTAAGGAGGCGATGACATTGCTTGTTCCTTGCTTCCTCCCTATGGAGCGGTGCTTCCCTCATGTCCTGAGCCGTTGCCAGGCGAGTTGCAGCCTTCTACTTCGACTATAATGATAAGGCAAAGTACACACTTTCCCATGTAAGAATTTATAGCATCTTCATGTGGATAACCTACGAAACCCATGTGTTTTTGAGAACAATATTACTTGTGGTTAAAAATGTACTAAACGCATGCTAACCTTATATAAACTAATGTGGTCATTTTTATGATGTTTGTGTCTTTCTCCGCCAGTGACATACATTAACTGCGAAACAAGACGATACCTAGGGATCCAGGTGATCTTTGTTCATGTCGCAGATTGTTTTATATGTAGTCACTTTTTCTTTAGTACACACTTCACTATTTATCTTTGCAGTAGCTTCAACTTAGGTCCTGATGAATGCAACAGACTCTGTAGTCCCTAGATTTGCAGAAACATGTTGACCCCCATTACATCCTGGTAAATATTTGCTTAATTTACCTTTACTGCTTTTTAATATTGGAGGAGCGAACAAATCACAGAATAAAGGTATTTTTCCTGCTCCCTCACCCAATTTTAGTTTCACTTAGCACTTAGCACTTTCTTTCACTTGCACTGCAAATCAGTCACTCTCCTCTTTTTTTCCAGCCAATGAATGGCCTGTGACAATCCAACCATATAGGACATCACTAGGTTCATAAGAGGTATCTAGATCTCAGCCTCTATCAAAAACCATTGCTGTACCTATCACATGGTTAACAGGAATCCCAAATGATGAAGGGCGGTTCCGAGTGGTGACTGATGGGTACCCTGTTAGGGATTACAAGGTGCCTATCATTTCTTTCATTATTCGGTGTGGAATCTCACTAATACCTCTCTAGTTTTATGTACCACATTTTCTTGTTCAGACCCGGTGACATTGGTTGTGTTTTACAGATTACTCAGGGAATTTGTCACTGCATGGTCTTTAAACTCCCTGTGGCCCCCCTAACTTTAATTTTTTCCCTTCCACACTACATTCCAACCAGGGTCTGGCGTTTAGCTCTTGGGCTTACAAAAAAGCCATGGGAAGTTTGAATGTGTCCTTGTGGTACTCCTCCCCCTACCATCCTGAGGGAAATTGAGAGGAAGATTTGGGACTCAAAGCAATTCCAAACAGCTAGAGTACTAGGCTTGGGTGGCAGTTGGGTCAATCACCTATTCGGAGTCCAGAGGGCACTTAATAACATGCCAAGAAAATCCCTGGGTAAACCCTATAGGATCCTGTTTGGGGTTTGAATATGGGTCCGAGACCTCGATAGTGTCAGCTCAGTCAATCAATCAATCAATCAATGACATTTATAGAGCGCACTGCTTACCCGTAGGGTCTCATGCCGTTTGGGGGGGCGGGTGCCGCTACTGCTCGAACAGCCAGGTCTTGAGCTTCTTCCTGAAGGAGAGGTGGTCTTGGGTCAAGCGCATGTCAGTCGGGAGGGAGTTCCAGGTCTTGGCGGCCAGGTAGGAGAAGGACCTTCCTCCTGTTGTCGCTCTTCGGATGCGGGGGACGGCGGCGAGGGCGTGGCTGGCTGATCGGAGGTGGCGTTTGGGAGCGTAGAAGTTGATTCGGTTGTTGAGGTAGCTCGGGCCTTGATCGTGTAGGGCTTTGTGTGCGTGGGTGAGGAGACGGAAGGTGATTCTTTTGTTGACGGGGAGCCAATGCAGGTCTCTCAGGTGTCCAGAGATGTGGCTGTTTCGTGGGATGTCGAGGATGAGTCTGGCTGAGGCGTTCTGGATCCGCTGGAGTCTCTTCTGGAGCTTGGCGGTGGTTCCGGCGTAGAGGGCATTGCCGTAGTCCAGTCGGCTGGTGACGAGGGCCTGGGTGACTGTCTTCCTGGTCTCCGTGGGGATCCACCAGAAGATCTTCCGTAGCATGCGCAGGATGTTGAAGCACGACGAGGAGACGGCGTTGACTTGTCTGGTCATGGAGAGGGAGGAGTCCAGGATGAAGCCCAGGTTGCGTGCTTGGTCCGTCGGTTTGGGTGCGGTGCCCAGGGCGGGGGCCCACCAGGAGTCGTCCCAGGCGGAGGGCGAGGGGCCCAGGATGAGGACCTCCGTCTTGTCTGAGTTCAGTTTCAGGAGGCTGGTCGTCATCCACTCGGCTACATCTTTCATCCCTTCGTGCAGGTTGGCTCTGGCGGCGGCGGGGTCGTTGGTCAGGGAGAGGATCAGCTGGGTGTCGTCGGCGTAGGAGATTATGTTGAGGTTGTGTTGGCGTGCGATGGCCGCGAGGGGGCTCATGTAGACGTTGAAGAGGGTGGGGCTCAGCGAGGATCCTTGAGGGAAGCAGCAGATGACTTCGGTGGCCTCTGACTTGTACGGTGGTAGGCGGACTCTCTGTGTTCTTCCGTCGAGGAAGGAGACGATCCATTCCAGTGCCTTCTCCTGGATTCCGACATTGCTGAGGCGCTGCACTAGGGTGCGGTGGCAGACAGTGTTGAATGCCGTGGAGAGGTCTAGGAGGATGAGGGCCGCTGTTTCTCCGTTGTCCATCAGGGCCCGGATGTCGTCGGTGGCGGCGATGAGGGCGGTCTCGGTGCTGTGGTTGGCTCGGAAGCCAGACTGTGAGGGGTCGAGGGATCCATTCGTCTCGAGGAAGGCGGCCAGCTGTTTGTTGACGGTCTTCTCGATGACTTTGGCTGGAAACGGGAGGAGCGAGATGGGGCGGTAGTTCTTGAGTTCGGTGGGGTCCGCTGTAGGTTTCTTGAGTAGAGCGCTGAGTTCGGCGGGCTTCCAGCTCTCACGGAAGGTGGCGGTGTTGAAGGAGGTGTTGATAATGTCCCGCAGGTGGGGTGCGATGACAGCGTCGGCCTTGTTGAAGACGTGGTGAGGGCAGGGGTCGGTCGGAGATCCGGAGTGGATGGAGTTCATCATGCGGACGGTGTCTTCGGTGCTGATCGGAGTCCAGGCGCGGAGGGTGGTGGTGGGCGGCGTTGCTGTGGTCGTGGCGTGCGTCGGTTGACTGCTGAAGCTGTTGTGTATGTCCGCGATCAGCTTAGCGGCTTAAACTCGATTTGACATCAATGATCATCTGGATGTTTTACGGGACGTAAAAGAATATAGAGCAACGTCCAAGTGAAACGCACCACCACTGGAGAAGTAAAAGCAGTATCGGCAAGAACTGCCTGGGTCCTGAAGATTGGGAATCTGGTCAGAGAAAAAAAAGTACACAAGAAAGAATATTGGCCTGTCCTGGCTGTTGAAGGTACCAGAACTGTACTTCTTCCGCCTCTTGCCAGTCGCAGAGACTAAAGGATTGTCTCCATCAATCTGATCAAACCACACTATGTGGCCAATTCTCAACAGTAGGCCACGTGGGCTCCTGGGTAGCAACTGATCTCCTCTCGCTACTGTACAGGAAGTTCTGATGGAAGCTTTAATATTAAATGAAGACTCCATTTTCCAAAGAGAAGCAGTACACAACAATGATACTTCCCCCTATTGAAACAATTATGACTCTACAGTCAACAGGTACAGAAATTTCAATTCGAAAAATTTACAATGTCTATGTCGACATGCCTCAGATCAAGTCATCTCCCAGTTCTATAAAACCTGCTGAGCTGGCAAAAATAGACCGTGCGGCATCTGGCTACTTCGTGCATTATGACGACTTTTCATCGGTTCCAAGTGAACCTGAAAAACCAACACTGCCACTCCCTTTCTCTATAACTTTGGCTGAAAAATACATACCTTGTTGCTCCCTGGATACTTTTCTGGGTTACAATTTGATTACATTTGCTGGTACTCTAGATTGGTTTGGCGACTGTCTTTTTTCTACTTCTAAATGGACATTATCTCCCAGAACGCTCTGCAGTCCAACATGTGAACTTGGTACTGAAAACAAATGCATCATTGCACTGTGAACTGAGGGACTTGTCCCTGGTGAACATTACAGCAGTCCAGGTACTGATAGAATAGTCTGGGACAGGGTATTGTATGATGTGTATGGTCCTACTGAACTTTTGGAAATTCCATATTTGTTTAAAATTTCTTTAAATTATATAATCACCTCTAGTACATTCACTAATGATTGGGACATTGAAACCGTGCAGTATTTGCTTTCAGATCTAGAGCAATCAGCTGCATTTTCTAATGATGAATTGTATGATGGTACAAGAAATTCTGGTGATATGTTCTGTTATCTACAATACGGTGACCATTTTTTACACCAAGCTAGTATTCCACTTGCTGCTTACAATTACACCCAATGGAAACACTGTGCAACATTACCAAAAGGTAGTTCAAAAACATTTGCACAAAGTTTGCTTATTTTTATGGTTTTGACACATTAGACCCAGCCTCTTATTACTATAGGCTTGCACCAACACTTTTTAAAAAGTATATTATGCTCACACACACACCAAGCTGATTTTCTCTGCTTCCTTTATTACCCAACTGTCTATACAGGGTTTTGACTTTTGGAAGGACACAATAGGCACACAATCTTTCTGGGGAACAGAAGATTGGCAGGTTCAGGGAAAAGAGGCATTATTTAGAGCATGCCTCATACCACATCAACTGATTTTCCTGAATAAAACAGTGCAACAGACTTCTTTTCTTGGTTTAGCTAAAGCAAAAGATTTGAACATACTTTGCATTCCCACATTTGTACACTTTGAACATTGTCAATAATACACAAAGTACAGTGATGATACATTAGATACCATGCTCAGCAATGGATCATACAATACATCTGACCCGATCAGTACGGTTAGTTGGTTTGGCTGCTAGACACAGATAAATGTCAGTCTAGATTCCTGGGTAACAAGGGAGGGTTTAAGATCAACAGGCCTGACCTACGGTATCTACAAACAGAACATGCAGGGGTGGTGACATTGTATAGTGTTGGGAAGTTATGCCTAGATTGGTTAAAGACCTCAACACTTTCCCAGGTGAAACAACACTTGTCCTCCCTTTCTGATGACCTAGATCTCAGGGAGTTTTTTCTATGTCCCAGTAATCCACATTAAAAGCGCTTCTTGTATGGAATGTACAACTAGCTATGGAAGATTTCTCAGCAGGAAGCGGCAGAGACATTACCCGAGCTCAACAGGGTAAATGTGAAAAAGGCTTTGGCTGTGGTTGACAATGGTATGGCCACTTTATCATTCAGAATTAATTTACTGGGCAACATTGTGTCTTCTGCAATCAACATAATTCAACAGGACATTTCTATTTTACAACATGGACAGTCACAATTACGTTCCATTGTAATACTGAGCTGGACGTTGCAAACACTACATTCTGGCCACGTTCTGTGGTTTTACATCAATACTACCAGCCTGTTTTCTGAATATGATCTGACGGAAAGACAAATAACTATGGCACGCAAAGATGCGAAATACACCATGTTGCACAGTGAAAAATTAGACCAAATACCTTTTACCGTGCCAGAGATACCATCCACAGACCGGATTATCCATGGTTATAGCACCCCACTGGTCACGACTTTCCAGTTCAAATATTGTCTCCAATACCAACAGGTAGGCAGATATGAATTGCTAGGGAAAGGTTATGTGCATGAGTATTGGGATTTACCGTTCAGGTTTAAGTGAAGGAAAGATGACATGGACGTTTTTCTTAGTAGTTCCGACTGTGAGGAAGACTTAAGCGGGTCCTTAGTTTGCAAAGACATCTCTCTTCACGGGGCATTCAATGTATATGTTGGGAACTTGTCCTGTTATCTGAAGGGTTCCCCAGCTGCCGTGACATGTCCGATTTTCAAACTACCCTCAAATGGGAGCTACTTGATGCTGAATGATTAAGGTTGCTGTGGAATGGAACCGGGAATTGCTTATATGGTGTCAGTAATTCCTTAGTAACTTGCACACAAGTACTATTTCTACCTGCCTGCAAAATTAGGGAGGCAGCACAGTGACCTTTGATAAATGTTTCCAACATACACACACATGCTGGTAACGAGGTGCACCTCGATGATATGCATAAGGAGATCCCTGGTAACGGGGTGCACCTCAGTGACATGCATAAGGAGATCCTTAACGGGCAGATTGGATAAACGCGTGCATCGCGTTGGCCGCATCCTACTGTGATATGAACACATTCCTTCTACTAGGTACTGGGAAGATGTGAAGCAGCAAGGAAAGTGACAATAATTATGAAGTGAGGTTCATGCACATTCTTTGTTTCCTGTGTTTGCATCACCTTACTAGTATTTACTTGCTCTTTATTAGTGATCATTCTCCTTACCTTTCCGTGGTAGTCATCAACTGTGAAACATTCCTCAAAGTGTAGGTAGTACATAATTAGCACAGGAAAGAACTCTTGAGTCATGCAGAAATTTACTGGTCCACTGTGTTTTCTGGTAACACCTGGTGATCCACCCATACCATTGATTAAATGGAATAAGGTATTCATTCAGTTCAGTTCAGTTCATAATCTTTATTCGATTGTAAGTTTTACAATCATAAAAGTGCATTTTATGAGCACACAGTTAAAAACATTATACACAATTCATTTTCAAATGGCAAATAATGACACAGTAACCAGTACAATATATCAGACAATATGAGCATGGGCAATATAAAAATATAAATAACTGTAATCTTAAAAAGCACCTAAAATTTTTTTTGCAACGTGGTTAGCCATCCATGCTTTTCCTGAAGCTTTCATTATGCGAGCGTGTGTGGCACTTCAATTAGTGCTGAAAGAAAGATGTCACTGTTGCTACACTGGCTTGGCCCTGGTAGGCAAGATGTTCTCAAGCATCTGCCTGACTTGTTAGATGGTAATGCAGCAAATCTGAACGAATACGGAATACAGGTTTGAATTTCTGTGTGTCCAATACTTGTAATTTTATTGATTTGCATGTTGATTTATTCAAATTTACAAGAAAACTAAGATTAAAGAAATACTTTGAACATCAGAAAACTGTGCAGAATGTTCCATCTGATTCATGTATTACTGATATGTTCACTGTTGATTAATCTAACTCTTGTATCACTGACATGACATCTGTTGATCCATCTAATTCGTGTACTACTGACATGTCGATTGCCGATCTAAATGTAACTGCTAGATCCCTAGAAATAGTTGAGGATGTCTCTCTGGACAGTGGCTTAAGGGTACAGTCTAAATTCTTGCCACTAAGACCACAGGACACCTTCATTGATGAGTTTCACGAAAGGGTAACTCAAGAAATTCACAAACTAGAGGATAAGCACATGTTCCACTCGTACTGCAAACATGACACCAATATAACTAAAAAGGAGAGAGAGATCTTAACTGGCTTGAGAGATGATTCCACAATAACTATACGAGAAGCAGACAAGGGAGGAAATATTGTTATTATGAATAGAACTGATTATCTTAATGAAATAGACAGGCAATTGGGACAAAAAGATTGTTATACTAAACTAAAAGATAATCCAGTCAAAAAAATTGAACAAAACATCCATGCCGCTCTGAGAGATTGGCATGAATCCTGTCTGCTCTCCGATACAGAATACAAATATCTGCAAGCCCATGACTCTCGGTTTCCATGCATATATATATCCTCCCCAAGATCCAGAAGGGGGGAGAAGGGTTCCCACCAGGGAGGCCTATAATATCTGGGAATGGTGGACCCACGGAGCGACTCTCCGAATTCGTGGATGGATATCTACAACCATTCATTAAAAACTTGCCCTCCTATCTCAAAGACAGTGGGGATGTCCTAAGTAAATTGGAAGATTTCAACTGGGACAGTAAAGATCTTCTCTTCATCACTTTAGACGTAGAGAGTCTATATACATGTATCAAAAGCAACTGTGGTATAGAGGCTGTAAGACACTTTCTGTATAAGTGCAGTGCAACAAATTTAGAACATACTCTGATGTTGTTAGAAATGACACGCATGATTCTCGAGATGAACGCATTTCTCCATAATGGGGAATGGTTCCTGCAGAAACAGGGTACGGCGATGGGATCCAGGTTTGCTCCGTCCTATGCAGGCCTTTTCATGGGCCTGTATGAGACGGAGCACGCCTGGGGGCTCGGTTCTAGACCATGGAGTGACAACATCATCTTCTATGGGAGATACATCGACGATATTCTGATGTTGTGGAATGGTGAAGTAGCCGAATTAATGGCGTATTTCAATTATCTTAATGATAATCAATTTAATGTTAAACTAACCATGAAATACTCCAGGGAATCTATTGACTTTTTAGACCTAAAATTATATGTCAATGGGATTAAAATTGAAAGTGATATCTTCAGCAAACCCACTGCATGCAACAGCATTTTACATGCTGATAGTGCACACCCCAAAGGGACTATAAATGCCATACCCTTTGGTGAGATGACCAGAGCCCGTCGCAACTGTAGGCAAGAGAATAATTTCCAGAAACATGTTAAGTCAATGAAAGATTCGTTCAAGGAGAGAGGATACAGCGAGGAGTGTCTAAATAAAGCTGAAACAAGAATCAAAAATGTAAATCGTAGTGCTACCTTAAAAGGCAATGTAAAGAAAGGAAGACAATCTAAGGTAAATGATGAGGTACTGTTTATAACAAAATATGATTTATACAGCAACCATGTCTATAATATTCTACGAAAAAATTGGCATTTGATATCATCTGGTAACATGCCACCAGGCACAGTATCATCCAGACCAAGAGTAGTATACAAAAGAGGGGAAAATTTGAAAAAGATGCTTTGCCCAAGTTATGTTATGTTGGAAAAGACTGTAAACAATACCGCCTGGTTGACTACAAAACCAGCAGGCTTCTATGTTTGCGGGAATTGCAATGTTTGTCAATTTGGTTTGAATAGAAAGCTGAAATTTCAATACAATAATAAAAAAGAATATGAAATCAGGTCGTTCTGTAATTGCAACACCACTTATACAGTGTACGCTCTGGGATGTGCCTGCAATAAAATCTATATAGGTAGTAGCATCAGATGCCTTAAAACAAGAGTTCAGGAACACATTAGGGCGATACGGAATATTGATGCGAAATACCCTGTAGCAACACATATACAAGTAAACCATCCTGATGAAAGAAATATCTGGTTTCATGCAATACAACAGGTGCAAGTTCCCAAAAGAGGTGGGAATAGGGAAGTACTCTTGAGGAAAGCAGAAGCGGGTTGGATCTGTAGATTGAGGACCACCAGCCTTGGCCTCAATACGAATACAAAAATGCATCATTTTCTCTAGATCAGTACACCTTCCTTGTCTTTCATTTTATGCCCCGATTGCATATATTTCTCAGCTAATACGGTTGTAAATTCTAACAACAACCGCCTTTGGGATCTGAAAATGCTGTAATGAATCACAAAATTAAGATGACTCTGGTAAATTGTAATAAGGTATTTTGCTGGAATCCCATTTTTTTAAGGGATTGGTTCACAAATAGACCGACTACTAATGTAGTTCGCTCAACTTGAAATGGTCCAATGTAAGCTGGAATAAACGTCAAACCCTTGGATATTATGAGAATAACCCCTAAAAAACGCATATATCAGACATTATTAGATGATGTCCCATCTCCAGTTCTCATTTCTCTTTAATTCCAATGAGTCATAGCCCGAGCATCAAGTTTTAGAAACTATGCAGATAGCTTGCCATATAAACTTTAATATACAATAAGTGCTAGCATGAAGTTTTAAATAAACTTCTCCACTAGATCTAATAAAAACGAACCTTAGATTTAATAGAATGCGCCAAAGTCAATTGCGATCATCTTTAAAATCTAAATTACATTGGCGCCGGGATTGCGCCCTATATAAGATGCCAGTTTTAGTTTTGTTAGAATGAAAGCGCATTAGCGCCAGTGATTACTAAAAGTTATGTCAATAGTATGGGTAAACACGTAAATTATACATTAATAAGATGGCGCCCAGATTATACTGCTTCCCACATGCAGGATCGAGGTATCGTGTAAATAGAAATGGCGCCAATTTTCACGTTGCAAGAAAATAAACGAACGCCTTCGACATACTTTTAAAGATGGCGCCCGTAAATGAAGTTATTCAGCTTAGACTGAACCATCATGGCGCTTGAAGACGAGCAATCGCATTATCCACCAACACTCATACCACTTTATAATTTGATGATAATAAAAGAACTACCAAAACTATAAACTGGTTTTACGAGACATGGTGTTTTAAACTTGTAATAACACGACTTTATACAATAAGAATAGATCAGAGAGGTAACGTAGTTGGGTTGGCTAAGATGGCGCTCACAAAAACGCGAGATCCACAGCTCCTTGCCCTATAGATCGAAATGCGCTGCAGGTGTGGATAATTTTCTAATTCCAAGCGCTATTTAAGGACGAGTCTTTCTCAGTGAACATACACCTTGAACAGACGCCACGCGATGGAGCCGGCTTGATTCACGATTTTAAGTAAGTAAAATAGGCTGTTAGCAAAACGCTCTTCCCCATTCGAACTTCTGTTTTTTTAATATTTAATTTAAAATAACTTGGTGGACCCGATATAATCTACCCTTTTGGCATTATACAATATGGGTGCAAAACTATATGCTTTTAAACTTGCTCCTGACTGTTAAACTAAGATGAGATGGGATGTTACAAGATGGCGACCATCTTTCTGGCACATTAATTTCCATTTTATTGCTGCCAACAAAATGCTTTTTTCCTTGCCTTTGACTATTAAACGAAGGTGGGATGCTACAACATGTTGCCCACCCTTTCTGGTACATTTATCCCCAGCGTATCAGTAATCCCCATTAAATATAGAATACTTCTTTAAAAATCAGGGAACTTTACTAGGCTTGGAGAGAGGCTGGTCTGCTTTATAACACGATATTGCCAAAACTAATTACTAGATACTGAGTATCTAGCCCTGGGGGATATACTGATCAAATGTTGATGTTATAGGATAATTCAAGTATTCTATCCTATACACAGTTATAGATAAAGGTACTTAGCTCCTCTATCCTTTTCTTTTCCTTTTCAGATAGTTACTTTTGGGCTATCTGACCCTATTTAGAGAAAACCTATTGCTATTGGAATGCGCCTTTTGACAAAATAAACGGTAGGCATTTTATTTCATAAATAATACTATTGCAATTACTAGTCATTTAGTATGTGAAATAACAACAATATTTCGATTTCATTACTTTAGATTAAATCTTTTCTAACCTGGAACCTATTTTGGAGGAAATTAAAATCAACTTCTTAAAAAACTAAGATGAGCTCACTCCAACTGGTAAGCCTTTTTATAGGTTTAGGTGTGTAACTTAGAGTTTGACCCTCTAGGCTAGTGCCTCCAACTGCCCCTCCAATGGGATACTTAATTTCTATGTTTATGTTGGTAAACTGCTTTTATGGACTTTGGAATTACCAGGCAATATCCACAATGATCCTTATTGTTTAGCATGATAATATATATGATACCTACCCACCTTCGACCCTTAGAATTACTAGGTAGATAGGCCCTCCATTTTTTAGACCATTTATGTCATGAGATAAATCAAGTAGCGGAGTCCTAATGTGTAACGATGTGTTTCTGATAAGTGTTCTCTGAGATATCTGTAAATAGTTGTGTAAATATCGTGTAGATATATGTTATTTAAATAATTGGAACTCAACAGGGTTTGGTATATAACAATTTTACCAACCACCAACAAGATTGAGGTTGTGGTTCCACTCTTTTTTAATGTGCAACTAGTGATTGTAATGTGAATGTTAATGGTATTGTTTGTGTATTACACTCCTTTTGTACATATTTTAATTATGTGTATATGTGTATACATATTTTTGTAGCCCTGAAGAAGTCCGTGGAGGACGAAACGCGTTGGCTACTGCATAGAAGAAATGAATAAAGATTTAATCTTCCAAAATACACCTAAGGACTCTGCTACTCAATTCATTGAATAATTTTGGACTTGTGTTGAAAGCTCTTTAGTGTAACGGATTTCTGTAATACTTATGTGTGTGCTGGATCAATTGTCAAAAATCGTTTGTTAGAACAAGTTTCTTGTTTCAGGAGATTTAGGGAAAGGAATCTCCGATCCATGTCACCACTCTAATAAGGCATTATACAGGATAAGTGCAATTGTGCTGTAAACCCCATTTCCCAAAAATTTTGTGTAGCTTGAATACGGAATACGTCTCAAGAAACTTGACTTGATTATCTTCCTAAGTTGAGCACAATTCTTGAACGCTATCATTTTGAGAAGAGGATGCAACGTCAGGTGGAAACAGTTGAGCAATACATAACTGAGCCACGCAGGTTACCTTCCACCAGCGGATTTACTGGATCCACTGAAGAGCAAATAAGGGATCAGTTTATGTTTGGTTGTATGCTAGAAAAAGATAAAGAGTCTATGTGGCTAAAGGATAATCCTTCTTTGCAGAAAGTTTGAACTATGGCAAAGAATAACGAACATTCAAAGGTGTGAGTAGAGATCATTTGTAATGACATATCATGGGTAACTAAAAGTGAAGAGATAGAAGTTAGGCTGGAATTAGATAAGTCAAACGCTGGCAAGACAATGTCAGATAAGACATTGGCTGGCAAAGTAATTCAAGATGGAGCAACAATATTAAGTCATTTTTGGGTAGGTGTTTTTGATGTGGCAATGTGAGCCACATGGCAAATTATGAGTGCCCAGGCTGGAAAACAATATGCAAGAATTGTGGCAAGAAAAGTCATTTCTCAAAGTGCTGCAAATCATCCTGCAGCATGATGAAAGTCAGAGAGGTAGACTGAAGACTATCATGATGACGTAGTAGAAGAAGTAGTAGTTTTACAAACTAAAGAATGCACATCTGAAGGGTCTCTTGAGACTGTGCAGATTAATGGTGAATCGGTAAAACATTTATTTGACTCTGGTGCCAAAATAACTTTGATAACTAAGGTTTTCTATGGACAAAAACAAAAAAGAAAGGTAAAGAAGAGAAGTGTGGCTCACTGGTTAGAGGAGGCATACCTGGAAGCAGAGGTCAGCCCGGGACCAGGGTTCAATTACCGGCTCGGCGGGGTCTTGAGTCCTAAAATATCCCTGGACTCGACTATTCTCACTCCGGTGCCTACTCGATTCACGGGTTCACACTCTGCGACTCTGGGCAATATCTTGCTTAATCTCTACAACGGCCCCTCGCGGCGGGATGCCTGTCTTTCACCTTGCGGATACCCTGCCGGGGTTATCTCACAGGGGAATACCAGGACGGGTTCCCTAAGCAAGCGCTTAGAAACCGCTCGTGATTTTGCACTATATAATTCCTGTACATTTACATTTACATTTACAAAGCTGATGAAGCCGGATATCAGACCTAGAGGATATGGGGTGAGCCACCAAGTTTTTAGGATACTTTTGGGGGATAATTGAGTTCAAGAACTGTATCATAGCAGGAAAAAATTATGTTTCAGTTAAAGGTTATTTTCTTATAACTGGTTCCACCAACAAGATCTTTATGGCTATCTTGACCCCAATGAAAATCCTGTGGTAAGGGTGAGCGATATACCAATAATTTGAGGTATCTTAGATGGCGGTGATAGATTAATGAATGAGTTTCACCATGTATTTAAAGGGGACTTGGGTAGTCTAAACATGATGCACATGGTAATCAAACTTAAGGCAGATGCCCAATCAAAGGTAAGGGGGAGTGTATAGAACCTTTTTTTTTGTGTCACATAGTTTGAGAGGAGCGCAAACCAATTATACAGTTATTGTGAAGACATACCTAGGTTTTTTCCTGGGCAGTAAGGACAGTAAGGGAGTTTCTTTGGGGGTGTAAGTTTCAAATCAATACAGACCACAAGCTGCTCAAAGAGGTTTTTTCAAAGAAAGTTATAAACCAGATTTCCAATCGTATTCGTAAGTGGGTGGTTGCACTCCAGGAGTTTGAGTTTGAATTGTCCTATGTGCCTGGGGCAAGCAACTGACAATCTGATTGCCTTTCAAGGATGTGTCTGAAGCAGGAAGGAGATCATTATCTCTCAGATTAAGTTTTGGAGGTGAAGAATTTGATGAAGAAGTGAATGCATTTTATTACAGAAGGAGTAATACAAGAAGATGAGTCAAACAAGGAACTTCAGGAGGATGAGTGCATACAGAAGGTCATTAAGATAATAACTTGGTTTTAGGTGGGTCAACAGAAACAAGGCTGGTGATGAATTTTTTGGATTTTGGCAGGTGAGAATGAATTGACTGTGATGGATGGTTATTGCTAAGAGGTGGCAAATGAGTACCACCTCAAAAGTTAAGAAAAACAATGATTGATGGCGGCCATGCAAGTGATATGGACTTATCTAAGATAAAGGAAAGAAAAAGGGAGGATACTGGTGGCAAGCAGTGAACTTGGCGGTGGAAAGAGAGGTAAGAAATTGTGTTGAGTGTATGCAAAGTGGTAAAGTATTAAAATACAGGTCACAGCTCATGGTGTTAAGAGTGCAAGCTGCAGGCCCATGGATGGATATTGAATTCAACATTCTTGGGCCTGTGAGGGTGAAAACGTTTGGTAGGTATGTTCTTGTCAGCATAGATATGTATTCACGCTTGCCAGAAATTAAAGTAGTGAACTCTGTAGCATCTAGGGATATCATTTGCTTTTTAGAAGAATTGTTTGAAAGAGAAAGTTTTCCTTCCTCCATTCTCGTGGATAATGGGGTTCAACTTACCTCAGAAATTGTGGAGGAATTATTGAGAATGAGAGGGATCAAGCACAAGAAAGCGGCACTCTAACACCCAGAAATGAATGGTGTTCTGGAATGCTTTATTAAGGTTTCAAAGAAATATTTACAACAATCCTTGGTGTGTGGAGTGAGTTAGGAAGATGGTATGGGAAAAAAAGAGAGAATATTGCCTTACACAACACTCCACCACAGGCGTATCACCTTTTCAATTGTTTATAGGAAGAATCCCTAATAGTGAGATGGTTCCTGGATGGGTGAATGAAAACACTCAAGGAGCTGGATAATCAAGTTGGCTGATTGGAAGGGTAGAGAGAACGAAAAAAAAAGTTCGAAGCAAAGGAACTGTGTGACATGCGTAAAGCGGTCAAAGAGACTCTGGTGCATGTGGAGGAATGGATTACAATCAAATCTCCGGAAAAAAGATGGTGGAAAGACTTCGAAATTTAGTCAACCATTCTAAGTATTACTCTGTTTAAGAATGTAGTGAAAACTAATGACAATAGAATATGGAATCTTAACAGAGTGACAAAAGTTTCCCCAGTGGGAGGAGGGAGTGCTTTCAACAGGGGTGGAAACCTGCCAGAGGTTCTATATGTCAGACAACAATGCAAAAGGAGAAAGCAGATGCGATTGCAAGGTTATGCACAAAGTAATTTGTGTTATTCAATTTCATGCAAGATTATGCATTTTTTATTTGTTGATTTCATTTCTATGTAATTTGTTAACTTATTTGTTTATCAGACCTAGTAAGGGAGGTGATGTGGGGTTCTACGACTGAGGTCACAGTTATTAAGTGCAACTCAAGTTTCCTGTAACCATGTGCTGATGTGTCATCAGTAAGAAACACATCATCACTGGAATGTGGGGAATAGAGTTGTATGAAGAGCAGTGGGAGAGTGGACACCGACCTGAGATGCTGCTGAGAAAAGGGTCTTTGCATTCCCTGTACATAATAAATGAAGACATTGCTACTGCCATCGTATGCTGCCTGTGATTACTTCTTGCATCTTAACTGACCACTCAATCTTTATTTGCAGAAAACGCGGCCGGCGATGAATGTAACAATGAAGCCTACGCCCCACAACCAGCTCAAATCTCTTCCGAGTAAGTAATCTTGGATTACTGTCCATCTGCAAGATACACACACAACAGGATGTGCTCGGGGTCCTATTCTGTGCCTATTGAAGTTAGGGTGGGAGTAGCAAATACACCTCAGATTTGTCAGTATTTTTCTGGATCCTACTTTTTATGGATTTAAAACTCTGTGCAATTTATCACTGCTAAACAGTGGTAAAGTGCCTGTGCATCCCCTCTAAATCAGGTGCTGTACATTGGAACTCCCTATTTGGTCAATTTAACTTCCTCATAAGTCTATTTTAAATGGTGCCTCAAGTGCACCCATGGTATGGACAGTTAAATGTCATATGTGAGTTGCAGTGTGTATTTACACCATCCACATAAATGACAAAAATATATTTGAACCAGAAGCACCACTGTGCTCTGGCTAGGTTGCAGTTTAACTGCATTAATGTGATGCATGGCAGGAAAAAAATGCCTTTGTTGCGTAGAAAGAGGCTATTTTATATATTCATAAAGTACACTTAAAGTATGCCTTATAAGCAACAGGACGGGGTGCTTAATATAGAAACTGGACACACTACATATTGGGGTTAGTGTGCACTCACAGTGAAAAAAAACAAAAGCTGTGACATTCTGTAAGCCTGTCTAGACTGTACTTTAGTAGGGCTAGGTAGGATTAAAATCTCTATTTACCACCTTCACTAGGAAATGGCTAGAAAAATGCTTCAAATTTATTTTCTGCTTAGTTTTCCAAATCTGCCTTAAGGATGAAATCATATATTTTATACTTTAAACAGAAAAAGTGACTTTGTAAAAATGTACTTTAGGTGTGAACCAGAACTGGTTTAAAACAGTTCAGCCACTCAACATACTTTGAGAACTGAAATCTATATCATTGGCTGGGAGAGTTAACAACTGTGGCTCTGAGATCAGAAAAGGCAAATGGATATTAACTGCTTGCCACTCAGAGTTTAGCTACCTGGGGGTAGACAGAAAGAGCTGGCAGGACAAAAGTCAGCTTTAGCAGTACCTCTTTTGACTCAGAGATGCTCTTGGGGGCCTCTCCTATTCATTTACAGGACCCTTCCTGCCTGCCAGTCTAGAGTTGCAGTAGGAGGAGGAAAAACAATTCCTGCGACATATCACACCTCAAAGGGTGGAATACACATCCTTGGCTGGGAGAGTTAATGACTGCCTCAAATAACAATGCCTTGCCTCTTGCTGTTAATGGCTGACCATATAGCAGGGATTAGCTATCTGGGAGTAGACAGGAACAGTTGGCAGAACAAAGGGCAGCTTTAGCACTACCTCTTTTTGGACTCAGAGGTGCTATAGAGAGAATATACAAACTTGGCTGGGAGAGTTAATGACTTTGGCTCAAAGAGCAATAACTTCCCCTGATGAATCTCCTGAGAATATTTTAACAGCTTTTAATATGATTTGCACTTCAATACAATGCTTCTAAAATGTACCCCCGCAGGCCTGGATTGACAATGCATGCACAGCTTACCTTAAAAAAATTTAAACTAGCATTATTCAAAAGCCTGCGTTCAAAGGAAGATATTAGTGCATGTTAGACCGGTCAGCCTTAAGGCGATCTTTCCCCAGTCTTTTTGCCTCCACGTTTTGCTGAATCTTTCTGTTGCCCGTTGTACTCTGAGCACTTTACCACTACTAATCAGTGCCAAAGTGCATGTGCTTCTTCCCTAAAATGGTGTGTACTTGATGTATACCTGATTGGCCTATTAAATTGACTTGTAAGTTCATTGTACTGTGACATATTATATTTTCAGATGTTAGAATAAAAATGTCTTTGCTCTGCTATTTACATATTGCTCTGCGTAAGTTAGCATTCGTTGCACCATTTTATTTTTAACCACCATTTTGAATCATGCCATTAACTGCGAATTCCCTCTCGAGAAGCAGGATGTGGAAAGTTAAATTTTTCCAATATTGGGCCTTGCTCCGCCAATGAATACACTGTTCTTATTAGAGCATACCTTTCCCACTAGATATTTATTTTATTTATTTATTTTTGAGATTTTTATTGCGCAAACAAATACCCTAGGGTGTCTCGGCGCATGTGTGAGCTAGCAGGACCATAATAGCAGAGTTCACTGGTCAAACAGCCATGTCTTTACGAGCCTCCGGAAGCTCATCAGGTTGGGGGCATTTTTGATATTTAAAGGAAGAAGGTTCCAGAGTTTTGGTGTAGCTACTAAAAAGCGACGATCTCCCCAAGTTGCCGTTCTAGTGCGAGGTACAGGAAGAAGGCAGGTGTTAGCAGATCTCAACAGTCTTTTGGGGGTGTACAGCTGAAGTGCCTCAGTCAAGAATTTGGGTCCTGTACCATGCACTGCCTTGTAGGCAATGCAGAGAGCCTTGAACTTAATACGGCTCTCTACTCTGAGCCAGTGAAGCTGGCGGATGGCAAGGGTAGTGGGCTGGCGGCGAGGGATGTTTAAGAGAATTCTGGCAGCCTCGTTCTGTACCGACTGTAATTTTGACAGCACAGATTTCTGGGTGTTGAGGAAGAGGGCATTTCCATAGTCTATTTTGGAAAATACCAGAGTGGTAACTAAAGTCTTCCCAGCAGAGGAAGGGAGGTAAGGCAGCAATTTCTTTATTTGCTTTAGCGTGAAGAAAGCAGAGGAGACAACCTTGTTAACATGAAGGTTGAAGGTTAGTTTGCTGTCGAAGATGACTCCCAAGTTCCTCGCCTTTACCACTGGGACGGGTGGAGAGCCCAGTTGTTTGGGCCACCAGATGGAGGACCATTCTGGGGCGAGGTTGCCAAAGGTCATAACCTCGGTTTTATCCGAGTTGAGCCTTAGGCAGTTGGAGGACATCCATGCACTGACAGCAAGCATTGCTTCCTGAAAATTAGCTGCCACTGCTGTGCCGTTCTTGTCGATCGCCAGCACCAGTTGGGTATCGTCTGCGTAGGAAGTTAATCGCACCCCATAGGCCTTTATTACCCTCGCTAAGTCCGCTACGTAGATGTTAAATAACGTGGGACTTAGCGAGGAGCCTTGTGGTACTCCACATGGTAGTGCAGAGACGGGAGAGTAGAAATTACCCAACTTGACTGTCTGGGTGCGGTCGGCCAGAAAAGATGAAATGAGGTCTCTAGCCGAACCGTCAATCCCCAGAGCTGTGACACGGTCGACCAAAATAGCATGGTCGACCGTGTTAAAAGCAGCGGATAGGTCCAGAAGAATTAAAATGGCCGTTCCTCCCTGATCCATGATAGTTCTGATTTCATCAGAAGCTTTTATTAAAGCGGTCTCCGTCCCGTGTCCCTTCCTAAAGCCAAACTGCGTTTAGTCTAAGAGTTGGTGCGTGTCGACGAACTCTGAGAGCTGTGTATTCATCAGCGCTTCGCAAATTTTGGCCGGGAAGGGAAGACAGGCAATTGGTCTATAACTGACCGGGGCGGAGGGATCCAGGGAGGGCTTCTTCAGAAGAGGCTTAATCAATGCCCTCTTCCACGGGGCTGGATAACATCCGGTTTGAAAGATAGAGACCTTCTTCACTAGTGTAGCGGAAGGCATGGACAGGATGATCTTGGCATAGAGGTAGTGTGAGCCCGGCCTCAGAGTCGAAGCTCATCCTACTGTACTTCTTTTTTTCAGCTGCACCTGCTTGTAAAATTCCATTATCGGCGGGTCTTCTTGGGTTCTGAAATGTACATAATGCATCTCTATGTTTGCTGATGTCAGTCCTGTCTGCAGCCCCCCTAAGCCACTGGGCAGATGGGGCTCCGCTCAAGTAAATCTGAATAAACATATACTTGGTTTGTATTCTCTACTCTGACCGGCTCCTCATTTGTGTGGAAGGCGGAGAGGTGTTCGTGAGTGACCCAGGTGGCCCTAATCGGGTCACTTCCTTCATTTTACTCAGTTTCAGAAATAGAAGCTGCAAGGGATGATGTAGAGCCAAATATGCCCTTGTCCATCTGCATTATGTCTTCAATGTCCTTCTGCAACATGATTGCAGCATTAGTATCATGAACTGATAGTTTCTGTTTAGGGGTGAGAACTCTTACACAATAGGTGCAACAAGTCAGGAGACAGTGTTTACAGAGGCAACAGGTGAAGAAAATGCCAGCAACCACAGCTAGAAAAGTGAGGATCTTCCAACCCCAGTATGTGAGTATGTTCCAGAACCACCCTGATAGGGTCCAAGTACCTGTTTATTGATGTATGTCAGATGAAAGTCTAGGCAATTTATGTATAGTTGCATACACATTGGGAGCGTGATCATGTATGTAAACACAACATGCCTCTCCCCAATCTGCAAGGATGACGTCTAACACCATCCGGTTCTGCAAAGTGACTAATCTTGTAGCCTGAAGCTCAGCAGTGATATTTGTCATTATTCCAGCAGTTGTATTAATAACCCCCTCCATAACCCTTGTTAGCTGATGAAGTTGTAGACTATTAGACATGGGGCCACAAAAAGGTAGGAGGCCCTTTAGGGCATCCTCAAACTGTTGTGCGGTGGTATCTGTCTGATGTATATCCTTTGTGTCAACAACCCTTCTGACTCGGGGCAAGTATGTACTGCAACGCTGCAGCAGATGAGCTTGGAATCCACAGACAAAATAGACATTAGGAGTAGAATCAAAGGCGGACTATTAATCGTTCTCAGTCTGTAGGTGAAATTACATTTACTCTTCCCCACCTTTACCTCCCCGGTCCCCTGGACACAGAAACTAGCTGTTGTCTTGACCAGGGACATAGGCATCGTTTTTTCATTAGTAATATTACGATCTGGAAAGAATTGAAAATATTCAGAGGTGTCGAACCATTAGAAATCAGCCATTTCCATTTGAAGCCATTTTTCGTTCTTCACTTTTTCATATTTGCTCATGTAAGAGTTTGGGGACAATGTAGCAGAGGTCCCTTGTCCTGTCAGTCCTATGGGAATAAACCTGTGAATGAAACTTATATACTCTACCACAGTGCGAGAATCAGCAGGTGTCATAACCAGAGTAGAGAGCTGGAAATGGTATTGCACCATAATGAACAATTCAAACCAACTTTCACAGCTACGAATATATGACATTGGCATGGCCAACAAATTATCGCTCTTATGAGTAACTGAGGGGAGCAATCCAGAAAACCAAACAATTAGTTGTATTGGACACATCATGAGCATGATGCTGCATTTTTATAAATACATTGCCTGTGTACGACTTTCTATGCTCTTCTTCGTGAGGAGCCAAAATAACAAAAATGTTCTCATGTGGATTGGGAGTTGTACCAAACAGGTAATGTACAGGATATTTCTTCTCCAGAAACCAGGATATTTCAAGTATTGTTGTTAGCGTAATTACAACAATTAACATGCAAACTATTTCACTCATTGTTAGCCACCCCGGCACTAAATGTGGTGGTGCAAATGACTGTTCCTCCTCCTCAATAGGTCAACCGAACGGATGCATTATGAAGCAAGAAGAGGAATGCAATAAAACTGATAGCAAAGGCAAGTGTTCCCAGTGTCCCTCAGAGCCTCCCTTGTACAGGCTCCTATTGTTCATCAACATTGGCGCACTTGAGCACCGGCTGTGGAGCTTGCTCAGTCCTAAGATCTCGATGAATCCCACGTCGTGCAGGATGATGTACACCCCTCCTAGAGAGCACATTTGATTTATCCTGTCCAATGTCAGTACAGTGCATCAATCTCACGATACCCTTTAACTAACACCGTTGGTACTATAGCAAAGTACATTCTAATCTGCACAGTCTATCCCTAGCTAATCTCACTTCACCTTTGGTGCACTACTCCTCAGCCGAGGGCGCAAATTGTACCTGGTGACAATAGGTACAGAGGGCTCAACAAACAGCAGCTCTTTAATGGCTCGAATTTCTGGAGGGACCGCTGCATTTAGTGCGTCATCATTCTCTGCATCTGTTTCAGTCCATGTTAATTTTGCGTCGCTAAAAGGGTTGAACTAAGGGACCTTCTCAGACTCAGTGTAACCAACAACATCAGCGAGCCATTGGTCATAGGGTAACGGTAGAGGTCCTCGTTTACAATCAGCACCAAGGATCCAGTTCTTTCGGCCAGCAACCTTGACTGTGCTTCTGGTGGCTAGAAGGACCTGTTCAGGTCCCTTCGCATGTGGCTCCAAAGACTTCTTCTGCTGAAAGTTCCGCACCAGGATCCAATCACCAGGCTGGATGTTGTGTCTGGGCTCCTCTGGTATATCTGGGAGAGTGTCCCAGACCTGTTGATGAATAGAACACAAATTTTCAGTTCACTGGCACAGGTACTCTGTCAATAATGGATACTCAATATCGGAAAACTTACAGGGGTGAGTGTCATCCCAGACATTTGTCGGGCGTCCAAACATCACCTCGCATGGTGACACTCCTGTTCTAGAATGTGTTGTTGTTCTTGTCAACAAAAGAGCTAATGGTAAAGCATCTGGCCACTGCAAACCTGTTGTCTCCTGAATCTTTGCCAATATCAGTTTGAGAGTACCATTGTACTTCTCAACCAAACCTGCTGACTGGGGGGGGATTTGTGGCATGACATTTCTGCTTTATGTGCAACCCATCGCAAACTAACTGGGTAACCTTGGCGTTGAAATGACTTCCGTTATCACTACAGATCAAACAGGGCAAGCGGAAATGAGGAAAGAACTCCTTCAGGAGTACCTTTGCAGTCATCTTGGCTGTATTGTCTTTTGTGAGGTAGGCTTTGACCCATTTACTGAATTCCCAGACAACCACCAACACATACTTCAAATTATGTACCCTCTCTAACTCTATGTAGTCCATCTGGAGGACCTCAAAAGGGAAAGTGAGCAGTGTAAAATTACCTGGTGGTGTAGGGGTACCCTTTTCAGGATTGTGCATCATGCACACCATACAGTACTTCACTAAATGCGCAGCTGTCTTTCAAATGTTGTCATTTTGCCATACCGGGTATAACAACTTGTAAATACCCTTAGCACTGATATGGACTGGGCCATTGTGACTACAGGGAGAACAGATGCATCTGGCAACATCCATCTTTGCTTCCCTGACTTGTCAATTCAACCTCACTCATCGTTCAATTGGGTTGTACTTTCTTGCCAAACTGCTAAATCTTCCACTGTGGCCTCACTCTGAATCTCCTTCACATTCTCAAGCGTATCTTCAAACATGGTGACCTCGGGCCCCCATCTAGTGGGACCTGCTACGAACATTCTTTTCATCCTGGTCTGGGCTGTTTCCTTAGCTGTCTGATCTGCAAATGCGTTTCCTTCAACCACATCGTCAGTAACTTTCCTATGGGCACTATATTCCACTATTGCCAATTTTTCAGGGAGTGTCAAAGTAGACAAAAGCCTATAGATAAGATGACCGTGCTGAATATTATTCTCATGGGAAGTAAGGAACCCTCTCTCTGCCCAGAGGCGCCTGAAAATAAGGTGTACTGGCTGTCAGTATAAATATTAACAACAAGTCGCTCACTCAATTCACAGGATGGTATTAGGGCAATAAGCTCTGCAGCTTGGGCCGACTGATAGGGAGCTCATGATGTCTCAACTACCATATGCAGCGTAGTAATTGCGTATGCAGCAGTTGTAGTGCCATCTGGTAATTTAAAGCAAGAGCCAGAGACATATAGTTCAACTTGGTGGTCAGATAAGGGAACATCAGTAAGGTCTACCCATCCTTTTGTCTCTTCTTCCGTCCGGAAGGTACAATCATGTATGTCAATCTCCTCATTCTCAGAAGGGGAGGGGTAGTAACATGGCTGGGTTCAGAGTGGCATATGTTTGATTGTAATGTGTATAGCGAACATTGTTAGTTCATAACCTGTCAGACATGCACAAGTGAGGTGCTGTGTCTTTGTCTTGTTCAAAAGTTTATCTGCAGCATGGGGTACCATGACTGTGAGGTCAGTATCAGGAACAAGTCCAGCCAATTGCCTTATCAAGACAGCCATAGCCGCGACCACTCTTAAACAGCTCGGGAGGGCCCTTGTGACAGGGTCAAGCACAACAGAGAAATAAGCACACGGCCGTTGCTTAATGATATATAATACAAATGGCTTGCTATAGTTAGGTGTGCCAAGCACTGGAGCCAAACAAAGTGCAGTTTGCAATTGCTCAAAAGACTGAAAACATTCAGGCCTCCAAGGCAGGGGTTCATGCACATCTTTAGTAGTCAAAGCGAGCAGGGGTTGGATCAGTAGGGAATAATTTGGAATCCACTGGCGACAGTAAGAATTATTGCCAATAAAAGCTTACACATCTTTTTGAGTTTGAGGAATGGGCATCTTAAGAATGGTACTGATGCGCTCAGGGGTCAATCTCCTACCCTCCTTCGACAGTAGGTGACCTAAGTAGGTGACCTCCTGTCAAAAAATACTGACATTTGGAAAGGACACTTTATGGCCATGTCGAGCTAAATGTACCAATAATTTAATTGTACTGTCTTTGCAACCTTGTTCTGTATCCGAAGCGATGAGCAAGTCATCGACATACTGAAGCAATACATTACCGGTAGGGAGCAACAAGGAATTCAGCTGACCATTCAGTGCATGACTATACATACTCGGGCTCCCTGTATAGCCTTGAGGAGCGCAACAGAATCTAAAGCTTCTACCAACTAGGGTGAACCCAAACAGATACCTGCTGTCACGATGAATGGGAATACTAAAGAACACATTTTTCAAGTCAATGACAATGAAGTATGTAGCAGGAGAAGGAATCATTGTCAAAAAAGTCGTAATGCCAGGCTCCACCAGAAACTGGGGAATCACTATTTTATTAACTTCCCGCAAGTCAATCAGAAAGCGATAAACATCTACCTGATCATCAGAGGAACCCGTTTGAAGAAGGGAAGAATAGGGCTATTACAATTATTAGAAGTCATCTCCTCAACCACTCCTTTCTCAATCAAATCCTGTACAATTTACAATAGAGCTCGCTCACCTGCCTGCTGTATTTTATACTAAGGGATGCGAGGTAAAATAGCATTGTCTTTAACCCGGATCAAAACTGGTGGGATCTGTAACAATCCCACATCTGTGTCACCTGTTGCCCAAAGAGTGGGTGGTACATCTTTAAACTCCGCAAGAAGAGGTGCATCTTTGGAAAGGAACTGCGTAGCATGCACTACATTCGGACCTATTGCCGTGTAAACACCCACCGTGGTGCAATAAATCGTAGCATGCAATTTTTTCAACAAGTCCAAACTCATCAAATTTTCTCCACAATTAGACATCAACAAGAACAACGGATCCACAGTGAAAATACCAACAGTCAATGCAAGGGATTTTGAAATGGAGTTCACAATCGGTACACCAGAAAAACCTACTAAAAAATTATTATGGCCAGACAGAGCCCCAGGGACCAAGGAATGAGAAATAGAACTGTTCGTTGCACCTGTATCCATCGTAAACTCCTTAGTCGAACCATGCACTTCCTCAATAATGTACGGGCCAGGTAGATCTACAGGTATCAGAACTGTCCCTCACTCTGTCCCAGGCTGTCCTAGCTGTAAGACATCCCTGTCACCTCATCTGTGTCATAATCATCATGATAATACTGTCCTCTCGGAGAGTCATCTAAATAATTTTGATCAGTACGACCCTGCAAGGCCACAGCATGCTCAGCCCTGTCCTGGCAACCAGCTCCATGACCCCGTCCATGGGAAACACGTCCTCTCGTGACCACCAATTTATGCAAAAGCACAGGACACTTGTTATGCCAGTGTCCCTCCACTTTGCAATACGCACACTGATTCGGCCCTAAAGGCGCAGTATTCCTCCTAGTACGTGGAAGCTGCCGGGCCAGACCACCACGTCCTCTATCATTCCCTCTAGAAGCCTGCTGCAACAACACCTTTGTCTTCAAATCCTTGTGCTTCTTCTCCTTATCCTCATTTTCCCTGTGCTCATAGTACTGTGCCGTATTTCAAAATAACAGAAGGAGAAGAGGTGGACCAGGTGCCCTGGGAAGCCTGCAATCAAGTTGCAATCTCAGAAAGTAATTTGAAACAAATCTATTAACAAGCAGCGGATACCACCTTCGATCGACAAATCCTGTCCACTACAGCCTAAGAACACACCTTCAAACCAAGTGAAAAAGTCAGACACACTCTCATCTTTCTTTTGAGGACAAGCCGATAACTTGTCCCAATCAACTTTTCTCAGACGGATAATAGAATGCATATACGTGATAATGTGGCCTGGAAAAGCAAGTATCTCTGCTTCAGGCTTCTCACCAGGCTTCCTTTCCTGACCCCATACTTTAATTTGATCCCAGGTACCACCCGATTCCGCAACATGATTCTGTGTGTGTACTTGTCTCCAAATATCAACCGGAACTAGTAAACCAAAAAACATTTCAATATCTGCAGGACAAAACTTCACTCTTTTTCCATGGAATATAAACCGATTGCTCTTGAAAACGGGCTGCTACCTCTGGTCTAGTAACAACATTATGCTGATCCCTTAACTCGCGTATTTCCGAATGATAGATAGGATAAACCTCCCACATCAGAAACTGAGATACCATGGTGGGGCTGTTTTTAGTCTACCCAAATAAGCAGCCAATGTTGCAACATTACCAAAGACATGAGCAGGCGCCATATCAGTAGCGTATAAATGATCCTTTATATCATATATAATCTGCGGTGCTGCATCGTTGAAACAATGCTCCCAAAGAGCGATCAAAGTAACCGGTATATGCTTAATGGCATGCTGTTGTACAAAAGGCTCATAATCTTTCATCCCACTCCACACATCTTCCACACTATAAATGGGTTTTCAGGCCAACTGTGCTGCCTGATTAGCCACTACCTTTTTCTCTGCATCTCCCATATCAGATCGCACTAACGTTTGCCCCATGCGTTCCTTAAATTTTGTCCACTCTCTATCCTCAGGGCCGCGTACCGGTGTTCCACTACTCTTTGATGCCAGGGAATGGAGGAACACAGTTGGTGTGACAACAGAGGGAGCAGTCACTAAGGTCGCTGTCGGCTACGTTGCAGGTGGGGCTGGCGAAAAAGACGCTGAAGCAATGGGTTTTGCTGGAGTACTAACAGTCATAATTGCCACAGACGGCGAGGGCAAAGAAAGGACAGGAGGTGCCATGGCCAAGGCAGTCTAATCAACAGCAACAGAAGCAGAAACAGCAGAGACAAAAGAACCTGGTAGCTGGGCCTGTGAGGGTAGAGCGGGATATATCCTATGTGTGGCATATGGGGTGGGGATCGAGTATCTAACAATTCTTCCACAAAAGTATCATTTTCTTCTCGGGCTACAAAAGATTTAGCAATATTCAATCTAAACCTCCTATCTTCACTTTCAATTAATATCTCTTGTTTTTATCTATCATGTGCTATAGCTTTCTGAGTCAATGTTTTCATTCTCTCCTTTCGGGCCTCTTTCTCTGTTTTCATTTGCCTCTGTTTAGCCTCCTTTTGCCATTTTCGAAGAAAATCAGACATATATTGTCTACTTTTTTTCACAAACAACTTCTCCTGTAAAAACCCATTCATCATAAGTGCCCGTCAACGGCCACTGCAACTTGGCATTGTCCCTCGTATATTTGTGCCATAGCGTACTAAACATAATAGGGCGAAGGCCATGCTTCACATAAATATCAAAATTCAGAGTACGTTCTGCAGGCACAGGCTGACTTTCCTCCAATTGAGCATCTGCAGAACAACAACGACAACAAGAAACCAAAAACCTGCTAAACCCAGGCATTTTCTAAAGTGATCCACATTCGTTATGTTGCCTGGTGAAGTGTTCAAAAACACCTCATACCAAAATCGGTCCTCAGACCGTGCCAAATACAAACCAAAATGGTACCATATCCACAAACAACCAAAACAAACTCACCTGGTGCACAGAGGTCAAACAAATTTATTCTCCACTGCCAACTCTTTGGACCAAACGGTCAGATGCAAGAGTTTCACCGTTCAGGAGCCCAGTCGGGATGACTGCTGGGCGAGGCACCATCTGGCAGGCCAGAAGGGGCAGCTGCGAGATCAGGAACTCTCTTGTGCCGGGATCAACCTTCTCAACTGGGAAGGTCCACTAACTGGAGGGGGTCCTTGTTTGGGTGCCAACTGAAGGAAATGACCCGATTAGGGCCTCCCGAGTCACTTGTGACCAACTCTCAGCCTTCCATACAAATAGACGGTCAGACAGTAGAGAATACAAACCAAGTATTTGTTTATTCAGATACACTGGAGCGGAGCCCCGTCTGCCCAGACGCTTAGGGGTTTTGCAGAGAGTACTGACAAACATAGAGATGCATTATGTACATTTAAGAACCAAGGAAGACCTGCCCATAATGGAATTTTACAAGCAAATGCAGCTGGAAAAAAGAAGTACAGTAGGATGATCTTCGACTCTGAGGCGGAGCACACACTATTTCTATGCCAAGGTCGTTCTGGCCTCTATCTAGTGGGAAAGGTATGCGCTAATAAGAACAGTGTATTCATTGGCAGAGCAAGGCCCAACCTTGGAGAAATGAAACTTTCCATAGCCTGCTTCTCGAGGAGGGAATACGTAGTTAATGGCATGATTCAAAATAGTGGCTAAACACAAAATGGTGCAGCGAATGCTAACTTACGGAGAGCAATATTTAAAGAGCACAGCAAAGACATTTTTATTCTAACACAGAGCCTGTAAGTAAATGTTATTAGTTGGCTACAGCCCTGATTGTGCCACCCACATAAGTAGCCTTTCAAACCTTTCTCTTGCCTGCCACTGCAGTGCCTGTGTGTGCAGTTTAGTGCGACTTCGACCTGGCATTTAATACTACTTGTTAAACACAACAAGAGCTGCTTCCAGTGTGGTGACCACTATGGAGTTATGGGTATATTATGAGTGAGTATAGACTTTGGGTTAGGATCAATGCACAGCCTTCTGTTTTATTATTGTTTTTATCCAGATTAAACTGGTTTAGGTGCTACTGTTGGGTGACACTTTCCGTCTTCAGTGTCTTTTTGCAATAATTAAGAAGTGTGACCAATGGGTCATTGGTTACATCCCCATCATGCACTCTTTTTTGGTTCTTCTCTATGAACGAAGACTCCTGTTTTTACTTTGATGACGTTTTTATTCTTTTAACTGATGTTTTTTATGATTATATTCATCATAAACAGTTTACAAATGTTCTCATTGAATTATTTCTCCTTTTTGTATGCGTTTCATTTTCAAACATACATATGTTTATGTGCTCCGATGCATTTCGGGCAACATCTGCCCTTCCTCAGGGAGCAGTGGCTGTTAAAGATACAAATGTAATCATAATCACAAAACACATATTTATGCGTATACTACCACATTGTCACAGCTGTGTACATAGTAAATTCACACCATGCGGGGATCATAAGAAGGTGTATTTAGTGTGTTTGGGGATTGACTAAAGTGCACCCGTGCTTTGATAAATGGACTGAAAACAAAACAAGTGTACTCACATGGGAGTCTGTGTGCGTTGTGTATATCAAGCCTGTTTGAAGAAAAAAGATTACGCCGCGAGTCAGTATACCTTTCCACGTGGTGCTCGCCTCGTAGAACGAGTGGCGCTCAATGCGTGTAACTAACCTTAAAGAAATTCCGTTCGTTCCGATTCGGGTAGCTAAGCTCTGCAGGTCACGCCCGGTGTTCGTGCTCCGGTTGTGGTACTGACAGCGTTACTTCCGTGTTTTGCTAACGCTCGTGTAGATAGTGAAAACATACTATGCTACGCGCCTTGTGAAAAACAGACTATATTTTCGTAACGCGTTGTTGAATGAGCAACCTGAGTTTATAACGCTCAAAAACGAGGGTGAAGTTTGTTCAAATAATGATGTAAAAATAATGTATAAAAATAATAATAAAAACGGGTCTAGGGGCAAAAAGAATTTTTTTTGTTGTGTGTGGTAGCAGTGAAATGAATGTAACAGGTGGTGGAATCAGTGATGTGATCCTGAGTATACATTTGATGCAGAGTTCACACAATTTTGCACCTAAATGACCACATTGTAGGTTGTATAACCTACTTCCAAGATAGATCATGTTTGACACAATTCAGTACTTATGTGACATTACAGATAACAGGACAATTCGATCCGTTCATTGAGACCGTTCGGTTTCAGGGATCCCAATTGATGGATCCAGTGGTATTCTCTTTGCAAAAGGAATTGGTTATTGTCTCTTCCTTCCTTTCGTGCGATAGTTTCCAACACCAAGAATTTTAGTTGGGAAATATTATGGTGAGCCTCCATGAAGTGGGATGCAACCGTGGATTTACTGTTCTTGGTACGAATATTGGATTTGTGTTCCACTATACGTGTCTTGAGTTTTCTCTCCGTCTTGCCTATATATACCTTTCCGCAGGGACATTTTAGCAAATAAATGACGTTAGAGGTGTCACAGGTTGCTGTGACTTTTAGTTTAATGTTGTGTCCCCTCATGGGGTGTGTTATCACATTGCTTTGAATGACATTGGTGCAGTTGCTGCAATTGTAACACGGCCGTGTCCCTTTGTGTGATGTTGAGTCCGGATTCTTTTGTTTGAGTATTTCTCCCAGATTCTTACCCCTGGTGTAAGCGAACAGTGGGGTTGATGTGAAGATATTATTGAAATCAGGTTCCAAGTTTAACATTGGCCAATGTTTGATTATTGTTTTTTTGAATTGACTGCTTGATGTAGAAAATTTCGAAACCTCTACAATCCTTTGTTTGTCTGCTCTGACTTTTGGAATGAGTAACTCTTCCCTTGTTTTCGTAAGTATGCTTTTTTCAGCCTTCCTAATTGTGGGTTCTGGGTATCCTCTTTCCTTGAAGCGTTCTCCCATTTCCTTTATTCTCACTGTTGCTTTCTGGGGGTCCGACGTGATTCGTTTGACTCTGGCCATTTGGGATAACGGTAGGTGTTCTTTTAATGAGTTTTGGTGGAAACTTGAGTGATGTAACATGTTGTTACGATCCGTTGGTTTTCGGTAGATGTCTGTCGTAAATCCTTCAGGGGTGAGTTTAATTTCCACATCTAGAAACGTTACTCTGTTTTTGGAGGTCTCCCATGTCAGTTGGATGCGTTCATTGTGAGTGTTTAGTGCAGATAGCGCCTCTTGTAGTTGTAATTCAGTTCCTCTCCATATGATGAAAATATCATCTATGAAACGTACCAACATCTTGGTGTTCTGCTTCCATAGTTCATTAGAAAATATGTGCTGTTGTTCGTATTGTCCCATGAAAATATTGGCATATGCCGGTGCGGCACAATTGCCCATAGAGGTACCAGCCAACTGTTGATACCATGTATCTCCGTGTTTGAAGTAGCTTCTGTATAGAGTGAATAACATGAGTTCCATGAGGAAAGTTTGCAAGGATTGATCCAAATCTGAATGGATTAATGCCTGTTCAATTGCTTCTATTCCTGAGGCATGTGGGATAGAGGTGTACAATGCTTTCACATCAGCTGTGCATAGAACTAGTTCATGATCTGTATCCATACTCAAAGTTCGAAGTTTGTTAAGAAAGTCTGTTGTGTCCTTTATGTAGGTTGGTAATTCTTTGACCATAGGTTGTAGGTATTTATCAAGAAATTGACCTATCGGTTCGTGTATACTATCGCAGGTTGACACTATTGGTCTCATTGGGGGGTCCATAAGGTTTTTGTGTATTTTTGGGATCATATGTATGCATGGACTTTTTGGGTTCTTTTTGATCAAGAAGTTTTTTGTTTTTTCGTTGATTTTTCCATTTTCCACTGCTGTCCCAATGATGGTTTTTAGTTCCTGTATATATTCATTGGTGGGATTGCCCTCCAGTGTCATATAGGTATTATTGTCTGATAGATGTTCCATTATTTTGTTTTCATACATTGTCATATTCATGATAATCAAAGCTCCACCCTTGTCTGCTTTGACACACATAATTTTTTCATTATTAGCCAATTTCCTTAGGATACTGTTGTCTTTCTGTGTGATGTTTTTTTTGTTTCTTTTGTTGGGTTTTATTTTGTTCAGATCTTGTTTCACCATCTTTTCGAATAGGTCCAGCGTCTTGTGGCTGATGGGTGCTTGAAATGTACTGTGAGGTCTCAATCCTCTTAATTGATCAGATTCTGCCTCTGTTTTTTCCGGAAGAATATTATCAAAAAAATGTCTGAGTCTCATTTTTCTCATTAATTTGAAGAAACTGACTTCTAGTTCCAATTTGTCAGTGTCGGTTGTGGGGACAAATGATGTTCCTTTCTGTAGTAAGTTTTTCTCTTGTTGAGTTAGCTTGTAATCTGATATGTTTATTACTAGTTGTTTTTGACCTCCGTCTTCTTCTTTTCCTTGTCCTTTTTGGGTGCCGTCGTGCTCCTGGTGTTTGGATGTTCTTTTTCTTTTGTTTTTTCCCCTCCTGGGTCTGCGGGTTGTGGTAGGCCCTCCTCTAAAAAAGCTCTGGTTGTTGATGTTGTTGTGGGTCTTTCTTCAGTTCTGGGTATGGTTCGGGATATGTCTTCCTCAGTTCTGGGTGTAGTTCGGGAGGTACTTGCTTGCTGTTGTCTTCCTTGTTGTGGTCTATTAGAGGTATCGCTTCCTGATGATGATGTGTCAGTGAAATGTGTTTGTGGTCTGTTCCTTCTTCTTTGGGCGTACACCTCTGCCCAGGTGTATACCTCCCCAAGTTTATAATCCAAGGTGTCCCTTTTGAACTTCCTGATCTTACGTTCATTTATCTCTCTAAAGTGTTTCGCTATTTGATCGTTAATCCCTTCCAGTGTTTTGGACCATTCTTCTGTTGTCATCATGCTGGTTAATTCAGTTGTTACCTCAGCTATTTCTTTCGTGAGCTCTTCCAAGATCCCAGATAATTCCTCAATAATTAGTAGGATTAGGTCCAGGGAACATTTGTTTAAAATTGCGTACCACCTATCTTGAAAGATGTTGGAGTTTTTGCATAGCGAAGGTTTTAAAGCTATGCGGAGGCCGCGTGGAATTCGTTGTGAACGATGGTACCGTGTTAGTGTGCTTGCATGAAGTTTTTGATTTACCTCTCTTTTTGATAAGTAAATTAATTGTCTCAATTGCTGTTCCTTGGTCTTATTGGTGGTTGATTGTGTGAATTCCTCCCGTATGAGAGCATATATTTTGGATGCTTCATCCTCCTTGAAAGCGAATGTGCTGGCTCTTGCATCTGTGCTTTTTTCTATTTCCTCATAGGACATGTTTGAATTTTAAGGATTAAGTGGCGTGCTATCGATTTCCAGTGGCGGAATGATAGTGTATAGACTTTGGGTTAGGATCAATGCACGGCCTTTTGTTTTATTATTGTTTTTATCCAGATTAAACTGGTTTAGGTGCTACTGTTGGGTGACACTTTCCGTCTTCAGTGTCTTTTTGCAATAATTAAGAAGTGTGACCAATGGGTCATTGGTTACATCCCCATCATGCACTCTTTTTTGGTTCTTCTCTATGAACGAAGACTCCTGTTTTTGCTTTGATGACGTTTTTATTCTTTTAACTGATGTTTTTTATGATTATATTCATCATAAACAGTTTACAAATGTTCTCATTGAATTATTTCTCCTTTTTGTATGCGTTTCATTTCAAACATACATATGTTTATGTGCTCCGATGCATTTCGGGCAACGTCTGCCCTTCCTCAGGGAGCAGTGGCTGTTAAAGATACAAATGTAATCATAATCACAAAACACATATTTATGCGTATACTACCACATTGTCACAGCTGTGTACATAGTAAATTCACACCATGCGGGGATCATAAGAAGGTGTATTTAGTGTGTTTGGGGATTGACTAAAGTGCACCCGTGCTTTGATAAATGGACTGAAAACAAAACAAGTGTACTCACATGGGAGTCTATGTGCGTTGTGTATATCAAGCCTGTTTGAAGAAAAAAAAGCCTGTTTGAAGAAAAAAGCAGAACACCAAGATGTTGGTACGTTTCATAGATGATATTTTCATCATATGGAGAGGAACTGAATTACAACTACAAGAGGCGCTATCTGCACTAAACACTCACAATGAACGCATCCAACTGACATGGGAGACCTCCAAAAACAGAGTAACGTTTCTAGATGTGGAAATTAAACTCACCCCTGAAGGATTTACGACAGACATCTACCGAAAACCAACGGATCGTAACAACATGTTACATCACTCAAGTTTCCACCAAAACTCATTAAAAGAACACCTACCGTTATCCCAAATGGCCAGAGTCAAACGAATCACGTCGGACCCCCAGAAAGCAACAGTGAGAATAAAGGAAATGGGAGAATGCTTCAAGGAAAGAGGATACCCAGAACCCACAATTAGGAAGGCTGAAAAAAGCATACTTACGAAAACAAGGGAAGAGTTACTCATTCCAAAAGTCAGAGCAGACAAACAAAGGATTGTAGCGGTTTCCAAATTTTCTACATCAAGCAGTCAATTCAAAAAAACAATAATCAAACATTGGCCAATGTTAAACTTGGAACCTGATTTCAATAATATCTTCACATCAACCCCACTGTTCGCTTACACCAGGGGTAAGAATCTGGGAGAAATACTCAAACAAAAGAATCCGGACTCAACATCACACAAAGGGACACGGCCGTGTTACAATTGCAGCAACTGCAACAATGTCATTCAAAGCAATGTGATAACACACCCCATGAGGGGACACAACATTAAACTAAAAGTCACAGCAACCTGTGACACCTCTAACGTCATTTATTTGCTAAAATGTCCCTGCGGAAAGGTATATATAGGCAAGACGGAGAGAAAACTCAAGACACGTATAGTGGAACACAAATCCAATATTTGTACCAAGAACAGTAAATCCACGGTTGCATCCCACTTCATGGAGGCTCACCATAATATTTCCCAACTAAAATTCTTGGTGTTGGAAACTATCGAAAGAAAGGAAGGAAGAGACAATAACCAATTCCTTTTGCAAAGAGAAAACCACTGGATTCATCAATTGGGATCCCTGAAACCGAACGGTCTCAATGAACGGATCGAATTGTCCTGTTATCTGTAATGTCACATAAGTACTGAATTGTGTCAAACATGATCTATCTTGGAAGTAGGTTATACAACCTACAATGTGGTCATTTAGGTGCAAAATTGTGTGAACTCTGCATCAAATGTATACTCAGGATCACATCACTGATTCCACCACCTGTTACATTCATTTCACTGCTACCACACACAACAAAAAAAATTCTTTTTGCCCCTAGACCCGTTTTTATTATTATTTTTATACATTATTTTTACATCATTATTTGAACAAACTTCACCCTCGTTTTTGAGCGTTATAAACTCAGGTTGCTCATTCAACAACGCGTTACGAAAATATAGTCTGTTTTTCACAAGGCGCGTAGCATAGTATGTTTTCACTATCTACACGAGCGTTAGCAAAACACGGAAGTAACGCTGTCAGTACCACAACCGGAGCACGAACACCGGGCGTGACCTGCAGAGCTTAGCTACCCGAATCGGAACAAACGGAATTTCTTTAAGGTTAGTTACACGCATTGAGCGCCACTCGTTCTACGAGGCGAGCACCACGTGGAAAGGTATACTGACTCGCGGCGTAATCTTTTTTCTTCAAACAGGCTTGATATACACAACGCACACAGACTCCCATGTGAGTACACTTGTTTTGTTTTCAGTCCATTTATCAAAGCACGGGTGCACTTTAGTCAATCCCCAAACATACTAAATACACCTTCTTATGATCCCCGCATGGTGTGAATTTACTATGTACACAGCTGTGACAATGTGGTAGTATACGCATAAATATGTGTTTTGTGATTATGATTACATTTGTATCTTTAACAGCCACTGCTCCCTGAGGAAGGGCAGATGTTGCCCGAAATGCATCGGAGCACATAAACATATGTATGTTTGAAAATGAAACGCATACAAAAAGGAGAAATAATTCAATGAGAACATTTGTAAACTGTTTATGATGAATATAATCATAAAAAACATCAGTTAAAAGAATAAAAACGTCATCAAAGTAAAAACAGGAGTCTTCGTTCATAGAGAAGAACCAAAAAAGAGTGCATGATGGGGATGTAACCAATGACCCATTGGTCACACTTCTTAATTATATTATGAGTGAGGGCATCTCAAAAAATGTAATGGACTGGTCTCACACACTACCTGGTGTCATGCTTCATGATCGGCCAGTCCTCGCACTCTAAAACCTTCGTTTGATAGTGGGCAGGCATACACCTGATGACAGGGATGCACTTGTAAACTTAGTGGGGGCCCGTGAAAAAGTGAGTGAGAGTAAAAATCTTTATAGTTATCAAATTATGTTTTAATGTGATTTGTAACTATATGATATTAAAATCAATGGACGGTGTATGGGGAAGTTACTGTCCCCTAACCGTAGTGTAAGCGGTCGACATGTTTCAGAGAGCTTTTTTGAAGTCACCCCCTACATCAGAGACCATTTTTGGTATAATCACTGGGTCTATGACCCCCTAAAATGAGACACTTCTGTATCTTGAGCTTTACCTCTGGCAGAAGGACTGCTGTGCTGCTTAAAGGACTCATCTTTGGACTGCAGATTTGGAAGGCCTGCTTGCTGCTCTTTGACTCTGCTGAAGGAGAGCTGGACTCTGCCTTCTCTCTAAGTGAGCTCCAGGGGCTTGTTGGCCTGCCTCCTGTTGCTTGAGACTCAGTGAAATGAATCAAAATCTCTACCTATGCTCCTGTGCCAGGCACACTGGAAGAGGCCCAGGTACTTGTGGCATTGATTTTGAAGTCTACTGTCTGTGCGTACTTGAACATGTGCATCGACCCGGTTGCAAGAGTAGAATCGGCCGCCGCTGCAGCTTGGTGAGATCGACGCATTAACTGCCTCATAACTGCGTGGCAGAATCTCGTGTATTGCTCAACGCCTCTCTACTCCAGAGCATGTCTTTGGAATTGACGCATCGCCTTCACTGCATGGATAAGATTGCCGCATCTCATTGCTTGCAATCAGGAAAGGTACTTTGTTCACTGGAGCATGCATGGGTCCTCTAGCAGGCCTGCATGTCCACGAGGTCGGCAAGAACTTTGACTTTGCCACGGTCCAGAACGACCTAAATTAACCTTTTAGCGCTACTTTCTTCTAAGCACTTTTACTGTTTTTTTCATTTAAAATGCAATATTTCAACTTCTATACATTAGATTTTTGTCGTTCTAGTCTTGTTTTGTTCAGAATATAATAATCTATTTTTCTAAATCTAGACTTCACTATGAGTAATTTGAGAAACTGCTTTCCAGCTTTAACTACAGTCTAATTAAATAGTCTCTGCGTTGTAAGTTGTGAGTTGTATCTGGTCAGTGTCCCAATTGCGAAGCATAGGTTTTATCTTACAAGACTTTGTTTTAACCTTATCCATTTTTAGTATCATTTCCCAGATCGGGTAATTGGAATGGCTCATTGCCAAAGTATAATTGTGATAATGCGTCCCTTCAAAGCCCTATACACTTTATGCTTTTCTGTCAGTTGTATTCCTGTTCATGCAAGTGCTATCTTGTACCAATTTTGCGCATCACTAGCATCAGAAGGAAACCTTACTGTATTGGTAAAATCTGAATAATCTAAAAACCGATGCTGCTGTGGTAACGTTTTGCGTATGTATCCGAGGAATAGTGTATGAGAATTGTTTTTATAAGTGAATTTATTGCATATTTTGTACATTTGCATCTGAATTATTCTTTTCATTGATGTGTACATTTATGGCTTCAAAGCCTAATAAAGCCAAATAAAGTGGATTGATGATGATGACTCTAGCTCAAAGAATAATGAATTGCCCCTTGCTGTTAATTGCTGACCATGAAGCAGGGATTAGCTTACTGTGAGTAGACAGGAACAGTTGGCAGAACAAAGGGCAGCTTTCGAACTATCTCTTTAGACTAGGAGATAACCTGGAGGGATTTTCCAGGTCATCAACAGGACCCTACTATATTGTTAGGCTACAGCCATATTAGGAGTGAAAGTCAGTTCTGACCCTGTCATATAGGGGAGCGGCCAAGAAGCGCAAGAATAGCCCTGTCTGGTTGCAGCGGGATCCCACTATCCTCAAACAGTGCTCCTGTGTAATTTTACAGTAAGGCAAAGACAAAGTGCTTTTAAGAATTTTGGTGGGGGCCTGTGAGAAAAGTGTTAGGATTAAGTGGTATAATTTCTCCAATCACTGGTTAGTATGCAGTATAAATCTGGTACCTCTTCCGCCACCTCCTCAAAACATTCCTGGACCGGGATAAACTTCATCTGAAGAAGAATGCCCTGCAGGAAGAAGTATCCTCACTTGTGACTCCTGCCACAAGAAGAGTACTCAACCAAGCACTCAAAGACTGAAGGAGTCCTGAATCCTGCTCGCACCCTGGGACTGCAACTGATCTCAAGGATTAAGAGGTTGGCCTTCTCTTTACCTGTTTCAGGGATACAAAAAGCAGAAGGATTCCTGAAGAGGGCCCTTCTGACTAACGAGGACTAGAACAGGCAGGAGACCTGGCTTGACAGAGGCTTGGTGCCTGCGAGCCTGTCCAGGGAAGTGAGGGGCTGCAGGACTGACCAGAAGAATATTTCCCAGCACTCAGGAATTAAGTCTGAAGGTAAAATCTTTGGCTGGGAAAACCTGCTTTGTGTATCCGAACTCCACTCCAGTGCGATCGGCCTGATATTGTGCCTAGGTCCTAGTCCACCACAAACTTTTGCTTTTTCATAGTGTTTAACTTTTTCTAGGCACTGTTTGCCTCAAGACTAAAAAAAATCATATCTCTGATGCCCCTAATACTATTTTGATGATTTTGGTGTCTTTTATCTATTTACATTTGCCTCTAGGTTTCTAAATTGGATTGGGAATTTTACTGTGTTGTGTTATTTATTTTGAAGGTGTTGGAACTGCTTGAATTTAGCACACAAATATTTGTGAAGAGTCTGCTGCATATGCCATAGCTACCAGGAGCTTGGCAGTTTCTCATAGAATTGTGTTTTGTCCTCACTAGATGGGTTTATTGAGTTCTCTCCTCTCCCAAATTAATTACTGCATTTCTGACAGTGGGTCTATGCTTTTCATTCTGGATTGTTGTGCAGGAGTGCTTACCTGAACCAGACAGACCTGCCTCATCAGTTATGACTAAAGGAGTTGAAGAGGCAATGTGAGCTATTCCAAGTACATGTACATCATGTATTTTACTGGCAACATCATCTACTATGCATTTGGACATGCAAATTCCATTGATTTAAATGCTGGCAGCATTACAAGCACGCTGATTATCCCAAGTATGTTTTGTAATGAAAACTTTTTACTCTGACTAATTGTGTCTTCAGGACTCATTTGGGGGGGAACACTCTAAAGTCGCAGTCCTCCCGTTTCGCCAAACTCATGCTTCCCACTCTCTGTTTGGAGTCATGGGCCGCACTGCGATATCTTCAGTGGCGCCTCCAGGGTCAGACTGGCCATAGCGGGCACTGGGCATTTCCCCGGTGGGCCACTAGGATGTGTGCAGGTTTTTAGGTCCCAGGGGCCGTTTTTGCAGCATGGCTCCAAAATCAGCCCCTGTAACAAAATCGGATGAAACCAGCCCTGGAAAACAGTCAGCCGCTCCCAGGGGGCCAGCCGAGCTCTTTGCCAGTGCCAGATTTGGTTCCCAGTCCAGTCCTGGGTGCCTCTGCTGATTCCATCGATGGTAACCTCCGACCTAGCAGCCAGTCTGCCACAGAACCCCGTAGTTCACTGTGACAGGTGTCATATTTATCTGACGGTGGGACTGAGTTGGACTGGGAACTCAAAGCAGTCCCGGCAATTTTGTTGGACCAGCCTCCCCCTTTGAGGGGGCAAGTGTGAAGCACTACTGCTTTTGTTTCTAGAGGGCAATATTGCAGTAATGCTGTAAAACCGGCCACATAGTAACAGAACCGGTCCCCACCTCTGCAAAACCGCCCCCCATCCTTCCAGCCTCCCGGAAAAAGCTGAATGCCCGAAAGGGCCAGTCCGGCCCTGGGTGAGACTAAGACACTACATTCTAAAAAGCTCCCTGTGCGTCTGGACAATTACTTTGGACGTTTGTTTGTTGAGGAAAAGCGTTTGCCACACAGGCACTTTAATAATACCAGCATTTGTAAAGCGTGCAGCTACTGTAGGGGCTGGAGGTCGTGGGAAAGATTGAGCGAGCTATTACCCAGAGTCACACGGTGCTAGGCTGACCTGCCGCCGGGACTTGGGATCAAACAGTGAGTCCCCATGTTCCAGAGTCAGCCGCCCTGGCAGCTGCACCACACCTCTTCCCTTAAACATGGCTCCCACTTCAATGCTATCAAGGGACCTGCCATGGAGGCATCTCCATGCTCAGCAAGAGATCACCCTCAGACTGGCGTGTTATGTTATGTTATGGTTATTTCTATAGCGCACAACTCACCCAGGGGCATCTTGGCGCTGCCTAGAAATTGTACTTGAGAGCTAGCTAGAAGTCGGATCAGCAGCTACTTTAAAACAAAAAGGCTTTTAGTTGTTTCCTAAAGCTGCTGTATATCGGGATTTCACGCAAGGCTATGGGCAATTTATTCCAGTAACTTGGAGCAAGATACAAAAAAGCTTTACCCCTTGTGCGGCTCAAGCGTATACGTGGCACCTGTAGAAGGCCTAATGTGCTAGATCTCAGATTTCTACATGACACATGTTTTACAAGAATCTTTTGTAGATAGTAAGTGCCTCTGCCTTTTAGAATATTATAGGTAAGGCAGCAGATTTTGAAGAAGGATCTCTTCCTTACTGGCAGCCAATGTAATTCTCTCAGCAAGGGGTCGGAGGGAAACCAGCTGGTCGATTTAAAATCATTCTGGCCGCAGTGTTCTGAATCACCTGCAGTTTATTTAGCAGGGTCCCTCCCACTTCAGCTAGCAAGGCATTGCCATAGTATAAACGACTAATCACCATAGCTTGAACTAAGGTTCTACGGTGATTAGTAGGCATGTAGGGGAGAATTTTATAGATTAGTCATAGACTATAATAGCAAGAACTAGTAGCCGTAGCTATATGATCTTTCATTGTTCGTGACTGGTCCAGTTTTAGGCCTAGATTTTTGACACATTATTTAGGAACAGGAGCTGTACCCAATTGTGAGGGCCACCATTCGTCTGTCCAGATAGCCGAGGCTTTCCCCATTAGCATGACCTCAGTTTTTCAAGGATTCAACTGAAGACAGTTGTCCGGCATCCAGTTGGAGATTGCCAGTATATCCATGGAGAAACAAATGTTCTCAGTTTATGGATTAGGGCTGATGGTAAACATAAGCTGAGTATCATCAGCATAAGAAATTATTTAAAAACCCAGCTGTTCTATTGTGGATTCAAAAAGGGGCAACTGGAAAACAGTGACCTCTGCCCCTCAACCTCCCTTGGTCCATCTGCCACGTGCAAAACAAGGCCTTTGGTACTGACCTACGAGATTTACTCCAGACTTTCATGAAGTACGACTTACTCATGGAAGAATTATTTGCACAAGGATGATGTGCCCAAAACTACTATTTATGTTAGCATGCCCTCTACACGAGATGTACCTGATCTTTTCAGCACTTTGTGATGTGTCTCTTGCACACGCCAAAAAGGAGTATTTGCATCAAGTGTACTGACCTGGGTTGAAATTGTGTCCCTCTCATCTTTCCTACCCATTGGACATATAATCCGACACCGATCGCCTGAATGCATTTGCCAAGGAAATGAGAAGAGACCTAGACCGCCCTCTGCTTTGAATGCTGAGGGGAGGCACAGAGGCTGGTTTACAGAGAGAGAGAATGCTTTAGAATATGAAGAATCACAGGCAACAGTTTCCGTATATCTGGGGGATTTGGGAGCCTATTTGTTAAATAGGAAATAAAGCAGGTGTGTCATATGTGGAAATTGTGCATGTATATACCTTTTCCCCATTGTATCGTATTCAAATATTTTATTTAATGCTCCTGTTTTTTAGACTCTGCTCATAATGTATTAAAGAAAGATGTGTGAACACGATTGTGCCATCTTACATAGATTGCATTGACAAAGGGTGTAAATTTCCACAAATATTTGCAGCAACATGATGACCAAACCGTGTAAAAATGTGTTTTTGAACTGGTGATGCTGTGCAAATATTTTTGCACTTGTCAGGTCTTGCAAAATGTAATTTAAGATTGCACTCAAAGCAGTGAAAGCTATATAAATAAAAATGCTGGTGCAAAGTTGAACTCATAGGAACAGCGACTACGTATTTGAAAAATACTGCTGCAAAATGTTATTAATTTTAGAACAAACTATGTATATTAGATTCTGGATATGGTGCATTCTACCTAATCCAGCCGATTTGCCTCACATAAAGACATCAGAGATGTTGTCTTTTGTGCGGAGAGGCCACACTAGTGAATTTGGGGAATCAAAGACCATAGGCGTGGTTAGGGCAGTGCAGGGTCTAGATGTCCAGATGGGTTGGAGCAGGGAGAGGAAGGATCTGGAGAGGGAGCTCCGGAATGTGGTCTTGTAATTGGGGCTAGGGCCAGCTTTTAGGGAGGTGGGGAGGAGGTAGTTTTTAGGGCTCAGGGGAGCGGTCAGGGTTGTTTTCAGGGCTCAAAGGGGGGGGGGGGGAGAATCAGGGTTGTTTTTAAGACTCAAGGGGGTCAGGGTTGTTTTTAGGCCTCAGAGGGGTGAGTGTTGTTTATAGGGCTCAGGTTGCTTTTTAGGATTCAGGGAGAGTTGGGGTTGTTTTCAGCTTTCAGGGTGCATCGAGGTTGTTTTTAGGGCTCGGGTGGTCGGGGTTGCTTTTTAGTGCTCAGGTGTGGGGGTGGAGTTGGTTTTAGGTCTTGTTGGGGGTCGGGTTGTTTTTAACACTCAGGTCAGAAGGGCTGGGGTGTGATCTTTACCACACATATCCCTTTAGCAGTCATACCTGTACCGCGAAATTGCATGGTAAAGGCATCCATTGTAAACGCATGCATGGTAAAGGAATGTAGTGTTAAGACGCATTCGTTGTTCGGACAGCATTGTAGAGACAACCATGGTTTAGCCATGCATGCCTCTGTCATACAACCATATCACAGGCCCCTGCAAATCCTGCACCACAGAGGTGCCCCAATAATTCAGTGGCCCCCAACCTTTCAAGGAGTCCCCATTGCGTCCAAAGCCAATAAACGTGTGTGAGATATGCGAGACTCCAGAGCGCTTCTTCACATTCTGCTTGAGGGCCCCATCATTTTATGTCACAAAGCTTTGTACTGAAGTTGTACCCTCTTGAGAGAGTCTGTATCAGGTTCTCATATATGTCCCAGGCCTGGTGGGAGCTTTGGTCCAGAATGTCATGACATTTGCAGGACTTTCTGTGTAAGTCTACGGTTTACAATGCATCCTACAGACAAAAGTGTTTGTGAATCGTTATGATGAAATGGGGCAGGTGGTTTTGCACCATTTTTGTGGCTCCACTATATCAAGCACTGGGGAAGGTGTCTTGCTGATGGCAGGACAACCAACTGCAGTGTCACTGGGAAGATCACTGTCCCAATGGCTTATTTTGAAAATATATGTGCTGGAGCCCTTCAAACCTAGGGGCATATTTACAAGCCCTCTACGTCGCCGAACGTCACTTTTTGTGACATTCCGGTGGCACACAGGGCTTAGCCATATCTATAAGGCCACCCTGGCTGGTTTTTTGTGGCTTTGTAGATATGGAGTGAGGCAATGCAGCGCAAGTCACTGCATTGCCTCACACTGCATTGCGGAGGCTTGCCAGGGGCATTGCTGTGGGTGTTCCCATGCAACAGCCATAGGTTATGGCATATTTCCAGATTTGCAACATGGTATAAATCTGGGAATGTGTTAAAACCGTGCCCATCCCCAGGGTGGCTTAACACCTTCAGCGCGGCACGAATTCTCGCGCTGTGCTTTAGGTTCTAATGAGCCAACGGGCTCATGATGGAACGGTTCCGTCATGAGCACAGGCCAACCGACGCTCATGACGGAACCGTTCCGTCATGAGCATCGAAGGGGTTAAAGATGAGAAATAACAATAATTCTCCTCGTTTTTGCCTCTTTCCATGTGAAGCATGGTGCAAGGACGCCTGCATTGCACAGGGCTGCTTATTGTGCTCCGGCTGAAAGGACAGGAATGCATTGCATCTTGTAAATACGGTGCATTCCTGCCCTTTCAAATTGGCGTATGGCAGCGCAGCAAAATGACTTGTGGTGCTGCCCTAGGCCAATTCTTTGTAAATATCCCCCTTAGTGATGTATAAAGTGCGCGTACATAGGGGCTTATTACAGGCACTTTGCGCCCCCAGTGCTTCACTTTTTATGTGGTCAAAAGTGACGCACCAGCATTACAAGGGGCTTGTAAAAATGTCCCATAATTTCTATAAATCAAGCGTTTTGCATTACTTTAAGCAACTCAGAAGCCTCTGGCACTGAAGAGAAGGACCCAAAGTAGCCTTCATATAATACTTTAGGTTTTGAGTGTAAAAAAAGAGTTGCCTGAATTCCAGGCATCTTAAAAGAGTCATGTAAGAAAATATCTGAAACTTAAACTTGTCTGATGCACCAAACGACCATTGTTGAATAGCTTTTAAAAAGATCAGTTCCTTAATACGGTAATAAGATAAATTCACTAAGGCAGCGTGTGGATATTTTGCATTTAAACTTCATGGAGTTTGAACACAATGAGCACTCATGCTATTGATAGATCAGCAGGACAATCAAGAAGGATGTGTTTTTTAATCACATTTTCGATAAATTGAATTGGTGCATCTGGTTTTTCTCTTTCTTCTAGCATCTTAAATTAGAACGAGAATGATTTTATAATTCTTCAAGCTTGTTTTTAAGAGACAAACGTTCTTGCTTTGCTTTAGCTGAAGCCTTTTGTTGTACAGTCAAGCCATCCTTAAGATTAGAAACAACCTATTTGCATTGTACTCTGTTTTTCTGAATCAGTTTTGGATTTTTCTTGTGTTGTGTTTCCACTTTATTCATGTTTGTGTGTTGCATAAATATTTTACACATTCCCTCTAAATTAAGCCAGACTGCTTTTGTGCCAACATACCAGAGGGCTTAGCACAGGTTAAAATTTAGTGACTTTTGTGTTCACTCTGACAAGTTTATAGTTGTTGCCTGTAGGAAGGTAGGATCAGCTTTTATGGTTACCCCCACTTTTTGCTTGATGTGCTGCTGTTTCTGACTAATCTGACTGGGTTCCTGCTAATCAGGACCTGAGTCTCTGTGCTTTCTCCCCTAAATTAGTTTAGTAAGTACTTAGATACATCCCAGATTGGACACTGGTGTAACCTTATCAGCCCCTAGTATATGGAACTAAAGTACCCAGGGCATATGGACGCCAGCGGTCCCCCATGGGCTGAAGCATGCATTATGCCACCCATGGGAGACCTCTCCATATGCAACTACAGACCTGCCATTGCAGCCTGTATAAGCTGGTGCTAGCATCAGTTATTAAAGATATAGGTTTCCCTATATCTAGGGTCACTACACTTGAAAACTATAAGTAGCTCCAAGACAGGCCTTACAATTCTGAAGGCAGAGTGCTTAGTTCTAAGTGAGAGGGTGCCCCTGCATGAGCTGGACACCACTACAGCCCATGGAGTCCATTCTCCCTGGTTGTAAGTGGGACAGCAATGTGACATATAGAGCGGCACTGCGTCATTACGCAATGACCATCTCAAATCTGGCTGTAACGAATCCTAGCATGTTTGGTATCAAAGATTTTGGAATCATACCCCCACACTATCCCCACACCGTAAATGGTATGGGAAGTATGAATCCATACATCGTAAAGCTTCTCTGAGAGGCCCTCGGTGCTCCAGATACCAGTCTTTCAGCCCCGGACAGCAAGCTAGGGCTTCTGCCAGCCAGAGACATGTTTCTGCCCTCCTGCTGCTGAGCCAAGCTTAGGTAAGGAAAGGCAGAACAATAGGTATCCTGTCGCAGGGATGTGTGACCACCTCCCAGACAGGGTTTAGTGTATTGGGGCAGGGTGGGTGCACTTGCCAGCGCCACATAGTCTGCGTGCAGGGCATACTTGGTGCCCTCCATGCATAGTCCAGTTCAAACCAGTTCAGGGAGCCATTGGCTCCTGCTCTGGAATTAACCTGGACAAAGGACAAGGGAGTATCCTCCCCTTGTCCAGCCCCTCCTTATGGAGGGACCCCTTTATCGTCCCAACCCTTTCCTTAGGGTAGTTAAGGGCTTACCTGTGGGTGGTTCCTCAGATTTGCCATGGGACAAGATACATTTCCGACACCACTTCTTTTTCAGCCATCTGGGCACTCTGGACTTCGCTCTAGGCACCAAGGCTGCAACCGGGAAGCCTCATGCTGCTCCTGATTTTGTCACCCTGCTCGTCTTCTGCAATGTCCCTGCCTGTACATGATTTAGGAACCTTCTAAGGCATGTGGGCATCCAAGACACCTGAAGGAATCTCCCTTGAAGTGATGGAGTCACTTCCCTGCATCTGCAGGCACTGCAACTAAGCTGACCAGTCTGCTGATCCTGGGCTTCCACAGACTCCGAAAGGCTCAGCATCCTAGGTGGTGGTTCTTCTCATCCTTCGAGGACTACCCTGTCCTCTGACCAAGTTTGAGGCCAGTATCCCTCGTTGGAGCCTCAGGAACCCAACCCCTGTGTACCAAGTCGACTTGCAGTTGCAAAGGCTTGTTGTATTCCTTCCACCAAGATCTTTAGGCTCCATGTAGCCCAATTCTCAAGCATCTTCAGTGACCATGATCTTCATCCTCACCACATCACTTGCATCGTGGGAGTTCCTCTCATGACTCCAGTGCCTTCGGCCTGTGGGTGCTCTTGAGGGTCATCTTTGAATTCTTTGAGCCCCCCTGTTTGCTCAGGCCCTGCCTGATTACCCTGCTTGTGGCGAGTTTCCCGGACCTTGCTGGTCCCGACATTGCACCTTCATCAACCCCCACGCTGGTCGCAGTTGCCAAGGCTTGTTGGTGCTCCCGCCAGACACCGACCCCTCAAATCTCGACATCCAATGCGGGACAGCTCATATCCAGCTCCTGGCTGTCCTCAGCATTGCCTGGTCCACACAGGTACAGTTTCAAGGACACCGTCAGCTTCCCTGCAACACCCTATATTGGTGGGCATTCGCCTTCCGCGCCTGCTAGTCACTCCTAAGTAGCATAGACTCTGTCCCCTCTGCTTGCATGTTCTCAACATCTTGAATCAACCTTTGGGTTCCACCAGACACTTTCACCTTCTCCAGCAATGGCATCTTCCTAAAGTCCTCCACTGGGTTTGACAATGGTTTCCGACTCCTCTTCACACCTATGCACCGAGCTTCCCTGGTGTAGGTGTCCTGGTTCCTAGGGTATCCATGGGTGGGGTGGCTCTCCAACCTTCTGTCTTCCACTGGGGTTCTTCAGGGTCCACTGGGAAAGGTCCTCTTTCTTTAAAATTGCAACCACAACTTGGTAATTGACTTGCATTGATCCCACGGTCTTGTTCCCACTCTGCACACGGCCTCCTTGGGGCTCCTGGTTATTTACCTTGGGTGGTTCCTTGGGTTCCCAACACTTCTACTTCTAGGTATATTCTTGACTCAAGTCGCAGTTCGCATGCCACTATTTTAGTATATAGTTTGGTCTCTCCTTGGTGACCACTGTGTATTACTTACCTGTTTCTATTACAAAATATTGTGTGCATTGTGTATATTTCTGGCTAGGAGATATTTGTACATGTCTTATAAAAAATACATACTTCTATAAAAACAATGTGTGGTTCTTTTTCACCTAATCTAAACCTATAAGATTATGTTCTGGTAAAACAAGCTGCTTTACAATCCGCCTGAAGAATGCTCTCCACAGCTACCACTTAGAGAGCTTTCTAATGTTGTCTAGGACCACTAAAATCACCATTAGGGTTGTCTGGATTGGTGCAAAGGGCCACTTACAAACGTGTACACCATATAACAAGCCCGCTTCTCACATTGCATGAGTGGGGCTTCAACCCTTCTCAACCAATAACCCAATTTTTTGCAAATAATATTAACAAAAACAATTGCAGAAAGATTGAAAAAGTAAACAAACTATTTGAATGTAAAAGGAATCCTTGCAGGGGATCACTTTAACTAGGTGAGAGGTATCTCCAGACCCAACGAAATTCAGCAATTATGCACCTCTCAGTGTAAGAGAGTATTTTGTGTGTAAGTATAATCTGATGTTCATCAGCTAGGCTTTTTACTTACATTCTTTAAATTGCACTCAAGGGCTGGCTTACATGTATTGTGATTGGCTAATTAATTTTCGTTGACTGAGTGTTTTTCACCAGAATATGCCCTCGTGGAGCAATGTAAAATGTCATGTTACGTACTTGCAGACTTCTTTTTTGTACTTATAGGTCAGTACATATATTGACTTGCAATGGTCGGTCAGTGCAAATTCTAGTGAAAGATTGCTAAGACACTAGTGCAAAGTTCATAATGTAGCCCAATTGAATGCGCAAGTTTCAGTTTAAAAGTCACTGTGGAAATAATGCAAATAATAAGATGAATGACTTTCACTGGGAGCAACTACCACCCCCATGGGCTGCTAAGGAATAATTAAGCTTGAAATAAAAATGAAAAAGTATTTATGTTGAACTTTTCAGTGAAAACATGGCCAAAAGGGTACATGGAGTCCTATAAGAAGAAAAAAATCGGTATATGGGCAAAGTTAGCGTGGCTCTTGTCCTTATGTGTTTGTGTGAGTGGTTTTATTCTCCTGACTTCCTGCACAAGTACAACATGGAGATCCTGGTATTGCCAGAATGCAACATTTCTGCAAGTGAAGCAGTTCCCGGGGTGTGGCAGGATTAGTACTGGGGGTATACTGCTGAATGCTGTGTGCTGGATAATCCTATCTAATGAAGAGCTCTTTTGTACAGCAAAAGGCCTTTGTGCTTCTTGGTATGAGAATCAGCACTTCTATTTGCACTCTGTTGACATGTTAGTCTAATCTTGGTGTAAGAAAATTGACTTCTCTCCAGCTGCATCGCCCAACAGACTGCCTCTTGATTGACTAGGGCCTCTTGTGTGCCCTCAGAAAACTGCAGGAATTGTCATTCAGATGAACCGATAGGTGATCATCTGGTGGAAGGAAACACCGTTCCTGGAGCCTTTGGCATGTTGAGAGAGAGTTTTAGGCAGAATCAGGAGCAAGGTGGAGTACAAAGGCAATTGGAGAACTTGTAAGAGAAGACTCCAGTGTGTTAAGGTGCATGGGGTGGGCAGCATTGGTGTTTGTATAGTGGAGGCATCCATGCAGACCAGAAGCTGGTGAAGATGTTCTGGGTACAGTGAGGTCTTTTCTTCACGAGGTTCTCTGGGTGACCCGGTGTGCTGTGACTGTGCAAATGGGTGCTGAATGCGGTGGCATACAACAGATGGTGCCACACAATGTTGTCTATCAACCTCATAAAGGTGATCGGTGCAGAAGGAATCTTTCAGGAGGCATCAATCTCCATAAAGCAGGTGCTGAAAAGGCCGATGTGGATATGCTGCTTAGGAGGATTCTGTCACAGTTTGCATGCATTGCTGCTCAGATAAAATTAATTCTACACATTGTTAATGTGGATATAGTGTGGTTTTCCTTGTGGGAACATCTTATTGCCTGTAGCGTGGGTATGACCAGAATTGGCACTGTTAGTATGTTTCAAAATGTTACTGTGAGCTTGTTGAGTTCTGGTCTCAGTTCGGGATAGGCTAAGAACAAGAATATATGCTTAGCACATCACCAGCCAAGATTGCCTAATTTAAAATACACACAGCCATAATTTAAATGTTGCACAGCCCTAACAGAGATATAGTCACTGGTTACCATGAGTGCCATTCTCCAGGTTCCAGCATCCGCTTACTGAGGATTCTGTTACCTTGGTTCTCTGTGTGATTTGGAAACAATAGTGTTGCTACTTCGTGTTGTGACTTAAAGCCTGAATTATACTCTGATGAGCTGCCTGCCGTCCATCAGAGTGGTGTAGGTCTTTCCTCAGTCATAGTGGATGGACTACTGCCCACCATATTAAGAGATCTCTGCTGGCTCTGTGGAGAACTCTGTACCTTCATAGGAGCTCCCGTTACGCCACATCCACTGAAGGCACGGAAAGTTTAGTGAACACTAATCATGAATGTGGAATGGTCCAAAAAACATATATCAAAACTCCAAATAGAATTGATGAATAAATGGATTTATTCAGGAGATAAGAAACCCACGACAGTTCCAGTAAAAGAACAAGTGCGATATGACATAATCAAGTACAACAAATCTAGATCTCTGGAAGCAGAGAACCTAGAGATTCTAATTACATAATAATACAAAGTCAGACAACTTTATTAATAAAAAGAAAGCAAACAATCACAACTTACCACACCCCATCCTATAACAAAGTGAACCTAAAGAAAGAACATTTAGTAATAAACAAAATCATCAGAACGAAAAGGAGAAGATCTAATACGAGAATTACTCCTCAGTTGCTTACTCTCAGTAGAAGTGTTGGTAAGGTTAAGGTTATTGGATGAAACACTGCCATCAATACAGACAGAGCAATCAGAACAGCTTGTGACATTGTTATCCCATCTGTCCCTTAAAGGAGGTGAGGAACCAACATTATTTTCACGACTGTTACAAACAGCAGTGAAATCACCTAAATCAAACCAATCTTTATCAGGACGAGTTTTAAACTTGTGGAGAATGATTTTTGCTCGTTCGTTGGTTAATTTGATCAATGCATTACAGTTCCACCATCCACAATCATGTAGAAGAACAGCCATACGAGCAACTTTCAGTATTTTTACCAGTTCTGTAAATTTAGATTGACCTTTTGTGACTTTACTAGGTTTCTTTATAAGAACCCACTCACCAGGAGACAATGTAATTTCCTTCACATGTTTTCTTTCGTCATAGTTTCTTTTATAAGAAGCTTGCTTGTACCCCACATGTTTTATAACTTTGTGTAAATCTAAAATGGATGTATAATCAATTCTATCAATCAACTAGGAAGGATTGAGAAAAGAAATAGGTTTTCTACCTCTGAGTATACATAGGGTGAAACATCGGTAGTTGAGTGAGGAGTAGTATTGTAGCTCCACACTTTTTGACTGATATACTTAGATACATCTAACTTATTGGCAACAGCATTTTGCTCAACTAAACCATTGGACGCTGGGCTGTACAAAGGTGCTAGAGTGTGATTAATCACATATTCACCAAGAAAATTCTCACTCATTAGAAACAAAGTTTGTCCCATTGTCAGTGACAATTTCCTTGGGCAAACCCTCAATTAAAAATACACGTTGCAAGAAGGCAATATGAGAACTAGAGTCTGAATTTTTCACAAATGCAGAGTACAGCCATTTTGAGAAATAATCAATCACAACAACTACAAATTTGGTGTTACTCCCTAATAAATTGAAGGGACCTGAAGAATCCAAACCCAATTTCTGCCAAGGACCTTTTGGCCAATCAAGAAGTAGAAGAGTGCCAATGTTTATCTGAACATAAACATTCTGGACATTTGTCAATATACGATTTGACCTGATTGTCAATACTAGGCCACCAGTAAGTTTCTTTGATGTTGTGAACAGTACAAGAAATACCTAAGTGACTTTGGTGAGCAATAATTTTGTCCCTAATACCTTCTGGTGGAACAAACTTGTCTTGTCTAACAAGAATATTGGTAACAATAGATAGTTCATGAGCTACTCGAGAAAATGATCTATCTTGCATAGACATAATGCGCTCACAAGTCTAAGCATAGACCAAGAATTTCTTTACTCTTTTTAAACATAAATCTTGATCATAGCATTCAATCCACTCTTCTTCCGAAAGTTTTACATCTTGTACCACATCAGTCATAGAGAAAACATAATCAAAATCATTATTGTTAATATGATCATTAGCATGAATGTCATTCTCAAGAGGCATACGCGAAAGACAGTAGTCTGCTCTTATATTCTTACCTAAGGGAATATATTTAATGTAAAAATTGAATTGCCGTAACCTCGCAATAAGTCTAATTAGCCTGGAGGAAGCTTTATTTGATGAACTGTCCCCTAGCATGTACAGGAGCTCTTTGGGACCGGTATATAGCTGAAATATACATCCTACATGTTTCCACTGCCCATGAACATGCTAGGGCTTCTCGCTCAATCGGTCAATCTATACTAATATAATAATGAGAGAGTCCAAACCTTTGAGGCGGGTAATCTCAGGAACCACAGCACCATTCACAACACCCAATACAGCGTTGGAAAGAGCAGTTGCAGCAGAAGGACATAGGCTATGCTGACGCCCACCATATACATTTAAAAGGTAAAAGAACTGTTCCAGCAAAGTAGTCCCTTGTGGGCGTGTCTGAGTTGTGCTGTGGGCGTGTGCTGGGAGCGTGACAAACGCTTTGGGCGTGTGGTACATTCTACCCTTCATGCCATGTCTCATATCGTGTGCTGTGGGTGTGTGCTGGGGGTGTGGGCGTGTGCGGAGCGCGGGATTACAGAAAAAAAAGCGAGTCTGTGCCCAATATTTCATTGTATTTTCTTCCCAGGTTATGTACATTCCAGCTCCGGGTGTCCACCCTGCTCCCTTTAAATACCCCTGCACCCCATAACCATAACCCACCCTTACTCTTAAAATACCCCAACACCCTTAAACACTAACCCATCTAAACCCTATAAATATACCCTGTACCCCAAAACCCAAACCTATCCCTAAACCCTAAAATACCCCTGTACCTCAAAACCAACACCTACCCCTGAACCCTAAAAATACCTCTCTACCCCAAAACCCAAACCCAGCCCTGAACCCTAAAAATACCCCTGTACCCCAAAACCCAAACCTACCCCTGAACCCTAAAATACCCCTGTACCCCAAAACCCAAACCTAGCCCTGAACCCTTAAAATACCCCTGTACCCCAAAACCCAAACCTACCTCTAAACCCTAAAAACACCCCTGTACCCCAAAACCCAAACCTAGCCCTAAACCATAAAAATAACCCTGTACCCCAAAACCCAAACCTACCCCTAAACCCTAAAATACCCCTGTACCCCAAAACCCAAACCTACCCCTGAACCCTAAAAATACCCCTATACCCCAAAACCCAAACCTAGCCCTGAACCCCAAAAATACCCCTGTATCCCAAAACCCATACCTATCCCTAAACCCTAAAACGACCCCTGTACCCTATAACCCCAAACTATATCTGAACCCTTAAAATACCCAAACACCCCAAAACATATAACTCAGTACCCCAAAACATATACCCCTATACCCATACTTACCTTATCCAAACATTAAAAAAAATGCTTTTACCATTTATGCATTTACGACGAATTTCGTTGTAAATGTATGCGTGGTAAAAGCATATAAAATGTAATGCCATGCGTTATAATGGCATTGCGGAGTCATGGTACTTTCCTAATGAAAGTATGCGGAGTGATGGTATGCAGAAAGAAAGTTGCGGAATAAGGGGTGTTTACCCTCCTCCGGTAAGTACATTGGTGGCACGGCGGCCCACATCTCCAGCAACATACTCATATTTTTTCTCCACCGATTTGAAAAATGCACAGGTCTCTCTCATTGATGGCCAGCACCGACATACACTTTTAGACACACCTCCCGACACAAGTTCTAGAATTGCAAACTTTAGAGCTGGGGAGCTACGTTCGAATCTCTGCATCAGCTCAACATCCTGTGATTCCAGGCAAATCGCTTTGTTTCCCCGTGCCTACCACAAATGAATGTGTTCTTCTGTAATGTACATTGTGCTCATGCCATGTTGTCGAGTTCGCCCTATATAATATTGCAAGGAAAAATAAAGTAGAGAAACTCGAGTTCACACACTACTGAACGCGCACTTTTAAGTGCATCAGCAGTGCACTGTGAATCGGAGCGTTTCACAGGCCTGTCACAGATAAGAAATGCTATCAAAACAAAATCCTACAAAACAATATATTACTGGCCGGCAGCAATTTATACCCGGACAACGTCGGGACGGGCTGCTAGTAGTACTATAATTTAGCTCGGCACCAAGTCCTAGATGCAAACGCCACTGTAAATTCTTGGTTATCTATCATTTGACTAAGAACAGCTCCTAAACCCTTTGAACTGGCATCAACTGTAATAATGCTCATGCGTCCATGTGTAAAGGGTCTGATTGGAGGGGCCTCGAGAATCAATTTCTTAACTGAGTCAAGTGAGCGTTGAGTGTCTTTGAACCAAATATACTTTGCATTCTTCCTTAGTAAATTCCCCAAAGGTTGTACAATACTGGCATAGCCTTGCACGAAACGTGCGTAATACCCACTTAATCCTAAAAACGCTCTCAAGGAATCTTTGTCTAGAGGTTTAGGTGCATCCTTAATTGCATTGAGAGGAGACAATTTAGGTGTATACCCTCCTCAGAAATGTTGTGACCTAAGTAATCTACCTGCTGAGTTATGAATGTACATTTGTTTTTATTCACAGTCATACCTTGCTTTTCCAGTTTCTGTAGTACCTCTTCTAGAAGAACATAATGGTCTTCTACTGTTTTGGTGTGAATCAATATGTCATTTTGGAATGCCTGGATACCATTGCACTGAGAAAACATTTGATCCATTAGTCGCAGTAACACGCCTGCCGCGGATGCTAATCCAAAAGGCAAGCGTTTGTACATGTACACGCCAAATGGGGTCACAAAAGTAGTAAGATGCTGTGACTCTTCAGACAGAGGAATCTGATGATAAGCTGTACGCAAATCAATCGTAGTGAAAAATTTGCTGCCACCCAACTTGACAAGCATCTCTTGAATTCTCGGTACGGGATGGCAATCTACCACAATGTTGCGGTTCAGGACTCCTAGATCAGCACACAGACGAACATCGCCTGAGCTCTTGCATGCGTCCACCGCCGCAGAAACCCATTCAGAAGATTCTATAGGTGCAATATTATCTTGTGAACACATTTCTTGAAGAAGTTTCTGTAAATGATCTCTAGCAGAAAGGGGAATAGGTCTTCATTTTTGAATCACAGGAATAACATTTTATTTTAGTCTAATAGTGTGTTCGAACCTCTTCACCAATCCTACTTTATCTGAAAATGCACTGGAGTATTTGGAACAAAGATTTGTCAAAGTGGAGTCCCCATAAGAAAATGATTGTAAGGAATTCAAAGGTTTTTGTACGGTAGCTACAACAGGTAGGTCTCCCAAAACAACAGGTTCGGAATGACCAGGTTTAAGAATCATACCAAATTTTGCTTGATCTTGCCAACCAAGAATATCACGTCCATTGAGAGCTACATACATTTTTGTGTAAATAAGTCGGTCTTTAAATTTGATAAAATCACAAAAATAACCAAACATTACAATGTCATACTCCCCAAATGCCTTGGGATCCACATCAGTATGTTTAAGAATTGATTTACACCAAAATTTAGCAAAAAGTTTTTCATCTAAAATAGTTATCGAAGATCCAGAATCTGCCATATTATTGATTTCTATAGAACCAATAGAAACATTGCAAATAGGTCCTTTATACCTTTTAGTATTGCTATACAAAACATTAACTTCAATCAAAGATATGAGATTACTCATGTCCTGACAAATTGTATCGTCTTCTACATTTAGAAAATGTACCTTATTTTTGGGCTTGAAAGATTTGCATACCGTATACAAATGTCCTATTTTCTTGCAGGTATTGCATCTTTTACCTTGTGCAGGACAATTTACATAATTTCCCACATGAAATTTTATGAAAAGGCCAGTTAACCTTGGGTTTGGTGGAAATGGCATTTACATCAGAATTGTCTGTTGTGTATGCTATAACTTTAGAATCTTCAGATTGTTTGCAAACTGCTTGAGTGATGATTTTAGAAGGAACAACAGATCTCTCAATACTACGTGCTATATCCATTACTTCATCTAGAGGTGGATTTTTACAGTTTAAGATTATTTCCCGAATCTTTTAATTAAAACAAATAAATACAAGTTGATCATGTAAAGCAGTGTCTAGATGAGTGCCAAACGGGCATTTAGAAGCAAGAACATGTCAAGAAGAAAGTCATTGAAAAAGCCGTCAACAGACAGCTCGCCGCCTTCCTCGAATCCAACAAATCTCTCGACCCCTCACAGTCCGGCTTCCGAGCCAAACACAGCACCGAAACCGCCCTCATCGCAGCAACAGACGACATTCGAACACTACTGGACAACGGAGAAACAGTTGCCCTCATCCTACTTGACCTCTCCGCAGCCTTCGACACAGTCTGTCATAGCACCCTCATACAATGCCTCAGTAACATCGGAATACAAGGAAAAGCATTGGACTGGATCATCTCGTTCCTCGCCGGAAGAACCCAGAGAGTCCGCATCCCCCCTTTTAGATCAGAGGCCACCGAAGTCATCTGCGGCGTACCACAAGGATCATCACTCAGTCCCACCCTCTTCAACGTGTACATGAGTCCCCTTGCATCCATCGCGCGCCAACACAACCTCAACATCATCTCCTACGCAGACGACACCCAGCTGATCCTCTCCCTCACCAAAGACCCAAACACCGCCAAAACCAACTTACGCGAAGGAATGAAAGAAGTAGCCGAATGGATGAAGAACAGCCGTTTAAAACTGAACTCGGACAAAACGGAAGTCCTCATCTTAGGTTCATCCCCCTCTGCCTGGGACGACTCATAGTGGCCACCGGCCCTGGGAACCGCAGCCATACCTACGGACCACGCACGTAACCTGGGCTTCATCCTGGACTCCTCCCTCTCGATGACCAGACAAGTCAACGCCGTCTCATCATCATGCTTCAACATCCTACGCATGCTCAAAAAAATCTTCCGTTGGGTCCCCACCGAAACAAGAAAGACAGTCACCAACGCACTGGTCACAAGCCGACTGGATTACGGAAATACCCTTTACGCCGGAACCACATCCAAACTACAGAAAAAACTCCAACGCATCCAAAACGCCTCAGCCGGACTCATACTCGACATCCCCCGCCAAGCTCACATTTCCGGTCACCTGAAAGACCTCCACTGGCTCCCCGTCAACAAGAGAATAACGTTCCATCTCCTTACCCACCCACACAAAGCCCTCTACGACCTAGGACCCGAATGCCTCAACACGCGCCTGTCCTTTTACACCCCCACCCGCCAACTACGATCGTCCAATCAAGCCCTCGCCGCAATTCCGCGCATCCACAGATCCACCATGGGGGGAAGATCCTTCTCCTACTTAGCGGCCAAAACCTGGAATTCTCTCCCCACCCACCTCCGCCTTACACAGAACCACCTCTCCTTCAGAAAACAACTAAAAGCCTGGATATTCGATAAGTAAAGTACCACCCTCCCTCAAGCGCCTTGAGACCCTCTGGGTGAGTAGTGCGCTATACAAATATTGAACTTGAACTATAGTCCTCAATTGACTCATCTTGGGCCTGCTTACGTTTGAAGAACATATGTCGCTCAACCATGACAGAAGGTTCATTGACATCCCAGCCAGACCCTCTCTAAATACGTTCCAGTTTTCATCACCAGGGGGAGCAGGTACCAAAGGTAAATTATCAAATTCCTCCAGACAGACATTACAAAGGTGATTGAATAAGAGGGCTCTTTTCCTGGAAGAAGAATATTTGGATGCATCAATAGCTTCCATGTAATTGTCAAAGTTTCTGTACCATTTGTGCCAAGGAGAGATGGGTTTACCAGGTTTTTCAAGAAAGGAGGTGGTTGCATAACATTGTTGGATGAAGAAGACATTTCTAAATAGAACAGAAATACTAGCAATAACAGAGATACTTTAAAAAGCAATGAATGAGTATTAGTGATATAATATAATGTAATGAAAAAATGCAAATACTTTTACTAGGTTGAATTGAGTTACTCGTAAAAGAGACAATCGATACACAATGGGCGCGTGTATCGCTGTGTAGTACCTAATTTTCCGTGTTGTGCTTTTGTTGTCTGTAAAAAACAAAACAATTGATACACACCTGGCGTGCGTATTGCCTTAAAATGTTTCTGTTATCAGCTGCGCTTTTCGGAACATTAATGTTGAAAGTTAATATGTTCAGTTTGGAGAAACAACAGGTTATTGTTAATGGATTGCCATACGACGAGGAATCCAAGATGGATGCCAAAAACGTGAGTAACGTGGTGACGAAAGAACGTAGGATACGTGTTCTTTCTAAAGTCAGTGGAGCACATAAAGGAGTGCTGTTAAGGTTCCATAAACGAAGGCTGAAAGATGTTGTGCACCACAGAACACACGTTGAAAGATGCAATATCGTGCACACAGGAATATGAACGTCAATTCTATTGCAGGACCCGAGGCTTCAGATTATGCTTCTCAATCTTTACTAGAAGTTCACAGCAGCCAATCAAAATGCTTGCTTTTCATTATTAATAACGTTAAACACTACATATCCCATCATCACTAGCATATAGGCACGCCCCCCTAGTCCATAAGAGGCCTCTGCCTGCCGCCATCTTTCTCTTTCTTTGCTGCTCACAGCTGAGCTAAGTGCACTTTGGTTTACTCCCTCTGCTGTTGTCAGTTTGATACGTTTATGGCATAGTTATCTGTTAATTGCACCTTTGTATTGATCTATTATGTCCTAGAGTTGGGATTTATTATCTGGAGTCAGTTGTTCATGCCTTTGCTTACTTCAGGGAGTTTTATTGCACTGGTGGGAAGCCTCGGTGCTCCGCCTTTCCTTTACTTTGTGGCTGAGAGGCGTGCTCATCGGCGCGAAGGTAGCTGCAGTCTCGGACCGGGGACAGACGGGCTCCGGTTTTCACTTGAGCCGTATTTGATGTCCCGGAGAATCCCCGTACACAGGCGCGCTTCGTGCAGGCGCATTCGGCATTCCCTAGTGGCCGATGACGCCGGTAGAGGCCGGGTGGCTCTCAGCCGCGGCGGGCGCCCAAACGCGCTGATATTGGGCTACTTTTCAGTAGGAATTCAGTCGTGTTTGGGCTGCACGTCGCGGCGCGATCCTCAACTGACAATTGATAGTGTTTGTGACTGCTTTACATGCCGGTTGCCCCTCTTTCCCTCTTATCGTCTGGGAAGGTTGTAAAATATAAAAAGGGCCTATCTTTGGGTGTGCACACGCTCTGGGTATTTTGTGTTGGCCTTGGTCTCTGACCCCTGTTAATTACAGCTTTGCTGAGGGGGTTGAAGGACTTAGTGTGTGAGTGCGCTGAGAGGGCTGACCCCCCCTAGACCCTCCTTGTGGCTGAGCCTACTATTTCAGGACTCTCTAGTAGATTCATTTTCCTAAAGCCACCCCATAATGTCGGAATGGGAGCATTATAATGAGGAATATGCAGAGGAGGAGACTTTTGAGGCAAGGCAGGCGGCTGCCTTGGAGTGAGTGCATTGGATGCTTCAGTCCAGTCCTCCGTCAATAGGGCTATGGAGACTACGGTCCCACAGACGGTACAGCAAGCCCTTGCTTCAGCCCTTCGCCCTATAAGAAGACAGCTTGAGGGCTTCGCCAAGAGGCATGGCTTCGACAAGCCACAGAAGAAGAAAACTGAGGCTTCTACCTCGGGTCAACCTTCGGGTGACTCTGCTACATGGCCTCATGCTCAGGCCTTAGCTACCTTGCCAGATATGGCGGACCATTCATATTCCAGCGGTAAAGCCAAAGCTAAGTGTAGGGTCCACGACACAGACACAGACACTGACACTGATACCAACACAGATACGGATACATTTGAAGAGCGCCCCCCTCCTAAGAAGGCGCAGGCAGAAGGTCTTGCACCGGTTCATACCCCATTTACCTTTGACCCTTCGGAAATAATGCACCCCAGGTCGCAGGACTGGGTTCCGCCTACGGCAGTGGCGGCATATATTCACGAAAACCTCCGAAAGAGCTTCCCGAGGGAAGTGAGGAACCGTTTAAAATCGGAATGCCCCAGACCTGACATCCCGAATAAGGTGGCGGAAACGCCTGAGATAGACGCAAGTCTTCTAACTTTTTTGAAGAAATTTACGAAGGATCCCAAACGAGGTTTGGACAGGGCTTGGAAAGGGTGCCAGGACAAGATGCTGGATGCTATAGGCCCTTTGGCCAAGATTTTAGAAATGGCCTTGGCGACCAAGAAGGCTTCTACTCCTGTGGACCCAGATGTGTTGGCCGGATGGACCCAACGAGCCATCTGCTTGTTAGGCAACGCAAATTGTGCCATCTCTTCGGAGAGGAGGAAGTCTTTGCTTATGAAAATGATACCAACTTGACTGAACTTGCAGACGCCGAGCCAGGGCCCCTTGCTGAGGGACAGTTATTTGGAGACAAATTCGTCAAGGATGTCTCCAAATACGTTGGAACCTTCACGGCGCTAGACAAGGCCCAATCGGGCATCAAGCGAGCGTTAAACCAGGAAGTTTTTAACAGGGACGGACGAGGCGGGGGCCGCTCGTCAGGCCGAGGAGGTCCTCCAGGCTCCCATAGAGGCGACTTCGGCAGAGGCAGGAATGAGTATGACTCCACCCGTGGTGGAACCTTCTACCCCTCCCGTAGGAGGTTCAGCAGGAACTGGTACCAATCCAATAATAACAGGGGGAATTTCAAGCACCAGCAGAACTCAGGTGAGAATAGCAGATGTTTCTCTTCTTCCTTTGGGGGGTCAAACACAGCACTGCCTGGAGCAGTGGAGGGAGCTTACGCAAGACGCTTGGGTCTTGCAGACAGTTCAATGTTTTCACTTGGAGTTTTAATCGCGTCCTGTTCAATCAGGCATACCGGCAGGTCTCCATTTTTCCCAACTAGATCTCAGTTTTATAGACGAGGAGATCGCAGGTTTTCTGCAGAAACACGCAATAGCGCCAAGTCCTCAAGGTCCTCACGGGTTCTGCAGCAATATCTTTGTTATTCAGAAAAAAGGGGGCGGAAACAGACTGGTGTTGAACCTCAGAGAATTCAACCAGTTTCTTACATACAATCACTTCAAGATGGAGGGCATCCATCTTTTGAAAGATCTACTGCAGGTTGGGGACTGGATGGTCCGGCTGGACCTGAAGGATGCATATCTCTCTATTCAAATATTTCCCCCGCATCGCAGATTTCTGAAATTCAAGTGGAGAAACCAATGGTACGAATATTTGGTTCGGCATTTCGGGCTCTCCTCGGCTCCTTGGTGCTTCACCAAGGTGATGAAGCCAGTAGTGGCGTACCTCAGAGAGCGGGGTATACGCCTCATCATATATCTGGACGATATCCTTATAGTGGATCAATGCCGGCAGACTCTCTTGCGACACCTCACATTGACCACAACCTTACTGCAGGATCTAGGCTTTGTGATAAACAGCAAAAAATCGGTCATGATTCCCACTCAAGGGATAGATTTCCTAGGTTTCACAGTGAACTCCGTGACTGCTCAGCTATCCCTCCCGAAGGACAAGCTGAAGGATCTAAAGAAGGAGATCAGGAAACTGCTGAACAGTCAGACAGTCTCCCTCAGAGGAATTGCCAGAATGGTGGGAATACGAGCGTCATCAGTCCAAGCGATATTCCCGGGCCCTCAACATTACAGGGCTCTGCAGCAGTTGAAGATCAGGCATCTTCAAAGGGGTCTCTCGTACTCGGACAGCATCCTTCTCACGCAAGAAGTGAGGACGGAGTTGCAATGGTGGATGGGGCACGTCGATGCCTGGAACGGCCGAGCAATTTTCAGCTCCCTCCCAGAAATCACGATAGAGTCAGCCGCCAGCCGCTGGGGCTGGGGCGCACGTTGTGGAGACATCTCCACTGGAGGAAGATGGTCTCCGGAAGAGCTTTCTCTTCATATCAATTGTCTAGAGCTACTCGCGGGGTCGTTCACGGTGCGGACGTTGTCCCCGAAGCAAACATCCTGTTGTATTCTTCTGCGTTTGGACAATGTGTCAGCAGTGAGATACATCAACAAGTTGGGCGGCACGAGGTCGTCCATGCTTGTGCAGATAGCCAAAGACTTTTGGCACTACTGCCTTCAAAATCAGATATCGATAATTGCGGAATATCTTCCGGGTCAGTCCAATTAGGTGGCGGACTGGAACTCGAGATACCTCAGGGACTACAGCGACTGGAAGTTGCTCCCGAGGGTATTCCAGTGGCTGGAGACGATTTGGGGTCCGTTCAGGACGGATTTATTTGCGTCCAGACTAACATACCAAATTCCACAGTTCTTCAGTTGGAGACCGGATCCGTTGGCGCAAGCAACGGACGCATTTCTCCAGGTCTGGTCGGAGGGGGTACAGTATGCGTTTCCCCCCTTCTTGCTGATCCCCAGAGCGATGTCGCAAGTGATCAGACAACAAGCGGAGGTGGTCATGGTGACTCCATGGTGGACGTCGCAATCATGGTTCCCCAAGCTCATGCAGTGGAGCTGCGACCTACCCAGACTCCTCCCGGAGTCGATGACGCTATTGCTGGGCCCTCATCAAGAGAGGCACCCTCTGATAATGGAAGGCAGACTGCAGCTGATGGCCTGGAGGCTTTCAGGGAGCAGTGGCAAGTGCCAGGCGTTTCGAGCAGGGCTTCCGATTTCATCAAGCAAGCCTGGGCACCATCCACGAGGAAGAGATACTCCTCGGCCTGGAAAGGTTGGGTGGATTGGTGCGTGGAGCGACACCTGGATCCCGTGGGGGCAGAGTTATCCCACGTGCTGAATTTCCTATCGGATAAAGCATCCGAGGGTTTGGCCTATAGATCAGTCAACAACTTCAGATCAGCCATTTCAGCGGGCCATGTCCAGCTGGATGGGAAACCAGTAGGTATGCACCCAATTGTGTGCAAATTACTTAAAGGCATTCGGGTGGTAAACCCTCCTAAACCAAAATACTCCGGATTGTGGGACGTATCTCTGGTTTTGGACCTATTTAACAGATGGCCAGCAAATTCCCTTTTATCCAGGAAGCAGTTATCAGCTAAACTAGCCATGTTACTATGCCTTTCGGCATGCAGAAGATCGTCAGATGTACGCGCGCTCGAGTTAACAGGTAGAGTATTTACTCCGGAAGGAGTGTCTTTTACCATAGTTAGACGCACTAAGACATTATCTACTCATGTTACATATAATGCATTTCAAGAAAACGAAAAGTTATGTGTTGTTAAATGTTTGAAAACTTATGAGGAATGTACAGCGGCTATTAGGCCTCAGGGCTGTTCGCAGCTTTTGATTGCCTTACAGAAGCCTTTCAAAGCAGTGGCTGCTGCCACCATTGCCAGATGGCTTCGTTATGTTATGAAAGAAGCCGGCATTGACATCAACATTTTTGGTGCGCACTCTGTTAGAGGAGCCATGGCGTCAAAGTCATTCATGTTGGGTTCCAGCATTCAAGATATCATGCGTAGTGCAGACTGGTCGTCGGAATCGACCTTCAAAACATATTATTATAAGCCGGTGGGGGATATTACCTCTGTAGTTTTTAATAAGCGTTAAATAAGCATAATCTGAAGCCTCCGGTCCTGCAATAGAATCACAAATTTGCTAGCATTCGCACCAAGAATTTGCAATTCTATTAAGGACACGGAGGCGAGGATTATCCCACCCGGCATGTTATGTATAAATGCTTGCCCACCCAGTGGTTATGGTGGTTACGGTCTCATATCCTTTATTCCAGGTTCTGATAAGAAGAACGACTGAAGGTACAAGAATGCCAGGATATTACACCTGAAGATGTTTGGTTCTTCCACGTTGGAGGAGTTGCAAAGTTATCCAAGTTGTTGTTGGAGCTGTTCGCCTTAAAGAAAGAGGAAGATGGCGGCAGGCAGAGGCCTCTTATGGACTAGGGGGGCGTGCCTATATGCTAGTGATGATGGGATATGTAGTGTTTAACGTTATTAATAATGAAAAGCAAGCATTTTCATTGGCTGCTGTGAGCTTCTAGTAAAGATTGAGAAGCATAATCCTCGCCTCCGTGTCCTTAAAAGAATTGCAAATTCTTGGCGCGAATGCTAGCAAATTTGTGATTCAAGAGGATACAAAACGGCAATGGCATGTGCGACAAACTGAATTGAAGGAAATTTACAGTTTGAAGGGAGAATGCCGATAAATTACGCCGAGTTAAAGTTGCAGATTAAACAATCTGATCGAAGATTTCAACGTTTATTTGACCGATTCCAAAATTGAAATTAAGGTTTAGAAAAGATGGTGCAGTACCTTGAGTGCAGTGCTTAGAGATTTCAAACAATTACACAGTACCTTGAGTGCAGTGCTTAAAGGTTTCAATCCAGTGTAGCCAATCCATATCCAATCTGTAGTAAATCCGTAGCAAATAAGTTAAAGAAGAAGCATAAAACGATGAGAAAATGTAAAACTTATATTGTCTTTTAAAAGAATCCAACATACTAAGAAGGTAGAAAAATGTAAAATATTAGGTCGTGGGTTTATTAAGACCAAAAATCAATTTTCGCCAATAAATGTAGAATGGTCCAATAAACATATATCAAAACTTCAAATATAATTGATGAATAAATGGATTTATTCAGGCGATAAGAAACCCACAACAGCTCCAGTGGAAAAACAAGTACGATATGACTTAATCAAGTGCAAGAAGCTAGATCTCTGGAAGCAGGGAACCTAGAGATTCTAATTACATCATAATACAAAGTGAGACAACTTTATTAATAAAAATAAAGCAAACAATTACAACTTACCACTATGTTTCAGACAGCCACTAACCAAACTTTGTTTTCCAGAAACAAACTCCCAAAATAGGATTTGGTTTTTAAAAAACCCTGACACCAGAGGAGTTTTCTTGCATAGTGCTGTGGTAATTTTTCTATTTCTTGTTGGAAGCACCATGTTTTTCTGGTGGTCTCAAATCAAAAATGTATATCAGAATGTCCACTCAAAATAGGGTGGATGGTCTGATGTACCTACAGTGATGGCCCCAACTCTGTTGGGACTTCTGTGTAGAGTTTCCAACAGCAGAGCCAGCGGAGATCCAGCAACAGAAACATCATGTCATGCCCAACTCTACATAGGGCAGGTGGACCATCAGTTTGGAGCACTGGATATTCTGTCATGTTTGTAGTAGAGAGTCCTGTCTGCCAACCTCTAAATCAAGCCTTCAGTTAAGCTATGTTTCTCTGCTTTTTCATTTGCATTATTCCTTGCTGTCCCTCTGTATGTCTGTTCTTCCATTTTGTCACCCTGGTGCCATCCTTGGTGTTTGTTGTATTCTTTGTGGTGGTGAGGTGGGTATGCATGTATGAGTGATGTTTATCTGAATAAGTCTTTTAACATTTGAAAGCACAGAGGGTTTTTATGTGTATGGGTCTATCTGTATGTCCATGTTCTCCAGACTCCCTGCTCAGGTTAGAGAGCTAGTGATGTTTGGAGGGTCCCAATGTACATCAAGCTGTACTAGACGTTAACAAGAACCCCTTGAAAGACTATACAGGTGAAATGCGCTAGGCCATTATATGATATTATCATTTTTACTTTTTATATTTATCACTTCTCAATTCCACCCTTCAAAAGTTATACACAAAAAATCTAATTATTTAAATTTCAACAACAAATTGAAAGAAATTGAAAATTAGGGAATCAGGGATTAGGAAATCGTAACTCAAAGAGAAAAAGGAGAGAGCAGGGAAGGAAAGGAAGACAATATGAGCGGGTTTGAGGGTTGTCCTGTAAGAAAAAAAGAAAGAAATAACAAAAAGCTGACTGGGACAGTGGGAATAAAGGTGAAATAGCAAAAACGGGGAACGAAGAAAACAGGAGCATGAATGATTGATTACCTCTTGTAAAAAATTGCGAATTAGAAAAGACAAAACAAAAATACATAAAAAGGGTAAATGGAAAAGAAGTAATGGGATAAACGCTTGAAGTGTAAAAAAAGTAAAATGCGAAGTAAAAAACATCAGTACATTTAGAAATAATAAATTCATAGAAATAACATTCATTCCTTTTTGTACTCGGTGCTCTACCTGTAACATTTATCAAACCAAGAAAACTTTCTGTTTTGAAAACAAGAGTTCAGCTTTATACTTAATTTGCTGCTTAGGACTTTATACTTTTGTCCCGGTGTCATCTCTTTTCCAGTGCAAAAACGACACCACTGAGATGGGTTCCACGGCTCATGTGGCGAGGGCTATACAAGGCCTGACACACTGTCTGCTATACGATTCAGAAAAGGGGGTGGTGATGAACAGAGTGTCTGAATTAAGCAGACCACTCTTACCCAGTCCAAAGATCAGGGTTTGATCCATCACAGTTTTTTAGATCACTGCACCATCCCAGATCAGAACCTGGCCATATGGAAATTAGTCTGTCCCTGGCCCAGTGCATCATGGGAACAGGGCAGACCAAACTACCAAGCCAATTCTTATGCTGGGAAGGAAACAAGCTTCCGGGGACCGGTTTCTGGCATTTCAGCCGTCTTCGGCCCGGCTTGCTTGAATCCTTATGGTGCAATGAGCAAGGGACTCACATCTGAGTATACCCTTCCACGCTTATGGTGGACAAAAACGATTCAGAAAAGGGGGTGGTGATGAACAGAGTGTCTGAATTAAGCAGACCACTCTTACCCAGTCCAACGATCAGGGCTTGATCCATCACCATTTTTTAGCTCACTGCAACATCCCAGCTCAGAACCTGGCTATATGCAAATGAGTCTGTCTCTGGCCCAGTGCATCATGGGAGCAGGGCAGACCAAACTACCAAGCCAATTCTTATGCTGGGAAGGAAACAAGCTTCCGGGGACCGGTTTCTGGCATTTCAGCCCTCTTCGGCCCGGCTTGCTTGAATCCTGATGGTGCAATGAGCAAGGGACTCACATCTGAGTATACCCTTCCAAGCTTATGGTGGACAAAAACGATTCAGAAAAGGGGGTGGTGATGAACAGAGTGTCTGAATTAAGCAGACCACTCTTACCCAGTCCAAAGATCAGGGTTTGATCCATCACAGTTTTTTAGATCACTGCACCATCCCAGATCAGAACCTGGCTATATGGAAATTAGTCTGTCCCTGGCCCAGTGCATCATGGGAACAGGGCAGACCAAACGACCAAGCCAATTCTTATGCTGGGAAGGAAACAAGCTTCCGGGGACCGGTTTCTGGCATTTCAGCCGTTTTCGGCCCGGCTTGTTGAATCCTTATGGTGCAATGAGCAAGGGACTCACATCTGAGTATACCCTTCCACGCTTATGGTGGACAAAAACGATTCAGAAAAGGGGGTGGTGATGAACAGAGTGTCTGAATTAAGCAGACCACTCTTACCCAGTCCAAAGATCAGGGCTTGATCCATCACCATTTTTTAGCTCACTGCAACATCCCAGCTCAGAACCTGGCTATATGCAAATGAGTCTGTCTCTGGCCCAGTGCATCATGGGAACAGGGCAGACCAAACTACCAAGCCAATTCTTATGCTGGGAAGGAAACAAGCTTCCAGGGACCGGTTTCTGGCATTTCAGCCCTCTTCGGCCCGGCTTGCTTGAATCCTGATGGTGCAATGAGCAAGGGACTCACATCTGAGTATACCCTTCCACGCTTATGGTGGACAAAAACGATTCAGAAAAGGGGGTGGTGATGAACAGAGTGTCTGAATTAAGCAGACCACTCTTACCCAGTCCAAAGATCAGGGCTTGATCCATCACCGTTTTTTAGCTCACTGCACCATCCCAGCTCAGAACCTGGCTATATGCAAATTAGTCTGTCCCTGGCCCAGTGCATCATGGGAACAGGGCACACCAAACTACCAAACCAATTCTTATGCTGGGAAGGAAACAAGCTTCCGGGGACCGGTTTCTGGCATTTCAGCCGTCTTCGGCCCGGCTTGCTTGAATCCTGATTGTGCAATGAGCAAGGGACTCACATCTGAGTATACCCTTCCACGCTTATGGTGGACAAAAACGATTCAGAAAAGGGGGTGGTGATGAACAGAGTGTCTGAATTAAGCAGACCACTCTTACCCAGTCCAAAGATCAGAGCTTGATCCATCACCGTTTTTTTGGCTCACTGCACCATCCCAGCTCAGAACCTGGCTATATGCAAATTAGTCTTTCCCTGGCCCAGTGCATCATGGGAACAGGGCAGACCAAACTACCAAGCCAATTCTTATGCTGGGAAGGAAACAAGCTTCCGGGGACCGGTTTCTGGCATTTCAGCCGTCTTCGGCCCGGCTTGCTTGAATCCTGATGGTGCAATGAGCAAGGGACTCACATCTGAGTATACCCTTCCACGCTTATGGTGGACAAAAACGATTCAGAAAAGGGGGTGGTGATGAACAGAGTGTCTGAATTAAGCAGACCACTCTTACCCAGTCCAAAGATCAGGGCTTGATCCATCACCGTTTTTTAGCTCACTGCACCATCCCAGCTCAGAACCTGGCTGTATGCAAATTAGTCTGTCCCTGGCCCAGTGCATCATGGGAACAGGGCTGACCAAACTATCAAGCCAATTCTTATGCTGGGAAGGAAACAAGCATCCGGGGACCGGTTTCTGGCATTTCAGCCGTCTTCGGCCCGGCTTGCTTGAATCCTGATGGTGCAATGAACAAGGGACTCACATCTGAGTATACCCTTCCACGCTTATGGTGGACGCTTACTCAGACATGAGTCCCTTGCTCACTGCACCACCAGGATTCAAGCAAGCCGGGCCGACGACGGCTGAAATGCCAGAAACCGGTCCCCGGAAGCTTGTCTCCTTTCCGGTGAAGAATTGGCTTGGTAGTTTGGTCTGCCCTGTTCCCATGAGGCACTGGGTCAGACTAATTTGCATATAGCCAGGTTCTGAACTGGGGTGATGCAGTGAGCTAAATAACGGTGATGGATCAAGCCCTGATCTCTTGACTGGGTAAGAGTGGTCTGCCTAATTCAGACACTCTGTTCATCACCACCCCCTTTTTGAATCGTTTTTGGCCACCATAGATGTGGCAGGGTATACTCAGACATGAGTCCCTTGCTCACTGCACCACCAGGATTCAAGAAAGCCGGGCCGACGACGGCTGAAATGCCAGAAACCGGTCCCCGGAAGCTTGTCTCCTTTCCGGTGAAGAATTGGCTTGGTAGTTTGGTCTGCCCTGTTCCCATGAGGCACTCGGTCAGACTAATTTGCATATAGCCAGGTTCTGAACTGGGGTGATGCAGTGAGCTAAATAACGGTGATGGATCAAGCCCTGATCTCTTGACTGGGTAAGAGTGGTCTGCTTAATTCAGACACTCTGTTCATCACCACCCCTTTTTTGAATCGTTTTTGGCCACCATAAGTGTGGCAGGGTATACTCAGACATGCGTCCCTTGCTCACTGCACCACCAGGATTCAAGCAAGCCGGGACGACGACGGCTGAAATGCCAGAAACTGGTCCCCGGAAGCTTGTCTCCTTTCCGGTGAAGAATTGGCTTGGTAGTTTGGTCTGCCCTGTTCCCATGAGGCACTGGGTCAGACTAATTTGCATATTGCCAGGTTCTGAACTGGGGTGATGCAATGAGCTAAATAACAGTGATAGACCAAGCCCTGATCTCTTGACTGGGTAAGAGTGGTCTGCTTAATTCAGACACTCTGTTCATCACCACCCCCTTTTTGAATCGTTTTTGGCCACCATAAGTGTGGCAGGGTATACTCAGACATGAGTCCCTTGCTCACTGCACCACCAGGATTCAAGCAAGCCGGGCCGACGACAGCTGAAATGCCAGAAACCGGTCCCCTGAAGCTTGTCTCATTTCCGGTGAAGAATTGGCTTGGTAGTTTGGTCTGCCCTGTTCCCATGAGGCACTGGGTCAGACTAATTTGTATATAGCCAGGTTCTGAACTGGGGTGATGCAGTGAGCTAAATAACGGTGATGGATCAAGCCCTGATCTCTTGACTGGGTAAGAGTGGTCTGCTTAATTCAGACACTCTGTTCATCACCACCCCCTTTTTGAATCGTTTTTGGCCACCATTAGTGTGGCAGGGTATACTCAGACATGAGTCCCTTGCTCACTGCACCACCAGGATTCAAGCAAGCCGGGCCGACGACGGCTGAAATGCCAGAAACCGGTCCCCGGAAGCTTGTCTCTTTTTCGGTGAAGAATTGGCTTGGTAGTTTGGTCTGCCCTGTTCCCATGAGGCACTGGGTCAGACTAATTTGCATATAGCCAGGTTCTGAACTGGGGTGATGCAGTGAGCTAAATAACGGTGATGGATCAAGCCCTGATCTCTTGACTGGGCAAGAGTGGTCTGCTTAATTCAGACACTCTGTTCATCACCACCCCCTTTTTGACACTGTCTGCTATAGGCACTGAGTCAGCACCTATGTTAAGGCTGTGCAGTGGACATTGGATTCTTCTGACGGGAGATCCTGTACTTAAAGGTCTACCTGTACCTTCTACCTCACATGGAATAGCTCCTATTGTTTACATTGAGGCTCCACTTACAAGTCAGACAGAGTGATATCATCAGGTGACATGCCGCCCTGTCCCATGGGGCTTGTTACCTGGTGTTTACTCATCTAGTTTTACTAGCCTGTAAATCCAGCCAGTAAAATGGATTTTAATCTTTGGTTTGTAAGTGGATGTAATGTTCCCCCTAGTGACAGAGCGCGCAGGTCACCCGACTCGGTTTACCATACTCACCTGGGCCCATAAAACAAACATAAACTTGTAATGTGAGTCTAACTAGGTAACCTGTGCATATAAAACAGCAATGCTCTCGCAACCAGACAATAGAGTATAGCTCCAAAACTTAATGTATCACAAAATAAAAGTTAATATGAAAATAAATAAACAGATGCAGATCTTTGTGTATTCTCCTTGTGGGTAGGTTGTTTAATGAGTCCACAACCGTAGCAACGGTCCACAATCAGCCGACACATGTTTCGTCGTGTTAAGTTGAGTCAACACGACTCTTCAGGGCTGACAAGATAGAAAATAACGTATGTATAGATTTTTTGTCATAAGTATCACATAATTCTTTTCCTCGGATACGTGACAATAGTGATTTGTGTCTGCATCACTAAGGTGTTATTGTCTATCAAACAAATCGTGTTGGTGATAGGTGTGAATATTTGTGTATATGCGCATGCTTTATCAAATATTCACTGCACACATTAGGTCACAGGGTGTATTGGTGAAAAACACAAGGTTGTGACTCTAAACTTAAGTGCTGTGACAAGTGCCATGCTCACAAAGATCCTGCATTTGAAGAGCTCAAAGTGAACAAAGTGCCGCTACTAGTTGTTAGGCAGAGTGTATACAGGTTTGTGATATATTCATTGGTTAAAGGTGCATGAACTATAAGTGCAGTCTACGAGTGGGTAAATCTCCTCATCCAGAGAATCGGAATTGCATACCTTGTGGTCTGACCCACGTCTTGGTGGGTCGAAAATTGAAAAAAAGGGGTGGTTTTTCAGGTGGAGAGTTCTGTACAATAAGAAAATAGGCATAAGAAAGGGACAAAGAGTTCTGAGTGACTGTTCATTTTTGGGGAAAAGATATTAAACGAAAAGCTTACCAGTATCTAATAATGTCGACATCTAGTCAAGATTTTGATCATTGGCTCTGAATCTAGAGCGAAGGAGGAGGTTTTCTGTGTATGGTGTCACCGCCAGGTATATCGGTCGGTCGCAAAATTCGTACTGTGTGACAGAAGAGCCAGATATAAAGTTTCATTGGTAAGCTAATGTGAAAGGATAATATTGCTTTAAGCTGCGAGTTTCTGGTGACAAGTAAAAAATGGTAAAATTAGAAAAAGTACCTTAATACGTGTGCGTATTAAACGGTACCGGGAGGGGATCCAAGTCTTGATACAGCGCTGCAGTTGTGTTTAAACGTTCAAAGGGTTTGTGCTGTATTTAAGAAAGACAAAAATAGATATAGGACCTATGAGGACGGAAACGATGTTGGGACCAGCTAGGATACGCGCTGGATCCAAATCAGTGTCAATTATCCGTTCTAAAAATGTTGGAACCACAAAAAGTGGTGTAGAGACTCACCGAAAGAAAGGTATCCCTCCTCTTGTATTTCCCAGTTGCCGTGTTCCGAGAGACGGAGACGTGACCGGACGGAGGAGGTGCCTTTGTACTAGATCCTGTTAGAAACTAGAACGTACCATGGGTAATATGGTCGTCCATGTTAGGAGGTTGCAAAAACTTCCTGTGGTAATCAGCTATTATACTAAACTCGAGAGAAACAGACCTAAAGGTAGAATTGGCATGAGCAGCGAACCGTTATTTAAATGTTAAAACCGACAATTGAAACGGTCTATTTTAGTCTTGATCGTTCTCCGTGTGATGTCTATATTAAAAGGAGATGGAATGTTGCCTTATATATTTGATGGTCGATACTGCCCATTACGAGTGGTGTGATAACGTGAAAACAAATTGAAAAGCAGTTTCTTTTCAGTCTTCTATTAACAGTACGATCAGCCATTTCTGACGAAGGAGACTTAACCCCTCTTTGTAGCCTATACACAGTCTTTTAACCTGTGAAATTTTCAAGTGGGTCTCACTTCTCCGTCAGTCTGACCAGCAATCAATTCGTCATCACTTTCATCACTTATTTCTAAGTTTTCTAAATGTTCAAGAACGATGTAAGTCCATTCAGGGCTTCTGAATTTATTATTCAGCTTTTTCAATCATGGACTTCTCCTTCTTGGTTGTATTACAGACTGTTCAGTTTGACTTGTTATTTCATTTACTTGTTCTGGTTCTTCGTTTATTGTCTTTAGACGAAATCTCAGTCTTTTAACAAACCTAGGCCACTTGTCTCCTTTTCTGAGTCTTTTAGCTGGCACCGTGCTCTGGCCTTCTTCCAATGCTCTTTTATTTTCATTCAGTGCTGGCACATCTATTTCAATGCTGTCTTCTGTATCCCTCTCTATCTGACTAGGTCCAGGCCTTATTTCTGTTTCTTCTGCCTGGTTACTAATCTGGCCTTGTTCAGGTATCTGCTGAATTTGACTTTGATTTGATTCACCTTCTTCTTCCTGAACACATTTTTCTACTCCTATCTGGTCCTGCTCAAGCTCTTTAAACCCTTGATTTTCTTCTGCTCGAGCTTCCGCCCTATTACCTTTCTGTCCATCCTCAGACTCTGGAGCTGTGACAGGTATTTGGAATGTCTGAGTATATCAATTTTCCCTTATCTTATCCTCCTCAGATTACCATTGGCTTGAATTTCTGTAATCTGAGTACGTTCTTCTCGACCTATCTCATCCTCACTATCAGTCTGACTGTCTAGATAGGTTTGACTTCTAGTTCTCATGTATTCTGCAGGTATCTCAACTACTGGAATCCAATTATCTTGACTGGTGCTCGGTTGTTCCTCGTCTTCAGCTACTTCAGGATCGATATCTTGAGACCCCTCAGCTGCACAACCTTCAGCTTCAGTTTCATCAGGTTCAGTCACTCTTTTTGTATGACTGGCATGGATCCAGTGTGGAACTCCTTCGCACATTAAAGCTGTGGTGATAACCAAAATCACTTGACATGGTTTTCCCCACCTCGGTGCAAGGCAAGATTTTCAAGTATGTTTTTTAGCACTACCCAGTCACCTGGGTTCGGGTCATGTGCTGGAGTTGCTTGTCTGGTGACAGCGTCTTCCCCAACCTGGTGAGAGATAGAACGCACTTGGTCAGCCAGTTCTTTGCAGTACTCCAGTACTAAATCATCAGATATACTTATCAGCTTGTGTCCTGGCACCCATGCTTGCCTCATTGCTCTTCCCATTAGCATTTCATGAGGACTCAAGCCTGTGTTTCGATCTGGAATACTTCTGAGTCCCATCAGAACAAGAGTTAAAGCATCTGGCCACTCTAATCGGTTAGACTCATACATCTTTCCCAATCTTGACTTGATTGTGCCATTCAGTTGTTCTACCACTCCATAAGCCTCTGGGTGGTATGCACAGTGCAGCTTTTGTTTAACATTGGATGCTTCACAAATTAGGCCAATTATTCCATTATTAAAATGGCAGCCTCGGTCTGATTCAATCGTTACTGGAAAACCGAAACGTGATATGAGTTCTCTGAGTAGAAGTTTGGCTACAGTGATATTATCATTCCTACGTGTGGGGTAAGCTTCCACCCATTTTTTAAATAGGCAGACAATGACAAGAATGTATTTTAGTCCTCGACAAGGGGGTAACTGAATGAAATCAATCTGCAATCGTGTGAAGGGACCCTCTGCCTTCCCAATCTTTACTGGTAACACTACAGTTTTCTTTCCAGGATTCATTTGTTGACAAATTAAACATCTTTGACAAAGTGCTTCTCCTATGTTCCTGAACTTCGCATTGAACCATGACTGTCTGAACAGGCGTATCATGGCATCTCTTCCCAAATGAGAATCACTGTGGAAAATCCTAGCCATAGGAGCAATCAAACAGTCTGATAACACAGGCCTACCATCAAGGTTAACAATGACACAATCTTCAACCCTTCTCTTACAACCTATCTTTCTCCACTCTTCCTTTTCTTTTAGTTCTGCTTCATTTTGCAAGTCTCTCACTTCTTCCCACATTCTCACACCTTCAAGCAACAAAAGTTGGCAGCTGTTTTTGCCTACTTCAATTTTCTTGTTTACAGCCATTCTAAATTTGGCACAATGTTGGGCTAACTGGTCAGCATATCGGTTACCAGCTATCACTTTGTCATTTCTAGGTTTATGAGCAGCACACTTGACCACAGCCACTTATTTTGGCAATTGGATTGCTTCAAGCAAATCTTTTACATAATGACAATTTTTAATAGGAGTACCTGAAGAAGTCAGAAACACACTCTTGTATTTCTAGTAATACTTTTGCATATGAATAATAATTTATCTTCACTGAATGTATTTAATCTATCCATTCCCACATTTCCAGCCATCATTTCTTCTAATTCGACTCTTAATTTAAATATATCCAATACTTTTGGCTGTAACTTTGGCTTCTCTATTTCTCGTATCCATCTCTCTATTTCTTCTGGTGTTACTACTGTGGCATTTCTTGTACCTTAGGATGTCTCTATTTGTACTTCTCTCAAATTGATAGGAGTAGTTTTCCTGACCGAGTCACTCACTGGTTCTCTTATTGGCAAATCCATCAGGGAAATTACTGACTCACATTCACTCGCCTGATCATCAACTATCAAGGGTTCTTTTTTTGACTGAACTACAGGTGTAGTCAAAACAGGAGTTTTAGGACTAGCCTGCTTATCTCCGTACAAAGGTACAACTGGGCCAATAGTTACTGGAATTGTTAGAGCTTCAGGACGTGTATTTAATGTGAAATTTTCTGAATCAATTAAGTTCTCTATTTATTTAATGCTTCTCTTTCCCTGTCCTGTAGTACTTTTTCTAATGAAGTCTCATGTACCACTTGTGGAATCAAAGGTGGTTTCAGAAATGGAGCATTTGGATTAACTGTACTTGGTTACTCATTAGAAGGTGGTGGATTTTTCATCAATAAATATTCCAAATATTCATCATCTGACTCACCACTAGTCATTAAATGTTTCGTTTTCTTATTCTTTTTACTTCCAGTGGGCTCTTCTAAAGTTAATACAGGATACAATCCTTCCACTAACATAGACTCTCTCCATTGTTTTGTTAATTTATCTCTTGTATCTTTTGGAAATCAGGGATAAAACCTACTCCAATTACCATTACCTCTGGGTCTATCTCGCTCAAAAGCCTCCGTTTCCCATTCCTCCAATGCCTCATTCTGAGTTAATCTAGGTCTGGGATCCAATTCCTTAATGCAAGTTCTCAAATTGTGCAAAACTCTGCCATTAAATGTACCATTTCCTGGAAATGCTAAAACACCATCATCTTTTGTATACTCCATCCAATTTTCTAACCACACACAAGTGTGATAGCCCCTTTCTACCATCATGTATGATGCAGGCGTATTTGGTGGTGGAATAATAATCCCTTCTCTTGTTTTAATTGCTTTATCTTTCTTGAAATAATTCTTAATTCTTTTAATGAATGACATTTTTCTTTTTCCTCCGTACATGTTAAAAGGTGTTCCTCTTATATGTTATTCTTGGGCAAACCCTAAATATCTCCTATCAGGTCTATTTCCTACAAGCGGACCTATATGCCACATATATTTCAAACGTAAATCTTCTGGATATTTTCAATTTGTTTACAAAATTATTTCCAATAGCAGCGCGTCTTTTATTTTCCAGTGACCAATCAAAATTCAGAATTCAAATAATTTCAACCAATGGTTGCGCTGTTTCTCTCGTGAGTCTAGTTCTCAGGCTCCTGTGCTCACCCCTCCTTTACAATTATTACCTCAGCTACACACCCGCTGTCTCAACCAATACCAGCGCAGCTCTGAGTGACGTTAGCGCAGCTCCGTGACTGACTCCCTCCTTTGCAAGGTAATACGAAAACGTAATTTTTTTCACATTTAATACAGATTTTTATTATTCAACAACGTAAAAACATTCGCCACTGTACCTGAGTGACTAATTCAAAGGAAAGTTAAATTTCACTCACTACGAGTAAATCCCTTCCACTTACTCTTCATATACTACGAGTAGATCCCTTCCATCTACCCTTCACGCAAGTATTAGAGAACCTGCTACTCCTTTAGACTTATCCCTTCTGGGAGGTACTAAGGCCAAAGTTTCACCAGCGTACCCCTTTGCTATCAATCAAGCTCAGACAAACCTGCTACTCCTTCCGTGTGACCCTTTCTAGGTGATATCACACCAAAGGTTTTTCTAGCGAACTCTTTGCTATCATATATTCACACATTTATACAGAATATCCCTAAATAGGGCTTGCGGTTTTACCTAAACATGCACTTATTTCCTCTAGGTAAGTGACCTCACTGCAGTGTGGCTTCCATTTACCACCCTCTATTCTACCCCCGGGGATTCCAGACAAAACATATAACAGGTACGAACAATTTTGGTTAATACATAAATCAATACAATCAATAATACAATTTCAAATATGCAAAAAATATTTTTCATTAACCAACTAACTACCTATCTTAACTAAACCCTAACCATCTTGCTGCTACCAAAAGAAATACTGATAGAGCGCGCAGGTCACCCGACTCGGTTTACCATACTCACCTAGGCCCATAAAACAAACATAAACTTGTAATGTGAGTCTAACCAGGTAACCTGTGTGCTTTCCTCTAATCAGTAATTTATACATTTCATTTAGGACCTATACCATTGACTTACCAATCCTTGTCACCGGTACCTAAAGTCCTATTGGATCAGGGAGTTAGCAAGAGAATAGGTAACATTAACATTTGCACTCATATAATAACCACAAACTCTGGAAATGTTTAAACTCTTTATCTAAAATTCTTTAAATGTCTTAATCCAAGCATTAAGCAATAGAAAATTCTCAATCAGGAAAATAACTATTAGAATAAAAATATGTATAGATTTTATAGGACAGTCTCTACACATTTGTTATTTAGGGTAGGGAAAGAGAAGGAATCAGAGCAATGACATATGACAATATGCAAAACCTTTATCATTTAACATTAGGGTGGGAAGAGAGAAGGAGTTAGAACAATGACATACCCACATAGAATTTTTACCTAGAATGGTGTAAAGAATTAACCCTGTCCACGGGTCAGTATAAAGGACAGAACCCTGAAAGTGCAGGCACCATGAATGCAGGGTGGTGCAGATCAGAATCAGGACGGGTAAAACCAAATTGGATCAGGACAGGACTACCACAGGCTAATACCAGCACCCGCAGTTAAAGTTGCAACACCTGCGTTACTCCCTCTCTGCAGCTAACAGCCAGACCCCGGTAAGAATTATCGATTTCTCCAACAAAGTGCTTCGCCAGCACTTCAGCTTTCAAACCTTGATCTGGGTTTCGAACCTTCTGACAGTGTTCCGCCAGCACCTGTGCTCCCGATTACCTATTGAGCGCGGTGGGTAAGTGACAGGTCAGCTATTCGGACAAGTCGGACAAATTAGATAACTAAGCCTACCGTAGTTATACTATTTTCCAGGTCAGTGTACCACCCCCCAATGTTGCAAGTGTAAGGATCCCCAATTTTGATTGGACAAGAAGAGAGGAGAGGTCATCACGCCATACCAAAAATGAAACTTTTCTTGATGATATTAAAATTAACTTTCCCGCCCATAACTTTATTTTCCCATGCACTTTTATTCCATCCAGCAATGAATGTATCAATCAGTAACAATAGCGTTCAGTATTGTACAGTCCAGCTTCCTCTCCCTGGGTTGAAAGTTCACACTCCCAGGCACATCTTCTCGCAAGTTTTGGACTTGGCTTCCATTCAATGCCAGTGACTCGTGAGCTTTTGGAGTCTTGTGCGCATGTTCAAAATGGGTGCAGTGGGGTTTCATCAGGCCTGAAATGTTACATGTAAAAAATAAAAGATAAACAGTTTTAGAATAAAGAATACATGAATGTTCTGTATACCACTTATCACTACTCTATTCCCATTATTTTATATTTAACTATTGCATTAGTGTTAAGCAGAACAAACAGCTTAGCAAAAGCAGCAGTGCAAGCTTCATGCATGCAGTAACACAGAGCAGCCATCTTAGTTTTAATGTGCAGAAGCAAAAGTTTCCCTCCAAGCTGAGAAAGACGTCATGTCACATGAGTATGACAGGCGAATGCGCAGCAGGAAATCCCGCGTAGCAGCGGCCATATTATTGCAAGCGGTTTATCATTAGTAAAAGCACATATGCAAGCTTCCCTCAGATGTCGTGTAATGCGATATTAATAATACAAACATGTTGATTAGTAAATTAACGTTATGTCGAGAGGACTGATTACAAGCAAGTCGCATTACGTGCAAATTCTTGCTCCATCACTAGTCAGGCCATATCCTCCCTTTCCTTCTGCTAGTCTCCTAAAACCTCACACCTGGGGTTATCCATCACCCCACTTTGATCCGCAAAACAGGCCTTGTACTCACGTATAAGACCTTTTCAGAGCAGGTGGTAAATGCGAGCATTAATCCTTATGAAACTGGGGAATCCATGTGGAGTTTTGCCCAGAAAGCCAGGTCTACACATCTATTTTCCATGTCATGGGTATTAACGTCTAATTCTCATATTTAGGAATGGCTATACAGGGCAGAATCATTAATTCAGGCCACCAAGAATCTCTGCAGCGAAACATGTCTAACTCGTAAATGAGACCTATGAGTCCTGGTTGATACTTAATAAACAAACCTGGGCCTTTATTACACTTATATTTTGACGTAGCCACATTCTAGAGCAAAAATATTGTCAGACCTATTTGTTCCATGGTTTCATTAGGTGAAGATTCCTCAACTTCTCACACAATGGCCAGGTCACTGTAGAGAAAACAAAGAAGTTCGAAGAAGGTGGTGCCAAGGGAAGGTGTCCTTCGATTGCCAATCCTTGATGAGGGATGCCAGATACAGTGGGTGGCTTCACTTATCCAGTTCTCTTTTGGGAGGAGGTGGAGAGCTTCTTTTCCACAGTCGGCTGGGATGGCTCCTGATGGAAGAGCAGGGCTCCACCAACATGAAAAGGGCCTACAGGAAGTCATACTACAGGGGATTGCAGAGATTCAAAATGACTTCCCATATAGGTCACATAACTTTGTTTGTGTTGGTACTATTTCTAAGCCTAAATTCTCCAGTGTCAAGTTCTCCTTCAAATATCCTGCATCTTTTATTACGACAAAGTGACGTCACAGTGAAAAACTGAGCTGTGGCATATTTACAAAGGGTCATGCACCAATGAAGTCAACAGCACAACTGCGCATAAAAACAGATTTTTAGAGCCACATTAAGGGGCATATTTTTCAAAGTTCTGAGTCGCCCTTGCGCCACGCAAGGTAGTGGAAGGGTGACGCGAAACCAAGAATGATATTTACCAAACCACTCAAGGCCACCTTGTGTTGCCCTGTTGACATGGTGAATCTGGAGTAACACAAGGCAGAACAAGACGCCCATGGTGCAAGGATGCCTATGTTGGTGCTAGGCAGCAGCAGGCAGAGAGCAGGAATGCACCACATCTTGATAGATATGGCACAATCCTGCTCTCTCCCTTTAACGCAGAGCTGCACCGCAAGGTGTCTTGCTACGTTGCGTGAAAAAATTATATAAACATGGCCCGAAGTGATGCACAATGGTGCAAAGGAGAGAGAGCGGTGCCATGCCTGACATTTGTACTCGAGGTACAACTGTCCAAGTATAAGCCAGGTAAAATGTGTAATTGTGCGGAAATAGCTTTCCACATATCAGATATTATTCCACTTGCCCACTGATGGCATCTGGTCTGAATCAGTACTAGAATTCCACTCTGGGCCAGGCCATGCTCTTTTATTGAACAGGCTTGCGTGAAATCCTCCAGGTGTTTTTATAGGTCAAACCCTGATAATTAGAGGTCTGGCACTATGTCAGTCAAAGTCCTTTGGCAACTTTTCTGCTGAATATATATTTTGTATGGGAATGCTGATCGACACTGCTATTTGTCCTGCTTTGCACAGAACAAGCTCCCATGCCAAAGGCATAATAAACTTGGGCCCCGGCTTTCAAACCTGCTGGGCACATATGCCTCCACTCGAAGTGATTTGGTTGTTGTGTGTACCATTAGCAGCAGTTTATCAAAGATGCCCTGGCCCTGGTACAAGTTAGGAAATAGTATCTTTAATTTCTACTTTGGTAGCAATGTACAGCACTTATCAGGGTTCAACGGGGCCTGGCAGTGAGGGATGCATTTTTGCTCTCAAAAGAACATGATTGCAAATGGAAGGCCTTCAGAGGACAATATTTGCATATTTGGACTGGGAGTAATTTATGCTTGTCTCAGCACTCTGCGAAATATACAAAGGCATGACAGTCTGTTAGGCAATCTGACCTTTCTTAAAGGCTTTTCAAATATGCAGCATTTCCAAGGCGTGCAAGCAATCTGCCAAGTAGGCTGTCAATGAGCCTGCCTGTGCAAGCACATCTCGCAGAGTTGAGATGCGCATGGCACCGAATCCCTTGTTTTCATCTGCTACTCGGCAAAGTTGCTTCGACCTATTCAAATTCAGAGAAGTTTTTATGAAAACAATAAACAAAAACTTTATTTTTACTTTTTCGAATATTCAGTCTCAGCCAAGTGACACTTTAATTGTGTTTTATGCACTAGATCATTACATCTGCCAAATAAGGGTGAGTTGGGACATTTCAGTGCCTGAACTTAGAACAAGGGCACGAACATTATCCTATCTGTCATTTAAACATTGGAGCGTGGTACGTGCCATTGAAGACAATTAAGTGTCAAAGGGATAATGATAGCACTCACATTGCAAAGCTTATCTTGTTGCTTCTCTCTGTTTAATTTTGATTATTCTACCCTAAGTGGGTATAATTATTTATTAGCATTGTAGCCCTTCTGCCTCAAACTACACCTGTTGTTACACGTCCTCTTTAAAGGCCCTTACCTGTGGTTGAGGCATATAACAGGGGCTACTGGAATTGTGCGGCAGGAGCGGGCCAAATTATGTGGCAGGATTGATTGAATTATGCAGCAAGAAAAGGAAAATGATGTGGTGTAATGCGGCACATTTAGTGACAGCATTATTCAATTATTAGATCATGTTTACACCTCATTAGTACCAGTTTAACAGCCAAATATAGCAATAAGCAGCAGAAAGGTGACTAGTCATCCTTTGCAGAGAGCCTTCCATTGCACTGAAACATGTGTGATGTGTTTTTAGGAACTTTATAACCGTTTTGAGTTGGCAAATCTATAACTATGCGAAAAATGCAGCAGCCTAACAATCGCATAATTCCAGTGGCCTCGCCTCTAACTAGAGTAAAGGGCCTTTAACAACTGTCATGGCCCTCTACAGTGGGCTATAGTGCTATATTACAAGACATCTAAGGGGCAAAGAACTTGCAGAAGCAGATGCTGTTACGAAATCCGTAACAAGCAGAGAAGGTTAAACACATGTCTAAGGAGAAGCCCAGCAGTAGCCCAAGATTCCTTTAGACACCACCTAATCAACCATAGGGGATGTGCATGTGCAGAGGCAAGCAGTTGAAAAAGAAGGAAGTTAGAAAGTTGGGTGGGAAACTTATGACAAGATGTGCCCAAAGGCAGAATTCCATGAGGATGATGATGAAGACTTGATCTATGGAATCAATGATAATGGTGCCTACATAGTAACAATATACACACACATAGCTTAGATAATGGAGAGAAAGGGTTATAGTCAACACCTATTTGAAAGAATTAAGGGCCAGATGTAGGTGGCCGTTTCGGGCCATTTACCGATCGGTAACGGGCGATTTTGGCCGTTACCGATCGGTAAATTGGTGACAGGTATGTAGGGGGCATTTTTTTACCGATTCGGTAAAATTACCGAATTGGTAATTTTACCGAATACTTCCGAATCGGTATTCCAGCACATCTGGAATACCTACATGTCCACAGCTTAGATTTACCGATTTTTAATTACCGAATCGGTAAAATTCGGTAATTAAAAATCGGTAAATCTATTTTACCTACATCTAGCCCTAAATGCCACCGTTATTGCATATGCTTGACTTATATTATGGTTGACCCCCTTGTATGGATATATATCATTAAGCTGTTTGAGAGATCTAAGTGTTGTTAGGTCTTCTCAGCAATGTCGATTTCAACTAGAAGGCCGATGAAGATTCCATTCTGGCCCAGAAAATCGACTGAAGCTGTCAGCAATCTCTTTTCAGCTGTCTTTTCTGCTGAACACTGCTCCTTAGCTCTGCAGAACCATCAGTATCAGTGACCTTCCAACAATACTTAGTATTCTATGCTAGTTCCAACACACGCAGGTCCTGAAGAAAGGTGGGCCGGATGGAGCCCAAGATCAAAGTACCCCAAAAGACACAAAGGCAACTTGTGGACAGTCATCATCTTAAACAGGGCACTCATTTGTCTCTAGGAGTCAATCAGGAGACTGTCCGGTACAATGACAAAAGCCAATTCTTGGATTGAGAGCTTCTTCTTTCTGGTTCTAAGTTTCAATGTGGATATTGGGAAGAGTGGCATGGGCAAGGATATTTGAATTGTTGAGACCTTTTACACAGAGAAAACCCAACAATGCAGGGAAAAGACCTCCTAGAGCAGAGCTCAGCTCCTTCCAGGCCCCAAGAATTATCCTTATTTGTGAGTACTAGCCCTATGTAGAAAAAGGAGAATTCTAACACACCTGTCAACACCATGCAAGGCAGATGAAAGCTTAAAGTCTGCCTTTGGTCTCCAAGTTGAATAGAATAAGTAGGACAAGTGAACATTTTGTTTGCTGCACAATAGGCATGCACCCTTTCTTCTTCTAACATGTTGTTAACCCCTTCGAATCTCATGACGAGCTCAGCTCGTCATGAGCCACGGTGCTCCTGTGCTCATGATGAGCTGAGCTCGTCATGACCTTTAGAACGCTCGCACGCTGGGCTAATTCCCCTGCTGTGCGAACGTTCTAAAGAAACGGGTGTGGTCATGACGAGCTCAGCTCGTCATGAGCACACGACCACCGTGGCTCATGACGAGCTGACCTTGTCATGAGCACAGGGGCGCTGTGCCTGCCCCCCGCTCCCCAGCACAGCTTGGGAATTTGCCCAGCTGCAAAAGGGTTAAATGTAATGAATATTTCTGGAAAAGTCAAACAGTGCACCTTAGGATCCTGTTGCCTCATTTGGAAATCTTTGCAAATTCACACTGGTCCCTTTTAGGCTAAAAAACATCAGCCAGGCACTGAAGCACACCAAGGACGTGTTGTCCATTGTAGCACCATTTAAGTTTACACAAGTTCTCCTGAAAATGATTGATGTGCAGTATACCACTCTTCTTTGTGGTATCGAAACCAAAACTGATTATGAAGGACCATGGCAGCTTGCTCAGAAAAGGAACATTCCAGTCCCTCTGATAATCTACCCAGTCACATCCGTCTCTGTACCAACTACCTATCATTCAGAAAAATGTTAAAAACTTCACTGTTCTGATCTTCTTATTTTGGCTGTCTAAAAGCTGTTATAGGGTGGAGATACCCTGAATGGGGTGATTCATGCGCTCTATAAATGTTATAAATAAAATAAATAAATAAATTAGTAACTAAAGACTATGACACGTGTTAGAGGTTTACTCCCATATATTGAGCACAATTCCTGTGATTACAAATAAAAATGCAAACTACAACACCACATACACCTGAATGCAGTGTTCAATTTGCCCCGGTAGATCCCAGCACTTATTTTTCCTCATCAGACATTTCCAGAGAGCAAGAGAGGGAAAAAGACACAGATCGGAAAGATGAAGGAAGAGAAAGATGGAAAAAGATTAAGAAGGGAGAAAGCAGGGAGATAAAGGGCCGCAAATTTCTGTAAGTGTAATACAGAGGTCTGAGGTGGAATCAGAACTACACAGTCTTGGTATTCAACACACTGATCTTTATTTAATAGCATCAGCCACCGACTTCCGATCAGCGCTTTGGTGACCGGCACTTATTATTTAACAAATCAAGCACTGCCCGAATGCACTAGCTAGGTCAGATAAAGTGACAACAATGGTCAAAATATTTGAGTGTTGAGTGCAAATGGACAGTTCAAAAATGCAGTGTATTAGAAGGCCGAACAGCATGTGACCCAGCTCAAAGACAATAACCATTACATCTGATTTTGTGTTCTAAACATCATTCAAAAAAGTATCATCCCAGTGGATTGAATAATAAAACCAAATGTGACAATCATTTAGTAAATTATATTTAGGACACAATATTTCTGTCAGATGATATTGTTGTAAGAATATTCTGACATGCAAGTCTAAATAAATACTAACTGTACAAATAAATAGTTATACTTAAGTAGCATTGGTTGTAGATTTTTCTTAAGTGATATCCTGAAACTCTGGCATGGGTTGATCTGTTTTGGAAACCAGACATTCCTGATATTTGTTTATTTATTCGCTTGTTATGTAAAGTGCTGGCATGTGGCACAAGTGCCTTTGTAATACCACTGTAGCTCATGAGGCCGATCAAGACTCAACAAATCTCCTACTCCTGCAAGGCAGAACACAAGTGTATGGTGGGACATTCTATACTCAGTCTGGCCATTTTGTAGAAAAGTTGTTTTATTCCCCACCAATGTGCAGTAGGATGCCCCTTCAAGGGGCACGGTTTCTAATTTTCCTTAAATGCTGACAAACTTGAGAGGTTCCTGAGGTTCCATATTTGTGCTCCCAACAGCTGAGTAAATCTCTCATCATGCATTAGGGTAGTGTGACCAAATTTGCCTTGCCAGTTGTCAGTTTGGTGTGTATAGGGGAAATAGATTGGTAGGTCATTCCTTTAACATATATATGTCCTGTCATCCTTTTAACAGACGGCATAAGATGCCAGTAGCTGTGATGTAGAGTAGATTAATGAAACATTTCATATTGAATTGCAAGTTGCGCAAAACGGACTGGTCTAAAACAGTAGCAAAGATAACAGCATACCGCTTTCATTTTTTAAACTGTGAGGGCTTTGACTTGCTTACTTTTCCCTGTTGCCCGGCATTTGGCAGCTCTCCACGCTGTTGGTCCTCTCGCCGCCGCTCCCTACCAGCCGAGCGGCCGCCGAGGAGAGGACCACAAGACCCAGGCTCCTTATCGGCTCCCCAGCGGCGGAAGTCACCACGCCACCTGTGCGCCCGGAGGCGCTTCTAATACCGGACAGCCCCGGTGGAGCGGGTGTTACCGCTTTCATTTTTTAAACTGTGGGGGCTTTGACTTGCTTACTTTTCCCCGTTTCAAGGCATTTGGCAGCTCTCCACACTGTTGGTCCTCTCGCCGCCGCTCCCTACCAGCCGAGCGGCCGCCGAGGAGAGGGCAACAAGACCCAGGCTCCCCAGCAGCGGAAGCACCACGCCACCTGTGCGCCCGGAGGCGCTTCAAATACCGGACAGCCCCCGCGTTGCGGGCCCGCGCGCGGACACCGCCGGGCTAAGCCCGGGCAAAGGGTGGGCCGTCTGTGGCCGTCCGTGGCTGGTCGAGGCTGGGCTGGGCCACCCCTCTAACATCTATATTTTGTCTCCCTACTATGTATTATTAGTGTAGTTTGTCTCCCATTACAGTTATTATTGTTCCTGGGGGGTTGTTCAATCTAGCCTAGCTTATTGCCCATGCCAATGACTACGAGGTCCGGGAAGGCTGGGAGGGTGGGGTGTGGTTCTATAAGCCGTTCTATGGACCAATTTATAACCCGAGCCTTCTCTGTCTTAGAGAAGGAAATTGCTATTACTTAACGCTGACTGTCACTTGAACCGCTTGCTCAAAAGCGTTCCTCACTAGGGCCTTTAGCTTTAGCAGTTTCACCCGCAAATACTGTCATGCATGTGGAGGGTGTTTCTCCAGTCCCAGAACAAATGAATACAGATGCTATAAGGGCTAGCCTAGATAGGCTTAACGGGGTAGTATCTTCTGGGACAGAGCCCCTCTCGCCCGCTCAGTTGCCTGCATTTCTTCCCGTAAATATCGTACAATCTAGAAATTCTAATTTTTCTAGGGGCCCCTTGCAAATGGGAAGTCAGCTGGGGTTGTGGATCCTAGATATCCCGCCCTCAAAAGTAAAAGAACCATAAGCAGTGTAAGGGGTGGGCGATTTAAACCTTCAAAAAAATTCAAAGCAAAAAATATCACGAAAGGGGAGAAACTTTTGGGGCCAGGGAAGACAAGCTTATTGAATCGATCCAAAGGAAGCATGCACTCTTCAAACCAGACCATCTCAACAGAGCTTGTGTATGGCAATATAGAGTCTACTCCTACTCCTGTTACAGGTCTTTTACCCCCGTGTCCTTTGATTTCCCAGATCAAAAAATTGGTGAAATCATTGATCCTTCCCGTGCTGGAAAGGGTAAAGGTAGTGGCAGAGAGACTAAGCATGAGCGGATTTTGCGGATTGGCAATCCGCGAATTTGCGGATTTGCGAACTCGCAATCCGCAAAATCCGCGAATTCCCGCGAATTTGCGGATTTTTTTTTTTTTTGTGTTCGCCCGTGTTTCTGCCAGTTCGCGAGGGTTTTTACAATTTCGCAATTTGCGAACTTACCTGTCGGGTCGCAAGTTTTGCGAACTTGTTGTTTCTACGTGTCCAACCTGTTTGGGACACTCTTCTTCATCACTGCCACTCTCTGTCACCACTGCCACTCTCTGACTACTCATGCCACCCTCTGGCCCACCCATGCCACCCTCTGTTTCATCACCACACCCTCTGGTTGTCCAGTGTACATTATTTTCGGCAAAGCAAAGCACACCTTCCCTGCCTCAAGTGACCTGAATTAATTTGGGGCTGATTAATGTGTCACAGAATATTTTTTTAGCTGGCACCTGCTTCCTTAGTGCGCCCTGATTAGTGATCTTTTGCACTTGCTAAGTGCTTTCATTGTTGCAAAATTAGTTACAACACCTGCCCTGCCCCAACTGACAATAATGAATTAGGGGCTGATTAATGGATTTTAACTTCCAGCCTGGCTCCTGCTTGTCTCCCTTAGCTGTAATTCATGACCTTTGTGGCATATGTGTAACTATTCTGAGGTTCAGAGCAGGGTCACATAATAGTTTCAACTGGCAACTGAACTCTGGAGGGGCCCCTCAGGAAGCACTACAGGAAATGGCTACTAATGATGTGCCTGAACTTTTGAACCTGGTAAGTAGTTACTTTCAGTTTTGCTTAAATCGTATTTCTGCAATTTCGCACTTATTCGCGGGGCGCGAACTCACGCGAACAGTGCGAGCAGTGCGAGCAAAATCCGCTGCTCGCGGATTTGCGGATTTTGCAGGAAATTCGCAAATCTCGCGGATTGCGGATTTCCCGAAAATCCGCAAAATCCGCGAGCGGAACGGATTTTCCGCCCATGCCTAAGAGAGACTAGACAGATTTGAGCAGGCCACTCTGGATAACTTTTTTTTCACTTAAAACACTAATATAATTGCATGCAAAGAACCCCCAGGAAGAGAGTGAACAAACTAGACTCAATGGGAGGGCCCCAGTTCTAGAAGTGGTGCAGGTGCCAGCAACTCAAGAACCAGCCCGGTCACTTCAGATAGGTCAGGCAGCTGTAGTAACAGACGGACCTCCTATCTGTGCACAGCCAATTAGCCCCACTGACGCCCCAAAAAACGGGCAACCTCCTGCTGGTCCTTCTTCCATTATACCGAATTCATCTGGGCAGAAAACTTCCCGACTCAGGGTACCTAGACAGAGAGTTGACCAAAATCCCCCTCCAGTCAACCAAAAGCGATCCATTTACAGCACTGTACCGAGCATCCAGAATACCGCTCAGGCCCCAAATGAGGTCTCTGGAGCTCCCAATGTTAATCTCCCGCCAGAATGTCAGCCGTATGTTGTTGTGCTAACTAATGTCTCGCCCCTGAAGGCCGACCAATATGAATCCTACCAGGAGCTTAAGAACAAAACCATGCACTGGTTAAGAAATAATAGACCCCTCTCTAGCGAGTTAGATGGTCAGATTCTTCATGTTACAAGGGTGGGGTGGGTTGGAAATAGGCCAAAAGATTGTCAGGGGGACTGCATTGTGGTAAACTTCAAAGATGTAAGGGTTGTACGGTTTATTTGTAATGAGTGGGTAGGGTATGGCAGTGCAGGAATTGGTACAGTTGATCTGAGTTATTTTTATGCTAGAGCGCAAGGTCCCATGTATGGCGCCCAACAGGTTTGGGTAGAAGGCAGGATGGTTTCTTTCCCAACAACTCTTACGACTTTACGGCTCACCAAACTATCGGTGGTCCAACGGCTACTGACGTGGTGTCAATCCTTGTGACATCGCCACATTCCCAAATTCGTTGATTGTGGCCAAGCCTAGTAACTTGGGCTTAGATAGTGTAGTAAATACACCTTGTGGCTCTATGGTTCCCACTGGAAGACTTTTTATTTCTAGTACTGTAGTTCTTACCAGACTAATAATGGGCGGTGTGTGAGTGAGGGACCACCAGTAGAGACCACGCGAAGGGTTGGCTCTCCTGAGCCTAATCCCCAAGTGGAGCCAGCCGTGGCTGATCCAGTTTTCAAGATCCTCAGCTGGAATATCGCAGGTATTTCCCGGAAGCTGGACCTGCCCTAATGGAATTCACTAGTGGAGGCGTATTCGATCTGTATCTTCCAAGAGACTTGGAGAAAGGAGCCCTGCTATAAGGTTGGTTACACCACTTATTTAGCACCACCAGTCCCTTCATCCTCAGGGAAAGGTCGGCTTTCAGGTGGCCTTCTCATATGGGTCGACATTTCTCTGGGTGGTCAAATTGTGCAGAGCGCGACCAACTCCCCTGACATTCTTAGAATTTCACTAAGGCGGTTACGTAGAGGGCACACCTTAGACATCTATGCCAGGGGTACTAAAGGAGATTCTTTGTCCCCAACAGTCTCGTGCTTGGAAGTTCAACTCAGGCAATGCCCAGCAAGCACACTTGTCCTGGTCGCGGGGGATCTCAATTGTACTTTTGAGCCCCTAGCGTCTGAGGACATTTTGGACATGGCCAATGAGGATGCTAGGAGGGGTATACCCGCACTAACTGTCCAACCTATAAGGAGATGGTCCCAACGGGCCATGCATTCAAGTCCGAGGCCTCTGAAGTCATCTGCGGCGTACCACAAGGATCCTCACTCAGTCCCACCCTCTTCAACGTATACATGAGCCCCCTCGCGGCCATCGCACGCCAACACAACCTCAACATCATCTCTTACGCGGACGACACTCAACTGATCCTTTCTCTCACCAATGACCCCAGCACCGCCAAAACTAACCTACACGAAGGAATGAAAGAAGTTGCCGAATGGATGAAACAAAGCCGTCTGAAACTGAACTCAGACAAAACAGAAGTCCTCATCTTAGGTACATCCCCCTCTGCATGGGACGACTCCTGGTGGCCGGAAGCCCTCGGAAAAGCACCTATCCCGACAGACCACGCACGTAACCTAGGCGTTATCCTGGACTCTTCACTCTCAATGAACAGACAAGTCAGCGCCGTATCCTCTTCCTGCTTCAACATTCTTCGCATGCTCAGAAAAACATTTCGCTGGATCCCCACCGATACAAGGAAAACAGTCACCCACGCTCTGGTCACGAGCCGACTGGACTACGGAAACACCCTCTACGCAGGTACTACCGCAAAACTCCAGAAGAAACTCCAACGAATCCAAAACGCCTCAGCCAGGATCATATTAGACATCCCGCGCAACGAACACATCTCTGGTCACCTTAAAGACCTCCACTGGCTACCCATCAATAAGAGGATCACCTTCCGACTGCTTACCCACGCACACAAATCACTCTACGACATCGGACCAGACTGCCTCAACTCACGACTGTCCTTCTACACCCCCTCCCGCCGACTACGGTCTTCCAGCCAAGCCCTCGCCACTGTACCTCGCATCAACAGAACCACCATGGGAGGCATATCCTTTTCATACCTGGCTGCTAAAACATGGAACTCACTCCCCGCTTACCTTCGCCTTACCCAGAACCACCTAGCATTCAGAAAGCAACTTAAAACGTGGATATTTGACAAGTAATCCTCCTCCCCTTCCTAAGCGCCTTGAAACCCTCTGGGTATGTAGTGCGCTATACAAATTATATGACTTGACTTGACTTGAATTCCTTGACCCTGGAACTAGGATTGAGGGCAGAAAATGGGAGAACCATTTCTGACCAATCTGGAGCACATACCTTCAACAGAGTGCACCATACTTCGAGGATTGACTACATCTTGCTTGATCTTAAGCTCTGGAGCTTCATGCATGACATGGAAGTTCTGCCATCAGTAGATAGTGACCATAATCCGCTTTCTCTGGCGTTGCATCCCTTATGGACGTGCGCGCCTGGTGCGGTTATGCCATCCAAAGTGCTCTCTACTATGGATGTCTATCCCTCAGGTTGCGGGAGACGTCTCAAGTGGGGTAAGGTTGCTTTGGATGGGGGGAAAACCCAAGCTATAGGGGCACTTCTAGAGGCAGTTCAGATCAAGTTGGATTCCCCCTCCCTGGCATATAGTGATGTGACTCCACTTTTTTGTGAGACTATCACAGCCTTGAGCAACTTCTTCATAATCCCAAGTAAGGACCCTCCTTTGGTGGAGTGTAAGAAATCGAATTGTCTTTTTGACTGGTTTACTAAAAAATGTAGGAGTAAAAAATCTGCACTTATTGCCGCAGTTAAAAGTAACTCTCCGGCCAAAATCAGGCTGGCTAGGAAAGACTATAAACTGACCATTAAAGCAGCAAAAAAAGAATGGGAGGATAGGTATTGGTGTAACCTAAAGGAAGCCAGTGCAGGAAGGGACCCCAGAGGGTTTTGGAACCTAATTAGGGGGAGTAGCAGTTTAGATAATACCCTCATTACGTGTAACATCACGGGCCAAAGCTGGTATAATCACTTCTCGTCCCTTTATAACACCATCTTGGAGGGTAATCTGGTGCCGTCTAACTCCCATTCTATCCCAAGTGACCCCCTAGAAGACCAACTAGGAGACCCTTTCTCTCCAAAGGAAGTTGAAAATGTAATAAAATCATTGCTTGCCTAGCTGTCACCAGACTCGCGCCAGCACTCTGTGCGGTTCGTGGCCGGAGCTGCTGATAATTTTAATTGTACCTCGTTTTGTATCTCATTAGCATTTTGTTTATTCTCCCTTGTTTTTAAATCTGCCTGGCCCTCACTTGCACAGTAATTTTGGTGAAAACCACCGCCGTTGGGCGGGTCCGCTTCCCGGTGCAATTTGCTAGCATCAGCGCCATCTTGCAAGTAGACGGGGCCGCTTTTCGGCGCCATTAGGTAGTGTACACGCTCTTGTCGTCAGAAGGACGCTAGATGTGTACAAAAGAGAGGTAATCCTTTCATTCTCCCTTGCCTCGCTGTGACCAGACTCGCGCCAGCACTCTGTGCGGTTCGTGGCCGGAGCTGCTGATAATTTTAATTGTACCTCTTTTTGTATCTCATTAGCATTTTGTTTATTCTCCCTTGTTTTTAAATCTGCCTGGCCCTCACTTGCACAGTAATTTTGGTGAAAACCACAACCGTTGGGCGGGTCCGCTTCCCGGCGTAATTTGCTTGCATCAGCGCCATCTTGCAAGTAGACGGGGCCGCTTTTCGGCACCATTAGGTAGTGTACACGCTCTAGTCGTCAGAAGGACGCTAGACGTGTACAAAAGAGAGGTAATCCTTTCATTCTCCCTTGCCTAGCTGTCACCAGACTTGCGCCAGCACTCTGTGCGGTTCGTGGCCGGAGCTGCTGATAATTTTAATTGTACCTCGTTTTGTATCTCATTAGCATTTTGTTTATTCTCCCTTGTTTTTAAATCTGCCTGGCCCTCACTTGCACAGTAATTTTGGTGAAAACCACCGCCGTTGGGTGGGTCCGCTTCCCGGCGTAATTTGCTTGCATCAGCGCAATCTTGCAAGTAGACGGGGCCGCTTTTCGGCGCCATTAGGTAGTGTACACGCTCTAGTCGTCAGAAGGACGCTAGACGTGTACGAAAGAGAGGTAATCCTTTCATTCTCCCTTGCCTAGCTGTCACCAGACTCGCGCCAGCACTCTGTGCGGTTCGTGGCCGGAGCTGCTGATAATTTTAATTGTACCTCGTTTTGTATCTCATTAGCATTTTGTTTATTCTCCCTTGTTTTTAAATCTGCCTGGCCCTCACTTGCACAGTAATTTTGGTGAAAACCACCGCCGTTGGGCGGGTCCGCTTCCCGGCGTAATGTGCTTGCATCAGCGCCATCTTGCAAGTAGACAGGGCCGCTATTCGGCGCCATTAGGTAGTGTACACGCTCTAGTCGTCAGAAGGACGCTAGACGTGTACAAAAGAGAGGTAATCCTTTCATTCTCCCTTGCCTAGCTGTCACCAGACTTGCGCCAGCACTCTGTGCGGTTCGTGGCCGGAGCTGCTGATAATTTTAATTGTACCTCGTTTTGTATCTCATTAGCATTTTGTTTATTCTCTCTTGTTTTTAAATCTGCCTGGCCCTCACTTGCACAGTAATTTTGGTGAAAACCACCGCCGTTGGGCGGGTCCGCTTCCCGGCGTAATTTGCTTGCATCAGCGCAATCTTGCAAGTAGACGAGTCCGCTTTTCGGCGCCATTAGGTAGTGTACACGCTCTAGTCGTCAGAAGGACGCTAGACGTGTACAAAAGAGAGGTAATCCTTTCATTCTCCCTTGCCTAGCTGTCACCAGACTCGCGCCAGCACTCTGTGCGGTTCGTGGCCGGAGCTGCTGATAATTTTAATTGTACCTCGTTTTATATCTCATTAGCATTTTGTTTATTCTCCCTTGTTTTTAAATCTGCTTGGCCCTCACTTGCACAGTAATTTTGGTGAAAACCACCGCCGTTGGGCGGGTCCGCTTCCCGGCGTAATTTGCTTGCATCAGCGCCATCTTGCAAGTAGACGGGGCCGCTTTTCGGTGCCATTAGGTAGTGTACATGCTCTAGTTGTCAGAAGGACGCTAGACGTGTACAAAAGAGAGTCATGCAGACGCGCAGCGGTAATGCGCAGCGGGGACGCCTGATTGACGCCGGAGTTACGCCAGAGTTCAGCCCGTCTGCGCCCGTCCGCGCTGAGGATGGGCTGCAGGACGGACTGGACTCTGGGGCTCCTGATAGCTCCATTTTATCGCCCCGGGTATATTCACTACGGGATCTATTGTCTCTTAGACCCCCAGTGCGCTTGTGTCACCATTGGTGCTCTCCTGAGGTCCTGCGGCAGGCTCAGGTATGCCCTACGTGTAGAACCTCTTTTAAATCCGTTACACAGGCTCTTAGGAAACCAGTTCCCTCCCTCCATGGTCAGCTGACCTCTCTACCCAGACAGGGCTTCCTGATCAATGCACGTTCTCTTATTAAAAATAACGTAGCTTTTCATGACTTTGTAAGTATAAGGCAACCTGGCTGGGTCTTTGTGACCGAGACATGGGCCTCTGAATCCTCCGGCCATGATCTTCTTTTGGCTATACCTGAAGGATATGCGCTTCATAGGCTGGATAGAGTGCGACGCAGAGGAGGTGGATTGGCAATCCTCTTTAAGGCTACGCTCTCCTGTACTGTAAAGTCTCTATCTGTCCCTTCTGATCCCTTTGAGGCTTTATATTTTTGTATTGTGTGTTCCCCCTCGGTTTCCCTCACTGGAATCCTTGTATATAGACCTCCAGGATCTAGAACCAACTTTTGCGCTGAGCTTTTTAGAATCTTGGAACCATATTTTGGGAGATCACACTTTACCATTCTCGGCGACCTGAATTTTCATTTGGATGATCTGGATGCTAAAGAATCATACTCCCTGGTTAATGCTTTGGAGGCCTGTGACTTTGTCCAAAGGGTACTCTGCCCGACTCACAAGGCTGGCCATACCCTCGATGGGGTATTCTCCAATGACCCTAGATTAACAGTCGGCGCGCCTTTGCCGATAGTATGGTCTGACCATTTAGCGGTACCGCTGTACTTAAACACTCCCCGTACTGAGGGTAACTCGGTTACCACCAATATATGTCTCAAAAGAAGCTTCAGAAATATCACCAATGAGGCTCTGGCCCCTTTTATTCAAATCATTAGCATTTCATCTCAGGGGTCGGTGGACGAGGCGGCACAGGATCTTGCTGATTCTATCACTAGAGCAGTACATGTATTAGCCCCTACCTCACTCAGATACGTGGCGCGACAAAAACCGACAGCCCCTTGGTTTACAGAAACACTGAGGCTTTTCAGACAAAAATGTAGAAGGAACGAAAGAGGCTGGCGCAAATCCTGGGATCCGATAGATCGGGAGGCTTACAGGTGCCTGTTGCGAGAATATAAAAGCAGAATTATCAAGGAGAAACAGGATATTTTCACCAACCTGACCAGCTCTCTTACTTCATCTAAAGAGCTCTTTAAGATCGTGGACTCCCTCTGCTCTCTTCAGGCACCTGACCCCGTGATAGCCACACAGGAGTTATGCAATAACATCTCGGATTTCTTCTATAAAAAAATAGATGACATCTATCTGGCTCTACAATCCCAGAGGAATTCCCTGAGTGACGAGGACTCGTCTCGAGTTAAGCATTTTGAATCTTGGATTGATGATTCTCTCCAAATCCTTTCCCATTTCCCTGCACTTTCTGTGAACGGTCTTAATCTTCTGCTAGACAGAACAAAATCAGCCTCTCCTCTGGACCCTGTTCCTTTGAAAGTACTAAAGGACTGTAGGGACAGCATTCTTCCTTCTATGCTTGAAATAATGAATGGAGCTATGGAACAGGGAACCTTCCCTGTGGCATGGAAGAAGGCCATAGTGAAACCTCTTCTTAAAAAGCCTACCTTGGACCCTGGTCTCCTGAGGAACTTCAGACCTATATCTCTTCTGCCGGCACCTGCTAAGATGTTGGAGGCTCATCTGAACTGCCACCTATCCAACTTCCTGGATTCCTCGGGGTTCCTAGACGGGTCCCAAAATGGCTTTAGAAAGCTCCACAGCACGGAGTCTGCCCTGACTAAGTTTGCAGATAACATTCGCCGAAAAGTAGATCTGGGCCAAACCACCGTGCTAGTATTGTTGGACCTCACAGCGGCATTCAACACCCTGTCTCCCTCTACCTTAACATCTAGGTTAAGGGAGGCAGGGGTAACAGGGCTGGCCCTCAGTCTCCTGAACTCTTTTTTTACAGCAAAGAGAGCAGCGTGTGATGCTTGGAGATTTCCTCTCCCCTGCTAAGTCTCTGCAATGTGGGGTGCCACAGGGGTCGGCATTGAGCCCGACCCTGTTTAATATCTACGTGGCCCCCCTTGCGAGACTAGTAAGATCTCAGGGGATGGAGGGGGTGTCGTACGGTTTACTTATAGAAAAAATGAAAAATAAGACGTCACTTACAGAAATAATTGTATACTGAACAAGTGTGATATGACCAAAGTACCTGATGGCTAACTCACAAAAGACAAGTAGGGTGCAGCAGAGCACCTTCCCCTGTGAACCCACACCCCCACGATTCATTGCCTTGTTGCAGCCGGCCCGCAGGGTTGTAGGCTTTGCTATATGTACTGCACTTTTGAACAATAATAAATGTCTTAAAAAAGAAAAAAAAATGGAGGGGGTGTCGTACGCCGACGACACGCAGATTATGGTGTCCCTGACCCACTCTGTGAGTACTACCGCTTTCAACTTTAGGTCCTGCATGCAACTTGTTGCAGAGTAGATGATTCTCAACTCCCTAAAGTTGAACGGTGACAAAACAGAGGTCCTGGTCTTTGGCAAAGACCAGGACATGTGGTCTGGCGAGTGGTGGCCTTCATCCTTAGGCATCTGCCCCACTCCCACACAATCTGCCAGGAATCTAGGTGTCATCTTCGACACCTCGCTCTCTATGGAGCTTCAGGTTAACAGGACTGTGGCCACCTGTTGGGGCGTCATCAGGACCCTTAAAAGAATCCTTCACTATCTTTCCCCACAGGCACGCAAGCAGATTGTGATTGCTCTTGTTGGCTCAAGGCTTGATTATTGCAACTCACTTTATGCCGGGGCCAACACGGGTCTTCTGCAGCGCTTACAGGTCGTGCAGAATGCGGTGGCGCGATTTGTGCTGGCCCTTCCATGGCTGTCTTCCGCTACCACGGCAAGGAAGAGTCTCCACTGGCTCCCTATCACCTCCAGAGTATCTTTTAAACTCCTCTGCCTCACTTATAGTGCCCTCATGGCTGGCCCTGCCGACGCTCTTGGATCCCTGCTCACTCGGTATGTTCCGAGCAGATGTTTACGCTCTCTAGAGCTGAACCAACTGGTAGTCCCGCGCTCTAGGAAGGTAAGATGGGGGAGTAAGGCCTTTTCCATTCTAGCATCCCAATTATGGAACACACTTCCTCTGGAGATCAAATCACAGCCCTCATTGGATCTCTTTAGGAAAGCGTTCAAAGCTGGTGCTTCATTAAGGCCTATCAGTAAGCTTCTGTCACCTGGTGTTATCAGCTTTATATTGAGTTAGGCGCCTTGACGCCCACTGGGCTAAGTTGCACGTGTACAAATCCCACTTCATTCATTCATTCATTCATTGGTGCCACTTAAAGCAGCTGGCCCCGACGGGATACCGGGAGACCCGTTACGCGCTAGTCACATTGAGTGGGGGAAGATAATTTCGTCCCTACTCAATGCTATTAATAACGGAGCACCAGTCCCGGATTCTTGGAAAGGGGCGGAGGTCGTCCCAATTTTTAAAAAGGGGAGCCGGGACGACCCCACCAATTACCATTAAATCAGCCTTATTGATGTCACACAGATGGTGGCGGGTAAAGTGGTGTTGGGGCAGGTGCTCCAGTGGGAGGCCGATAACAACATTTTATCACACTACCAGGCTGGTTTCAGGCCTGACACTGGGACCATTGAACAGGCTTTTAGACTGTTGCTCATCTATTGGAAGGTGGTGGTACTGGGCAAAGGCAGTCTTTACTTAGCGTATATAGATCTAAAGACTGCCTTTGACCTAGTGCCCCGGGAGGGGCTGTGGGAGGTCCTGTCCGGACTGGGGTTGCCCCCGTATATCTTGTCCCTACTGGTGAGGCTTCATGCTGACAACTTTTCTCAGGTGCGGCGGGGCTCGAATGGCCAAAAAACAGATAGGATCACAGTGAATAGGGGCGTCAGCCAGGGTTGTGTGCTCGCTTCCACTCTATATTCACTTTATGTAAATGGAGTGGTTGAACAACTATTAACAAATCCATCAGATGCACCCTCCCTGGCGGGCAAGCGAATACTAACCCTGCTATTCGCTGATGACACTCTCCTCATCTCGAAGTCCCCCTTGGGCCTGCAGAGCCTCTTGGATAGCTTTCAGGCCTTTTGTACCCAAAGGGGATTGATTATTAACACTAACAAAACCAAGAATCTGGTTCAGAATCCGCCCAAAAAAATGGGACGACCTCCAGTATTGAATTCTGTACCCCTGGAGAGGGTTGCGGAATTCCACTATTTAGACATTCGGCTAACAAGCACCATGCAATGGAATTCGCACATCCAAAAGATGTTATTAAGCCATAAAAAGGTAGGGGGGCTCTCCTTAGAAAACAGCGCTCCTCATCAACAAAACCTATTGACCCGGTTATTGACATTTATAAAGCAAGAGGGGTTAGTGCGGCCCTGTACGGGGCAGAGTTGTGGGGCTTATGTAACACCGATGTACTAGTCAGATACGTGAAAAGATTCTTGAAGGATCTGATGACACTCCCCCAGAGCACCCCAAGCTTACCTTTGTTATTAGAAATGGGGTGCCGCTCGATCAAAGACTAAGCACAAATTCGCCCGCTGTTATTATGGGCCCGGTTATGGCGAGTGCCAAAGTTGGCTTCTTATGCTGAAGGTTTGAGGGAGGTCTTGTCTATGCACGGCTGGTTCAAAATTAAATGGTTGCAAAGGTGTAAAAATCCTGCTTGGGGAGTTAGGTTTGGGAGATGTTTAGGAATCTAGATCGTCTCCACCTAAAGCTGTTCCTAAGAAGCTGTACTGGAATTGGATCACCAATAAAAATTGTTCCGTGTCGAGGCATTGTAGATCCACCATCGAATTCCTGAGGGTTAAGGATGTGGCTGCTTGCGAACCATATCTAGACATCATCACGAACCCTGTAGATCGGGCCTTGTATTTTAAATTTAGAGTGGGGTCTCTACCAGTAGGCGAATTGATTGGGCGCTGGAAACCTCCTCAACAGACCTCAAGTCTTTGTCCGATTTGCATGACTCGGGTAGAGTTTGTCGCCCACTTATTATTCGAATGCCCGGCCTACGAAGTCCCGAGGCGTTGTTGGTTAAAACCAATATGTAGAGAACTTGGAACTCGTTATTATAGTGTGGCGCTACGTATCTTGATGTCAGACACTCGGACTTTGTTTGCATGTGCTGTGTCCAAATTTTTAGGATGGTCATGGTCCATCCCATTCAAAAGGCTTTCTTTATCAATTTAATGATTGTTTTTCATATATATATATATATATATATATATATATATATATATATATATATATATATATATATATATATATATATATATATATATATTGTTATCTTAAGTCAGTTTGTACTCCACCAAGTATTTTGTATTTATTGTGGATTTTAAATGTGTTGTAAAATGCTTTTAAAATATTTTTTTATCGAAATAAAGCCTTTAAACTTGAACTTGAACAGCATAAAAACCCTGATGAACAAATGTCCTTCCTCGTAAGTGACATCTTCAGCCACACACAAAAAAGGCTTATACTGGAGGGAAAGCTGGGATAGCCAGATAAAACATCCAGGAACTTAAAATCCTGAGAACAAGCATAAGAGCACTTCACATTTTGCACCCAAACTGCGTCCGGCTCTTGACAGTGGACGGAGACATCGGCTACTATAGGAGCCGGAGGGACCACAAAGGTAACTACGGGCTGCCGCAGGGCTTAAACATGCTTACTTCAAGGCAGCCAGCCCACCAGTTCTCTCTTGGGTGGTGGTCCTCTCTTTGGGGACATATTGGGAGACAGCCTTGGCGATCCATGATTCTTTTCCTACTGCCTAGAATCCTCTGGAGAGGATTTCCGGGATAGGAAATACTGCCTGTTCCAAGATGGTACCTTGTCCATTCTTTCCAATGGGATGTTTCCAATACAACATGGTGTTCTAACTTCCTGTGATGTAATTTCTGTCCCGGACCTATATAAGGAAGGATTTTCCATTCTCTCCTGCAATACAAGGCTCCAACTTCCCTGTGGTGTGTTCCAGCACTCTAATAAAAGAGAGAGGGACCCAATACCAAAGGGATGGGGTACCAACTACTAACTTTATGTCAAAAAAAGAAATTCCCGTTGGGCACCTTAATGTGAGCACCAATTCATACAGACCAAATAGTTACCAATTATTCATACATAAAGACCTATCACTCGGAGCAATGCAGTAAGTAACACAAACTCTGCAAAAACAAATACATTCAGTGTGTACAGTTTATTCATATATATAAAAGCAATTAAAAACACGTTAAAAAAGTATATAAAACATAGGGAACACAGACAATATAAAAAGGAACAAATCATATACATTAATTCATCCAATCCTTTTCCTAAAGTTAAGGAGGTACACATGAGGTATATTCAGCAACAATCAGAATACTCCTCAATCAATGAGTATTGTACTTCTCCCTTAGTTCCTCAACGCGTTTCGACGGACAGTTAGCATATAGCCGCCTTCATCAGGAAAATATTATTAGCTGTATTCCCAAAATTTCTTAAAAGGAAACCCGCCTTCTAGATGGGGGAGTAACACTTCCTTCCTCCTGAACAACTTTGTGTATTAAAACGTTGTCGATGTCTGCATGGACCACAGCTTGAACAATCCCTGTTTTGTTTCTTGTTATCATTCACACGAGTCAAATGATTCTTAATGAGCAGTTTTAGAGAACGGTCCTTTAGATTCCGTTATTGTTAGGTTTGAGTGGCACGCGGTAAACAACCCAAGGTTGTAGGCGCCGTACACATTTTAATACTTGTAGCGCAAATTCCCTTGTTTATATAGCGCATTAAGGGCCAGTATTTTCAGTCTCAGTCTTCAGTCGTTCCGGTCGTCTTCTTCATTGAAGAAGACGACCGGAACGGCACGCGGAACGTTCGTTATACTTTCACCTAAGAGGCTGGACACATAAAGAGACTGAAAATACTGGCCCTTAATGCGCTATATAAACAAGGGAATTTGCGCTACAAGTATTGAAAGGTGTACGGCGCCTACGACCTTGGGTTGTTTACCGCGTGCCACTCGAACCTAACAATAACGGAATCTAAAGGACCGTTCTCTAAAACTGCTCAATAAGAATCATTTGACTCGTGTGAATGATAACAAGAAACAAAACAGGGATTGTTCAAGCTGTGGTCCATGCAGACATCGACAGCGTTTTAATACACAAAGTTGTTCAGGAGCAAGGAAGTGTTAATCCCCCACCTAGAAGGCGGGTTTCCTTTTAAGAAATTTTGGGAATACAGCTAATAATATTTTCCTGATAAAGGCGGCTATATGCTAACTGTCCGTCGAAACGCGTTGAGAAACTAAGGGAGAAGTACCATTACAGTGGATAAATGCTACCTGGTTCTGCTCACTACTGCTGTCTGAGAAGATGTAGGCATGCGCATTTATCTGGCATGTGTTTGAAGAACGTGCCCCTCACAGTGAAGTGTGGTCTCCTGCCTCAGCTGTGCGCCGCCTGAAATCACAGACCCGAGCGGACAGCCGTCTGTCTCCGGACAACCAGGAACCATTGTGCTGGTGGAGCACACGCCAGGTCCCCTCACTGCTTCGCGAGCACAGACCTCTCTTGACGTGTAAGGAGCTGAGGGGCTGCTGAGGGTCAGCTTTGTCCCCTTACTGGTCGCCACATCGGTGGCTGGCTGTGCTTGCAGCACCGGCTGTGAAAGGAACGAGGTCGGTCCTCAGAAGGAGATGCTGAGGGCTGTCTGAATCACAGCTGCTTTGAGGAGCGTATGCTGGGATATGTAGTGAGGTACAACTGCTGTAGGGTGCGCAGCTCGCGTAATTAGATGCTTAACATGCTGTCCAGAGCAGTTAGCTGCACATTATTGAAGCGGGTTTTCTCAAGTGATTTGTCTGCTAATCTTCTATAGTCCTTCGAATAGAATATCTCAGTGCCTATATTCAACCATAAATCCAAGCAGAGGCTTTTTTTCTTTCATGGACATGTCTACTTGATTATCTGAATAAGAAAAAATGGTTCGCCCCCACTGACACCTGGAGTCTGCTTCATGAAAAACATAAAAAGTCTAAATCATAACCTTGATAAAATAGGTACATATATTTTGAAGTTCTATTTAGAGGAAATACTTCATTATACACAGATTGGGCAGAAGGGTTTGGCCAAGGTCTCTCCAAGTCTTCTATATTTAAGAAAATTCCCCAATTTTGTTTCATTAGTGTATTATGCCTGTATGTATGTGGTATTAATACAGCACAAACTTAGCCAAATGTCTGCAGACCTCTGTACAGGGCCAAAGCCAAAGACTCAGTCAACATTTGATAGGAGGGGTAGATGGTTGGTGGTCTGTTACTGCATGACGATGTAGTGTGCGGGCTGTCCAGATGGATATGGGGATATTGTTCCAAATCCTTGGTGCATTACCAGTTTTTCATTCCACACCTAAGTATAACATACATGAGCCCTGGTGCCACTTCATCTGCTGCACTACTGATAGCTATGCCCGTGGCATGAATTGATGAACAGAACCATTGTACAGTGTGGGGTACCTATTGACATTAAAAAAATGGACTGATGTTACTTGGGGAGGGGCGAGGTTGGTATATTCACCTATACGCAGGAGTAAATGTATATAGCAGTCTCAGGGCACAAAGGGAGCAGGCATGGAGGGAAGGGGCAGTCTCAGGGCACAAAGGGAGAAGGCATGGAGGGAAGGGGCAGTCTCAGGGCACGAAGGGAGCAGGCATGGATTGAAGGGGAGTCTCAGGGCACGAAGGGGGCAGACATGGAGGGAAGGGGCAGTCTCAGGGCACAAAGGGAGGAGGCATGGAGGAAAGGGGCTGTCTCAGGGCACGAAGGGAGCAGGCATGGAGGAAAGGGGCAGTCTCAGGGCACAAAGGGAGAAGGCATGGAGGGAAGGGGCAGTCTCATGGCACAAAGGGAGCAGGCATGGATAGAAGGGGGAGTCTCAGGGCACAAAGGGAGAAGGCATGGAGGGAAGGGGCAGTCTCAGGGCACAAAGGGAGCAGGCATGGAGGAAAGGGGCAGTCTCAGGGCACGAAGGGAGCAGGCATGGATAGAAGGGGGAGTCTCAGGGCACAAAGGGAGGAGGCATGGAGGGAAGGGGCAGTCTCAGGGCACAAAGGGAGGAGGCATGGAGGGAAGGGGCTGTCTCAGGGCACGAAGGGAGCAGGCATGGAGGAAAGGGGCAGTCTCAGGGCACAAAGGGAGAAGGCATGGAGGGAAGGGGCAGTCTCATGGCATGAAGGGAGCAGGCATGGATAGAAGGGGGAGTCTCAGGGCACAAAGGGAGCAGGCATGGAGGGAAGGGGCAGTCTCAGGGCACGAAGGGAGCAGGCATGGTTAGATGGGGGAGACTCAGGGCACAAAGGGAGCAGGCATGGAGGGAAGGGGCAGTCTCAGGGCACGAAGGGAGCAGGCATGGATAGAAGGGGGAGTCTCAGGGCACAAAGGGAGGAGGCATGGAGGGAAGGGTCAGTCTCAGGGCACGAAGGGAGCAGGCATGGATAGAAGGGGGAGTCTCAGGGCACGAAGAAAGGAGGCATGGAGGCAAGGGGCAGTCTGAGGGCGTGGGGACAGGCATGGACAGAGGGGGCAGTCAGAGTGCAACAGGAAGTACTCCCGAGGTCGGGCTCTCATCCCCACCCACGCGTCCACCGGTAAAAAAATGGGGGGGAGCCACGGCCAACTGCGAATTAGGGCAAGGGAGCCACGGGTCAAAAAAGTTTGGGAACCACTGCTCTGAGTGATAGGTCTTTATGTATGAATAATTGGTGTCTATTTGGTCTGTATGAATTGGTGTGTTCCAGCACTCCCGTCTTTCTGTGGCTCCTTCAGGAAACTTCAGTCTTTGCCCGTTAATTTCCACTATATCCCCAGGCACTCCAGTGCTCCAGACTTTCCTTGGCTCCTTCTGGAATCTCTAGGCATCTCCTTTTGGCTGGGTCTTCAGACTAGTTTCTTTCCTCGAAGTTCCAACTTCGCTCAGAAGGCATTTTGGATGTTTTTTGCCCTCTTTTTTTTTCATCCTTACTGGGGATGATGATTCTCAAAGGCACTGTCTGCCTCAGAGCTTTCTGTGTTGGCAGCAACGTGGATACTGGAAGGGGTTAGCCCTACCTCTGGCAGTCAAGAACTGTGAAAACTAGGGTTTCCGGTCATACTCGGAGCCTAAGACTTTGCACCAGATGTCTGTTCCACGACATTTTGCAAAGACAAAGGTCGAGTCTTATACCCTAACACATGCAACCAGATCCAGTGCAGTTCTAAGCAGTTCTGGTGGACCAAGCACAAGCCCTTACAACAAGCTTTTACATCTAGAGCCTCAGATGTGACAATGGTCTCATCAACCATTCAACAGTTTTCTGTAGACTCAAATAAATAAACGATTTCTTGATTCTTTGACAGTATTCTTTCCCTATCACCCTGCTCTGTTTTCACAAGATCTGGCTTAGGTGGGATATTTGAACAGTGCCTTGTCCAGACCAGCACTAGCTTAGGTGACCCTGTTGGTGTCTTCAGAAGATTCCAGCCTCTCCAACTATGCCACCTTCTTGACTGCCTTTAAGGACATGTTTGAAAGACCAGATGTGAAATATTCAGAGGAAGAATCTCTGTGTGAAGCCCCACAGGAAAATCAGAATGTTTTAACATAAATAACCGGCTCATTCATCAATTGGCAGCCAAAAAGACTTTGGCCAAAGAAACACTGATAACCCTCTACGTAGAGGCTTCAAGGAGGAAATAAAGGATGAACTTGTCCACTTAGCTCGATCAGACTCCTTATCTGCCTTGATTGATAATGTTTTTCAGATCGCACACTGCCTGCCCGAGCATAAGGAAGAACGGCAAATGGTTCGTCTTTCTTCCTGCCTTGGTTAACCTCAAATTCCATGTCAGAGGGTAGAGGTTCCTTCTGAAGAGTTCTCATCTTCAAATCCCAATGAAGAACCTATGCAGAAAAGCCTTGCCTGGGGCCTTCGTTCTGAGGCTGAAAGAGAAACTCGCCGGAAGAAAAGCCTGTATATGTATTGTGGATCACCTGAACATCTGATACCTAATTGTCTAGCTTGTCCTTCGAGGCCTTAGGGAAGCACCAGGTCCCAGCCTTTATGAAAGGGAGAAGGACAAGAATATCTCGAGCCCCTTTTGTTGGAGTGTCGGGTGGTACTCTAGTTCCACTTTTTCTGTTACCAGGGTTTTGGGTCTTCCTGATGGCAAGAGTGGTGCAAGTGGCCTGTACATAGATGAGGGATGGTCCAGGAACAAGATTGTACCTAGGATTGCTTAGGAGTCCCGGAAACAGCTCCAGATCACCAATGGCACCCCCTTAAGCTCTGGGCCAATCAAGGCGATGACTGTACCAGTAAGAATGACGTTTGAAAAGCATAAGGAAACTGCAATTCTGGGCATTCCTTAGTTGACTCGCCATAACCTATATATCAATTGGGAAACCAGAACTATATCCTTATCTTTACAACTGTATCATCACAATTGCTATTTATCAGATGATTACTTGACTCCTATGGAAATGGTTTTAGCATAAGACTCTGGAATTATAAACCTTTTCCAAATGACAGCTCAATACTGCTCTTTTTCTGACCTCTTTAAAAAACGAACATAAATATCCATGCCTCCTCGTCAAGAGTTTGATTGTGCTACTCCTATTGAGCCTTCAGCAACTGTTCCTTTTGATCTCTGATAGAATATCGGAAACAAAAATATAGCAAGTGCAAATAGGTAAGTATAGATTTACTATTCTTAACTCCACATCTACGGACCTTGAAGATATGTATGTCATCAAGGTACATATATGTGGCGTTATATATAGTAAAACTTTACTTACCTTTAGAAACTTACCTTCACGATAATTTTGTCCTTGATATTCTTGACATGGTATTTTGTCCACACTATATTTTTTCTCCGATATTTTGTCTGAACACTATTCCTTTTGGAAGGGTATATTTTCTATCTGAATCTGAAAAAGAAACTGAAGGCCATATCTGTAAGAAAACCTACAAACCACCTAAAACCTGCTTCATTTTTTGGGCTAAGGCGTCCCTCTTCTGTGCTCCTGAAAAAAATCCATTGAGCTGAGACCATGCATTGATTTTAGAGGCTTGAACAAGGTCACCATAAAGTACAGATTTCGCTTCCATTAATCAAGGACATCTTACAATCAAGAAGGAGTGCTAAAACATTCACCAAACTAGATCTTCAAGTGGCATACCACCTTCTCCGGATAAAGGAAGGAGACAAATGTAAGGCAGCCTTTGCGACTACATTAGGTCACTTTCAATATCGGGTTATGCCCTTCAGCCTAAGCAAAACAACATCCATATGACAGTATTTTATGGATCACTTTTTCTCAGACATGCTCAATCAATTTGTCATAGTGTACCTTGAGGATATTCTTTTCTTTTTCAAAAGATCCTCAGTTGCATCACAAGCATGTCAGACAAGTGCTAGCTAGGCTGTGCCAAATGTAACTATATTGCAAGTTTGAAAATTGTGAATTTGACTGGTCTGAAGTTGATTGCTTAGGTTTACGCATAAGTAGTACTGGAATTTCCATGGATACATGAAAGATTTCAGCCATTCTGGATTGGCCGTCTCCTACAAGTGTCAATGGAACCCAATGCTTTCTTTGTCTAGCCAATATCTACCATAAGTTCATCGACAATTTTGCCCAGTTAACCAGCAACATTGCTTGTATTCTTAACCCCTTCGCTGCGGGGTGTTCCCGCCGCTTGTGCGGAAAGGGGGGGGGGGCGCAGCGCCCCCATGCTAGTGACGAGCTGAGCTCGTCATGAGGCACAGCGGAGCTGCCCTCATGACGAGCTGAGCTCGTCAAGGCCGCACCCGTTTTTAGAACGTTCAGCACAGCGGAGAAATTAGCCCCGTGTGCGAACGTTCCAAAGGCTGTGACGAGCTCAGCTCGTCATGAGTACAGCTCAACTGTACTCCATGACGAACAGAGCTCGTCACCAGCATGGATGAGGTTAAAAAAGACCTGCTCAGCCATGGCTTTTAATGAGGAAGCCCTCTAGTTTCTAAAATTAGCCTTTACTTAAGCTCCCATCTTACTTCACTCTGATCCAACTAAATAGTTAATTGTTGAGACTGGCGTCCCTGACTGAGCTATTGTAGCAGTTTTTCTTAAGCTCGAAGAAGACAATGCCTTAGAACATCCTATATTCTATCTCTCCCATAGATTGTTAGATTCTGTCACGTTCTAATCTAGGACCCTGATCAACCCTATGACCTTTATGCCCCTATACGGCTATAATCCATTTATTCCCCTATATTGGCATAACCGATCAAATGCAATATTCAGAAACTCGTCTCTGACCTCACACGAACAGAGCCACATTTCAGAATCGCTTCCTCTGCAACTTCCTTTGCAGCTCATTAGTGCAAATGACACAGCAGAAGCTACTATCTAAGATTCCTAGATTAACACTCCGAGTTCTTCAACAAGATAAAAACTCAGCAACCTGGGAAAGCCCCGCTTGCTATGTTTTGATTAGTAATAGAACTCTAATGAGCACTGAGAGACAATCACTTCCTAGTGACATCTTTATTGACGTCTTATGTCCAAAAACTTACGTCAAACAAGGCACCTTTCAGGTATAAATATTACCAACGTTGCCTTGAGCAAATGCTAGCTGCCTCATAGACATCGCTGCCGTTATCGCTGCTGATGCTATCGCTGCGAACGAGCGAACGATGGTGTGGTGAACAGAGGAGCTGAACAGCCGTCCCTTGCAGAGCCCAGCAGATGCAACCAGCCCACGGACGCTGCCCCTCCTCCTCCTCTTTGACGCGCTGAGAAAGACGCTGTCTTTTCTCCTGCTGAGAAAATCCAGCTCCGGCGTTTCCAGCCCACTCTTGCGAGTGACTGGGATATCAAGTCCCTGGAAGGAGATACCAGACCTCCAACATTCTATTTCAGAGGTATGGTGTTGACTAAACCCTTAGAGAGAATTCTTGAAGCAAACCTTGGCAAAACTAACTTAACTTAAGCTACTTACTCCCTTCCACGTGTTAGGCTTAGGTCAGGTACACTGGGGTAGGCATAGTTAGAAGCACCAGTTGAGTACGTTAGTCAAATGTATATATGAATGTATATATGTTTTATTCATTTTAAACCATTGTATGGCTAAGAAACCATATCAATGCTTTTACAGTATTATTTCGCAATACTCATTTTACTGTACGCGCTTTTTATAATAACTAGTCTTGCAATTGTGGCAATTCATTTCTCTTCTACGAGAAGAAAGACTGTTCAATAAATAATACTTTTTATTGAAAACGCCCGTCTCTCTATTCTCTACATATTGTGAAAGTAATCTGCACAACAACTGACTGAGTAAAATAACTGTCTATTGTTTCACACGACTCTAGAGATTGACTCTTATCTGAGGAGCAAAGTTGTCATGTTGCACGGTTGTTGGAAAACTGAATCCCTTCTTGGCTGTGCCAGGGAAGCTGATCACTTCCTATTCAGTCAAGAAAGTTTCCAGTGACCTCTGAGATAGTTGGTAACAAACCCAATTAAGTTTAGCATAGTCAGTAGAGGCCTGGAAGATCCGCACTTCTACGTCGATACTACTGTTTACGTTATTCCAATGCGCAGGGCCTATAGGGAAAATAGGAACTACACTACATGGCGCCCAAACGTTTGGTAAGGCGATAAACTAACGCAAGACGTTAGAGTAACTCAGTCGTGCATTTTTCACACAGACCCCTTTCTCCCGTAAATACTCCAATAGACGTCTGGAGTGGGTGAAAGGTTAAAATCCGCCCGACCTTAGTAGGAAGAGATTCCTATGTAAAGCTCTGGTTTATTCAACGTTGAAGGATACAGTGTTCCAAAATATTGTGCACCTAATCTTTGTCTCCTTGGAGACCTGCTCTGCAAACCATTTCTACAATGCCAGGAGAAAACGGGACCGTTGAAACCGCAGTAGATGCAAATCAACGGGACGCCGGTACTACTGAACCGGGTGCAATAATTATCCCGGCACATTTAAGAAAATCTATTACGTCAAAACTTATAGAAAATGGACTGACCACACAAGGTGTCACAGTCGTCTTCGTGATAGAGGCACACGAATATCGGCAGACAGAGGTATTCTATTCATGGATAAAATTTCCAGCCGCAACACATGAGTTCCACTATTATAAAATAGAGGATCCACCGGGAGAGTACGCTCCTTTCGAGGAGATTGAAATCCCATTAAAATTCCAAGAGCACCTGCTCTGGTTTAATGGCGCCCTAAAACACAATGATCATATTACCAGGCTCGGTCCACTAGGTAGACCAGGAGCAACGTGGCCGGTTCTAGCCAGCTACACACCACATCCGGACATTGATAAAATGTCTAGAGAAGAACTTTTAGCACAGCTAAAAACATTAATTAAAATACATAGGCAATTAGTCCAATATGTAATGCGGACTGCTACAGTCCAAACAGCTGTTAATGTACCACAGCTGACCCCTCATCAGGGGAACACAAATAAAATTACACCACAGAACATACAGTCATGTCTTGGTAAAACACCCATAAAACGGGAACAAATTCCTTTCTGGTTAGCGCAGAAAATTACTCAAATAGAGGCAGTATTTCCGAATACTACCCCTATTGAGAAACACAGAATCTTGACCATCTGCCTTCCAATGGGGGTCGCACCACACGTGGAGGACTGTGACACTTGGGGTACAGTCTTTGCTTCCATTTACACAAAAACACATGGTGTTCCGTCTATGGCGGTAATACCAGATGTGCTAAAACAGATTCAAAATGAATTCCGGTCCAGAACCTGCTTTAACTCTTGGTATGAAATTAATGAAAGACTTCAAGCAGGTCTCGGCTATATTATTAGCCAATATAAAAGGAGAAGCAGCATCTGTGGCGATTCGCCAGAAGTTGAAGGAAACAGATATATCAGATCAACCAATTGAGCTTGCCAGAATCATAGAAAAATGCTATGAAGAATTAGGTAGAGACAGCTTGGGTGGAAAACCAGTAAAGCCCCAACTGCTCGAAAATCCTGAAAAATTATTTATTAAAAATAATTCAAACACTCCTAAAAAGAGCTGGGATGGAAATAAACAATACACTCCCAAACAAAAAGCTTTCCAGTCCAGAGGAAGGTCTCCTCGACGGAGGGAAAGAACTCCGACTCGAGAACACCAGTCTCCCCAGAGGTAGCCCTCTGAGAAAAGATACAACCTTAGAAATAGGGATAATTTGAAGAAGCCTGATAGATATCAAAGTATTGATACACGTCCCTCTCGATCTTTTTCGCAGAAATCGGAAAGAAGAGGACGGTCAGAACCAGGAGAGCACACCAAGTCCAAAGACAAGGAACCTGCTCAGAGTAAAAAATCTCAATTTCCAAAAAAGAAGGTAGCCAGTATTAGAGTAATCGAACATGCCGAGAATACTGAGGACACAGTTGAAAAACGGGGAGTGGGCACAGACAATGCTAGACAGTGCAGCAGAAATCACTATAGCCCGCAAGATCCTGATGAGCCATCTAGAGACAGTGGACATGAATGAATACATTCAGGTTGAAACTGCCGACACCAGACTTAGCGAGCCCCATAAGATATACGAAATAACATTGCGTATAGAGGGTGATAAGACTAGGAAAATAAGGGGTCTATTTTGGGATAAACTCTCAAAAGGCTATGACATTCTGTTAGCTGAAAAAGATTGGCCCCCAGAGTTTGTCAGGGAGTGCCCTTGTGGCGAAGAAATGATTATGCCTGCCTTCTCGAATCACATTCCGATTCACAAAAAATATACTTATGCAAGGAAATGGGCAGTAGCCCAGGCACCAGCATTATATAAAAATCATGTAGGATGGGATGAGGACTCTCCTCCTCACAATATCCAGTTAAAAAGTCAACCTACTGCACAAAGGCAGTATCCCATTAAGCAAGAAGCTAAAAAACAAGTCAGGGAGATTTTAGATCAACTTGAATACCAGGGGGTGATTGAAACATGCACCTCTCAAATGAACAATCCTTTGGTTCCTGTCTCCAAGCCAGGCAATTCGTATCGTCGAGTTTTGGACTACAGACACCTTAATGCATGTTGCAAAACTTTTGCAGTACAAAATTCGCATAGTGCTGCACTAATGAATAACATAGTTAGGAAAAATATAAAACAACATTAGACATATCTAATGGTTTTTTTAATCAAAACATTGCACCAGAAAGCAGATACTTGACCGCTTTCTCAGTAATGGGGTCACAGAAAGATTTCGGTAGGCTCCCACAGGGATTCAAGAACAGCCCAGGACTATTCTCAGCTAGAGTAACAGAGTTACTACAAATGTATGATGATGAGGCATTATCTTACGTAGATGATATCTATCTCAGAGACGACGACTTGGATACTCACTTGAAAAGAGTGAACACCATTATACTTGGGTTCGCAGCAGAGGGTTACAAATTCAACTTTAAAAAGTCCCGAATTGCCCATCGGACAGTATTATTTTTAGGATACGAATTATCAAGTGAAGGAAAAAGCCTAGCGGACAACTTCTTAGAGAAGTGCGCTATACTCCAAGCACCAAAAACGCTGAAGAATTTACAATCGATTCTAGGCTTCCTGAATTTCGGTATAAATTACATTCTAAATTACTCAGAGAGGGTTAAACCTCTCTACGAACTAATTAAACCTGATTTTAAACAAATCACCTGGACTCAAAAACACACAGAAATTTTGAGATCACTGCAAACAGACATGTTAGCAAAAACAAAATTAGATACATGTGACAACACACGCAATCTTGTAATCCGAGTTATCCCAGGAGGATGCGGATTCACGTACCTGACCTCTAATGAGGGAGAAAAGGTACCAATTTCAATTAAATCTCACTTGTACACACAAGCGGAAAAAACATTCAGTCACACAGAAAATACTGTAAAAGCAGTGCAAACTGCAATAGCAAATGAACGAGAACTAGCACACGGCAAAAGGATTAATATCCTCACAGCGGTATCCGCGTTCGAGGCTCTATTCAGCCCAGTAAACTTGCCTACAGTGTCACTGGATCCGAAATGGATACAGTGTGTAGATTCTCTTGGAGCGGAAGATGTGAAATACTATTTCGCCCCGCAATTCAAAAAACTGAATGATTTAGAATATGAAGAAGAATATCCTCTGCCAATCGAACTTCTGCCTCTGCCACAGTACGCCTGTATAATCTATACAGATAGATTTGTACAGCATTTCAACGTAGAGAACAAATCCTACGATGCAGCCTGTGCGATTGTTAAAGGTCGCTGGCTGTGCGGTAAATTCAGACCGAAAATAACAAAAACTGAATCAGTTAAATACTGTTCGGTTCAGAGAGCTGAAATCAGATGTTTAAAGATGGCGCTTGAAAATGCAGAACGTGAATTCCCGACACTTATCGTGTGCGATTCTCATTTTTGCGTCAACTCTTACAATAATAAGTTGCAGAGCAGGATTGAAAACGATTACAAAGATGACACAGGTGCCACAATAAAGCATAAATTGCTCTGGAAACAGGTAGCTCTTTTACAGAAAGAACTACAAAAGACTCACGTGATACACGCACAGAGTCTTCAACGTGATGGCGTTCACGTTGCAGGGGATTCATTGGCTAATACAGCCACAGCGGAAGCAACTAAACCGGCTTCTGTAGCCACAAAAAAGCGTTCAGAAAAATACATAGACGGGGAAACCATGCTGGCAGTCAAAACGTCCTTAAAAGGCGACTGTGCAGCACTACCCGTGAACTATCCACTCAATTATGCATACGTAATCGATGCAAACTCCGTTCCTTTTGCTCGAATCCCTGGAGTGGGGGATAGGGTAATTCCAAACATGAAACGGAGAGGTTTCCTATTACAGGAGGCACATATGGGGTTGGGTCTAAGACACCAAACAATCAGGGACTCTCTGACTGAATTGCAATCAGAGTACTGGTGGCCGGAAATGAATGAAGGTATTCATGTCTTTGCAAAAAACTGTGAAAACTGCAACAGAGATCGCAGTGGAGAACCGGCCAGTGTAGTGTCAGAAACCCAAATAAAAAGCATAAGGCGATCTATCCGCGCAATCAAACAAGAAAAACGCGTCCCATTGTACATCATAAAGGCTAAACACACTTAAAAAATGTGGCCCCAGCGCTCGGCTGACGCCAGAACGGTTATAAAAGATCTGCGAGTCTTTATCGGCACATACGCAATTGCCATGTTCCATTCTGACCAGGGTCCTGCTTTCAGCTCTCGAGCTTATAAGGAGGCCATGGCCAGCATGGGAGTTGGGTTGCGGTATTCTTGTCCGTCACACCCCGAAGGGAACAGTGTGGTAGAAAGAAAAAACCGGGACATAAAGCAATCTATAACAGCGAAAGTATTAGGTTCGGGTGCTGGGTGGGTCAAACATTTAATAAGTGTCCAGTTAAGTCTTAACAACTTGCCAAGAAATTCTCTAAAAGGTTTCAGCCCATATGAACTATTGTTCGGAACTAGAATGCGAATTCAGGACTTAGATAGTCAGGTATCAGTGGTAGACGATAAGAAAACAGACTTTGACATCAAAGACCGTTTGGCTGTTTTACAGGACTTGAATGAAACAAGAAAATCGTTAAGCAACTTAAAGTTAAAGCAACAGCCAGCTACCACTGACGAGGCACCACCAGCACCAGCCCCAGCAAGGCCTGTCTGGATTCCAAAGATTGGGGATCTAGACAAAGACAAAATAGAGGGGAAGAAGGAATTTGGGCCTTCTTACAGAAAAGCAGTACCTGTCTTAGCAATCAACGGAACAAGATCAGTAGTACTACCGCCCCTTGCTGGTAAAAAGGAGAACAGAGTTGTATCAATCGACCTGGTGAAACCACAAGCATGTGGCCTATAATCAACAGTAGGCCCAGTGGACTCCCAAGAAACAACAGAATACCCAAACTTGCAACAATCAAAGAGGTTCAAACTGAAAGACTAATCACATTCGATCAGCCTGCAGTGCACAGAGAGGGACTATACAATAATGCCATGGAACTCGTGCCTCTTGAAACACAGATTGAAACATTTCTTCAAGAAACACCAGTCTACAACGATGTGGCATCAGAATGTGCTACCGAAAGACAAATTGAAAGAACAATCCCAACAATTGACAGAACTGCCTCTGGCTACTTCATCAACTTCGATAACTTTTCCGAGTATCAAAGCAACCCCGAAGTGATGCCAGAAATAAAAAAGACTTTTAAAGAAAAAGCAGCGGAACTCTTTCATCAACTGAAGGAAATTTACCTTATTTCTCCATGGTTAGAGTTCTGGTTTGGACTAGCTGTATTTTTCCTCCTGCTTTGGCTCATCATGGTACTTTGTTTGAGAAAATTCATTGAGGGAAAATATAGTACAAGGGACACAGCAAGTCAGAACATCAACTTAGTCCTCAAAGCACACAGATCATCCCACGTGAAGAAAAGAGAACTGTCAACAGTAAATGTCACAGCCATTCCAATACCCGTGGGGTAGTATGGGAAAAAACTGACTATGAAATCTATGGTCCGGTCGAAATCCTTAAGTATCCTCATCAACTCAAGGTTTCCTTAAGTGACTTTGTAAAACCTAGTACATTCTCTGATGATTGGGACTTTGAAAGTATTAATAATATGATGTCTGATTTAGTAATGTCAGCTAGATTCACAGATCATGATTATTTGCAAGGTTCGTCTAGTTATGAACAGATGTTCTGCTTCACACATTATGGTGATCATTATTTGCATAAGTCTGCACAACCTAGAAATGTTTTTAAGTATAATCAATGGGAACATTGTGCTACACCACCTAAAAGCAGTTCTAAAACATTCTATGAGAAATTCCAGTACTTCTCAGGGTTTAACACCAGTGATGCAGAAACGTTTTATTATAAACTGTTAGATAAAGCAGGATTGAAAACAATGTTGACAAATACTAAATTGATATATTCAGAAGCATTTTTTGAAAAAATGATGACATTTGGTTTTGATTATTGGAAAAATAACATTGAAACAAAAACCATCTGGGATACAAAAGAGTGTCAGGTACAAAGCCTAGAAGCATTATTCAGAGCCTGCATGATCCCAGAACAAATGATGTTTTTAAATGACACAATTCACCAAACATCCTGTCTTGGCCTAGCTAAGATTAAAGACCTTAACAAACCGTCTATTCCAAAGCCAATACCTGAGAATACAACAACAGTTATTGAGATAGACGTAACTAAAATATTACATTTAAACAGAACACATCCTGATTGGAAAAAGTGGTTAATATGGCCTACTGACACAAACAACTGTCAAGATAGATTCCTGAATAAAACACAGGGGTTAAAAATGACCAGACAAGACCCTAGATTCTCCCAGAAACAACATGCAGTGTAGGGAAACTCTGCCTCGAATGGCTAGGATCATCCACACTGGCAGAAATTAAGCAACACTTGTCTTTACTTAAAGATGGTGCTGATTTGCGCGATTTTATTATGGGACCACGCAAACAGCGTCAAAAGCGTTTCATAGTGACCAGTGTCTATGCGGGATACAACGAGGCTTGGAAAGTCACCAAATTGAAACAGCTGAAAAAATACGAGAAATTGATCGTATTAATTTGGAAAAATCACTTTCTGTAGTGGACAATGGGTTAATGACTCTGTCCTCCAGAATATATTCACTGGACAGCATTGTATCATCTGCCTTTGATATAATAAACAAAGACTTGCTAATGTTACAGCATGGCGAGTCACAATTGCGTTCTATTGTACAGTTAGTCTGGACGCTGCAAAATCTTCGTTCAGGCTATGTGCCTTGGCGTTTAATCAACACAACGTCATTGTTTTCCATTTTTAACCTTACTGATAAACAAATCAGCTTGGCACAGAAAGGAGCAGACTATACAATCCTGAGCATCGAAAAACTTGAGAGATTACCCTTGACAATGTCAGAAAGTCCCGTCATTGAATGGATAATACACGGGATTATCACAATTCCGATAACAACTTTCCAATTTAAAAAAATTGCCTTGAATACATACCTACTGGCCAGTATGAACGATTGGGTAAAGGATACGTTAAGTCAGCATGGAAATTACCATACACACATTCATGCTACAGTGACAGCAACAAAAATGTATTTCTTAGTGGTGAAAACTGTAAACATTCACTAAGCGGTATACTTTTGTGCCAGGGTATTAATTTACACGGAGCCTGTGAAGGAAATTCTAACAACCTTTCAGGCCACCAACATGTCACGGATGTATGACGTTAGAACGCATACATTGACAACGCGTACCTTTACAACGCGTTCGTAACAACGAAAGTTGTTACCACGCATTGCGCTGGGGGGCGCAAAATTGATTAATTTAATTTACTATTCCAACACCAGTCCCCCTGAATAGTAGGGATGGTGTTGGGATAGTAAATTAAATCATTTACTATCCTTGAGCGCCCCCCAGTGCAATGCGTGGTAACAACTTTCGTTGTTACGCCCGCGTTGTAAAGGTATTCCGTGGTAATGCTTGCGTTCTAAACGCTGCATACCACATGTCACACCTGCAACGCAGATAGAGCCTTTCTTTATGCAACTCCCAAATGGGAGTTACATTCTAATAACGGATCACAGCTGTTGTGGGCTTTTGCCAGGGAAAGCCTATCTCCTAAGCGTAACTTCCATGGTCAAATGCTGTATGCAAGCATTGTTTCCGAGCGGCCCTGGAGACATAGAGACTCCCATTTGGCCTCGTTTGAATTTCTCTTCTATACAAATTGATACTTTAAGCAAAATGAAGTCTGTGCTTTTGCAGACAACAGTGCCCATCACGTCATCAAGAGAAACGTATGATCTCCTAATTGCAAGGACGGCTACGGAGATACATGACCTTTTATCAACAAATTGCCCCGTGCATTTCACAGAAATGCTTAGCCAAATTCTTAACATGTCTAGTGCCATAGGCATCCCAGGCATATTTAAGACGATTTTTACGGGACTGCTAACACCATTCAAAGCAATTCTGGGAATCATTCCTAATTTTGTCCATTCAGTCTTTGGTGGCATACACCTATTTTTGGGACTTGTAGCAGGCATTTTATTTTTGACCCTCCTGCTTCGATATGGCAAGCCACAGCTCAGACATGACTCCTACAAGAATGGAAGAAACGATCCTAGCAATACGCTACCGGGACAGAATAACTAGAGTCCTTGGATTGCCCAGGCTGAGAGATCTAAACATGACCTGGTTCCTTTCATTCAGACCGATATGGCAATCCTGCATCTTACCTGTGCTTCGATGTATGCTATGCGGAGATGAGTGCGTGTTGGACATCTGTCTTGCACTTCCATCAGCAGTACCAATGGATATCGATACTTTGCTCAGTCCTGTAACGGCTCACGGATTGTGTTGTCCCCAGCGGCTACCAATCCTGATGACGGCATTCGTTGAGACTCCTGTACTACGACTAGGTGGTAACAGTGGAGCGAGTGACAAAAGCAACATCACCCAGGTACGACCTTCTGTGAGCATTGCTGATCCAGACTTTGATGATAGCAATCATTCTCACACCTGCCATGTTACAGCACTATCGAATTTGGTCGAACTGTCACCTGATTTTGTAGACTAATTTTTTGAGAGCCTGTCTGATATGATGTTCTCACCCGAACAGAAACAATAACTTTTGAAAAGCATTCCGACACACAGCGTTCCCATGAACTCTGAATTTGGCCTTCAGTTTTGATCAACAAAAACTGCTAAAAGTGCTGGAACTCTATTCCCCCGTTCACAAGAAAATATTTTTGGGATTGAACTATTTTTCATAATATTTTCCCCTTTTTCTGGCACAAATTCTTTGCTTAAAGTAGACCTATTCATAGAGAACAGAAGCTTCTACTTCTATTTAGGTAAATCTAGAGACATAATAACTTAACACCAGCCTCTAGCTCATTTTACAACAAATGCATTTATATGTGATGAAATTATCTCGCCTTTACTTTTCTGTATTAAGAGATATTTCATGTGTAATTCTTTCGCAAAATCGTTCAAACTGATTACATATGCTATAATTTTTTGAATGATTCCTATGCTTAAAGACGTACAGTACCTATATTTTTACGTATTTCAAATACGCCTATTTCAAATGCAAATATGTATTTTGGGGTGGGCAATGTTACACGTGCATCTTATTGCTCTAGTTTTAGTAATTTGATGGACATAAATTCGCGGAGTGGGTGTCGCGTTCTATTCTAGGACCCTGATCAACCCTATGACCTTTATGCCCCTATACGGCTATAATCCATTTATTCCCCTATATTGGCATAACCGATCAAATGCAATATTCAGAAACTCGTCTCTGGCCTCACACGAACAGAGGCACATTTCAGAATCGCTTCCTCTGCAACTTCCTTTGCAGCTCATTAGTGCAAATGACACAGCAGAAGCTACTATCTAAGATTCCTAGATTAACACTCCGAATTCTTCAACAAGATAAAAACTCAGCAACCTGGGAAAGCCCCGCTTGCTATGTTTTGATTAGTAATAGAACTCTAATGAGCACTGAGAGACGATCACTTCCTAGTGACATCTTTATTGACGTCTGATGTCCAAAAACTTACGTCAAACAAGGCACCTTTCAGGTATAAATATTACCAGCGTTGCCTTAAGCAAATGCTAGCTGCCTCATAGACATCGCTGCCGTTATCGCTGCTGATGCTATCGCTGCGAACGAGCGAACGATGGTGTGGTGAACAGAGGAGCTGAACAGCCGTCCCTTGCAGAGCCCAGCAGATGCAACCAGCCCACGGATGCTGCCCCTCCTCCTCCTCTTTGACGCGCTGAGAAAGACGCTGTCTTTTCTCCTGCCGAGAAAATCCAGCTCCGGCGTTTCCAGCCCACTCTTGCGAGTGACTGGGATATCGAGTCCCTGGAAGGAGATACCAGACCTCCAACATTCTATTTCAGAGGTATGGTGTTGACTAAACCCTTAGAGAGAATTCTTGAAGCAACCCTTGGCAAAACCAACTTAACTTTAGCTACTTACTCCCTTCCACGTGTTAGGCTTAGGTCAGGTACACTGGGGTAGGCGTAGTTAGAAGCACAAGTTGAGTACGTTAGTCAAATGTATATATGAATGTATATATGTTTTATTCATTTTAAACCATTGTATGGCTAATAAACCATATCAATGCTTTTACAGTATTATTTCGCAATACTCATTTTACTGTACGCACTTTTTATAATAACTAGTCTTGCAATTGTGGCAATTCATTTCTCTTCTACTAGAACAAAGACTGTTCAAAAAATAATACTTTTTATTGAAAACGCCCGTCTCTCTATTCTCTACATATTGTGAAAGTAATCTGCACAACAACTGACTGAGTAAAATAACTGTCTATTGTTTCACACGACTCTAGAGATTGACTCTTATCTGAGGAGCAAAGTTGTCATGTTGCACGGTTGTTGGAAAACTGAATCCCTTCTTGGCTGTGCCAGGGAAGCTGATCACTTCCTATTCAGTCAAAAAAGTTTCCAGTGACCTCTGAGCTAGTTGGTAACAAACCCAATTAAGTTTAGCATAGTCAGTAGAGGCCTGGAAGATCCGCACTTCTACGTCGATACTACTGTTTATGTTATTCCGATGCGCAGGGCCTATTGGGAAAATAGGAACTACACTGCAATTCTAAGAAAAAATACTCAGTTCTAGAAAGAGAACTTTTAGCTATGAGGAAGGCGTTCTTTCAATGGAGGCATTTCTTAATGAGAGCTTGAGAACTTTTTGACACTTGAGCTAATCGCCACAATCTCGAATGTCCCAAGAATATGCAGTACCACAATAGTCACCAAGCTTGATGGGCTTATGTCTTTAATCAGTATGACTGTATCATCATGCATATTACTGGAAATGTTTCTTTGCATGGTCTGCCTCAGGTTATTGTTCTGATCATGGTCCTCCATACATTTTCCGCTTCTGGAAATCTTTTTGTAAATCTCTTCAACATGAAGTGGCCTTATTCTCTGGTTTTCACCCCAAGACAAATGGTCAAACCAAACGACTGAACCAAGGGTTAGAACAGTACCTCTGCTGCATCTGTAATTCCACTCAAAGTGACTGGTCATCTTTTTTTGCCTTGGCTAGGTTTCCCTACAATCATTCCGTCTATAGAACTACTCAATCCTCACCAACAGCTAAAATCTATGTGGATTCTCGTTGCATCTCTTCACCTTTCTACAGGACTAAAGGCAAAGTCTGGGTTTCTTTTAAGTTCTTTCCGTCTCACCACTCCCATAATAAATTCAAGCCAAGATTCCATGGGCCTTTTAAGATTGTCAATCATCCAGTAGCCTACCTGATTTAACTGCCATTAGAAAACCTTTTATTCGTAAGCCAGTCTGGCACGGTTAACAATAGAGCGGGCAGTTGGAAAGCTGGATCTATATGTCAGCTATGCACTGCTAGGTGAGGTCTCATAGGCAGAAACATGTTGACCTCACCTAGCAGGCCATAGCTGTCATATCGATCCAGCTTTCCAACTGCCCGCTCTAATTTTAACTGTGCCAGGCTGGCCTACGAATAAAAGGTTTTGAGGTTACAACCTGGTCACTTTTAACTCACTTCACTCATAATACACAGAAATACTAACCAGCTCGCAGTAAATCTGTCGTCAAAGCACACCGGGTTGGTTTTAGACCTCCTTGGTGGGGCCCGATGATGAAGCATGTCACCAACCAAGTTGGTGAGTGAGGGCCTTCTAAAAGAATCTAATCTGATTCTTTTTTCATCTGTCCACTCCTCCTCTCATTGAGAGGTACACTCTTTTGTTGATTTGATTGGTTGGAGATGTGCCTGAGTTTAAGGTACAGGAGATTTGTGAGTCTCGCATCTTTTGTGTAAAACTACATTTTTTGATCCATTGGAAAGGATGCCCTCCTAGTTAACAGTCTTGGGGAATGCCTCTTCTGTTCATGCTCTGGTTTTGGTTTGCGCTTCTTCCATATATAATCAAACAAACCTAGAACTTCTGGAGGGGGGCATACTACTGCACCCTGGCTGGCTCTCGACAGCGGGCATGATGTGAACTCCTGCAGGAGCTGGAGGATGGAGAGGGTATTGGTGGGCTACCGTAGGACCTAAACACACTTACCTCAAGGCGGCCAGCTCACTGGCGCTCTCTTGGGAGGCAAATTCTGGAAGGCACTTTCTGCCTAGGCAATTTCTGTGTCTGCAGCAACATCGCTACTGGAAGGGGTTGCCCATATCTTTAGCAGTCAAGAACTGTGAAAACCTAAGCCTCCGGTCGACTAGCAGCTAAAAACTCTTCTTCAGGTGTTCAGATTCATGACAAAATAACTTTTCAGGATAAAAGCAGAAACTGTAACACATGTGCCTTTTTTAATGTTATATATGTTTAAGGTTTTTATTAAATTATTTTATATAAATGTTTGTGTAAAAAATGGCCATGTGTTTACATTGTCATCCAAAAGCACCTTTAATAAAGTCTTTGCATTCTCACCATAATATTGAGAAAGCTAGGTATTAGCTGCCCTCCAGCTTCATCTAAAAAAGCATGTGGACTCATCCCGAAGAGTGACAACACAGAATTACGGTCATCCATTGGCGTTGGACATCTTCAAAAGGACAAGAGTATGCTTAAAGAGACCTTTTCCTAGATGTTGATGTTGTACTGAGGTTTAGCTTGGGTCCACTAACAGAAGCACAGTGTTGTTTCTCTTTGTAAGGCTTTATGTTTGCATTTATTTTCTGCTAGTTCATTTACTTTGATCTGGAAGGTGCCAGCGGTGGCCGGCACAGGTAAGCCCAGTAGGAAGATGGGGCGGGGCAGGGCATGGCAGGGCGCAGCAGTGCGTGGTTGGGGGGAAGCCGACAGACAACGGAATATGTATTATTTATTTATTTATTCAATCATACCTATTACTTCATCTATCGACTTCCCCGAGGCCCACCCCACCTCGCCCCAACCGCCCCTGCCCGCCCCATCGCGCTTACCTGTGCCGGCAGCCACTGGAAGGTGCTGATGGAGGGCTGCATCACATCTCTGCGATGTGTGAAGGATGATGCTTTTTTCCTGCTCATATCGAAAAGTATAGCTTCACTTTTTCTGCTTGGCATACTGCTGAAGGTGCTTACAGGGAGGTGCAAGGCTAAGAAAGGCTGACCATAACTCTCACAGTCATTTCTTGATTGTCTCATGTACTTTTCTGCTCCAATATGGTTGGGATACCCGACACCCCCTCTCAACACAATCCCCAAGAATGGGAAGACGGAAACGGTTCTGAACTTTTGGAAGGCGGGAGGGAGTTACCCTCCCGGCCGTATTTATTAAAATATGAAACAAAATTAAAACATTAAAATAAACAGTTTCATATCATGTACAATTTCATTTACACATTACGATGTTCTTGGCTAACCTTAACATATCTCTAATACAAAGGTTCTCCTAGCCGATACTAAAACATCCTGTAAATGCATTTCTCAAAATTGAAATTGTACATCCTAACATTACGGGCCAACGGCAAGGTCGTAACCGGTGTCAGATCCCTAATACCAGAACTCCCCCCTCACTTGTGAGGGGCGGGCGCACAGAGGACTGTACCTCTGTGCCAACTTCCAATTTCCCTTGTCTTAACGGGGGCCCGTGTTTACTCGGCGCCATCTTTAGTGGTCGTCCGAGGACTCGTGTGAGGTGTCTAGAAGGTAGCGTAGACCCCCCTCCCACCCCACACTGCTTACCACATCTGCCGTCGCAGATGTCCTGGCCCCGGGAAATTCCCAGGAGGGGCCAGTAGCCCCTCCTCCCCAGGGAGGGGCCTTGACCGCTTTCCCTTTCGGCGTCCCCATCCTTAGAAGGGGACCGCCTCTCCGTTTGAGGGGCCAATGGCCGCCTCCCCCGGGCGCTCCCATCCATAATGGGTGACGCCCCACCTCTAGGGATCTTCCAATTACTGCTCACCGATCATGACCTTACCGCCCGACCAAAAAAATAAATACGACATTTTTAAAACTAAGAGAGAATAAAACAGACAATTATACTGATTAATTCTAAGTATAACTTCTACTAAGCACTGTGTTTAATTCTGCTGCAATTACTTTGTCAAAATACATGTTGCAAGATCAACAAATTTATTACATACCAAAATTATCAACTTTATTCACAACAGCCTGTAAAAGAAAACAAGATCATGCCACTCGACTTTATTCAAAACAAATCGCTGTCATCAGGGGCTGGTGGGTGGGTCAAAATTGGCTCTTCGTTCCGTCTCGAGCTCACGTGCAACGGGGAGGTGCAGCTTCAGAGCACAGGAACAAGAGGATGCTTCCTTAGCTTGTCGCTCCTTTTATCCTTCTTCGGGCGGGTGTGGACCCTACTCCAATCCGCCTCCAGGGCGTGGCCATCGGTGTAGGTGTCTAGGACAGCCCCCTCTTGGGCGGGAAAAGGCGCGCCCCGGCTATGCCGCTTCGGGCATACCAGCCGGGACTCGCCCCCCGCCCAAAATGGCTTCCCGGGGGGATCGGGGTACTCCACCATACGTTCGGGGGGACCGAGTGGTCGCCCCTTTCCATATGGTTGGGATACCCGACACCCCCTCTCAACACAATCCCCAAGAATGGGAAGACGGAAACGGTTCTGAACTTTTGGAAGGCGGGAGGGAGTTACCCTCCCGGCCGTATTTATTAAAATATGAAACAAAATTAAAACATTAAAATAAACAGTTTCATATCATGTACAATTTCATTTACACATTACGATGTTCTTGGCTAACCTTAACATATCTCTAATACAAAGGTTCTCCTAGCCGATACTAAAACATCCTGTAAATGCATTTCTCAAAATTGAAATTGTACATCCTAACATTACGGGCCAACGGCAAGGTCGTAACCGGTGTCAGATCCCTAATACCAGAACTCCCCCCTCACTTGTGAGGGGCGAGCGCACAGAGGACTGTACCTCTGTGCCAACTTCCAATTTCCCTTGTCTTAACGGGGGCCCGTGTTTACTCGGCGCCATCTTTAGTGGTCGTCCGAGGACTCGTGTGAGGTGTCTAGAAGGTAGCGTAGACCCCCTCCCCACCCAACACTGCTTACCACATCTGCCGTCGCAGATGTCCTGGCCCCGGGAAATTCCCAGGAGGGGCCCGTAGCCCCTCCTCCCCAGGGAGGGGCCTTGACCGCCTTCCCTTTCGGCGTCCCCATCCTTAGAAGGGGACCGCCTCCCCGTTTGAGGGGCCAGTGGCCGCCTCCCCCCGGGCGCTCCCATCCATAATGGGTGACGCCCCACCTCTAGGGATCTTCCAATTACTGCTCACCGATCATGACCTTACCGCCACAGGCCGGATAGTTGACCGGCTATCCGGACCCCCCACAAAAACTCCTACTTAAAGGTCATGGCTGCCCAACTTCCTTAACCAAGCTACGAAGTCTCCTATGAGTAAAGCATTCCCCTCCCGGGACAGATGGACCCCATCCTCCAGATACATATGGTCCCCCCTGATACAACCATGAGGAATAGAATGCAATGTACCTGTACGGAACAACCTACCAAGTTTGTTATTCACTTTCTTTACTGAATGATTTAAAGCTGACACAGAAATAGCCCCCCGCCACACTTTCCGCGGAATCATGTGGGACCATGCAATCGTGCACCCCGGAACCCTTCTCGCCAACCAACTTACTGTGGACAGTATTACTTCGAAAAGTACTCGTCGACCTGTGGTCACCAAATCATTGGCCCCCAAGATGCACTATGATTACAGATGGCGGTGACCTTGTCCGCCCTAACAAACCCTCCATAAAAGTCTGAAATTGGTCAATACAGAGCCCGCCCCTTCCGTAGAAGGTCACCCTGTACCCGTATTCCCCAGCCATGTGAATCATGTCACCTGCTTTGAATACGTCTTCTCAATTCCTTCTCAAACGATTTACTCCGGATGAGGCTCACACCACAAAAATGTGGGCACTTCCAATACCATAATGCACCTCGGTTTTAGAAACCTCCCACCCCTCTGCCTCCAAGCAGGTCCCCTTTAAGCACGTAGAAATGGCCGCCGCCACTTCTAGCTGACACCAAGAGAGAGAGGGTATTGCATCAAAGTCGCGCTAACAAGAGAAGCCTTTAGGTGAGCGCGATACTCGGCTTTGCCGTTCTATTAAGAAAAGCGCATTACCAATGTGTCCCGTAGACTAATTAACCGCGTGTCTTTCCAGACTACGGCGGTGATTTATTACGAAGCTCCAAGGACAACAGAGTGACTGCGAGCAGCCCCGGCTGGGGCCGCAGAGTGGGGGCGAGGAGTGCTGCTAGCAGCAGGATTTGAAGGTACATTTTAACTCTGGCGCACTTACGTCCGTAACGTGTACCACAATGCCAGGCTAATTTTCGATGTACTCAAAAGAAACGCAAACTTATATAGCTCGTTATTTTTACAGACAACAGGGCAGAAGTGTCTGCCGTCCTCCAGCAGAAGAATTGTAAAGGTAGGATAATTCGACGTAATGGCACACTTGCTTTTTCTAAAAAAGATACTTTCAATGTATTATGGAAGTATTCTCCTCATGACAATATGGGTACATATTTCCCATACAGGACTCTTTGAAAAGACAATCCTCCGCCCCCAGAACCCCTTTTTGGCCATTAAATCGATCTCTTGAAGGTATGAATTTTATATTATACCTTTGTTTGTAAATATAATGCAGGTTGTTATTCCATTCCCAAGAGACCACACATTAAATATGGACAACACCCCCCTTTTTTTCCCAGGTTGGTGTTGTCACTGAAGCTACCCTGGTTGTGTCCTGAACAAAGGATTTGGTCCATTTTTAGAAACTCGAGCAGGCCAACCTAACAGTAATACCCAGGTACTTTTAATTCCACTCAAACGGTTCTTCTTCTTTTTTTAGAGGAGGCCATTTGGTTGTATTAAAACGATTTATCATTTTTCTACATTCCTACAGAATAATAATAAGAGCCCTGATGAGAGTTTGGAAACTTCATGTCCAAACTTGAAACGCGTCGGCAATCCAGCAAGAGCTAATTATAGACATTTACTGTGTTTCAAAATTATATCTGCCTCACGCTGTTTTTTGCTCTTGTTTTTGAATTGGCTCTTTTGTCGTGTATTTTATGATTTGTTTGCACTAAATTGGTTAATTGCAACGTTTATAATCCAGTACTTCTATTTGTGGGATGTTACACTTGAAAATGTTCCTTCTTTTCACAGAGTGTGTTAGTATCATGTTGTTAATGTAATTCTGAGTGTATTGTCAATCATTGTGTATGTAATTGTGTGTGTTGTATCCTTTTCTGCCAAACAAAACTTCTTTTGAAATAATGATATAAAGAAAAAGGTATAAATAAATATACCGGATCAAATTTAACGTTGTTGTGTATTTGGTCCCAACATTAAGTCATTGAGAGAGGGGGCACAGTCTTTTGTTCTCTTCTACAGGGTCCAGCCCTCCCTCAGCCCCGCCAAGGACCTACCTCCTTACTGTGTGCTGTTGAATACGTCTGCGGCGCGCCTCACGTATGAGTGGCCGACGACCCACACCACTCTTGCCTCAGCCGGTGATCTTTGACCGCTGGTCCCCAGGTGTCGGGTCAACTGCACAGTCCGCCCTGCAAATCCTGCTCGCGAAACTGAAAACCAAACAGAAAACAAGAAGCGTGAGTACATGACATTAGCTTCACAACATGTGCAACCGCACATACCTCTTAAAACAATTCGAGGACCAACGCCCCAACTGTTTCACTTTATCCACACTCATACCCCTGGCTGTAGCCTCTGTAGCAGCACCTATCCGGAATGAGTGAGTCCCAAAATCGCTCGGGTTCAAGCCCGCTGCCGCGATTGCCATTGTCAACACCCGCTGAAACTGAAACCTGGTCAGTGGGGTGGCGTCGGTATGTCTCAGCAAGCTCCCCCCCCCATGCTGCCGCCCTTTGCGCCAGGTACTCCTCAACGCATCTCACTGGGCACATGTGGGACCCTAGCATGCGCTGAACAACCACACTGTCTCCGATCGCTCCCTGATCGGTTTTGGACTTGACTATAGTGACTACCATCGTGTCACCCCTAATCTGGATGTGCTCTCGACACAGACCTCCTCCCGTATCCTGCTTGTTCCTTGCTACCAGTTCGCTTATCCGCATAGCCCCATGGAATGCCAATGCAAAAGCGGCCCGGAACAGCACTGTCTCTGACTGAGATGAACAAGTTGCAGGGAGTACGGACATTAACTGGGACAACCTTGCTAGCCCTATCGGGCGCCTCTCGTCCCCCCTATGACCCTCCAGGCGTTGCCACCCGCGCAGCGCCTTTTTTACCAGAAAGGACGCTGTGGGGTCCTGAATGCCATGAGCCTGCGCCATGAACGCAATGGCGGCTCGGTGTCTATTGGCTGTTGCCACTGATCAGCCTGCCTGATGCAATGATACTAGAAATTTCAGGACGTACTCTTCCTGCCCCCAATGTTCCCCCCTAGTTGGACCCAAAAATGCCCAATATGAACGGAACGCCCCTTCATAAGCCTTCCTTGTCCTGGGGGCTAGACTCTCTCCACCGAGGTTTTGTAATCCGGGGCACCGAGAGACCAGAGAATTTCGGGAAATGGTGCCGCCACCAAGTCCGCAGAGGGCAGATAGCCCCGGAAGGCCTGCATGTGGGAACGAGAGAGTGCATCAGCCGCCTGGTTCAGTACCCCAGGCACATGTTTTGCTCTAAAGTGAACGTTCAATTGCAGACATAGCAAGACAATTTCTTTCATCAATCTTAAGATCCATTTGCAGCGTGCTGCCTGATTATTGACACATTCTACTACGGTCATGTTATCCGACCAAAACACCACGGCACGATCACGAAACCCCTCTGGCCATGTCTTCAGGGCCACTAGAATAGGGAACAGTTCAAGAAACCCAATGTTACCTGTGAGGCCACTCTCGTGCCACCATGCCGGCCATTTTCGTGCCGACCAATGATTACCAAAAATGGCGCCAAAACCCACACTCCCTGCCGAGTCGGACCCCAATACCAGCTCCTCGGAGGAGACCGCTGGTTTGTTCCACAGGACACGACCATTGAAATCCGCCAGAAATGCCAACCATATGCGCATGTCCTGGCGAACCTCTGCCGAGAGTCTTGTGCGGTGATGCCCTTCCTTAAGGCCCACCATGGCTTGAGCAATAGAGCGAGAAAAGGGGCGAGCCATTGGTATCACCCTAAGGGCAAAATTAAGCTGACCCACAGCCTGCTGCAACTGATGCAATGTCACTTTCGTCTCGCTAATACATGTCTCAAGCGAGGCCTTAAATCTTAACACCTTCTCCTTAGGCAACCGGAAGCACCCCTCTTCAGAATCGAGCTCAATTCCTAGAAACTCGAGTGAAGTAGACGGCCCCACAGTCTTGCCCGGTGGCAATGGCACACCAAATCTTCTCATGAGATGACAAAATTTACTCAAAGCCTGTGCACATTCCGTGTCCCCGGCTGCCCCCAGAAACAGAAAATCATCAAGGTAATGCATAACCTGCGTAAAGCCTGTGGCTCTGATGAACGCCCACTGCAAAAAACTACTGAATTTTTCAAAATACGCACAAGAGATGGAGCAGCCCATGTAATAGCGTCCCTGAAACACAAAACCTAACAGACGCTGATCCTGCGGGTGTACCGGGAGCAACCGGAACGCTGACTCGATATCAGATTTTGCCATCAGCGCTCCGTGCCCCAGGCGATTCAACATGGCGACAGCCTCATCAAAGGAAGCATACCGCACCGAACAAACTCCCGGGTCAATCGCATCATTCACGGAAAGACCCTTAGGAGCGGACAAATTATGTATTAACCGAAACTCACCCGGGTCCTTCTTGGGGACTACACCCAACGGTGAACAAACAAAATTATGAACAGGCGGGTTCGCATAAGGACCCGCAACCCGACCTCGGGCCACCTCTTTTGCAATTTTTGCCTGTACTACCCCCGTATTCTGTTGCACCGACAGTTGGTTCTTGCATAGTGCTTCCCCCCGAAAATCCCCCGCCGGGATGCGGAAACCATATGAGAAACCGTCTCTCAACACCCCAGCGGAGACATGATCAGGGTATTCGTTCAGCCAGGGGATCATTGCCATGATGTCGATAGGAGTAGGTAGCAGCGCCCCTCGGCCGTCATTAGACCTGTTTGGCGCCGCCTCTGCCCCCTGTATCGCCATTCTTGGCTCGGCATGAACTCTCGGGATGTGAAGACTGTCCGCACCCTGCACACTCATGCCTGAACTTGTACGTCCCCTGTGGTCTAGTGCACTTACCCCTGTTGAAGCTCCAACAGACCCCTTTCTTACCAGAGTTCCCATTACTTTTTGTGTGATGATCACCACCGGTGCCCGCTCGAAAGGGCACCGACGGGAAATGGCGGGAAGGCTCTGCCCCATTCCCGCCAAACGAAGACGGCTTTGCCGAGTTAGACCTAACCTGTTTCTGCCAGGAAATGGAGTCGAAACAATCCCACGTCAGGGATGAGTCGTGCTCTTTGGCCTTACGAAATTTGTTATCATAACCCAACCATTGATCACCCTCGTATGATTCATAAAATTCCATTATCCGTGTCTGGTAACAAGCCAGTTCAGTCAACATCTCGGGCCTACGCTCCCCCATGATTGCAGTAAACATCCCAAAAGCCCTGGCCCAATTAGCGATTGTCTCATCCACTCTGAAACCCGCCATCTTAGCTCGCCATACATTTGGATGCAACAATTCCTTCTGATTTCTAACATGTTCTATTTCATAATGATCAGTCAATAGCGAAAATATGTTCACATATTTATCCGCCCATATCATCTCCTTTGTGGCCAACGGGATATGTTGGACCACCTTTTCCCTCCTTGAGGGTACCGACCCTTCCCCAGCCATTGGCAACGGCTTCTTACCCGAATCAGCTGAACTCGCTGCAGCCGCTGGTCCAACGCTCGAGGACGGTTGTTCCGCGGGAACCTGAGGGGGAATAAAAGGACAAGGTGCCTTTGTAGCATCTCGCGATTGCCGCAACTGCTTCATTATTAATTTGGCCTCTTCGGCCGTGTCCCCCGGAGCAATGGCACCCTCATTATTCTTGCCCAACCATGCCGCCAACTGGGCGGCCAACTCCGGTGGCATATCCCCCTCGTTCACAGGGGTAACTACGACAGGGATCGGCTGTTCTGCGTCCGGAATCGGAACTGGGGCCTCTACTGGCCTGACCGGGCTCGCCGGAGGAGCCTCGGGAACCGGTGCCTCCTCCCCAGCCGCCCTGTTCCTGGCCCTTTTACCTCTCCCGGCAGGGACCACCCCCGGCAATGCTGGTCCGATTACTTTCTTAGGCCGGCCCGTACCGTTCCTGGCCGCCATCTGCTTCTTCATGTTCGCCATGTCCTTTACCAGCATACGAAGCATTTGATCGGTGCTAACCTTCTTTCCGACCCTTTTGCCCGGCATTTTCTCACGATAGTCGACCGAATGGTCCTGGAACAAAACCTTCAAGCGCTAAAAGAGAAAACAGAAAATTACAAATTTTCAAAATTGGCTCTTTGTTCCGTCTCGAGCTCACGTGCAACGGGGAGGTGCAGCTTCAGAGCACAGGAACAAGAGGATGCTTCCTTAGCTTGTCGCTCCTTTTATCCTTCTTCGGGCGGGCGTGGACCCTCCTCCAATCCGCCTCCAGGGCGTGGCCATCGGTGTAGGTGTCTAGGACAGCCCCCTCTTGGGCGGGAAAAGGCGCGTCCCGGCTACGCCGCTTCGGGCATACCAGCCGGGACTCGCCCCCCGCCCAAAATGGCTTCCGGGGGGGATCGGGGTACTCCACCATACGTTCGGGGGGACCGAGTGGTCGCCCCTTTCCATATGCTACTGAATTTTCATTACTTTTAAAACATCGCTGCAGTCCTTCAAATTCACAGCGGGGTTGGCGTCTCAGAAACATTTGGTTGTTGAGTGTTAAATTAACTGGAATATAAAATATGCAGATGTTGGAATGCTGCCACAACGCTTTTTGTTTGCCAGGCCTTTCAGCAATTGTTTTCTTTGTTTCTTCAAATTATTACTCTCCATCACCTTCCTTTCAGAGGCGATATTTATCTAAACCTTTATGTTTTCTCTCTTCCGACTTCAGTTTTAGTTCAGTGATGTGGAAAAAGCCTAACAATAGATTACCTTTCAGACGTGAGGCTATGAGCACATGGCTGACTTTATGGAGAAAATAGGGACATATGTATCAACATTTTAAGCAGCGCAGTGCAGCAAGCCACCAGGCTGTGCTGCACTATAGGGAAGGGAAAGGGCAGCAATGCGCTGTATTTAACATTATTAGGCGCATTCCTGTTGTTTCCTTGCGCTGTGCTGTCTTGCGCCACCACCGGCACCTTTGCACCACTGTGCAAGGGTACCTGCGTTGTAAGCAGGTCTGTTTTTGTGCAGGAAGAGACACCTCCTTGCACAAAACATTCCTCTGAGGCATTTCTTTCTTTCTATGTGTGCTGCAAAATGCACACATTGAAAGGGAAAAAACTAGGAGAAATAAAGATATGTACGCCTCACCTGGGGAGGCGTAGCATTTTGATTCATTTATTTATTTATTTATTAATTTTATTTTTGACATTTCTAGAGCGCGACAAATACCCGCAGGCGTCTCGGCGCTGGAAAATACACTTACTTGCGAAACAAGGGGTTGAAGAGGAATCGTGGGGAATTATTGGTCAAACAGCCACGTCTTTAAAAGTTTGCGGAACTGAAAAAGGGAGGGACTCAACCTGATATTTTGGGGGAGAGTATTCCACAGTTTGGGTGCTGCCACTAAGAAGCGGCGATCGCCCCAAGACACTGTTTTGGAACGTGGAATGGCTAGTTGGTTGAGAGTGGCAGAACGAAGTAATCTACTGGGTTTGTAAGGTTGAAGTTGATCTTTAAGAAAATGGGGTCCTTGATTGTTAAGTGCTTTATAAACTATACATAAGGATTTGAAATGTATTCTGTTCCGAATTGTCAGCCAATGGTATTCCTTTATAGTTTTTGATATAGGTTCATATTTGGTCTTCCCAGAAAGCAGACGTGCGGCAGCATTCTGTATTGATTGTAATTTCCCTATGACTCTGGACTGGGCATTGAGAAATAAGCCATTACAGTAGTCTAGGGTTGACAAAACTAAGGAGCTAACCAGTGTTTTGATGGCTGTCTCCGGAAGAAAAGGACAGATTTTTCTAATCATTTTCAACTTCTAATGGGCTGTGGTAACTGTTTTATTTGCATGGTCCATGAAATTGAGTCCTTCATCGAAGATGACTCCTAGATTCCTAACTTTGGCTGTCGGGCTCGGGGGAGCGCCAAAGGATTCTGGCCACCAACCTAATGGCTAGGCTGGGAGAAGGGGTCCAAAAATAACTACCTCAGTTTTTTCTGAGTTCAGTTTTAAACAATTAGTGGCCATCCATTCTCCTATGTCAAGCATTCCATTTTTAAATTTCTTTGCTACTTGATCTCCATCTCCTTTAATGGCCAGTACCAACTGAGTATTGTCGGCGTAGGAGGTTAGGCTTCATTCCCAGGTCTTCTACTAGATGACACTCTAAGATTGAAAGGTGCGTCCTAACCAGGATTCAGCTCCAAGAGAAAAACTGGAAGTTACCTTGAAGATGTAAAGGTTGAGTGGAACAACCACTGTTTTTGGGATAGCTCACCCTATTCAGGGCACCAAGGATGGCACGACAGGTGCATCCTTAGTCTAGGTTCCCTAGAAACATCCACAAATACTCAGTACTGTTGGCTATGCTTATGACAGAAACACATGACTTTGAGGGACCAATTGCTATTAGTCATATGTCCATGTGATAGTTGAGCACTCTCAATACTTTCCTGCACTACGTGGCAGCGAACAGCTCTGTGACAGGTAATAGGATATCACACCAGAAGACTTGCAAGAGCTTTAAGCTGGGCTCTAGGCAGCAGTAGAAGAACCTATTTCTAATGGTTTCCTGCTCTAATGCTCCACAAGGTCTAGCTATCACTAAACCAGGCAGGGTCGCAGAAAGAATCTGTGCTACATTGTTTGTTTGGAGTGATTTTTGTATACGTAACTTTGTGGATTGTCATGTGTACAGTTGTTGTGTTTGACATCAAGTAGAACCTATACATTCTTTGTGTGGGCGGGACCAAATATATCCGTGACTAATATACCTAGACCACAAAGAATCTGAGATCCGCTGCAAATCCGACCCCCCCCCCCCACCCCACCATATCACATCGGTCAGTGACCTCAGTGTCAGTGTCAATCATTCTGGATGACCTAGCCCCTCTTAAACTAAAAAGAACTCAGGTCAAAGATAGAAACCCCTGGTACACGGGTTCCCTCAATAACGTGAGAAGATCCCTCCAACAAGCTGAAACAATTTGGAGACAGCACCCCTCGGCCGCTCACCTAAAACTACTCTGCCAGGCCAGAAATACTTACAACAAGAACATCCTCAACTCAAAAAAAGAGTTCTTCAGAGCTGAACAAGGAAATGCCCAGAACAGACCACGCAAACTCTTTGAGTTGGTCAAACAGCAATCGAACAAACTGGCCAAAACAGTGAAAGAAAACCCCAAGTCTCTCATCTCATCTGAGGAATTCTCCTCCTTTTTTGCAGACAAAATCAAAACCCTAGGTAATGAACTCAGTGCGGCCTCAATACCTCTACCGACCTCTGACCTCCCCCCCCCCCCCCACCCCCCCTGCCTCCTCAGTCCTCACCTAAGAATCTAGCACATTGGACCAACTTCTCACTCAACGACAAAGACTCTGTCGCCAAAATGCTTTCCACCTTAAACCCGAACAACCATTTCAATGACCCACTCCCTTCTAACTGCCTTGCAACCGCTGCTCAATTCCTTATTCCTAGCTGGACTACGATAATCAATGCCTCTCTCCGGCAGGGTTCAATTCCGGACTCTCTGAAAGCGGGCCAAGTCCTCCCCATTCTGAAAAAGCTATCGCTAGACCCAGCCTCCCCTGACACTTTCAGACCAATTTCCAACATTCCTCTCTTGGCTAAAGTGCTGGAGAAGTGTGTGCAATTGCAGCTAAGTCACCAGATCAACAACTTCCATCTACTCGATGACTGCCAATCTGGTTTCCGACCTGGACACAGCACTGAAACCACTATGCTCCACATTGTCAATGATGCCCTACAAGCCCTGAACCAAGACAAAACATGTCTCTTAATCCTCCTAGATCTATCCTCGGCCTTCGACAGGGTCAACCATGAGATGCTACTCAAACGCCTCAAACTTAGGATGGGATTAGATGGCACTGTCCTCGACTGGTTTAGCTCATACCTCCAAAACTGATCTCAGAGATTCCTTATCAACGGCAACCTATCCGCTCCCTCCTTGGTCACGGTGGGAGTCCCTCAAGGTTCAACGTTGCCCCCCACCCTTTTCAACCTCTGTCTAGAACCCCTCGCCGAGGTTCTTCGCACCGCAAATATTTCCTACCATATGTACGCAGATGACACTCAGATTTACATAAAAATCTCATCTCTTGAAGAGATCCTCACCTTAAATGAGGCCCAGAAGCTGACCGTCCAATGGCTCTCCTCCAAACAACTCAAACTCAATGCAAAGAAAACTGAGTTCCTCCTAATTTCCTCACCTAAAAGCAACTCGGAGATCCAGACATGGATCAAAGCGATCACAGCCTTAAACTGCCCCCGACCATTGTGAACTCGGCCAAATACCTGGGTATCACCTTGGACTACAACCTAAGCATGCGAGACCACCTCAACTCAATGGCCAAATCTGCCAGATTCCACTTGAGCTACCTTTGGAAATTGAAACCATCCCTTGACGCTCCTGACCTAAAACTTGCAGTCCAATCTCTAGTTATTTCTAGGCTGGAATATGGCTGCTCCACCCTTTCTGCTTTACCCAAGTTCTCCCTAGCACCCTTAAAAGCCTGCTTCAAAGCAGCTGCTAGACTACTTACGGGCACAAGGAAATTTGATCACATCACCCCTCATCTGAAATCACTGAATTGGCTCCTTCTCGAGGCTAGGATCCATCTCAAGCTGGCATGCATCACGCACAAGGCCCTATATTCAAACTCCCCTGCGTATCTTGCTCAGAAACCTGTGATATCCGGAGGAAACAGAAATTCACAATTGGCCAGTGCACTCCTATTCCAGCCTGCTCGCCTTCGAAAAAAAAAAACTATAAACGGGCTTTCACTGGGGCTGCACCAAGAATTTGGAACTCCTTCCCTCCCACCATCAGAAGAATCTCCTCTCTGGCACGCTCCAAAAAGGAGGCCAAATCCTTCCTCATGGGTAAATTCCTTGACTAATCCCGTTCCACAACCACCCCATTGACTATTGCCTTTATCCTGCGACCTCGCCCCACCAAGAAACCGGAGTCCGTCCTCAACAATTGTAATATGGACTATGCTGTTTAATGTTTTTCTTTCCCTCTTGTACCTGCACCCCATCCCCCCATAATTTACAGTATACTATATTACCCTTCCAATTGTTCACTCTGTGACTTCTGTAAAGCGCTCTGATACCCTAACCGGTCAAGTTCGCGCTCTATAAAACACTAAAACAAATAAATAAAAATATATTCTAAATAAATGTGCTGTAATTATGCCAAAGAATGGTGATTAATTAAGGTAATCACACGGGAAATTATTTCACTTGTATCTATTTCTGTATCACATTTTTCTGTACATTCTGCCTTTAGCGTTTCTCAGCACATAGGTGGTAATCCCACCCAGTGACCCACTGTAGGGGATCTTGCCATACAAATTGGAGGGGTGGTTTAAGTATCAATGGATATCGTTAAGGCTGATTACTAATCAACCTTATACCCCACGCTGACACTTGGGTTTCATTTTGTTCGAACCTTTGGACAAGTTTTCCTACCTTAAGGCCTCTCTCCGTTCGCTAATTTAAACCACAGCCTAGGGCCTTAAACATATTCGATGTACAGGGGCGTAGCTTCAAGGGGGTTTGAAGTGTGAGACCACTCTAATCAATTTATTTTCGGATAAATAGTTAGGTACAGGTGCTTTCAGTTGGGTATTGTGAGGGGTCTGTCGGATTTCACCAGGGACGTTTACATGGAGACAGAAAAAAACGCGCACACACTGTCTCCTTCTCTGTTTTGAAAGTCCTCAAAATATTGGTTATTTCACAAATTATTGTGTTTTCTCTCTTAATAATCCTACCAATCCGCATTCCTCGCACTTTCCACTGCCCCTAAGGCGCCTCTAATGCACCCTGCTTCTCGTATAATGTATTGAAACATTATATGCCAGCCTGATTGTCCAGAAATCTGAAGCTCATGACCCCCAAATCTTTCTGACCAAGCTACGCCCCTGTCAATGTCATTTGACATACATTTTTCTAGACCTGGGAGCTTTGAGGCTAACCTAAATATGTTCGGTCTATTTAAAATGTCACATCTTCAACAGGATTTTTTCTCCGGCATAGTGTTACATTATATGCTCCTCTTGCAGGTCCCCAATTACTGCTCTCAGATTGCACCTTTATGACCATTATTATTCTGTCTTTATTCACTATACATGTTGCGCTGCCCCCTAGAGGCATCTAATGATTGTTAATTGGGTCTTCTCTGTCACAGGTCTCGCCTGCTCCCCCTGAATTGGAAAGCAGTGGTGGCTGCCTCTAAACAGGGGTGGTGGGGCCGGGGGAGGGATGCAAAGATGAAAAAAAAAAATACATACCTCCTTTGCCACCGCTGCCGCACGCCTCTCCCCCATCTTCTTCCCAGCTGCTGCCTGCAGCCTTCACCGGAAGCACCCAGGGTTCCAGACTCTACCAGCCAATCCCGAGACCGCAGAAGCAGCGTCATGATTGGTCTGAGTGCCTGTTTGGCTGCTCAGGCAGTGCCTGAGGAGGCTGGGCATGTTCTCCACGGGGCTGTGAAACACAGTCCAATTGAGAACATGGCAACTACGTATGACTGTTTGGTCGGCCCTAGAGGGCCGGTCAATGCCGCATGCGCTTGTAGGGAGGCAGTGCAAACCACTCCTGCTCCCTTTGCGGCGAGCCAGCCTCTCCCCGCCCAGAGTCGCAAAGGAAAATCTAATGAAAATAACGTCATATTATCATTTATTTGGTGATGCTCCTCCACCTTAGGGGAGGAGCTGTCCCTTGCTCATTGCACCATCAGGATTCAAGCAAACCGGGCCGAAGACGGCTGTAATGCCAGAAACCGGTCCCCGGGAGCTTGTTTCCTTCCCAGTGTAAGAATTGGCTTTTGTAGTTTGGTTTGCCCTGTTCCCATCATGCACTGGGACAGGAACAGACTAATTTGCATACAGCCAGGTTCTGAAACTGGGATGGTGCAGTGAGCTAAAAAACGGTGTCGGATCTAGCCCTGATCTCTTGACTGGGTGAGAGTTTTCTGCTTAATTCAGAGACTCTGTCCCTCACCACCCCTTGTTGTAAATATTTTTGTCCACCCTAAGCGTGGAAGGGTATACTCAGACATGAGTCCCTTGCTCATTGCACCATCAGGATTCAAGCAAACCGGGCCGAAGACGGCTGTAATGCCAGAAACCGGTCCCCGGGAGCTTGTTTCCTTCCCAGTGTAAGAATTGGCTTTTGTAGTTTGGTTTGCCCTGTTCCCATCATGCACTGGGACAGGAACAGACTAATTTGCATACAGCCAGGTTCTGAAACTGGGATGGTGCAGTGAGCTAAAAAACGGTGTTGGATCTAGCCCTGATCTCTTGACTGGGTGAGAGTTTTCTGCTTAATTCAGAGACTCTGTCCCTCACCACCCCTTGTTGTAAATATTTTTGTCCACCCTAAGCGTGGAAGGGTATACTCAGACATGAGTCCCTTGCTCATTGCACCATCAGGATTCAAGCAAACCGGGCCGAAGACGGCTGTAATGCCAGAAACCGGTCCCCGGGAGCTTGTTTCCTTCCCAGAGTAAGAATTGGCTTTTGTAGTTTGGTTTGCCCTGTTCCCATCATGCACTGGGACAGGAACAGACTAATTTGCATACAGCCAGGTTCTGAAACTGGGATGGTGCAGTGAGCTAAAAAACGGTGTTGGATCTAGCCCTGATCTCTTGACTAGGTGAGAGTTTTCTGCTTAATTCAGAGACTCTGTCCCTCACCACCCCTTGTTGTAAATACTGCTGGAAAGGTCTTCCCAGCCAGTTGCCAACACTCTCTCCTTCCCCTAGATAATTTCCGGCCTTGATGTTAGTAGCCAGCTTTGATTCCACTGCTCCACCCATACTGGGAAGTGTTTCAGTGGCTTGAGTTGCTTCACGGAAATTGTCAGTCCCACTGTTTGAATGCCTATTTCCATTTTAGTTACTGCTTGGGCCTTTTGATCATTAGTGCAGCCATATCTTTGGCTCGCGGGCAATACTGGCTCTTTTCATTTTTTTCTGCTTCCCGCTTTGGCAGGTAGTTCACAGATATTTTCTTGCATTTCTTTTGTGTGAACAACGGATAAGGAGCCAGATGTACGAAGCATTTTACCAGTCACAAATGACCTTATATTTACAACTGATAAAATGCATTTTGCCATGTACAGAAGGCAAAATGCGACTCGGCGACTTGTTACTGAATCACATTTCGCTTTTGTGATTCAGTATTAACCCCTTCCATGCGGCTGCGATTCTGCGCCTGTGCGGCAGAATCGCGAGTGGGCGGGTTTATGACGGCCCCCAGCTGTCATCAGCACACGAGCACCGTAGTGCATGACGGCTGGGGGCCGTCATCAGCATGCAAGGGGTTAAGAAGGGGAGTGCTTAGTGTGTCCTTTCATAATACCAAATAGCACTGGTATGTATGAATGTTTGGCGACCAAGAATGAGGTTGCAAAACATCAGCAGTTACCACCAACTTCAAGATGGTGGTAACTCATTCACAAACGGAAGGGGTCCTCAAGGAACCCCTTCCCCTTTGTGAATGAGGGCGCCAACATTTTTTTAAAGGCAGGCAGTGGTCCTGAAGGACTGGGTTTTTCTAAGACCCAGCGGTGCCAGGGACAACACCTGAAACCTTCGTGGGTTACCTGTTCCGGCGTACAAATAACAGAGACACGGGACACTTCCTTCGGCGTCAAAGATTCGAGGTTTATTTACTGCAGGGAACACAGAAGTCACAAGAAGTACATAGCATGTATGTTCAAGGAGACTGCTTCAAATTGTATCTGTAGATCGCTCCTTTTATACAGTGTTTCGTCATACGACAACATGGCAAACAAAAGGTTACAACCCGGTTCCCACAGTAATTTTCATAGGGGGTCGCTTTCATGTATTCAGGGCCCCGGAACATATTCACAGTAGCATTGCCGGTTCCCAACTGTAAAAGTACATCTTTTCACCATTAGTGCATTCCATTCCGGCAGTAAACGAATCAAGGAAGAGACAGAAACAGGAGCAGAGGAAGACGAGGACAGTCAACAGATTGAAAAGAGTGTAAGGTGGTGCTATCGGAAACACGATTGCAGGGATCAAAGGAGACGTGCCTAATGAATGCACAACTGAGACAATAGACCGGCACGGCAAGATGAGCCTCGAGCGGGGCCATCTGCCTTGCAGTGTCATCCCCTTCGTCATAAAGACACCCTCAAAGGAACACGTGTCTTCCGCAAGAGTTTGGGAATCCCAGGGTCACGAAGCGGACAGTGTCCGTTCGCTGGCTACTTGAGGGCAAGAGACAAAATGGATGCTGTATCTAAAATGGAACCCGTGGGTTCAGATGAAGAAACCCACGAAACAGACGAACGGTTTAGGTTAGCACAGCGAAAACGCGTACACCCACTAAACTCGTCATTTGCGGTTCATAGATACCAGACTCGACCATATTCGAGCGAGTCGAAAACACCACTTACAATTGTCACGGAACCTCAGACGCTCCTTTTGCCCTCATGTAGGCAAGCACTAGTCGGAATCAGAATCGATCTTGATATTCATCAGACCATCCAGATGTTGCTGCAACATTATTCTATCCATCAATGCTTCCTTGGTAACAGGTGGCCGTCTTATACACGTCGTAGCACAAAGGCCACATAAGGCAGGACCACACTGCACACAAAGACAACACGTGAACAGAAATGCTACAACAACCCCAATGATCATCATAATTTTCCAACCCTACGTCGACATCAGGCCCCAAAACCACCCTAGTAGCGTCCAATCCCCTACGTCCACGTGTATGGACTCGGAAATCTTATGCAACTTCGAGATGGCTTGATAGACAGTTGGAGCATTGTCAGGAATGAAAGTGCAGCAACTCGAATGGATCACCTTACATACTCCACCTCTATCTGCAAGAACAACGTCTAAAACCATACGATTTTGTAACGTCATAAGCCTATCAGCCTGAAGCTCTGCTGTAATATTACCAAGGGAGCTCGCAGTGATATTAGCGGTCGATTCCACCACTCGAGTCAACTGTCTCAGGTTCCTACTATTGATCATATGTCCCCAAAATGGCAAGAAACCCTTAAAGAAGTCTCCTGCTTCTTGACCGGCAGTGTCTTCTTCGCTAATCACGCCCCTCACAACTCTAGTCTTGTGATAATCCGACCCAACAGTAAAGGTCGGCAGCAACAAATTTGCAATATAACATGTGCCTGAGAAGTCACGAGGCAACCATGTATATGCGCGGTCGTAACAAACAAAGTAAGTACCCTTGGCAGTCAGAAGAACAGGGGAAGAGGCCGTCGGCAAAACATACGTTTCAGTACAGGCACTCCTCCCGAGCTGAGCTCGCGGGCTTTGGCCAAGGCCTTTTCAGACAGAAATTACCGAGATGGGGTATGATCCAGATCGGAGACGAGCTTTTGAGCTGCCGATCACCCACTGACATGCTATACTCATCCTCACTCAGATCTCTGCATGTTCGCACCTCTTCCTCTGGGATAAGCGATGCGTCAAAGATATCCCTATCTAAATCGGCAATCGCTCTTGCCAAAGGCTTGTGGTACGGGCCAGGACCCTACGAAACATTGTTTGGAATGCTCGAGCTGAACCCTGGGAACTATAAGGAAGAACCAAGTACGGAATTCCCCTATCAATGGTATGTGACATTAACCCACACACCCAACAATTGGTAGTGTTCATCACCAACTGATGTTGATGAAGGAGCTGAACGAAGGAATTGTTCATGAATTCCGCACGTCTAACCTGCTCGTGTTGTGGTAAGATGTGAAACGAATGAGGAGAAACAGTGGAAGTAGGTTTGGGTTCAAAAGAAGGGGTAGGTGAAGCAGAAGGCAATAAAGATTGTATCGCATAATATACTCCACCCACCAGTAACGAGGAAACAGTTAGGAACAGTAGGAACACCTGAAACATAAAGCATTTAGTACGTACAATCCTATGCAATTCGAATCTTTGTGCTTGAGTCTTCTCCACTTCAGACAACTTTGAGAAAGCCATCCTCTAAAACCGTCCGCAACGTTCTTAACGCACTTCGTTCTGTGTAGCAATAGTCAATCCCCAGGAGTTCCTAGGAATCGACGGCCTCCAACCTAGTGTCAGGACCTACTAAACAGAAGGAAGTACCCGCACGGCCCTACGGTCCACCCGGATGTAAGGTTCTTTTAATTAGACAATATATACAAAATCTCCAAGCTGCGGAAAAAAAACACACATATGCGGAAAAGATCTCAGAATTCAAACAAAAACCACAATTGTTCAAAAATGTTCAGGGTTATAATGGGGGTAACGTGAATTTCAAAAGGAAAAAGCAAAAATAATTTTATTAGTCTCTAGTATTGGAACGAAGAAAATATCTGCTTCTTCCAGGACGAGTCTGCTCTTCAAACAATGGGTCGGATTGTGGAGCAGAGTCCTGTCGGTCAGACGATAGTTCAGATCTTGAATTCTCCAATGGCAAAGGTTCATCAAGGTTGTCTGGCTGCTCTGAAGTATCTCCCACAGGCTGAGCATCACTGAACGGCACAAAGTTCGGCAAAGCTTCTGTTTCTGTTGCAGCTATGCCAGTCCTCACCCACGAGTCCGCTGGTAAAGGTATTGGTACCTTTTTGGTGTGGGTGGCGTGCACCCAATGCTTACGGCCCTCCAAACGAACAGCGGTCCTCGTGGCGAGCAACACTTGGAAGGGTCCAATGAACCTCGGCTCGAGATTTCGCTTCCGGCCAAAGTTCCTGGTAACCACCCAGTCTCCGGGTTGGAGCTGGTGGCCTGGACCCTCCGTCTGCGCCGGCAGTGCTTCAAAGACCTGTTGATGAATTAACCTCAGTTTAGCAGTCAGATCATGAAGGTAATCAATTAGCATTGGATATTCAAGACTTGTGAATGCACTGGGTCTAGGAACCCCCCAAATATTTGCAGGACGGCCGAACACAATCTCATATGGGCTGAGCCCTACTCGAGAGTGTACAGTCTCCCTGGTGGACAAAAGAGCCAGGGGCAAAGCGTCGGGCCACGAGAGACCAGTCGTAGCCTGAATCTTTGCGAGTTTTAATTTTAGAGTACCATTGTACCCCTCAACCAAACCTGCTGACTGGGGATGATTGGCACTGTGGAATTTTTGTGTAATTCCAAGGCCCTTACACACACTCTTCATCACACTCCCCACAAACTCACTTCTGTTATCAGACCATACAATCCGTGGCATTCCATACCAAGGGAAGTATTCCTTCAGTAGGACTTTCGCTGTGGACAGGGCAGTATTGTCTTTAAGAGGATAAGCTTCGATCCATCGGGAGAATGCGCAAACCACAACTAAAACGTATTTCAGGTTATTACATCGCTCCATATGGATGAAGTCCAGTTGTATTACCTCAAAGGGACATGTAGGAGGAGCAAAATGGCCAGGGGGTGTAGGAGTGCCCTTGCCAGGATTGTACATCATACATACCATACAATTCTTAACCAATCTCTCAGCACACTTAGCGATACCATCATTCTTCCATACAGGGGACAACAACTTACAGATACCTTTCGCGCTAATATGTGACAAACCGTGTGCCATGGTCACGACAGCTAGCACATATGCATCCGGCAACATCCATCTTTGATTCTCCGACAAATCAATCCAACATCCATTCGCATCCAACTTTCCTGTGCTCTCCTTCCACTTGGTCTTTTCAGTTTCGGTGGCCTCATTCTGAATCGCTTTCACACTTTCGACAGTATCCTCACACATACCAGTTTCTGCAGGCCACCTTACCGAACTCGTCACATACATTCTAGTTGCAAGGTTTCTCGCAGTCTCCTTAGCAATCTCATCAGCAAACGCATTGCCACGACCAACATCATCCGTCAATTTACGATGCGCACTGCATTTAATAATCGCCACCTGCTTGGGCAATGTGAGTGCGTCTAAAAGATCGTTCACAAGCTGTCCGTGCTGGATCTTCGTACCATGTGATGTCATAAAACCTCTCTCTCGCCACAATCGTCCAAAACTATGGGCAACACCAAACGCATACTGGCTGTCGGTAAACACATTCACCTGTTTCCCTTTCGACAAAACACACGCTCTTGTCAAGGCAATTAGTTCTGCCGCCTGTGCAGAATTCTGATTCAATCTCGCAGTTTCCACAACCGTACTCAACGTTACCACAGCATACGCAGTCGTCACATCACCATTTGGCAACTTAAAACATGAACCATCCACATACAAAGTACCATCGGATTCTTCCAATGGAGTGTTTTTTAGGTCAACACGACCCTTCGTTTCTTCCTCAGTTCGCAAATAACAATCGTGTGGTAATACCTCGTCTGATTCCATATTGATTGGCAACAACGTCGCCGGGTTTAAAACATTGCAGCGCTTTATTTGAATATGACTTGCCAAAAGCGTCAACTCATAACCAGACAACCTTGCGCTCGTCAAATGTTGGGTTTTCGTACGATTCAAGAGAGTGTCAACTGCATGCGGAACCATCACCGTAAGCATATTATCCATGACCAATCCTGCAGATTGCCGGATGGACACCGCAGCTGCCGCTGTCGCTCTTAGACAACTCGGCAATGCTCTAGCTACTAGGTCCAAGGTCGAAGAACAATATGCACATGGACGCTGCTTACCGCCAAATTGCTGCGTCAAAACACTCAACGCGCAACCTTCTCTCTCGTGAACGTATAGTGTGAACGGCTTACTGTAGTCAGGAGTACCTAACACAGGGGCCGAACACAACGCATCACGTAGTTCAGAAAAACTTTTCTGACACTCTTCCGTCCATGGCAAAGGAGTTGGAACATCCTTGCACGTGAGGGCTACCAATGGTTTCCCTAGCAATGAAAAATTTGGAATCCATTGCCTGCAGTATGACGTGATACCTAGAAAGGCACACACATCTCTCTGAGTTGTTGGCACAGTCATTCAAACGATCGCTGCAATTCTTTCTGGGGTCAACCTTCTTCCCTCCTTTGACAATAAGTGACCTAGATAGGTTACTTCTTGACAACAATATTGCAGTTTAGAAGGTGACACCTTGTGATGTAAGTCACAGAGATGTTGCAACAAAGACACCGTAGCAGTTTTGCAAATTTCTCGTGTATCCGCAGCCACCAATAAGCCATCGACATATTGGATCAAGGCCGCACCAGCCGGTAACACAAACGCATCAAGTTGACTCTTCAGGGCTTGGCTATATATCGATGGACTCTCACAATAGCCCTGAGGAGCGCGTTTAAACCTAAAGCTGCGACCACCTAACGAGAAACCAAAAAGGTCCCTGCTTTCCTCTGCAATCGGAATGCTAAAGAAAGCATTTTTTAGATCGATCACTGAGAACCAAGAAGCAGATGCTGGAATCAGAGTCAGTAAAGCCGTAATGTCAGGCACCACAGGGAACTGAGGAACCACAATTTTATTCACCTCCCGTAAATCAATAACAAAACGATAAACAGTAGACTTAGATGGATCAGTGCGTTTCAGAATAGGTAACACAGGACTATTACACACGTTTCCCCGAGTCTCCTCGATAACATCTTTCTCTATCAAGTCATAGATGATCGCTAACAATGCTCGCTCACCATCAAGGGAGATACGATACTGGGGAATACGTGGTAATCGCACATTTGATTTCAATTAGACAACATAAGGGGAGATGTCAAGCAGGCCCACGTCATTGGGACCTGTTGCCCACAAAGATGCAGGAAGAGAACTCAATTCCGGTGGGAGCTTATCAATGGACAAGTACATAGGAGAGATCACTCTCTCACCCAATGTAAGCTTTACCCCCGCAGGAGAACAATACAAAGTCGCATACAAACGTTTCAGCAAATCCAGGCCCAAAAGATTTTCACCACAACCAGTGGTCAAAATCAAAGGAGCTTTCAGCTCACGAGGCCCAATTGTAAGGGGCAAAGGGCGAGAAGTTGGATTTCTAACAGGGGCGCCAGAGAATCCAACGGAAACATTTGTTAAGCCAGACAAAGGTGCGCCAGGGAGTTTCGAATGCATGATGGAACTTTTCGCTGCACCAGTGTCCAACAGAAAAGGCTCAACTACTGCGACGTAAGGCCCTCTCTGATCAACCAGAACTGAAACTACTCCCTCTCCTTGTCTATGGCTGTCCTAGTAATTACCGTCATCAGTACCCTGATCAACATAATAATCGTCCACATTGTACTGTGCGGATCTACCTGACGATGATCCACGCTGATCAAAACAATTATTGGAATCAGAGGAGTTATTAGAACGTTCATTATGATTCTGAGTAACACCACGACCTCTACCTCGTGAAGCCTGCTGAGGACCACTGCAGCCTCCTCTAGATGAATTGCCACTATTTTGATCGCGCAAAACCGGACAATCAAATTTCAAATGACCCTCACCTCTACAATAGGCACACTGGTTGCACCCAAGCATAGATCTCTGCGAAGGAGAGTCATTTCGCGACTGTGACCTAGATGACTGCGATTGCGATCTATTCCGCTGTTGAGAATCATTTTGATTTGAGCGCGGAGGATACGCTTGTTGCAACAGAACTTTTGTTTTGAGTTCTTTCATCTTTTTATCTGCACGATCATTTTCCTCCTTCTCTCTATTTTCATAATATTGGGCCGTGGCCAATATCTGATCAGAAGTAGAAACAGCCCATGCACTTTCTGAATTTTTCAATTTGTTGCTAAGTTCAGGCAACAAATTCGATACAAATTTATCCACAAACAATCTCTGACCTCCCTCAGTGCCCATATCCTGACCACTATGATCGATGAATGCTTCCTCAAATCTTGTAAAGAAATCGGAGACACTCTCGTCCTTCTTTTGCTTACAGGCAGACAGTTTATCCCAGTTAACTTTCATTGCTGGCATAAGTGTCTTCATAAGGGTAATTATTCTTTGTGGAAGATCAGTAATGAGCTGTTCAAGCTTAGCCCCACCAACTTGTCGTACATCAGCCACCACAAGAGCAGCCCAATCACCACCTAACTCGGCTACATGATTTTCTTGACGAATTTTCGCCCACACCGGTTGCGGTACGACGTTGCCGAACAACATATCGATGTCGGCAAGATTCATTATCGTAGCATCCACTAGTTGGGACAACTCTTTATAGTACCCTGCAGGATTTTTGCGAGGGTCAGGCAAAGTTTGCTCAACCTGTAAAACTTCCGATCGTTTCCATGGAAGGTGTATCCATACTCTCTGTAAGTGTGGCAGAACAGCAGGATTAGCAGCAGGATTACCTGGCATCCACACTGGTGGAACTTCACGCATGGGATACTGACCCGGCGTCGACATCCATTCTTCATGTTCGTCTTTAAACAGTGCACGAGGCATCAAAGCGGGACGAAAAGATAGAAGATGCTCGACAGCACGTCGAACATTGCTACCCACAATCATACCACTCGAAAACTGAAGCTGAAGTTCAGTTAAAGCAGCCAGTACATCATCTGCCGCGTCAACTGATATCTCATTGCGTAAGAGTTTGCACATTTCTTCAAACACGAATCTTTGTGTTGGCTCATTGAATTGAGAGAAAGTCTCAACGACTATGCGTGGAGGATTCTTAAGGGGATATCTAATCCAATTTTTCGCCATTGTAAATAGCGTGTCACGTTCTCTACCACCAGGAAGCTGACTTCGTCTTTGGGGAGCATCAGAATCAGCAGACCCAAGAATCGGTCCAAGGGGAGAGTAAAGGTTGGCAACAATATTAGGAATACGTCGCCGAACAGACGGGGAAGAGGAGAGAAGTAAAGGGGTAACAACAGAAGAACCAAAAACAGGAGGAGCAGGAGCAGTAGGAGTAGCCACAAGAGTGGACGTAGCGGGAACAGTAGCTTGAGAAGGTATAGACGGTCGAGCAGTAGGGACAGTAGCAGGTAGAGGAAGAGGGACAGAAGGATTCGCAAAAACAGGACCAGCGGCAGGCTGATTAACAGCCGCCGGAACAGCAGGTTGAGGAACAGGAGGAACCACAGGAGCTGTGGTATCCTGTGCATATTGAGGTGGCGACTTCAGTAGATAGGACAACAAAGGGTCCTCTACAGCTTCCTCTCCCTTCTTATTCGTACCCGTCGGTAAAACAGGATAACATTTATCCACTGTCATACGTTGTAATCTATCAAAAATTTCCTTTTCCTTCTCTTCTTTGTCTCGCTGAAACTGCTCTGCATTTCTCATCGTTGTAACGATACCTTCTCTCTTATTACGTTTAAGCTGTTTGATTTCTTTTTGCTTGGCTTCTTTACGCCATAACCGAAAGGAATCAAACATGGCCGGCCTTGCTTTTCTTTGGAACAATTTAGCTTCAAGATTATCTAAAATTGGGGTCTCAAAACTACCATGAGGTGGCCAACTAAGGACACCGTCATCTTTAGTATACCGGACCCAGCAATCATTGAATGTGATAGGACCCACACCATGGCGACTATATAATTCATAAATCGGAGTTCCAACCGGAGGTATCGGACACGAGTCTTCCAATCGGGAATCCGCACCACAACCTCTAAAGCAACTGAACAAAGTACTACGGCCAGGCATCGTGCACACTAACCGAGTTTCACAAACGTCAAGGGTTATTGGATTACAATGTCCCCGCAAAAGTGCAAAAAACCCTCGGTTTTTGGTGACTGCAGTCGTCAAAAAGAACGACTAAGAGCAAAATACGAAGAACCACAAATGCAATGGAACCATGCAACAACTAAGCACCCACAACAACTAAGTATTCTGGGGAGCGACCCACAAATACTTAACTCAAAGAACAATGGCGTCACCAGGAAGGCCCGTCAATCGTCTCGCTGTACCAAGGTCTACGTCAGGCACCAAAACAGGTCCACAGTCAGGGCAGCAGTCCGTCGCAGCCGTCAGGAGGCGGGGATCTTCGCGGGAAAAGTCTTCGGGCCACTTATTTCGACAACAGGATCGATGAAGCGGGGTGCACCTTCCCTCGGAGATTTCACACGAAGTTCCTCACGATCGTCGGGCTTTGGACCGGTACCGCTGATGCCGCCCCACAATGGGCGCCAACTGAAGGACTGGGTTTTTCTAAGACCCAGCGGTGCAAGGGACAACACCTGAAACCTTCGTGGGTTACCTGTTCCGGCGTACAAATAAGAGAGGCACTGGACACTTCCTTCGGCGTCAAAGATTCGAGGTTTGTTTAATGCAGGGAACACAGAAGTGACAAGAAGTACATAGCATGTATGTTCAAGGAGACTGCTTCAAATTGTATCTGTAGATCGCTCCTTTTATACAGTGTTTCGTCATATGACAACATGGCAAACAAAAGGTTACAACCCGGTTCCCACAGTAATTTTCATAGGGGGTCGCTTTCATGTATTCAGGGCCCCGGAACATAATCACAGTAGCATTGCCGGTTCCCAACTTTAAAAGTACATCTTTTCACCATTAGTGCATTCCATTCCGGCAGTAAACAAATCAAGGAAGAGACAGAAACAGGTGCAGAGGAAGACGAGGACAGTCAACAGATTGAAAAGAGTGTAAGGGGGTGCTATCGGAAACACGATTGCAGGGATCAAAAGAGACGTGCCTAATGAATGCACAACTGAGACAGTAGACCGGCACGGCAAGATGAGCCTCGAGCGGGGCCATCTGCCTTGCAGTGTCATCCCCTTCGTCATAAAGACAGTAAGACACCCTCAAAGGAACACGTGTCTTCCGCAAGAGTTTGGGAATCCCAGGGTCACGAAGCGGACAGTGTCCGTTCGCTGGCTACTTGAGGGCAAGAGACAAAATGGATGCCGTATCTAAAATGGAACCCGTGGGTTCAGATGAAGAAACCCACGAAACAGACAAATGGTTTAGGTTAGCACAGCGAAAACGCGTACACCCACTAAACTCGTCATTTGCGGTTCATAGATACCAGACTCGACCATATTCGAGCGAGTCGAAAACACCACTTACAATTGTCATGGAACCTCAGTCCCACAGACCACTGCCTACTCTTAAAAAATGAAAAGGTAGCACCCGGTTTAGATAAAATCCCGGGGGACCTCTATAGGAGTGAGCCAAGCGTTTGGGCCCCGTATCTCTGGGTTGCTTTCAATGCAATCATGGCAGGAATGAAGATCCCCACAAGCTGGACAGGGGCAGAAATAATCCCCATTTTTAAAAAGGGGTCTCCCTTATTGCCGGGTAATTACAGACCCATTAGTTTGATTGACATCTCACAAAAAATCTTTGCACAAATCCTATTATTAAGACTCCAAGCTTGGATGGACAATGAAAGAATTCTCTCCCCGCTCCAAGCAGGGTTCAGGGAGAAACTATCAACCCTGGACCAGGTCCTAAGACTGCAACTGCTCCACTGGAAGACGGTTCGTCTCGAGAGGGGCAGTTTGTACCTGATATTTGTTGATCTCAGGTCAGCCTTTGACCTGGTCCCAAGGGCTAAACTATGGTCCGTTCTACACGACCTAGGGGCCCCGGCGTATCTTATCTACCTCATCCAGTGATTGCATGAAAACAACTTTGCACAAATAAGATTTGGTAAAGACGGCGGTCTCTCGGCCCCTAATCCAATTAAACGAGGTGTGCGCCAGGGTTGTGTACTCGCCCCAACTTTGTTTAGCCTCTACATAAATGATTTGATAAATGCCCTGTTAAAAGAGAAAGACCTAGATGCCCCCAAATTAGCAGGGAGAAGAATTTCAGCAATGATGTTTGCTGACGATACGCTCCTGGCATCGAAATCTCCCATGGGGATCCAAAGGGTGTTGGACAGATTCCAGTTGTTCTGTGAGAAACCCTAATCCAGTCTGAGAATTACTTCATTAGGAATCTTTTCAGGATGCCGCGCAGAACTCCCTTAGTCCCCCTCCGTTTAGACCTGGGGTTGATGGAGATGGAGGCGGTTTTATGCCTCACACCTCTTTTATATTGGCGACGCTTATGGTCGAACCCAGAGCTTCTAATATATAGAGAGGAACTGTCAGAAGTTTTAGCTATTAGTGGCGCAGTAAAGCTCCCTTGGCTTGCTCATGTCAAGCATCTGCTAATTAGTATGAGGATGGGGGACTGCTGGTCTGACCCGGAGGTATCATGCCCCCGTGTTTCAAAAAATCACCTAAAGACCATTTACATGGATTATAGAATGTCCTTGCTCCACTCTAATCCTAATCTGTGCAAATCTTCTCTAACCTTTCTGGAAATTAAGGCCACTCCAGCCTTTGAAAGGGCCATCGATCTCATTAAACCCCTGGCAGCCAGGAAACTGTTTCTACAGTTCAGATTTGGAGTCCTGCCCTTACACTGTGTGACCGCTAAATGGAAAGCGCAGAATGAGGTCAGGTGCACTGTCTGTAATCATTCTGATGAAACTGAACTCCATGTTTTCTTTGAATGTCCGGGATATAACAAAGCAAGAAAGAGAGGGCTTGTCCAGATTTGCAGTAATTTGTGTAGAAACTTTCAGGATCCTGAAAACTGATTCCAGGACCCCAATTGTTTACTGTGTAGCGGGGTTTCTTTTCTCAATGTGGTGTACAAGAAGGGCCCTTGCATGCTAACAACAGATATAAATGTAGGTATGTATGTATGTGTGTTCTTATATAGCGCTCGACTTACCCTAGGGCATCTCGGCGCTTGCATTGGGAACCCGTCCTGGCTTTTCACTGTGAGATAACCCATACTGGGCATCCCCAAGGTGAAAGCCAGGCATCCCGCCGCGGGGGGGACCGTTGTGGAGATTAAGCAAGCTTAATGCCCAGAGTTGCATAGTGTGAACCCGTGATTAGTGTGGGCACCGAAGCGAGAATTATCGAGTCCGTGGACAATTGGGCTCAAGACCCTGCCGCGTCGGGAATTGAACCCTGGTCCCGGGTCTGACCTCTGCTTCAGGGTATGCCTCCTCTAACCAGTGAGCTACACTTCTCCACTAGCCGTTAACCTACACAAATGTATGTGCTATAAGATTCCCCCATGTGTTTAAAAGTTATGATGTACCGTACTCCAAACTGCTCCAATAGGTACATTATAATTGTGGATGGAAAAAGTAGAAAGGATTGCTGTAGGAGTCTAAAGATAGGCTGGTTAATGCATTATGCAGTTTATTTTTTAATGAGATTCTATGGCCTACTACTGATAAGAACAATGGGGAGAATGAAATAGCTTGTGATCTCGAAAAAAATGGCATATAACTAACGATGAAAGATAGAACTTATTTAATATGGATTTTTTAACTTCTGTACAGGATTTTTATCATTACTTTTATCACCGTGTTTTTAACATGTCATTTTAACATTGCTGTTACTCATTTTTGCACTTACTGGGCCATGTTGGCCGTAATAAAGATCGACTTGACTTGACTTGAAAAGGTAGCTTTTCATTGCTATTTTTGAAATGCATCCCGTTTTCCTTTTAGGAAAACAGGCTGCATTACAAAACAAAATATTGCTTTATTTAAAAAGCACTCACAGACATAGTGGTCTGCTGATCCCAGCAGGCCACCATCTCTGTGATTGTAGCCATTCACAATCGGTCGTAAATTGGAACCTGCTTCATGAAGATTGATGAGGCAGGCCCATTTGCAACCACCTGCGAATCACTAACAGTGTCAAACACAATGTTGTACATCGCAATTTGCGATTTCCTAATAGCAAAGCGCTAACATTTGCTATTAGGAAATCGCAAACATGATTTCGTACATCCGGCTAAAAGAGTGCAGTCCTCTATTGCATGAACTCGGGTGTAGGGTACTTTCTTGTGCCTTTCCTGTTTAATTTTTGTAATTTTTTTATTTTTCCTTGATAGACCGTCCCAATGGTCATCAATGTTCATTTTGCAGTTTACCTTTGGTGGCACTTGCCAACGATCTTTTACGTTAGCATCCTCCAAAGGTTCGCTTCCCTGCCATGGTCTTATTCCCTCTCCTTGGTTGTCCTATCCTGCGTCTTGTTGGTTGGGGCTTTTCTTGTATGCCATTTCTCCAGGTATGCATGCGTGTGAATCAGACACTAAAGAGTTTTCGGGACCACTGGATGTCCCTTTTGCTTCGAATTCAGTACTTCCTCTTCCACTTGAGATGTTGTGAGCAACTTTTGCCTTTAGTCCTGAATTGGTGTTATCAGGACTTCCGTCAGGCTAGCTATTTTTCCACAGTAGGGTCACACTGACAATACACATGCTTTTCTTTGGCAAAATCTCGAGCTAGCCTTATTAAGTCGTTTAATCGCCCCAGTTTGGCATCAGTTGCCATATTGAATGTGGCTAGAGATTGTAACGCACTCATGTTTAGTTTATCTGCATGAAGCCTACTGGCATTTGTGATGACTGATATTGTTTTTATTAGGGCTTCACCTCCTGTCATTGCTAAGTCTTTTGCTGGCAATGCGACTTGGCTGTCCTGGCATAAGTCCCCTTGCTCTCAGATCTCTAGTTTTCTCCACCAGACCCTTTAATGGCTTGGCAGGCTCTGCCTGGCCTTACCTCCTTATTTTTTTTTAATCGAACAAGAAAATTCCTTTATAGTGAGATTTCCTGGTCTGATTATCTTGAGCCCCGGAGATTCCTCTTACCAGTTGACAGTGTTTGAAATGGAAAAATAGAAGTGCAGGTACTCATTACCAGAGTACCTGCTTGTTTCTGAGAAGTGCCAGTCCTCTCCAATTGAAATTATAGCATTTCTCTTGAAAAGTGCTGGTACTCTCCCTATCAAAACAAAAAGGTTCTGGTACTCCGTACTGAATAGTACCGGCCCATTTAAAGCACTGCCCGTTGATCACTTGAGGATGATTTTCAGCCCCCTGAGCGTCCTGATTGCTTTTGATGGGCAACTTTTAGTGTAAAAGAATCATCCTTTTCCGTTTCAGGGACCTTGGTTTTTGCATTGTAGTCTAAACGCCCACCTGGAAGAGATGAGAATTACGTGCACTCATTCCTAAAATCCAAAAGGTTATCAGGGTACATTCATTTTTTGAAATATTTTAGAACTTTTCTTGAGTGGAGGTATACACGTCGTTCGAGCGGAATGTTAAAAGGTGTGAGATGCTTAAAGCTGTCTAAAAAATAATTAAAAACCCAATTCCTTTAGAGATGATTTGATCTTTAATTAACTAGATGCATGATGTTTGAGAGCTTTCCTAGACCCATAGACACTTGCTTCCACAAGCTATCTTATTAAAACACTTTCGCATCTCCTGTTACCGATTTCATTGATGTGAGTGCTCAACATTCTCTGTCACGTACTCCGCGTCAACAAGAAGTTTCTAAACCTCCGTGACTTCCCTTATATTAATGTTTCATATTTTTTCTTTAAATGTATTTAAGATTATGAATTATTGCAGACTATTTCAACTTCATATGTGAATTAATATATCTTTCATTGTCATTTTCTCAACTTTGGTTTTTATATCTGACTGTATTTTAATTTGTCTTTCTTCCTTTTTGTTCTTCTTTAAATTGATATTTGCTTGTAACCCGTTTATGCTTAGTCTTGTCATGTTTTTTACATTGCTGTATTATTTTAAATTAATAAAATTCATTTGAAACTTAAAACACTTTCGCATAAAAATCATTTAATTTCTTTAATCATTATATGATTTGAATTTCTTTTACTCCTTTGGTTCCTTACTCAGTTTATAATTCAGACAAACACACTTACAGCCTTCTACCTTGCCAGCCCTTGTGGATTATTTAGTCCACAGCCTGGGAATGCTGGAGCTGGCTGTGGCTAGAGCTTAAACCACCACACATCTCCTTAGGCCTTCATCTTGACCCATCTTGCTTACTCCTAAGTCCGTAGTCTTTGCTACTGTTGGAAACACCAACATAGACTCCTAGCAACCGTTTTCTCCACCTCTTTCAGTTTTCCTACAGCCGGGCTTCAAACTTCCCTGATAAAACTTGGTGGAGGAAGGAACGCGAGGAAAGCAAGAGGGGGGCCGACCCTGGCTGGAGAAGTTGCATTCACCAAGGTCCTCTGTGGGGGGTGGTGTCGAGTGGAGGAGTGTGGGGAGCACACCAGGCAAGCACAAGGCACACCAAGACCTAGCTCAGCTGCATTCTCATCTCCTGCGCTCAACCATAAAGGCGGCCCCTCCTGCCACCACCGCTTCGCTTCATAAAGCACACCTCATGCTCGGAACTCTGTAGCTGGGCAAGAGAATGATCTGGATGTAGAGCACAGGGGTAGAGTCAAGAGAGAGCATTTTACCCTGTGTGGCCTTCGGCAATTGGCCTCCCGCTGCCGTAGCGCACCGCTCTCACCACAGAACCCTTGACAAACCTGTAACCGCCGGATGTCCAGTGGCGGCTCCTTCGTTCTGGTGGAGGAGCTTCACCCCCTGCCAACAGATGCAAACTTGAAAAATAGAATGGTAAAATAATGTTATTATCATTATATTTTTCTTCTTGAAGCTGAGTCTTGGGGGTGGTGCATCCTCACGCCAGCACTGCAGCAAGCACAGAGGGGGAGTGATGGACACTGCTGTAAGTGCGCATGTTGGTTTGACTGACTGTTCTTGGATGGCCAAACCAAAATGCTCACTGATATCTCTCCAACCTGAGCTGCGTTGCTGGGTGGAAACAGGAGGCACAGGCTCCCAGCCCCCTAGGAGTGCAAAACCAACTTTCTCAAGCCAATCCCATCGCTTCTTTCACACTGGGTAATAATATTACCAGCATGAGAGCAGCGTCTGGATTGGCCATAGGGGAGTCTGTGAGCCTCAGCCTGTGCACTAGCAGAGGAGCAGAAGAGCTGCGAGGCGGCTGTCAGAAGGTAAGTTAAATATTTGTGCTATTGTCCCCCGCACTGCCCAATCACTTTTCCCTGATATCAGCCTCTACTGCGGCTGGCCTGTGGCTCGCTGGATTTTTCTAAAGTTTGCTGCCAGTCGCCTGAGTTCGCCTTGGGCTCCGATTTGTGCTCTACTTTCGCCTCTGCCTCCGCCACGACCTTGGCCCATAACTCAGCTCCCAGGTTTCAGGGCTTCATATTTCAAAGCTGCAGTGGTACGGCGGTGAGGTGCTGCGGTGGTGCGACGGTTCGGCAGGACTCAGTAGCTGCTGCTCAACAACACTTCGGCGATGTGGCACCACCTGTCGGGTGACTCCTCTGGTGACTTCTCTTCCCAGAAACAGGCAAGCTGTGGTATGGATCCTAGGTTTGGGTAGGCTCATACCTGCTCACCGCCAGTATACCCTCCTGGGTTGTAGTGAGCTCTACAAATCTCATAAGACAGTGACTTGTGAATGGCACCTGCAGACTATGAAGCTTAGGGTCGCCATTTGGAATTTTGGGGGGGGGGGCGATTTCATCCTCTGGCAATCCCCTGACTGTGATGAGAAGCCCTGCCAGTGTCCTAAGGTATTACCCGCCCGCTGCCTCAGAGGTCTTGCCAGCTTGTCTGCCCTGAGCCTCCGGTTGCTGAAGAGGCGAGGTGAGCGCCCCCACCCATACGCGAGGCAAAATGGCGGCCCCCAATGTGTCCCAGCTCACCTACAGGGCAGGGCACCTAGGGACGCCAGGGGTGTTCTTTGTTGCCTGTCTTAACAACTAATGGGCGCCCCATCCCTGAAAAGCTCTGCCCATCCTGACACACTCCATATGGAACAGGGTCCAAGGATGCCTGACCCTATGATGACTGAAAATGATGACTTATTCTCCACCTGCTGAACTTTTTCTTACTCTTCCCGTCCAGGACTGCGCCTACCCTTATGTAAACATCTTCAATTCTTTCTTTCCTCCCGCTCTACTCCTCTCCACTTGCCTACTATTGACCTCTGCCCTAACCTTGTCCTGGCCCTAGTCCCCACCCTGCTTACCCGTGAATTTTCCCTTGTCATTTGAGATCTAGCTATTTTGCCTGATGCCCGATGGAGCTACCTGGTTTAGCTATAGGGGAGACAGGTCGGGGATTCCCTCCTTGGACGTCACCTACCCAGTCGGTCTTTAGCCAGACTTCCTTTCATCTCTCCTGTCATCTCTTCCCGCATCCTCCCTCTATCTATGTCTCTCCTTCTCTCCTCTCTCAATGTTTTGAGACTGAACTATTTTGTCTGATGCCCGATGGAGCTACCTGGTTTAGCTATAGGGGAGATGGGCTGTGGACTCCCTCCTTGGTCGTCACCTACCCAGTCGGCCTTTAGACAGACTTCTTTTCGCCTCTCCTTATTGTATATCCCCTTTCCTTCCTTTTCTCACCCTCCCCTCTATGCTCCATTGTTTTGCCCTCCATGTTCTTTTAAGGGTTCCCTTGAGACCTAGCTATTTGGCCAAAGCCCAGTGGAGCTACCTGATAGCTATAGAGCAGATGGGTTTTGGGACTCCCCCTCGACCGTCACCTACCCAGCCGGACTTTGGGCAGACCTTCCTTCGTCTTTCTGCTGTATCTACCACCCACCCCTTTACCCTTACCCCCTTCCCCTCTACACTCCACTTATCTCATTCTCTATGCTCTTGTAATTGTTTTTCTAGCAACTGTTGTAAATTGAAACAGATGTAATCTTGTAATTTTGTTGAACCTGCTGTAAAGCGCTCTGATACCTCCGGGTCTAGCCAGCGCTATATAAAACTCTTTAAAAAGAGTGCTCCTTTGGCTCCTGCAGGTATTTCTGCCACTAGTGAAGGTCAATGTTTCCATTATACATGAGCAATGGGACCCCCTCAAATATATAAATTATGGCCCTGGAACCGAGGGGAACAAGAATACACAAAGCAAGAAGGGTGTTCCTACAGTGGCCGTATCATTCAATAATGTGTGTACATCTCTGAGTAATCAAAAAGGCAGTGACAGAAGGAGGTAAAGTACAAGCAAAGTTCATTCAAAAAAATATTTCTTTGTTATTCTTTTTTATATATTTTTTTAGATATAGATATAAATTCATATAAATACTATTGTTGATCGAAAAATCTTTTTTTATATAATGGGTAATACATATATTAATTGAAGAAGTTCATAAAGAGCACAAACAGTCATAAAAACAGCAGCAAGTTAGCAGGTCCCCTGAAAAACAATCATACACAGCAGCTCACTCACGTGCTAACAATCATACTACATTCACACCACATACAAAGATGGAGAAGGAACTGGATTCCAAATAGCAAGATGACTACGCTAATGTGATCCAAGGGCACCAAGGTGTAATTGTTGGCCCTTGTGGCGGGTCTACGTGCGTTTCGGTGGATCAAGCCACCTTCATCAGGACCTTGTTCATCAAATTGTGCAGATATCAGGGGATCAGACAAAAGGAAAAATGGCAAGGAAATAGGTCGGCTATCACTAGAACGAGTTCTGTTTCAGAATTAGGAGGTAAAGTCACATGAAGTGCACCGCATCCATAATGTCAAATCAGATGTAGTAGGTAACCCTCAGAGCTTCATCTTAATATCTTGGATACCAAATTCTGTGTGGAAAGCGGGACGAGCAAGTTGTTTCCGTTTCGGTGGGGGTTCTGAAGAGATGCTTTTATTTCATAAAATCAAGAGGAAGGTCTCAGGGTATGGCAGTCCACGTGGAGGGTTAATTCCTGTAATATTTCAGTCTATTTACCAATGATGATAATATATCAAATGAGTAGATATTCTGTAGCACAATTGACACTGTTCAGCCACCGCGACCCTTCGTATCCGGTGTGTAACGACCAAATCCCTCCGCGTTCCTGAGACCCTCCGTGCACAGAATATCTACTCATTTGATATATTATCATCATTGGTAAATAGACTGAAATATTACAGGAATTAACCCTCCACGTGGACTGCCATACCCTGAGACCTTCCTCTTGATTTTATGAAATAAAAGCATCTCTTCAGAACCCCCACCGAAACGGAAACAACTTGCTCATCCCGCTTTCCACACAGAATTTGGTATCCAAGATATTAAGATGAAGCTCTGAGGGTTACCTACTACATCTGATTTGACATTATGGATGCGGTGCACTTCATGTGACTTTACCTCCTAATTCTGAAACAGAACTCGTTCTAGTGATAGCCGACCTATTTCCTTGCCATTTTTCCTTTTGTCTGATCCCCTGATATCTGCACAATTTGATGAACAAGGTCCTGATGAAGGTGGCTTGATCCACCGAAACGCGCGTAGACCCGCCACAAGGGCCAACAATTACACCTTGGTGCCCTTGGATCACATTAGCGTAGTCATCTTGCTATTTGGAATCCAGTTCCTTCTCCATCTTTGTATGTGGTGTGAATGTAGTATGATTGTTAGCACGTGAGTGAGCTGCTGTGTATGATTGTTTTTCAGGGGACCTGCTAACTTGCTGCTGTTTTTATGACTGTTTGTGCTCTTTATGAACTTCTTCAATTAATATATGTATTACCCATTATATAAAAAAGATTTTTCGATCAACAATAGTATTTATATGAATTTATAACTATATCTAAAAAAATATATAAAAAAGAATAACAAATAAATATTTTTTTGAATGAACTTTGCTTGTACTTTACCTCCTTCTGTCACTGCCTTTTTGATTACTCAGAGATGTACACACATTATTGAATGATACGGCCACTGTAGGAACAACCTTCTTGCTCAATGTTTCCATTATAACCAGCGTTTCAGTTCATCTTAAAGACACTCCATATCCTACCCCTACTAAAGAAGAATAGCCGCAACCCAAAATATTGATCACACTTGGCTGTGCAAGTTCTACAAGTTAATGCTTCACTGCTGTGTTGCAGAAACAGCTGCCAGACAGTAGATCAATTCCTGTGATTCACAGGCAAGAGCGATCTCTGCCTTCCAGTGCTCCTCGACCTAATGGTATCCTTTGATACTGTTGCTTAAAAGACTTGCTGGCAAACTTGTGGCCCATTAGGACATCTCTGACACCATCCCAGCCTGGTTCACCTTTTCCTCTCTGAACAGCAAGAGAATATATCCAAAGGGATCCCCATTCTTCAGATCTCATGCACCATTCCTTAAGCATGATGTTCATTCTGAATACGGAAACCCTGGGGACTCTATTTCCTAGCATAGTCCCGCCGCACACCAATACCCTGAAGACGGACATTTCTATCTGAAAATGTTTTCGGCTGATGGAATCTCCAGCCTGCAATCATACCTCGACACTAGCAAATCATGGATGTCCGCCATTTATCTTAAACAGCATTTCAACTTGTTAATAGTAGTTTTCTACACCCCAGCCAGAGTATGATAATCTAGAATCAAATAAATAGTAATCTTACACACAACGAGCAGGTGAATAAAAAAGGTCTACACGGCCTATTTTGGAAATTACCATCTTGTGTGGATTAAAACCCTTGCCACACCTTCGCCTGCACTCTCCAGTCCTTCATCTTCCCTCACCGTGATCAGGAGAGACCTCTGCTCACCGGCCTGCATGAAGTAATTCTGGCTGAGCTGAAATCCACACCATAAACCAGACAAATTCGACTCAACAACCCATCCTTCAATAGCTCCTCTGGCTGCATCTCCTAGCTGCTTCTTCTAGCATGCATGGGATGAGTGCTCTATGAGGAAGCACCCAACACAGCCTGCAATCTTCGTCTTCTAGTCTTCTGCTCTACGCACCTTGCGTAGTCGTAGTCTCAAAAAACACCATTGGAAGACAAGCAAAGAGATGCTTTTTCAATCTGTGACCGAGGTCTATGGAATGAGCCATCCCTGGCCTTCATACTGTCTTGCACATTGCAAGTCTTCAGAAAAGAGATACCAACCCACTTGCTCTTCACATTCCTGGACACCATAGCAGTTATTTCCTTCTTTATTCTTACCACACTCCCACCCCAGTCTCTGTGTTCTTACTCTGCACTATGTCATATACTACATATGCAACATAAACTCCTGTATGCAGCCCTGGTAAAATGTAAAGTGTTCTGCTGAACTTCAGGGCTAGCTTTTTACTAAGTTTACAACCCACACACTACTCTAGTGCGTCGCGGACTAAGGTGCTGAAGGGCACAATTAGTGCAAACTATGGTGGTTATCATACTTGAATGCACAACTGATCATTTTGAACTTTCCAAACAAATCCAAGACCACAATAACTGAACTCACTCTAATCACTGTAGGCCATTCACATGCTAATAAGTGCCGAGTGCTCCAGTTCTAGAACCAAAGTGTTATAGGTGTCCGCACGGTGATAGATGCTTGATCATTATAGTAAATAGTTAAACAATCCAGTCTTCATTAAAAATGCATTTTTTTGTTATAGAAATAGCAGCTTGTATCGCCAGTTACATCTTTCTTGATACTACGAATCTATTAACATAGAACAATTTGATGCGTTTGATAAGAAAATACAGAACTATATTTATAAGTGATTTGTTTTAGAAAATCATGAATAACGCACGTCATGTTGATGGAGACCAGAATATATGATTGCGAATGCGAGGCATAAAACCCTGCTCATGAATACCGCAGTTTAGTGAACAAGCCAAGTCGAAGGTTTTGTGTTTGTTTGTTGCAAGGTATAACGTTTTAGATTCTTTTGCTGGCTTGGGTGCTTTTTAACAATACACAATATATTATTTCTTGTACTGTGTGCTTTTAAATACAAACAGCTCCGAGTCCTAGCAGGCACTCGATAGGAAGAACCATTAAAAAGAAATGGACATTTTATGAGAACTCACTGTGATAGTGAAAGATGTGTGTAATTTGCTGCCAAGTTCCCACCCACGCAAATAACGCTTGCCTGATTTAAGCTGATGGAGGATTTGTTTTCTCGATTATCCAACATAGCAAAGTCGTGTCCTGCTTTTACTTGATACGAGAAGGCAGAGGGAGGAAAACGTATTTCCATCTAGCCTTCGAGGGCATTGTGGCAGGCTGTGGGCAGATAATTCTAAGGGCGATCGTGTGGTCTGCAAGATGTTGATTAAATGTAAATGTAAACCAACCAGGAAAGGGTCTTTCTTTTATCTTGCATCCAGCAGGAGTGCGCCACTATTCTGGGTGGTACAAAAGGGGGTGGTGATGGACGGAGCATCTGAACCAATCAAACACTCACACCCAGTCAACAGATCTGGGTTTAATCCATCACCGTTCTTTAGCCCACTCTGCCACCCCAGTTCAGACATGGCCATATGCAAATCAGACTGACCCTGTGCCTCAAGGGAACAGTCCAGCCCGAACTGCCAAGCCATGCCTTCCCTGGACCGGAAACAAGCTTCCTAGGACCGGTTTCTGGCATTCCAGCCGTCTTCACCCAGGCTTGCTGGAATCCAGTGGCAAAGTGAGCAAGGGACTCACGTCTGACCATACCCTGCCACACATATGGCGAACAAAGTGGTCCAAAAGGGGGTGGTGATGGACGGAGCATCTGAACCAATCAAACACTCACACCCAGGCAACAGATCTGGGTTTAATCCATCATTGTTCTTTAGCCCACTCTGCCACCCCAGTTCAGACATGGCCATATGCAAATCAGTCTGACTCTGTGCCTTTTGGGTGACATGTTTTTTAATATGAGCAATATGGAAAGTGTAGGAGATGATTTGCAGATTCATCCTGAGTGGTATAGCACCAGCTTTGGGCATCTCCTATGATGCACAGATCAAGCGCATAGGGAGTGGGGACCAGGGGAAGGCCATATGCACTCTAGGTTAGAAGAGTCTTTATGCTCCTACAGGAAGCAGTGATGTGTCTGAACTAGGTGATGCTGGGGATTGACCACAATACCACTCCACCAAGGGCGTCCAGCGTGGACAGTATGAGGTCTTCCAGGGATGGGTTCTGTCCCTGGGCTCCCATCACACAAGCCTTTCTGCTGTATGCTAAGTACTTTTATAGTAGTTTGGAGATGTGAAGATGTTTGGTGCCTTCGTTAGTCTTCTCATTTTACTCACTGATCTCCCAATGGGAGAGACCATGTGTCCTCTAACAATGGGGCAGGAGGGGAGGTATGCTGTGTCCTCCTGCTCCACTACATTCTTTCTTTCAACCAGGAAGAAGTCCCAAAGTGCTCAACTAGATTTTATTTGCTCCAAAGCCCAACGCCTTGAGACAAAGCATTATTAACAGTACCAAAATAATATTTACTGCCGCATACATGGCTACATGTAACCCACCAGGAATAGGGAATAAATAAAAAGCGTGGCAATTAGAACAAGTACAGGTAAAAAGATCATAAAACACAGATGATGATATCATCTTTTGAAGTGCAGGTGCATCTTCAAGCAAGAAAGAAAGAGTTTCTGCAGGCACCTCTAGGTTTTTCACAAGCTCATCACATCTTCAGGTACTTTCCTACCACCTAGTCATGCTTGACTGGAACTTAACTGCAGTCAGTTGTTGAGCAGGGGACATGCTCTGGTCAATATGGTTTTAGGAAGCTCTTACAATAAGGACAACATATTTGCCACCCATCTTCATCAGACACAAAGCTTTTTCTTTAAATGAACAGTCATCCAGAACTGCGTTGCATTCCCTGGCATGATATTAGATTATAGAAGATTTAAGGCGTCTTTAAGCCTTTTAAGGAGGCTCATAATCAATCTGATAGCGATGTACTGATCTCCTTTTTATGTTCCGAATAGGTAAGGGCAGATACATTTCATGTCCAACAAGTGAGGAACCAGAATTCGATTTGGGCCTAGTAAAGCATGTAGTTACTTTCAGTAATTAACGTGATGTACCTAGTAGGCTAATGTAGGGACGCAAACACTAATACGCACACAATGTATAATAACTTAGGGATTAGTATACTCTATGTTACACGTTTTTGCACCTAATCATAGGCAGTACCGCTTGACTCGACCAGCGCCATTTTGTGGCCTGGTCCACTCACAGAATTAATGAAAACCTATCATTGTATTTAGCTCAAGCCGTTCTCCTGAGAAATAGTACCACTGTAGCAACCTGCTCCTTCTGCATGTTAGGCCTGTCAAGGTTGTAGGTGGGGGTAGGCTGTGAAGCACATTCCAAGGGGTGCTGTGCGGACTCTCTCGGAGTTAGCAGAAGGGAGTTACCATCACAACCTTGCTATAATGAGCTGGGCTAAACTAAGAGCGCTTTGTCTCCCATATATGGTCTTTCCGCTGCACCAACCTGTACCAACTTGTATTTTTCCTTCTTAGGTAACGGTTTCGAAATGTAACAGTATATATGTGATCTGTTGATAATGTGCCAGCAGTCTTCTTGGCGGAGCTCGTGGGGTTAGGTCGCAAGGAGCTCCTCTGGCAGAGTTTGTTTGTCGTAATAAACGATTGGACCTTCTACACTGCCAACTGACTGATTATTGGTAATTGGTATTGGGGCTATTTGTAAGTATGGCTCTATTTGGGTTGTAATATATTTTTCGGTACTTCACAAGAAAGTCATCCAGTCATGAGCAAGAAGCTGAACCAGACCCCACTCTATGCAAAATATTGTTACAATAGGTCTTCAACAACAAAAGGTACAGCTGAAGCAAAGACCCAAAAAGAGAGCACAAGGTTTATGTTCATTTGTAGAACCTATGATATGTGGTGCAGTTTATTTATTTATGTATTTTGTAAAATATTACATTCAGATACATTATTACCGGCACACAACCTCCAGCTTGGTTCCACTTTTCTTTAACTGTTGAAGAATGGGAAATAATACAACACTGGACTGAGTTACAGATGGTAATCTATAAGTAAGAGTTTACTTTTTCCAAGAAGTCAAAGTTGGTACATTTTCCAGTCTTACCCTTTGGCATCATAAACATTATTAAGAAAGTGATTTCTCAAATTGTCCTTGTCTTCCTTTGTTCCAGGATGACCATAACCATTAGATGGGCCCAACATACTCCGCATCAGAATGATCATCAAAAAGAACACAGGTAAGTAAGACTATCTCAGAAAAAATAAAATAAATAAACAAACAACTAAACCTTAGTTTTGTCTTGTGAATCAGAATTTGTTCTACTTCATTATTCTATTTACTTAATCATTTTCTCTCTCTCTCTCTTTTCCCCTATTGAAAGCTTTACATTCTTATTTAGGTTCTGGAAAACAATTACTGCTCTTTTTCTCCTATTTTAGAGCTATCTTTTTCTGGCGCTACATATGTTCTATTGCCATATCCTGGTCTAGCACTATCTTACTGAAGCACTTCTCAATCGTTAAGCTTCTATTATTTGCAAAAAAGGCGATTCTTGAGGTACAGAGAGGTGAGATAGATTGGTGAGACAGAGAAAGGGATGAGAGAGAAGTAGAGATGCTTTTGAGAGATGAGTGTAACAGATGAAGGGGAGACACGTAGAGTTGAAATAGAAACAGTAGTGAGGAAGAAAGATAGGTGTGAGGGAAAGTTGAGTTACAGCTGTAGAGGTAGGAACAGAGGGTGGTAAAGTGAGAGGTGAGGTTCGGAGAGAGGTGGGTTGGAGAGAAGTGTATTGAGAGAGAGGTGAGGTAGAGATAAATGAGATCAAGAAAGAGAGGAGGTTGGCACATAGAGATGCAGAGTTGAGCAAAGAAAGACTGTCGGAAACAGACAAACAGGTAGGTTCATGAAGAACACACTTTGCGATTCCTTAATAGCGAAATTTACCCAATCGCTATTAAGGAATAGCAATATGCTATTCATCAAGAAATCACTCAAGAAATTGCGATTTCTAATTATTCCTTAATTGCGACTCGCAAATTGCGAGTCGCTATTAACTGCATGCGCGCTAGCGGGTTTTCCCGCTGCGCGCTGAAATTTGAAAATCGCGGGTAACGTGACAAAGCCAGCTCGTCATGCGAGCAGCGCAGGTAACGCCCATGACGAGCTGGCTTTGTCATCCGCATCGAAGGGGTTAAGGAATATCTCCCCATTCATTCCTATGGGCCGAGAGGCCCATAGGACTGAATGGGAAGACACTCGCAATTTGCTAATCGCAAATAGCAATTCGCAAAATGAAATTGCGATTTCAAGGGTGCAGGGGTGCCCAAAGGACACCCTGTAGCACCCCTGAAATGTAATCTACATTGGTGTTGCACACACACATGTCCAAAGGACATGTGTGTGTGTAACATGCAACGTAGAAAAATGCATTTAAATGCGTTTTTCTAAGTTTTCGCTATTTACCACGAGGTTTGACCTCGCGGTAAATAGCGGCCAGAAATAGAGAATTCGGAAATATAAAATGGTTAATGAATTGCCTTTAAGGAATCTCAAATAGAGATTCCTTAAATGCAATTCCTCGCAAATATGTGATTTCGCAATTACCGATTTTTGCATTTGGGATGATGAATCCCAAATACAAAAATTGCGCTCGCAAAGGCCCAGATTCGCAGAATCTGGCCCTTTGCAAACGATTTTTCTTTCATGAATCTATATGAAAGTGAGGTGGATGACCTATGATCCAGCAAGGAGAGAGACAGAAATATCATTGAGTATTGTAATTGCCACCAACAGCTGGAGAACGTGAGGTTTACATTTGGGCAGGCGTGGCATGCCCAGCTGTCAAACGTAAACAGGCATTGGCAATGCCAAAAGGCCAATCTTTAAAAGAATGTTATATAGTAATGTGAAGTATAACAAGTAAATAACATGGGATTGAATATGTATTGGCGAGGAAGCAAAAAACGGTAAAAAATCTATTGGTGCAGGTTAAAAGGTCGGTGACGGCTGCACTTTTAAGCCAGACCTAAAGATCCAAGCATGTTAATGGCCTCTTGAAGATTGGAACCCTGGGCAATTACTCACTTTGCTCATGCCTTGAAACTGCTCTTCCCCGATACTCCCTTCCTCTCTTACGATTAAGAAGATGTATTCTATAGCACGGCTGATCGCAATATTAATTGACAACAGCTGGGACTAACACTTCTTGTCCAGGTGCTCTCGGACCCTTTTGTTGATTTACATGAATTATACGTTTTGCACTGCGTCAAATTATGAAGTGGAAACTTCAGGAAGCTGTAGAAAGGCATGTGTGCTAAAACTACCCTGCTAAGTAAAGGTGTTCACTTCGAGTAAGCAGCATTTGTTTTTATTTCTGAAAAGAGCATGTCTGTACCGTTTCACCTGTACCGCATACCACTGAGGGGCCATATAGCACTTTCTGTGATGTGCCAGTGCAGAAGCGGCCTGTGTGCTTCTTTTTAATGTCTTAAGGGCATACATTAACTCCAAATAACTCTGAGTTAATGTATGTTTTGCTGATAGCAGAGCTCGGCAACACGAGGTAATATTTTCATTTTTGTGCTTCTGAGCTCTGCTGCTGTTAATAAAAAACGTGCACTAACTCGGGGATATTTCGAGTTAATCCAGGCACTCAAGACGCCAATAAGAAGCGAACTAACCCTTTCCGTGCTGGCGTAGCACAAACAAGGGCCTCATCCTTGGGTACCAGGACCAAAGTCACATGCTCCTGGCACAGGCTTTTCTAAACTATTCACTTTTCGAGATATTGCAACTTTAACAGTTGAGTAAACAATGTATTTCTTTTCTCCCTGACTCTGAGATAATTTTTGTCACAAACGAAACGTTTCACGGAGTAGTCGGGTTCCCACGTGCACTGGGAACTTTGAGCAGCACTCGAGTACATGCTGTGCCACCTAAGAATCGAGCCAGTTTTTTTTTTTTTGTATTAACGTGAGAACACAGCTAATGTTCAAGGACCCATCCTTAGGCAGGTATTTAATTACATATTTGCGTGTAGTAGAAGTGCCCATTTTCTTTACTTGCAATCATGCCAAACCTCCCTAGCAGGCACTTGAGGCGATGTTACTCACGAAAAGGCCAGTGGGATCGGGAGAATGCTGCTCCGACTGTCTTCATTTTTCCCCTTTTTATGTCTATTATTCGTTGGAGCCAGGGTTGTGTGTCCATGTGCAGTGGTGCTGGAACTATATTCGGAGTGAGGGTGAAGGGAGTGCTGAGATCAATGTTACATCGCTCAAGTCAGAGGGATTGTGAAAAATACATACATCACACAAGGAACAAGTATAGCAACTGAGCCACTCCAATCAGCAGGAGAGTGGTAATGGTGTGGTATGTAGCTGGTGGTGCACGCCTCAGATATATCAATAAAGCATAGTGTGATAGTGTACTGTCATTTACAGCCAGCACATTTTCTGTTGTAGTGGCCACACTATTTGCACTGAGATAGTTTACTGATAACAATAATTCACACAAACGATATTGTGTGGAAATCGGCTCTCAGCAAATGTTTATGCTTTACACATCACTAAATAAGGGGGCATATGTACAAGCTCCTAGCGCCAACTAGAGCGTAATTGTTTTTTTGATGCTCAAGTAGTGGTATGCCCTGCACCACATTTACAAAGTGGCATTAGGCCACTTTTTGTAGTGTAACGCTGCTTTGTAAATATTCTACCTTTTCAAGCAGGTACTCATTGCTCTTTGACTCTGCCCCAGGTTTACAAGGAGGTGTAAATCTGTGGCAGTGCCAAAAACGAACTCCATGCAAGAGCAGGCATAGAATGGCACACAAGGAGAAATGCTTTTATTTCTCCTCGTTTTTGCTTCAGCATGCATAGAAAGAGCAAGAGGTCATTCATGATTGTTTATGACAGGAAAGTGTCACTTCCTGCATTTCACAATTATTAAATAATGATGATTTGCTACTTCTATGTGGGCTACAAAATGCAGCACACATAGAAGCTACAAATAGTCATTATGGATTGTTTATGTGTAAGAAGGGGCACCTTCCTGCACAAAAACAATAATTCCCTGCAACTCAGGCACCCTTGCACTATGGTGCAAGGGTGCCTGCGTTGGCTCTATACAACTAATTTTAGCACCAGTGCTAGCGAAAACACCGGGGTGCAGCATATTGTAGTAAATATGGGGCATCCCTGCGTTTTGAAAATGTCGGAGTACCGCGCTGCCAAATTTGGCACAGCTCCATGCTCTGACATTTTCTAGAAATATGCCCCAAAGTGTCTTGGTTTGTTTTGGTCCTATTAAAATCTATGTTTCTATCACTCATCAGAATTATAAAAAATATAAATATAAATATAAAAATAGTGCTTTCCCAACTTCTATGCTCTGAAATATTTGTACAGTTCCTTTACAGGTATTTAAATGTTGTTGTGTGTTAAAAAATGACACCCTACAGCCTTTCCTTTCACACTGTCTGTACCCCAGAAAGATTGTCAGATAGTTCACTTTACAAAGTCCTCTAACTGAGTAGTAAGGATAAGAAAAGTAAACACTGATCCTCAAAGTAAAAGAATAAACCTGACATTTGTCCTCTATCTTTGAAAACAGAATTTAAAGACATCTTTCTTGCTCATTCATCTTCCGAACTCCAACATGTTTATTTTTAAGGTGCTGCAACACCCCCTGCACCCCTACTGCCAGCGCCTATGTCCGTGTGTGTTTGTGTTGTTTGTGATCTCCTGCAAATGGGTCTCCCAGTCCCAATGTCTCCATGTTCTGGTGTACCTGTCAAGCTCTGTATTCTTAATTGTATAGATGTTAAAAAAGTGATTCTTTAATTTACTTATAACTACTTTATTTCTTATTAGTGTTGGGGAAAACTCAAACAAGTATATTTACCCCTACAATTAAAATTTTATTTTAGCAATGATGAAACGAGGTATCAGCAGAAAATGAACTGCATTTCATATGTATTCTCAGAGTGAGATCTGGTTTTGTCTTGTAAATGTACTAATTTATTTTTAATTTAACATTTGTTAAGCACAAGATACACCCATTCGCGCCTGTCTCTGAATGGGGGTGGTGCGGTGGGGGTGGGTGCTGTATGAAAAAAACAAAAATCAACTTACCTTCACATCCACCGCACGCCTCTCCCTCCCCGCACGCCTCTCCCCAGTCTGCTGGCAGCACCGGAAGCACGCAGGCTTCTGTACTCTCCCAGCCAATCACAACGCTGCCTAAGCAGCGTCATGATTGGTTTGAATAGCCTGTTTGGCCGCTCAGGCAGTGCCTGGGTAGGCTGGCCATGTTCTCCATGGGGCTGTGCAATTCAGCCCCATGGAGAACATGCCATGTGCGCATTACGGCTTGACCTGCCCTAGAGGGCCGGTCAAGGCGTCATGCGCACATAGTCAGAGAATGCAAACCACTCCTGCTCCCTTGTTATTATCATTTTATTTTTCCTGTGCGCAGCTCAAGGCACAGTAGGGCAACGCTAGTATGCCTTGGCGGAGGAGCCACCACTGGGTACACCTTAAAGTGTTACTACGGCCCTTATTACATGGAGCATGGCTGGTGATGTAATAATCCTCATACCTTTTAAAATGTGACAGAGTGGTATCGGAATTTAAAAGGTGTAATAAATATCACCTGTTATAGATTATCCGCCATATTCATGAAAATCGGCATTTGCGATTCGGTAATAGCGAAAAAAAGCGAATCGCTATTCAGAAATCGCAAATCCGAATTCATGAAGAATTGCGATAAAAAAAGCGATTTGCACGCGATCGCAAAATCCGTTAGCGATGACCGATAATCGCAGAAAAATAGCTATTTTCGGCTACTCGCGCCGGGATTGCGAACTCGCAAATAGCGATATCGCTATTTGCGATATCGCTATTTGCGAGATCGCAAACTCGCGAGATCGGGAAAACGGGAAGTCGCATTTCGAGCCCAGTGATGACATCACAACCAGGAAGCTGCTGGTTCCCACCACCATTCTCCACAGTGAGGCTGACTGAGAGGGAGCAAGTTGGAGAGCTGCAGCAATTCAGGAGAGAACCACAGAACCACAACTCTGCTACAATGTCTGAGGAACCTGCACCTGGCACCAGCAGCTCGTCTGGGCGCAAAAGGAAATTAAAATTTTCGGAGCAGGAGCTAGAACAACTGATAGAGGGGGTGGTGGCAAACCATGAGAGACGGTTTGGGAAAGATTCCCGGAGGGTCCCTGAACAAGAGAAGCGCAGGATATGGCAGGGGATTGCCTCGACTGTGAACTCCGTGGGAGTGGCGGACAGGTCCCTCGAGGAGTTAAAGAAGCGCTGGTACGACCTCTGAGGCCGTGCCAAGGAGAAGGTGGCGGCACGCCTTGGGGAGTCCTCGGGCACTGGAGGAGGAGGACCAACTGTCCCACCCAATACTGCCATGGAGGACCAGGTGGAGGACACCCTGGAGAAAGAGGCCTGTGTAGGATTTACACAACTAGACTCATCCCGCACCACCCAAGACACCCAAGGTAAGTGGCATGCGACTGCGACCCTGCCCCCTATGGATGTCCATGACCAAATAGGCTCCCCTAATGTCCCATAGGCATGCCATAGTTGCACATCAAGGAATGTCCTGAAGCATTGTGGGAGATGTAGTCTGGCCACAATGTTGTAGTACCACAATGCAGCCAGACAGGTCCCAAAGCACACAAAGCCACAGCCATTCAGGGAATGTCACCCAGCATGCATGTAGCAACTGCACGTCTGCCAGATACATGCAACTAATGATCCACCACTTACCCCCACAGGTGGCGAAAGCAGCGACAGCGAAAGGCTGCAAATCGATGAGGAGGTCCAGGAGGAGGAGGTGCCACCACCAACCCAGGCACCAGCCCCTGCCGCTGCATCAACACCAGCAGCAAGATCCACCTGCAGTGTCCCCCCTGCGACTGGTGCAGCACCCACAGCCGCTGCCAGGCCAGCCACCATTGTGCCTCCTGCTACCGCTGCTCCACCTAGAGCCGCAGCCAGGGCAGTTACCACTGTGCCCCCTGCATCTTGTACACCAGCAACACCAGCAGTCACACCCCCTGCATCTGGCGCACCAGCAACACCTGCGGTCACACCCCCAGCAGCTGTCGCCACAACATCCGGGGCTGCGCCAGTTTCCACACAGCGGCCAGCCACAGACTCAGGCCAGCAGGGCAGGCGTGGCAGGTCACGCCAGCACTCCACTCCAGCAAGCAGGCGGGCTAATGAACAGGGACTGGCGCGGCTCAGCGTCGAAAGACGCATGCTGCGGATACACCAGCGCCAGGCACAACAGCAAGGAGCTATTCAGCTGCAGCTCCATATGATAGGGCGCAATGTGGCCACAGTTGCAGGCCACATGGACGGCATGAGGGCAGCCATGTCAGGTGTGGGGGAACGATTAGACAACATGACTGCAGCCATGGCAGGTGTGGGTGAGGGAATGGCCCGCATGGCTGCAGCCATGGAGGCCAACACCGCTGCCATGTCGACACAGCGCAGTGCAGCACGCCGCCGCCACCGCCACCGCCAACTTATGAGCCGGCTGGCCTCTTACAGCAGAGCAAGTTATGTAGCTGCAAATGCTACTTCTCTGTTGGCGCGGCGCTCCCTGACCCAGCAGCACCAACTAATACAGTGCAGTGAGGACATGACTAGGGTGCTGGAGCACCTCACCACGGCCGTCATTGCACTTCACCCTCCAGCAATACCATCCACTGTGGGGGGTGATGATGCTAGTGAGGGGGCGTCCAGCGTCAGCTCTCACTCTGCCTCACAGATCCCACCACACAGCCGCAGCACCAGGCCCACGCCAGGGCCTGAAGCCCCGGAGGAGGATGCCCCTCAGAGGCGCTTGGGCGCAACGCGCAGTAGGCGCACCTGAGAACTTCAGACTATCATTGGCACAGGCTGACGTTAAGCCTGCCATGTTGTGATACACAGCAGTATGCTGTAATACTGTTTGTTGTAGTTATTTGGACTGGAACCTTATTTTTATTTTTGTGAATTGAACAAATACATTTATTTTGCTACACACATTAGCGTTGTGTCATCATTACATTTTGCATGCATTGTTGATTTGTGGGGTGATGGAAGAGGTTGTACTAGAAACTGTTCACTGTGATGTGGTTGCGACGTCTGTGCCCTTCTGCTGGGTTCTCCCCATGTGCATGGCGTGCATGTGCAGGTGGCCGGTTGTCCCCCTCAGATTCACTGCCAGAGATGTCAACAGGTATCCGGCGCTTGGTTGCAATGTTATGTAGTATTGCGCAGACAGCCACAATGCGGCAGCACATTTCAGGACTGTAATACATGGCCCCACCTGTCTTGTGCAGTATGTGGAACCTGCTCTTGAGCAGGCCAAATGTCCTTTCTATGCAATTCCTTGTCCGTATGTGTGCAATATTGTAGCGCCGTTGCTGGGGTGTAGCAGGGTTGAGGTATGGGGTCAGGAGGTATTCACGGAGGGCGTAGCCACTGTCACCTGAATGAGAGGAGCAGATGGTGATTGCCTGTGCTGCGCTGTTACATCTTAGCAATGTGACATTTTCAACTAAGTGTACTTACCAAGTAGGTGTCCTTCCCCAAACTCTCCCCTGACCAGTCGTGTGTGGAGGCCGCTGTGCCGGAAAATGAAGGAGTCATGGGTACTCCCTGGGTACTGTGCGACAATGTCAGTGATGTATGTCTTAGCATTGCAGACCATCTGGATGTTGAGGGAGTGGTAGGACTTTCTATTGCGGAACATATACTCCATGGCAGCTGGTGGGCAGATGGCGACGTGGGTACAGTCTATGCATCCGAGCACATGTGGAAAATGGGCTACATTGTAGAATTGTAGCTTGGTCATGTCCAATTCCTGTTGGCTGGCGGGGAATTTGATGTGACGGTGTAGCTGGGTGAGCATGGCGTCAACAAAAGTGTGGAGGCAGCGTGACATGGTGGGCTGGGATATCCCCCCGGCAGCCGCTACTATCCCCTGGAAACTCCCGGAGGCCAGGAGGTGCAGGCTACACAATACCTGCACATGTGTAGGCACCGCATTGGTACGGCTTGTTGGGTGCTGCATCAGGGGGTGAAGGTCCTGTATTAGCTGCATTATCATTTCCCCATTCAGCCTGTATTTAGCATATATCTGCTCTCTGGTTTGGCCCAGCAAGGTGACCCGCTGGCGGAATATCCTGTCCTGGATCCTGCGTCTCCTCCGTGCTAATCGCTCTAGCCTTCGACGCCTCACCACCATGTACATTCCTGGCATTGTGGGACTCCTAATGCTGCTGATGATGATGGTCCTTATGTGTGATTGGTCAGGTCAGAACCTGTTGGTGATAGGACAACGGTTTTTTGAAAGTTTTTTTTGCATGGCTTTTATGGTTACCACCTGCTTTGAGTTGTCCTTATTTTGCGCAGCGCAAATAGCGATTTTTGGGTTTTTCGCTAATAGCGATTTTTCTTGAATACCGATTGCGATTATATAGCGAATTCGCTATTATTTTCGCAGAATCCGTGGTGTGTCGCAATTTCCGAATCGCTAATGCTCACCTGCCGGGATTCTGCGAATATATTAGCGAATTCGCAATTCTGTGTTTGCGAATTCGCTATTTTGATGTTGAATGCCGATTACGGAAATTGCGCCCGCATTTGCATTTTCGCAGCGATTGGGACATAATGTATATGACCACTATCCACTGGTATTTCAAATGTAGCTATCTCTTGGATAATTTGTGTTTGAGTGGATTATGCCGGGCTTCTGCCAGACTGGTACTGTAAAAATGTCAATAAAATATGTTTAAAAATAAATAAATGGAGCATAACATTGAATTTGGGTCTTGAGCACCAAAACCCTCAGGTACTGGTGTTTACTCTGCATTTTCCTCTGATATAATTTGGCTAAAATGTACCATTGAGAAAATTGTGAGCGATGTGATAATTCCCACAAAATTTGTAATTCTGATCTGCACAAGGATTGGAAAAGCATGGGTGACTTATAATAAGGGCAATAGTCTCCAAAGATCGACACGTAGAAAGATTAGGGTTAAAGAGACATGTCTTCAACTGTTTCCTAGATTGGCGTTGTTTGAATGGAGCCCAAAGGGAAATAAGCAGCATGTGCAAGTGATCTGGGGTAAGTATTGAGACCTGCAAAATGGGTAACCTGAAGGAGAGTCTGGTTAACTGATACAAGAGTAAGGTGGCACCTTTCTTTGAAAAAAATACTGGTCACATTTGCTGGTCCTAAAAGAACCATCAGATACATCATGAGCACAGACAATCCTGTTCCGGTAACAAACCAAATGCCCAATCTCGGTAACTTCTATGTTAGAACAGTCTGAAAAATTATGAAGTCCCGGATTCAATTACGCAAAGACTTCTCTACCTTAAGCTGATGCCGCAAATGTGAGCATTCCTTACTATTTTTCTCATCCTCAACCAACGGAGTCTCCACAATTAGATCAAATATCTCAACAAGGGATAGATTTTTTCCCTCAAATCTGTCGAGAAGTAATCCACAGTTGGTCCCTGGGGAAGATGATGGAACTAGGTAGCTGACCCACCACTGCACCTAGATCCACTGTTTTGCACCGTCCCTTTCACCAGATTTTTCTGCTGAAGGAGAGAGGAAGAACCTGAATGCTTGCAACAATGCTAACCATGATTGCAACAATAATTTGAAATTAATAAATTCCTCCTCACACGTCCCTCAGTTGAATCCATAACATCTTCTAATCAACATCACCTGACAAACCAATTAATCATTTCTAAATGTCTTCATCTTAACACCTTGGGTGCTAAGCTGATCCCCCTCCTGTGCTGATATTTGCTGAATCCCCTTTTACATGACGAGCTCAGCTCGTCATGATCACACGAGAGGTGTACCCCATGACGAGCTGAGCTCGTCATGAGCATCGAAGGGGTTAATCTATGTAATTTTGATGAAGCTGCTTAGCAATGTTAATCAGAGTAGCACACATTACAATAATTTTGCTGACCATTTGTGGACTGTATAGGAATCTCTCTCCAGATCGATCCAGGCATTAAAAAAAGGTTAAAGTGAAGCTACGGTAAATATTTTATAATTAGATATAGAAATAAAATCTTAGTTTACGTTGAAAAAAACTACAAATTTCAATAAAAAATAAAAGGTTGAAGTGACTTTATAGTTAGATCTCGAAGTGGCAGAAATGTACTCCTGCCATTCACTGCGTATCAAATCACACATCATATAACATAACTCATGACATGCTAAATAACATGATTGATGACAACTTTAATGACGTCTCACATGACATCATTGATGACATCACTGATGAGAACATTCAGTCATTGTTGTAGCTTCCTGTTGGTTTTGTGGACTTGACATAATTTAACATGTAACAGCTAATGTCAAATTTCTATTCACCTTAATGGGATTACCTTCTTAAAGGCTTTACTTAACCTTCAATTTTAGATACAGAGGTTGTCAAGTATGCATTTGCCATTGAAAAGTCACCTTTTGCCAGGCCCTATGGACAACACTCCATAGTTTGGTAAATCACACTACAAACATTCCTGGGATGGCTACAATGACATATAACCTTAGAGCTGTGCTTTCTACGCCAATGTAAGATAAACCACCTCTAACAGGGACAGGGCTACATCTACATAATTTAACAATCTACATTGTATCCACACCTTATAAACGCCCTTGCTACATATACTTTGTGCATAATCAGTGCCACTAGAATTACTCGGCAGGGGAGCACCAAATTATGCAGCAGAGTTCACTAAATTATGGAGGAAGAAAATAATAATTACACAGTATAATGCAGAATTTTTTTTGGCAGTCTTATTTAATTATTTGATCAGTTTTTACACATGGTAATACTGTCTGGGTAAAGATTTCATCTCGTTAGTGCTCGTTTAACAACCAAATACAGATATAAGAATGAAAGATGATCAGTTAACATTCGCAAAGTGCCATTCCACTGTGTGCTAACATGTCACATGTTTTTAGTCACTTTTGATCCGTTTGAGCTAGAAACAAATTGTTTTTGGTTAATATTTGCAGATTATGCAGCAGTTGATGGATTATGTGGCATATTCGGATAATCCATAATTATGCTAAAAAACTGCTGCAGCAGAATCCCATAATTCCAGTGTCCCTGTCTATAGCACTATTTTGCAAATATTTAAAATGGATGTATGGCCAGATATCCACTGGTGAATAATGGTCGAAAAAAGCTTTGGCCTTTTGTACACTTTTGTTGGCACAGTTTTTAGCTTTAAGCCACAAACTACCTCAAAACATACCTCTACAATGTACATCAGGTCCACTCAGCCTTTACCTGGTTTAAAATGGAGTAATACTTGCATCTTAAACTTTAGTGACTTGTAAACAGTACAGTAGATGGCCTTCAACATGCACAATCATGCTTGCAACCAGCGCTTATCTGTTTCCAAGTTATGGATCCACACATGTTCACTCAGAAACTTAATGCTGTATATGATAGTGCTAGCAGTGATGTCATCAATGGTGTCATTTGAGATGTCATCAGTGATCTTATCAATGATGTCATGTAACATGTTATGCATGATGTAATATATGAGGTCATATGTAGTGTATGACAGGTGCAAGTTATAGTTGACTCAGTAAACTGTAACTCAGGAATTTCAGTTTTTTTTGTTTTAGAACAAACGTTTTTGTATTATTACAAGGCCTAGTTATAGTGTCATTGCTACCTTTTTTCAGTAGTTATATGTGTGTGTGCGTTTGTGTGTTTTTGTGTGTGTTTTGGTGAGTGTCTGCAATAAATGCTACTTTCCATGCCCTGTAAAGTACAGTGTGATAATACATCACGAAGTACGGGCAATTGCGATGTAATTACAGCGATGTAATCTACTATGTTGCAACTACCTACGATGTAACAACTGATTTTTGTGCAATAGGCAGCAAGATAGTATCTTCCGTGTCACAAAGAAATTAAATGAGATTATTTATTTATTTATTTAACTTTTAAGGCGCACAGCTATCCACAGAAGGTTTCCCAGCGCCAGGGGACAGATTAAAAGAAAGAAACGAGAACAAAACGCAGATCATTGCCGAAAAAGCCATGTCTTGAGTCCTTTGCGAAAATTAAGATAGGTAGTTTCAGTTCTCAAAGCAGTGGGCAGGGTATTCCAAAGTAAATTAGTAAACTCGTATTACTAATAATTTATTTTGCTTATGGTTATTGTCAATATGCTGTATACAAAGTTGTTTCAACACAAACTTTTCTTTTTGGACATTGTTACCTAATTTGGTAATTGGTGTGTATTGCTGGGAAACAACCATTACAAAGCAGTCATTACAACGCACTACCCTTACAACGCAGTCATTACAATGCAACTACATTTACATTGCATACCATTACAGCACATGTCACTACAACACATGCCATTACAACGCATACCATTACAACGCATGCCATTACAACACATTATAAGGTAAGTACTGGAGTTTCTCTTAGTTTTAGGGTGGGTATGGGTTTGGGGGTGCATGGGAATAATAAATTTTACCCCTACAATATCGAACACTTACCCTACTGTTGCACTCACTGGAGTGGGAATAGTCATTTTACCCCTACACTATCCAAAACTTACCTCACTGTTACCCTAAAAATATTATGTGTTATAAAGGTATGCGTTGTAATGGCATGTGTTGTAAAATCATGTGCTGTAAAGGTAGCTGCAATGTAAAAATCACGTTGTAAAGGCATGCGTTGTAACATCATATATTTGTATTGCTTCATGAGAAAACCCCCAAAATATATAAAGGAAATAACAAGCTCTGAAAGATGATCCTGAAATAATGTATTTTTTAGATATTAATGGGATAAACTAACCCTGCCATACATTATGAGGATACTGAAAGTCACCAAGGAGTTCCATGCCACTATAGAGAGACAAGGCTGAATGACGAGTTCCATTATATTGTCATGGAACGCTGAGGTGACTTGCAATAACCTTATGTTTTTTTTTTGTTTGAATCTGTTTATTGAAGTTTTTCATTTACACAAGACAATGCAAGCGACTGGTAGCATAGTATACATTGTAAGACATAATTACATATAATTCAAGAAAGATGTTGTGCTAAACATGTTATGTCAATAATACAGTTGGGTTGTTGTGGTGACAAAGCTCCAGCAAACCCATAGGATAGGATTAACACTGGATCTTAACTCTCAATAAGGACACATGTCCAAGAGGTACATCTCTGTGCATACAACGAGATGTCTGGCAACCTCTGTGATAAAAAGCAGAAGAGGCGGTATGCCAGTCGAATCACAGGTGACGGAAACATATTCATACATTTTGATAGAATTTTAGCAATAATAACTCTAAAGAAACAACTTAGAAAACCACATGGCTTGGCGACCCACCACCTCTGTTCCCATCCTCCATCTTTGACGGATTCTTTGCTAAATACTCACTGCTAATGGAAAGTGTGTGCCTGAGAGGTGCCATGATGAACAAGACGACTAGCATGAGCAAGCAGCCTTGGTCTACATGTCCTGGGCCTCTGCCAAGTTGTCAGTGCTATCGTCTGATTCATGTGAGTGATTAGACTACATGTTAGATAGAATAGTATCCCAGTAAGTGGCAATGGGATTCTTTCTCTGCCCAGGGTGTCATCGATATGCAGGGCTACATTTTCAGCTTCATCCCAGTTGAGCGTCGACTGCTCCCCAACTGCGACCGGTGAGGGTTCAGAGGATTTCCATCTGCGAGTAATAAGACACTTAACCACTATGAGACCCATGTCTAGAAAGTGGGAGGTTACCCTGTGATTCTTGTGCCAAAGTTATAATCCCAGGCGACGTATATTTCCCACTTGTGCCGGTCTTGGCGCTCAGTGCATATAAGTAAACGTAATGTTACATTGGTCCAGTAGTTATGCAAGCAGAGGCAGGCCCAAAGCATTTGTCAATGTCTATGTGGGCACAGCGAGGGCAAGCTGCACCCTCTCTGTGAGAATACTGATTTACATTGGCAGGTGTGAGAGAAGCCTTGTGCACTATATAAAGCTGAATAAGCTCAAACTGGGCATTGTGCGGTACGTGTCTCGGGCCCTTAAACAAGGTGGCCCATTCTTTATCAGTGCAAGGGCTTGTTAAGTCCGATTCCCAGAGTCATAGAGCGAGGAACTGTGGAATAGGGTGGGAGCGAGTGTGCCCCTATCCATCACTTGACTTGCAATAACCTTATAATATACAGCAGGGGCACTGTAAAATAATACATGATCATACCATCACCCTCTGCACAAACCACTTGAAACCTGGGAGTTTTACTCTTTCATGTTCATTGCAGACAAAAATAATAAAAGAAGAATATGTACTGTGAAACTAAACTCATCAAAAAGCGGTTAGTAAATTTTGCACACATTTTTTTTTATTTGTTTAACGTAAGTCAGGTCAAAAAATGCGGTGTCTCAGATTGTATGAAACATGCAGAGATTCAGTCTTTCCTGCAATGACGCCTGTCATGGGAAACACTAAACAAGTTGTCATAAATAGCTCCTTTCTACGGAACAATTTTTCTTTCTAGAAACGGATCTCAAAAGAAGGAAAATGTAGTCACATTTTGCTTGTTTAAACTGTGGCGGCAATGATGCTCCTTGACCTCCCTTTTACAGTGGCTGCTGACTAGGACAGGAGGCATTATGATGCTTGAACTCAAGTGTAATAAGGTATTATAGTTCAGCAGATATATCATTTCTTTATCACAGGTAGAAATACCAAAAGTCACCAGTAATAAGGAAATTAGAGACCAGCTATTATAACAAGATTGCAGGCTCCCCAACAGCACATCCAGCACCTCATCATTGGCTTCACCAGAAAGGATGCGGCATGGTGCTGACCGACACAGGACCACGCAGCAGTACCTCACAGCTCCTGACTAGTGGCTTCACTGGAACTGATGCAGCCTGCTGCAGACTGACGCAGGACCTCGAATCAAAGCATCGGACAGTTCCTGATCAGCAGCTCCACCACAACCAACGTAGTGCAGGGCAGACCAACACATGACCTCCTATTGCAGAACCTTGCAGCACCTGGTCAGCACCTCCACCGAAAATGACCCAGTGGGGTGCAAACTGATGCAGTACCTGGTTCCGTCGCACCTTGCAACTACTAATCAGCAGCTTCACTGGAGCAGATGCAGCACTACACAGAACCTTGCATCACAGCACTGCTCAGCCTTGCACCTAGGACCAAGTCATCCATGAATCCTGTGCTTCATAGCTGTCTACTTAAACTTGTGACTTTGTCCTGGTCTGGGACAACCAGATACCTGCAGATGGCACTGCGTGCCCTTTTTCTGTGCTATTTTTCCTTAAACTTTGATACTCAGAACTCCGTTTGGGTGTCATTTTATTTATTAAAATTAACTCTATCTTTCTAAACTGGTTTGAGATTTTTTCTTGTGTTCACTTTATTACAGTTTGAATAATGCATAAATACATTACACATTGCCTCTAATTTAAGCCTGACTGTTTTGTGCCAAGCTAAGAGTGGGTGACACTAGAAGTGCGGCAAGCGGGCTGCAGTGCCTCCCACCAAGGTAGAACTATGAAACATGTCTCGGGCCTGCCACTGCATCCTGTAGTGCAGTTTTAAACTATCATTTAACCCTGGCCAAATAAACATTTCCAAGTATAATTCTTCAACTCGGACACCTGTGTTGATACATTATAAGACGGTGCATAACACATGGGTGTCAGATAGAGTTTGAATATACACCTTGTATTGTACAATTGGATGTCTTACTGTTGTCTGTCCCCCTTATTTGTATCAATTTTGCTGGTCAATTTTGAATTTCCATGTACTTTTATTATTATTGTTATTTTTTAATTGGTTTTACTCGTCTATAGTGGTGCTACTGTCCACTTATTCTTTTTAATATATTGTGTAATTAATAAACTGTGTTTTTTTTACTTTATATACGAATTGTGCTAATTGCTTTGTGATCTAAGTTGTTCAATTGAACACCCTATTCAAGGGAACCTTTTCTGTTTACTGGTTGGATTAACCCTACTTCCCTTGATTTTGGTTAAGGGGTACCTCTCACTTTCTTCTACTACATGCAAATAAACCTTTTGCCAGGCTTGAACCTTCCTTTTTAATTTTTATAAGTCACCCCTAAAGACTCATAGGGCAGGACGCATGGTATTTAAAAAGTAGAACAAATGTATTTGTGTTTTACATATCCGGACAGTGAAAAAACTCCTAAAGTTGTTTTTTACTGTAAAACTCCTAAAGTTGTTTTTGAATGTAACAAAGCTATCTCTCTCATAGACTAACATAGGCTACTATTCTGAAAATGGTTCTTTCAGAAAGTTGGTATTTTTCTGCCTAAACCAAATGTACATTTTAGCCTGTGTCTATAGTCACATTACTGTGAATGGCTCTCCTGTAGTGTTTTGTGTATTCCTATCAGACATGCGGACAAAAGGGCCTTGGGTGTGGGGGGCTGAGTTCCTCACCTGAACAGTGGGGTTGTACTCAGCCCTTCCTGAGCTTCAAAGGGTAGCCTGGGGCTATGCCCACACCCTTCCTGATTTCTAAGGCTGCCTGCCCTGACACTGATAAATGCATCTCACCGGATCAAGGAAAAGGAGAAGGTCCCCAGAAGTGACTGGAAGGGTCAGTTGACTGACCCCCTATTTGAGCTACAGTGGCACAACAAGCTTCCAGAGGTCTCTCCCGCTTCCCAGTTGACCCCACTAGTCCTGACCTGGTCCCTTCTGCTGACCTCTGTAGGAGTGAGTCCTGACACTCCAAGTGCTGTCCTTCAAGTCTCGGACCCTTGTTGGTCAGAGTATACTCCACCCTGCCCAACAGAAGGTTTAACTAGATCTGGTGCAGCACAGTGCAGGGCCTCGCCATCACAGAACCTCAAAGCTACTGTACAGCGGCTACTCTGGAACCAATGCAGCATTGTGCGGACCGAAACAACACCACACATCACAGTACATTGCTGCACCTGGTCAGTGGGTTCACCGGAAATGAATTAGCATGGCGCAGACAGACACAGAATATTGCATCACAGTACATAGCAGCTACGGACCACCGGAATTGACGTGACGCAGAGGAGACAGATGCAGGAACTCACATCACAACATCTCGCAGCTTCTGATCAGTGGTTCTAATGCAACCAACGTAGCGCAGAGCAGACTGACACAGGGACTTGCATTGCTGCAACTCACAACACCTGATTAGCAGTTTTACCGGAAATGACGCAGTGACGTACAGTCTAACGCTTGACCTCGCACTGCAGCACGTCACAACTCCTATTCGGTGGCTTCACCAGAACTGAAGCAGTGGAACACAAAGCTTCTCTCACAGCACTTCACAGCCCCTGCACCACACAAAAGGTGTAACTCCCAGCTGACAGCTCTTGGTCCTGCATCCAGCCAGTACTCCATTGTTGTAGGCTTGTGACTTTGTCCCTCTTAGACCTGTCAACCTTAGGGTGGTCTTCCCCCAAACGTTTTGCCTTACTCCTCCATTTTTGCTGATCTCGTTTTAGCGGACCTTAGAACTCTGCTACGTTCACCACTTCTATACCATTCTAATGTGCATGTGCTCACTCATTAAAACATGGTAACTTTGGCTTATCCCCAATTTGCATATTTAATTTACTTATAAGCCCCCAGTGAAATGGCACTAATGTGCCCAGGGCCTGTAAATTAAATGATACTAGTGGACCTGCAGTACTGATTGTAAAACCCACTTAAGTAGCCCGAAACATGTCTCAGATCTGCCAGTGCAGCCTGTGTGTGTGCAGTTTTAAACTGCCATTTCGACCTGGCAGAATAAACCTTTATAAGGTCCAAACCTTTACTTTTAATTACTACTTATAAGTCTCCACTATGGTAGGTCCTGGAGAGTCCAGAGAGCAGGGTGCAGTGTATTTAAAATGTGCAACATGTACTTTTAGGTTTTACATGTCCTGATAGTGAAACTCTTACATTTATATTTTATTACTGCAAGGTCTACCTCTCCTATAGTATAACATTGGAGTTACCATATTATATTTAATTTGCTGTAATTTCCAAATGGGAACAGGTAACCAGTTCATGTTTGGAGTCAAGGAAATTGTAATGAAAAATCCCAACTCTTGAAAAAGTTGAATTTTAAATTACAAGTCGGAAAATGCCACATTTAGAATGTAGGCATTTTCCAGACTTAGCCATCTAGGGCCTGTAGCATGTCTCTGGGTCACATGACTGGGTGTGGCTGGCCCTTGGACTTTGTGTATTTTTCCTAGACAGACACGCACAATAGAGTGCTTAGGTGTGTCTGGATGGTAAATCACTGCCAGGATGGAAGGGCGGAGCTGGGCCTAGCCCTACACAAGCCTGCATAGGCTATGTCCTGCCTCCACACAAAGGGCTGCATACCCCCAGTAGTTAGTCTGGCACCAGGACACGGAAAGAAGGATGCCTGTGAACTTCAAGGGGACATCTTTAGAAGCTTCTCCCATTTCCAGAAAGGGGGGTTGGGGAGTACAAGGTATAACTATTTGACCTCAGACTCCACTTCTTCAGTACACTTGCTGAACTGTGGATATTCTGCCAGTAAGAAGGACTGCTGTGCTGCTGAAAGGACTGTCACTCTGCTAGACTTTCTGCTCTGAAGGACTGCTGCCCTGCTGTGCTGACCTGCTGCTGACTGCTCTCTTGACTGGGTGAGAAGGACTGGACCTGCATCTGTTGAACCCAGGACCCCAAAGTGACTCGAAGGGCTAGTTGCTCGGCCTCCTGACTAGACCATCAGAGAAAGAAGTGTTCAACAACCTTGAGCCGGCACATTGCCTCTGCCATCTGTGAGTCTACTCTGCCAAGTGGTGCCTCCCCAGTCTTGGACCCTTGGAAGTGGGCCTAAGGTGCTCTGCCAGCCTCTGTGGACCCAGCGGAATGGATCCATCTCCTCTGCTGCACAGTGCAATGCAAAGCAGAACAACGCATCACTGCTTCTTCGTGGATCGGACCCAACGCAAAGACCTGCGTCCCATAGCAGCACATCGCCCGAACTGAACCGCTGCTGCGGGACACATCCTTAGCACAAGCTCTTGCATCCCTTCTTGATGTCTGCCTTGACGATGATGTTCACAACAGGAGGACAAAGTTCCTATACCCGGGTGCAAAAGTCACCCACGTATCTGGGTGCAAACAGTCACCCATACATTAAAAACAGGGAAAAAATGGGGAAAGAGTAATTCTAGGTAAAAAGTACCCTGATGGGAGAGGGAAAGACATTATACTTCCTCTGCTGACCTCACACACCCCGGGGGATGTCATGCTTCATCATCGGGCAATTTGCTCCTCGTAGGGCCGGCGTTGCAATTCCCTACGGGTCCCCCGAAGGGTCACTTTGTCAGAGATCTTTTTGAGGATTAGCCGGATGTTGCATGCGGGTGTGTGGGGAAGGGTAAGGGAGGGTAAATCAATAACGTGCAAACAGGATAGTGTAGTAAAATCAAGGGTATGAAAGCAGCGACAAGATTGTCTAGGTAACCCTTGGCAGTTAAAGGTACTGCTTAAAAATGACTGACCCCACAAGGCCCACTATGCCTGGGTGTCACTAATCGAGGTCAACATGTTTCGCGACTCTATCGCCCATAGGTCATTGGCGCTTCGTCAGGACCAAAAACAAAGTGAAGTGCACGTGAACAAAATACATAAAAGTTAAAATGAGAACTCTCTTATCTCATCCAGGGCGGATCAGGGGACCTGTGTCCCCACTATGTGGTTGTAGCTGCTACATAGTAGATGCTCCTGGATGATACCTAGAAAAAAAGAAAGCAAAGTAAGCCGTAAGTGAGCGTCAGTAACAACTTGATGCATCACAAAGTGTCACTAATGTGTACACAGCGCTTCAAATAGAAAAGTTACGCGGGCACACAAGACTAGTCCACAGTAGATCGGGGGCTGCTAGTTCAGGGAGCCCTTTGGCTATTTCCTTTCCTTTTCAAGTGGGCACACGAGACGGGTCCTCGGGGTCGTTGGGTGCTGACCTTATGTTACACCTTGAACTGGTAACTTTAGACAATCCTGGGGGATTAATTCTTTGCAATAATAGACGTTAGGACTTACATTACGGTCCTCTGTGTTAGGCAATTTGGCTGTATCCTCTTAACCCCCTCCTTATGGCCTTAGCATCAACTATTTGTTTATGGTTGTGAATTTGATAACATCCACATAGATTGAAGCTATTATTTTTCGAGATGTGGTCCAGTCACGATATCAGGACCTGTTACAAACGGGAAGTCTCTACATAGATTTTAGTTAATTGTCGAGGTGTGGTCCATCTATGATACTAGGACTTGTGTTATACGGGAAGGCCTGAGCTAGTGAGGAGTAACTAATGCTGTATTCATTTAGCAGATTTATATGAACTCTTAGTCATTACCGGCATTGTTATGTGCCTTGACTATGAAGCCAGTGCGCAGAAGCGAGGGAGCGGTGTGCACGGCTATCACGCATGCGCTGCCGCTGCTTCGCTGTGTCGCACATGCGCAATTTTACACTTTCTTGCGAGGCTTCTCCGTAGATAGTTACCGCCTCTCTTTTCCCTTGCCCCACCCCATCCTTTCATTTAAACACTGCATTTCGCCGCCTTACTTCATTCCTGGCGAGCGTTTGGACAGGGGTAGGTGTACTAGAGGCTACACCCGCATTACTGAGAAAGTGCCATTTCAATTAATTCCACCATACTCTATTGGTACTCTTCCCGTTGTACTTATGTACCTGGGTTCTGTTCATTGTTTCCATAGCCCGACTTTTCGCGGGCGTCCATTCCCTTGACCACTGGAGGAGAGCTCCAACTAGGATTTGGTAAGCACTGTGATGTGAACTTTCCACCTCTCGGTCTGGTACCTTTACCAATGTTCAACATTGGCAGATTTCTACCCGATAGTTGTTATACGTGTAATCAACTTCATAACAGCCAAGGTTAGTTGCCTTTTAACACCATTAAATGCGTTATTTGAGCCAAAGGGCTCCCTGAACTAGCAGCCCCCGATCTACTGTGGACTAGTCTTGTGTGCCCGCGTAACTTTTCTATTTGAAGCGCTGTGTACACATAAGTGACACTTTGTGATACATCAAGTTGTTACTGACGCTCACTTACGGCTTACTTTGCTTTCTTTTTTTCTAGGTATCATCCAGGAGCATCTACTATGTAGCAGCTACAACCACATAGTGGGGACACAGGTCCCCTGATCCGCCCTGGATGAGATAAGAGGGTTCTCATTTTAACTTTTATGTATTTTGTTCACGTGCACTTCACTTTGTTTTCGGTCCTGACGAAGCGCCAATGACCTATGGGCGATAGAGGCGCGAAACATGTTGACCTCGATTAGTGACACCCAGGCATAGTGGGCCTTGTGGGGTCAGTCATTTTTAAGCAGTACCTTTAACTGCCAAGGGTTACCTAGACAATCTTGTCGCTGCTTTCATACCCTTGATTTTACTACACTATCCTGTTTGCACGTTATTGATTTACCCTCCCTTACCCTTCCCCACAAACCCGCATGCAACATCCGGCTAATCCTCAAAAAGATCTCCGACAAAATGACCCTTCGGGGGACCCGTAGGGAATTGCAACGCCGGCCCTACGAGGAGCAAATTGCCCGATGCTGAAGCATGACATCCCCCGGGGTGTGTGAGGGCAGCAGAGGAAGTATAATGTCTTTCCCTCTCCCATCAGGGTACTTTTTACCTAGAATTACTCTTTCCCCATTTTTTCCCTGTTTTTAATGTATGGGTGACTGTTTGCACCCAGATACGTGGGTGACTTTTGCACCCGGGTATAGGAACTTTGTCCTCCTGTTGTGAACAGATTTGGTTTAGGAGCATGGACACTGGACCTTTATTGGCTCCTCGGTCCCACCCTCTCTTTTGTTGAATAAATGCCTTGACGATGATGCCAGACTCTGCATCACAGCCGTGCAGCTCCTCATGACCAATCCATTGCCTCGGCTGTGTGATGCATCTTTAACGGAGATCCTCGCAATGCTCCACAAACCAGAATTTAAGGTACTCTGTTCAGCGAGACTAACTGGGTCCCTGTAGACTGCCCAGGCTCAATTGCGGTCAACCTGAACTTGTGACTTTGTCCTGTATGGCATGACCAAATATGCATAGTTGCCACTTCGTGCTTTTTGGCAATATTTAATTATATCTTTAAATCTACATATCTCCAGTCCTACAGATTGCATTTTTCTCATTTTGGTCTTGCTTTACCTTTTAAAAGTTACTCTATTTTTCTAAACTGGTGTGGGATTCTTTTGTGGTGTGTTTTCACTCTGGTGCTGTTTGAATGTTCCACAATTACTTTACACATTGCCTCTTAGTTAAGACTGACTGCTCTGTGCCAAGCTGAGGGTTGATCATGGGTGAATTTAGGGTTTGCTTGTGGCTTCACCCTAAAAAGAATTGTGGTTGCTGCTTGAGAAGGATTTCACCCCCTCAACCAGTAACTCAATTTCTTACAGTCCCAGTCCGGAGCAACCAGATACCTGCAGTTGGGGCTTCACACCTTTGTTCGGTGCTATTTTTCCCTAAACATTAAAACTCATAACTCCGGTTTGGTGTAATTTATTTATTAAATTAACTCCATTTTTCTAAATCGGTTTGAGATTTTTTTCTTGTGTTGAGTTTTCACTTTATTAATGTCTGGGTGCTGCATAAATACTTTACATATAGACTCTAAATTAAGCCTGAGTGCTTCGTGCCAAGCTACCAGACAGTCAAGCACAGGTTTATTTGGTGACCTTTGTGGTTCACCCTGACAGATTGTATGTTTATTACTTGAGTAGAACTCTCACCCATTTAAACAAATAAACCAATTTCTCACCTTAATGCTGGTTTAGTAATTAGTATTTAGTTGTTATTGGTAGCAAGAGAATTGTATGGATTGTTTAATAACTGCATGACAATAGTCATGGAACTTAGTATAATGTCTCATTTTAAGGAAGCCTATTTGCTGTATGCATTTACATGGTGAAGAAATAAACGTAACTACAAAAATATGTCATTGTGACAGCAAGGTAAAACAAAAGGAACATGTATGTCTAATATATGAATAGCACTGTATCTTTAGGTCAGGATACCAACAGCAAATCAGTCATGAAAATGTCATCATGCTTGCAGAGCATAACTTCAAAGCACACACACTACCGTTGAATTACAAGCTACATATTACATCACATCTGCGGCCTAAAAAAGGCTCCTTGATGTCCCTTCCCCAAAACTTAATGGGAATAAAAGTGGGACAATGTAGCCATCCACAAAATACCAAAGCCTTACGGGAATGCCCATCCAAGCAATGACAAACCCTGAAAAGCACACCAAGGGGATTGTCGAGGGGGTTGACCCCAAGTCCAGGCTTTGGCTGTAATCATTCTTATTGTATTTGTTTTGAAGAATTGCTGGCTTTAGGTCTTCACGCAGCTAAAACTTTTTGAAGCAAGACCTTAATAAACACATAGAACACGATTGTAGTATGTGCACAGCCTATAAAAACTGCCGAAAGAGTTCCTGACTGTCATACCCATTACAGGAAACACGCATAGACTAAAGCCACTAGAAGACTGAAAACAAGGCATTCGCCCTCCATGTATTTCTAAAAATGACCAGGATGCCTTTATTTATATTTTCATGTAATGTGACTTAACGTATGTTGTCTTTATGTCTGCGTGAGATGAATGTAGGAGGATAGAAATAGTGAGAAATGCGATGGATAAGATTGGTGTTATCTATCTGCAGTGATAAAATATTTGCACATGTATATGGATATTGGATATATTTTATATGTTCTTTTATATTTTTTAACTTTTTTCATTACCAATAAAAAAATCTGTTTTGTAATCACCCGATACATACATTGTTGTGAGCCCTTTTTACTCAAATAGGATGCTAACCGTAACATTTTGAGTTGCCAGAGGGTTTTGTACATTTATACGCATTACAGGAACCGGGTTAAGAGCCTGATTGAGAGTTTGGGGCGAATGAGCGCCAACATAAATTGGAGGAGCCCCTATCCTACCAAATTTTCAAATCCCCCATCATTTAGGACCTGTGAAAGAAATGGTCTTCCGCCGACGCTCAACTGGCACTAGGTAGGAAACACTTGTGCGAGCGGATGACGCCCGGTGAGGCGATGGTACCCTGCCCTCTTTAGGGGGCTGCTATTGCCACTGGTGCTTTGTGCCCGGGTCTGCCAAGCAACGGTTTGTGCAATGAGCAAAGAGTCCCTTAAAACATTTATCAAGAAATACATCAACAGTCAAACTATTGTACTATTGTATTTGAGGGTATTTTTTTTAGGTTTTTGGGGCTTCCCACCAAAGCATGTGGGGACATTTTCCCACATTTTTATCTTTAGCAATCAAACTTTGGGAAGATAACGTTCTGACGATTTAAACTCGCGGACACTCGGAATGAACGGACTGATTTTTTAATGTTTTTCTCCACTCTTTTTAAACTTGGAAAGGGTGGCCGTATTTAATTTTAGATTTTTGATGCCACCACATAAAGTATATGGATTAAATAACTGAAACAGTAAAATATTATCAATCAAGCAATTGAACTATCGTAGATGGGCTTGAATAGCATTTGGCAGACTAGAACGGAATTGGAAATTAATAGAAATTCAATTAACCTAAATTACAGAACAGCACGCAAGTGAAAGGTACTTTTGCCCGGCAGGTTTTACAAAGTTTCTTAATGTCTCAAAATCTAATTGATATTAAATGCAATTTACCGAGCTGCACGTAGAAATTAACCTGAGTCTAAATACTGCACCACCAGGGTCCGTCATGGACTTTTGGGAATATTGTTGCTTTATAAGATTTCATATTACCTGCTCCAGTTTCATAGAGGGGAATCTGTGGCCTAGTAAAGGTGAACTTGAAAGCCTGTGAAGCAGAGCCAGGGCTGCCATGACCTGGATTTCAAGGCTTGGGTCATTGCAGGCCAGGGCCTGTTGACTTCTCCCACAGACTGTGAAAGACATAAAAACATAACCATTAGACTGATGAAGCATTGCACTTTTGACCCTGTGTTGATATTTCAAGGACATTTCATATATTAGAGGAAAGGATTGCATACACGAAATACCTGCTGGCAGCTTTTTATCCGCTTATGTTTAAAACCTGGTGTAAGGACGTGGCTATAGTTAGATCAGCGGGAGTGTAGGTGCCAGGCTCAAGGATGCAAGGGGTCCACTGTACATCAGTTTTGTCTGTCTATTACAACCGGTTTTGCCTGTCTATTACAGGAGGGCCATTTTCTTATATTTATTGACCCGGAAGCCTTGTTACCCCAATTCCCCTACTCTAACCTCATGTCTGTGCTGTGGCACTTGGTTATTATTTGAGTTGAAATACATCAATAATATTTCCCGATGCTGCGCAAACTTCCATTGGCATGTGAACCCAGTAAGCAGGTAAAAGACACATTTGTGTTGACCTGCTAGAGCTAAAATGTCCTTTGCAGCAGGCAACAGTTGGATCTGTTTCACACTTGCACCATTTGTTCACACCTGCTTGCAATGGGGGTGCAAGATATGGAAGAAGACCTTTCTTTGGGAACCAGATCCATGTGGCTGGAGGCATACTTCCTTCATTTCTGCCCAACACAGCAGCAAAGAAATACAGAAAGACATTCTTTAAGCAGGAACCCCGACTCCAGCAAGGGAGCAACCGTCTCTATTTCTGAAAACATAAAACTTAGAAAAAAAATTGGCTCTATGTGGATGTCTCACTGTATTCCCAAGGGGTGCTTGTCGGTGTCACCTGTGATAGAAGAGCTTGAGGCCTACCTTTTAAGAAACTTGACCAGATGCTGTCAGTGCTTTTCATCTCGCGTCCCTGATTTTAAGATACATCTTCGAATGTGATTCATCTTTTGATCTTTTGTTAGAACACTATATATTATCTCACTCTCTTCTGGAATATCTGACACCATCTCTTTCAATTCTTACAGCAAATATCTCCTGTAGCTGTGCCAGAATATTCTGAGATTAATGTCAAAGAACATCATAACATGTTGGACGTTTACCAATAAAAGTGATCTGGTAGCTCCAGGTAACGGAGGCAGATTTTTTTCTGCAAATTAACATTTAGAAATGAGCTTGGATGTGGACAAGTGCTTTCCTGGACATGATTTGGATACAGGGTGATAAATTCAGGCTTGTTTCTCGTTAATGATTTAGGAAGGTTTAATAGCACTCCAGACGGGTATTTCCATCATCAACAGAATATTTACAGTTGTGAAGACCACAACCCGACTAACGCGCCAATAACTACAGAAGGCCCGCCAGACGCATTTACCTCTCCGACAGTTTGTTTTGAAAAGAACCAGTTTATTCTCATTAGAAATCAGCACATTTAGATGTTTAAATTCTCTTTTTTGATAAAAGGCATACCATTCCTGTCATGTTGGCTGGTCAAATCCCTCTTAAGCTTTTCATAAAAGAGTGTGTCGGACAGTGGTAAGGCTGTGGTCACCCAAGACATTACGTTGTTTGCTAACTGTCACGTCCACCATGTGCTCTTTGTGATTGTAAAACAGGTTAAATCATAACCAGATGCAGATATCTCAGACTTTCAGTTGTATTTACCTGGAATGGGAAACATTATCGCTGCAACTGAAATGTGTTCTGTCGAAAAGCTGTGACGTAGTTTCTTCCTTTTTGAGGCTGTTTTAATCTAATTCCGATTTTATGGCAGGGTGTGGCCATAGAAAGCTAAAATATAGAGTATAAAAATATAAAAGTACATTTTGTGACCATATAAGGAATATCAGACCCATCAAGTCTGCCCTTTCCATCTTGGCACAAATTAATCAACTTTATTTGAAATAGGGAATTTGACACCCATTGATTATGTTGGGGAGAGGAAGTAGCAGGGATGTAGCCAAGAATATATGTTTGGGGGGGGGGGGGGGCATGGCCCAGAGCAATGACAGCAACAAAAGAGTGGTTCAGTGGATTGGAAAATAAGCTTTCTCTTTGAATTGTTTAAATTTGTTTACACTTTGGTACGATTGTAAAGACTGCTGGAAGCAGGACACACAGTGAAAGCAGGTTTATACAATTTGGGATAGTGTGGTAAGGTCTCACAGAAGGTTTTTGGTTTGGTTAGTGAACACAAGGACCTTATCTTTGATAATCATCACAGAAACAATAGATTGCCAAGCACACCCTTGCCAAACCACACTATGGGGCAGATTTATGATGCCCTTGCGCCTCTTTGCGCCGCAATTGCGTCACTTTATTTGACGCAACGGCGGCGCAAACAATGCGCCCTATTTACAACATGACGCATCTAGGAGATGCGTCACGTTGTAAAGCCCTATGCCATAAGGAGGCGTTCCTGCGCAGGGGGGGGGCGTTCCTGCGCAGGAACGCCTCCTGAAAGTGGCTGAGTGAAATCTATGAGATTTCACTTAGTCACTTTCAGGCCAATGCTGCGTCAAAACCCTGCGCCTGCTTGAAGTAGGCGTAGGTCTTGACGCAGCAGTGTGAAGATGGGGCACCCCCGAGCCTTGCTGGAGCTACGCGGCGCACTTGCGACGCAACTCCAGCAATGCGCCACATTTCCGGCACTGATGCGTCACGCATCTGTGCCGTTTTTGCACCATGGTGCGCCGCATTGTAAATGCGGCGCACCATGGGTGGCATAGCTCTGGCGCACTATGGCGCACATTAACTGGCGCATCCCTGGGGATGCGCCAGTTAACATAAATCTGCCCCAATGGGTTTAGAAATGCATACCAAATCAAAATTTGGAATGGGCGTTTACAGCATCCTTATTAAATTGCATTTCAAAATACTATGTAATAATTGTGTGCGACCATAATTTTTGTTGCTAACCATTCTTAGGTTACCAAGTCCTCAAAAGTGGTTGTTGTAACCCATTCTTAAAAGTGAAGTGGCCATCTTAAGACATTTTCCCTGTTGTGAATGTAAAACAAAAGGTTGGAGTGGATGGTGGTCCAGTAGAACTTTAAAAAACAAAACTTAAATGCAGCACTGTTTCTTTCAAGACAAAAGGGCTGCATTTAAAATAAAACATATTGAAAATGGGATCACAGACAAGATTATTTCCTGACAGCAGGTCACCATTCCTTTATTGGCCAACAATTGAAGTAAGTCACAATTTGCTACCTAATTCATGAAGAGTAATAGGGTAGGTTTGATTGGGCTCACTCCAAATCCTTATTCTGTGAACCAACTTAATAATACATAGATTGGTTCACCGAATAATTTATCTGCCACAAAAACATATGCTGTAAATCATGTACATCTGGCCCTCAGTTTCTATTGTGAATTACTAATAATAATTGCATAGTAATGTCCTATGCAGAGGGTTATACACATAACAGATTTCTATTATTTGTACTCTTCTTTTTGGTATTGGGTCACAGAGATAAGGAAACTGTTCTTTCCCCCCTTAGATCTTAACGCAACATAAGAAAGAACAAGGGCAGGGTATTTTACAATGCTCACTATTGTTCCTTAGGGTTCTCTCTCCTTGTGTGTAAATTTAGTATATTTTCAGCAGCAGAAAACAAATAGGCCTCATGCAGTGCCCAAATGTCTACAGCTCAGTGAGGAGGTGGTCAGGATTCCCAACTGGCCCCAAAATGCGGGCTGACTTCATTTAGTTGTGTCTTTTTAGCTAACACCTTTTTGGTATTCTAGGATTTGCAGACTTAATTTTCCAAATAATGTATGACTTGCATATTGTAAAGTGTTGTTGGCTTTAAGGTGACATGTCAGAAGATGTCAACGGTGACAGATGACAGGTATTTGTGAGTAAGTGTGAAAAAGATAGGCTATCTTATTCCAATTAGACAACTTTTATCCATGTGATGAACTAATCTCATAGAGTCCCCAGGTTTTATTTTTGACTTGTCCACTCTTGGTGTACGAGAAAGAAAGAAAGTTTAAATGCATCCATTTGTTGTGATTGTGCATCTACAGTCCTTTAAGTTCAACATGTTTCCTCTTCTGCTTTGTGTTATTTTTCCTCCCATGTGGCTAGCATTGTTTTCAAATTATTGGGCTATATTCATACCCTGCAGGCCCTTGCTTCTTCCCTGCCCTAAGCTGATGACCTCCACCTCAAGGGCTGGTCTATTATTGTCTCCATTAATCTGCAGGTGCAGTAGTTTGAGCCTGCTGCAGACAAGCCCCTCCTTCATCCCCCTCATAAATGTAGCTCAGCTCACTTATTTTATTTCTCCCATCAACATGTCCATCTCGGGCATCCAACTAAAAGAAAGAAGGATAAAAGTGTCTGTCTGTGGTGTGTTCCCTGTTCTTGCCTGATAGACGTGAGGACTTGAACCAGAGTTTGGTTCCCTTCCATCTCTGTTCTCTTATTCTCCAAGCCCCTACCAACTCTACCCTGGATGAACTCCATGCCCTACTGTTTTGGTGGTCGATTCTATGTCACGCACGGATAGACTCCTTTGTAGTTAAAAACTCCTTGCAATGGATTACTCCTTTGTTTTCCTGAGTGAACATTATACATCACTCTTTTGATCTTTCAACAGCACCTCCAAGTAGATGTTCTTCTGTCTCTCCCTGATGTTTTAGACAGACTTCAAATAATACGTTGAAACCTCCAATCCCTGTAGAAAGTCCCATGCCTAATTTCTTTATACCCGTTGAGTTGGACTGCATCTAGTCATCTATAATGAAGAAACAACATAGCTGCTCAACTATGATAAGTTACTACAGTTGCCACCAGAATGCCTGATGCCAGTAGTCAGTATGAAAGGCAGTTTAACCAATGAAAATGGGAGTTGGCTATTCCTTTTGATATATTTTTCTAAAAAGAAAAGTTGAACAGAGATGAAGAGATATTCATGCAAAGGTGTTTATTTCTTTCCACACTGTAGGTCATTGCAAGAAAGTTAGAATGTCTACAAGTTTCCACAAAATCTGAAAATGAAATCACCGGCGGCGAAGGTGAGCCCGATGCCTCGCTGCTCAGCGCACGCCAAGTTCCTCCCCCTCCTCTCAGATGACATGTACGCATTGAGAGGCTGTTTCTGGGTCAGAACGCCAGCCAGGAGCCATGAGCTGCTAGGCGCTCTGACCGTTGCAGTAGCCTGCAAGGACATTTTGTTTAAAACCGTGAATGTCGGTCACTGGGAGCAATGAGGATTTGCAGCCAAAAGTTGGGGTTTGTCTTGAGATGAGAGAAAGGAATCCCCCTGTCTCAACGCTGAGGTAAGGAGGTCTTCCTTGGTCGGGGAGTCCCCCCATCTTAAGTGTCCTGCCCAGCTGGGGTCTTGAAGGCAAAATATTCTTTTGTTAGGAGTTCCTTGGTGATAAGGGGGCAGCAATTTTGCACAAGGAATTCAATTTCGTAACAACCAGAGGACAGCTCGCCCATATTGAGGAGGAATAACGCATAAACGATTACATGGTCTGGATGCTGCAAATGGTCTTGGGAGGTACAGGAGTAGGAGCAGGACCCACAGCCCCGAGTTCCTCATCTCTAACTCAGAGGACTAAAAGAAAAGTATCGAAATCACTCGCCCTCGCAGCAAGGAGAGAAAAAAATGAACAGAAGAAAAGTGGGGCTGTAAAGAATTCAATGGAGCATATATCCCTGGGTATTTCTCTCCAGACATTGGCCTTCCTAGTGTCCCCTCCGGAGCTCCCTACCACCGAGGTGGGTGTTGGTGTAAAAAATGCCATGGTCATAGACAGTATTTCAAAGTCACAGAAGGTGAAGGATCGAAAGCCCTCCATTAATCAGCAGGAGACTGAGGACACTAGAAGTGATGCAGTGGCCAAACAAGAGGCCGCACCAAGACACTCGATGAGTGCAAGAATGTAAAAGCGGTGGACAACTCCCATAAGGACTACCTTTTATTTTCAAAAGATCGTAAAGCAATACATGAGGACTCTAATTTACAATCTATAGGCCAGATGTTAGGTGGAATGTCATCTAAGGATTATCTGGTGCTAGATTCTCCTGAAATCTTGCCTGGCGGTGACCCTGCTCCAAGGGGGGAAATAGGGAAATGTCTTGTTGTACCTATCTCTGATGTAGCAATGTCAAGTTGCTCCGGTCTCTCGCTCCCTCAAGTATCTCAGGGTCTGCCGATGGAGGCCAGGTCCAAAGACCAGCAGATGGTTGAGATGTCATCTGGGCAACCTAGGGTAAGAGAGATGGATAGCCAGTCCTCGATGGCCTTGATGTACCAAATGCAAAAGCACTTTGAAACTATTCTAGTGGAAATATGAAATTGTAAAACCTCTCAGGACCAGGAACTTACTTTAGTACATCAAAGGCTAGATAAAATCAAGAGTATGGCACAACAAATCCCTGAGTGAATGAAAGAATTGGAGCAACGAGTAGCAGATATTGAGGACCACTCTTTGACTAGTGACTCCGATACTGCTTCTCTTCAGTAAAAGTTGCAGGCTTCACAATTGAAGATGGATGAAATGGAGAACTATGAAGGCTATCAAATCTGCGCTTTACAGGGATACCGGAGGACAGTGAATGTTCTAATGGCCAGTCCATCTCCTTGTTGTATAGGGAAAAGCTGATCAGAGAACACATACTTGAGAAAGTGCTGGAGGACCTTACCATATTGAGGGCTCACAGGGTTCCCTCTCAGAAACTATCAGAAGCTAAATACCCAAGGACAATGAGCGTACATTTTTCTGACTTCTGCATTAGAGAGGCCATTCTAAGGGAAATACAAAAGAAGGAAATTGTTCTATCTGATGGGGCCAGGGTGAGAGTGTTCTCTGATATGTTGGTGTTTGCAGCGCGCCAGCGGAGATACTTTGTGTGGTTGATTGGCCAATTTAAGAGCGCTGGTGCACGGGCCTCTATTGTTCAACAATCTAAAATGAAAGTTCTGTTTAAAGGCCAGTTCCATCTCTGCTCAACTCTCAAGGAAGCTAAAGCGATCTTACAAAAGGCAACTCAACCAAGTGGAAAGTAGAAATAAACGGGGATAGGTTAGTTTGTTGCGGGATGGAAATAGTTGTTTGAATCTGTTAGTTCAACATATCAAGTCCTTTTTATGTACAATCTCCTGCAAAATTAAGTAGGTGCAATTCCTCGCACTTTGCACTTTATATACTGTAATCATTTTTCACTTCACACTTTACTTTTTTATATATTGTATCAATTTCTCTTTATGGTCAATCAATAGTTTTATAGCGTAATTTTGATTGTTTTCCAGGTCTACAGAGGTTTTATAATGAGGCTCTAAACTGGCACATTGCACTTTTTTTCTGAATGGCTATTGTACATAAGGGCTCTTCTAGGCTTCATAAACTTGGGTTGGACCAAGGTAGTGAAAACAATGCTGTATAAAATACAATCTTGCAGAGTTGTATCTCTTTAATTGGGTTTCTAGTCTAGCTATATGACAAAGTATTAGATTTTGGCTTACAATCTAAGATACAGATGGCTATCTTGTAGCCGGTATAGGTATAAGAAGCACAAGCACTTTCTCTTTTTATACTGCCAACACTTTTTTGTTGGGAGGGTGTTTTTTTGTTGTGGTTAAAGATGCAGGTTAAGTATCATGGAGGGGGAGGGTGTATAGGCTTTTTTGGTTAGGTGCCAGGTCAAGGCGCCATTGATTTCTGGGAGGGCTGAGGAAGGGAGTTCAGGGCCATTCCCTTCTTCGGGTGGGTCATGGGTGGTGGACGAGGGGGGTGTGAGGGGATGGTAAAACAGCAAAAAAACAGCAGAAAAACAGCAGGTCAGAAATGGGCATGGTACAAGTTTGGAATAAGAGCAGGGGATAGACTGCTAGCTGCAGTAAATATGGTAGCAAGGGGTGTGAGCCTACTCCAAGAAGCAAGGTTATATGAAATGGGGAATACCAAGTACTTCTGTGATGAGTATCAGTACGATGCTTAATTTAGAAGAATGTCTCAAATGGTAAACATAATTATGTGCAATGCAAATGGTCTTCTAAATGCTCGTAAAAGGGGAGCAGTGTTAAAATGGCTGGGCTTGTTTTCTCCTCAGGTGATATTTCTGCAGGAAACACATCTTAAGTCCAGTACCCCCAATTTATTACTCTTAGGAAGTATTCTAAAGTACACTTTGCCTCAGCCAATAAAGCAGCAAGGGGTGGGTTTTTTATTCTCCTCTACACTGGATTGTGTGTGAGAGAAGTGATGCGGGATGATGATGCAAGATGGATTTGGAATGAGGTTTTGGTCACTGAGGTTCGTTTAATTTTTCTGAATTATTATGGGCCAATTTCCGATGATACCAAAGCCTTAAAACAGATATATGATATGATAATAAATGCCCTTGGCCCTATAAGTATATGGTGGGTTTACATTTTATACAAGATTTGGGCTTAGACGCCTCAAATAACGCTAAATAGCAGCTAAAACCAAGGACTGCAAAATTATTAAAAATCATGAAAGAAGATTTTGCTGTAATAGATCCCTGGCGGATAGATCACCCAGGTTTTACACACTTTACATGTTACTCCGTAAGGTTTAAAACAGCTTCATGACTTGACTTCTTTTTGATAGGCAATTCGATAGAGGGGAGTCAGAAATCTTTTCGAACTCTTTTTCGGACCTCTCTATAGTTTCTTTGATGATATGCCAACGTACCCCCTAAAGAATCAAAACCTGTTGGCACTTTGATAAAGCCCTGCTCGCGGATCCAGTATGGATCACAGAAACTCGGGAATTTACACAGTGGATTTTAAAATGAATATTACTACAGCCCCAGGTTTTATAGTGTGGGAAGCTTTTAAGGCCTCTTTTCGGTGGCAGGTGATTGCATATAAAGCTAACACATATAAACAGAGGCAATGGGAGATAGAATCACTACAAAAAGCAGTTGATCAAGGTAGGGCGGATCTTAACTCTGTGCCCCTAAGAGACCTCGATGAGAAGGTGTTACAGCAGGAATTATTGAAAGCAAAATATCAATTACATTTTTTTTATCTTAGTAAAGAACTCTGGGAGTAAGGCGTTTCAAACTTTATGAAGATAGTCAGCTTATAGGTAAATTTTTACCATGGTCTACCAAAACACAACAGAGTAGGCAATTAATCTCACAAATAAGAGATCCCACCACTGCAAATCTGGTAGGTGACAAAGATAGGATTGCTAAAATATTTGTATCCCATTTTAAGCATATTTATGCTGAGGTCCAGATAGTAGATCCACAGGATCTGGAGAGCTACTTGACCGAATTCCACTTACTTGAAATTACTATTGCAGCCTTGACTAAACCGATTGAACTTTCAGAACTGATCAAAACTGTAAAAGGGATGTCTAGAGCTAATGCAAGTGGCCATTTTGGAATTTCGGAGGAAGTATATAAGATGTTTTTAGAAGAGCTCGCTCCATTATTTAATATCATTGTATAATCAAATGCTGGAAAGGACTTCTATTTCTGATAGATTTAAGGAGTCAGTGGTGATTACAATTCTTAAAAAAGATAAGGACCCGACCGACTCGAGCTCCTATCGCCTGATAAGCTTATTAAATGTAAACTACAAGATTTTATTGAAAATCTGGGCAAACAGGATATTGTGCTGTGCACAACAAGTGATACATTCGGATCAAACAGTATTCCTGCCTAGTAAATAAATGCCAGCCAATACCTTCTTTTTAATACAGGTGACGATTATTTTTCAGTCAACAAGGATAAAGCAGCTAGTTTAATGATGGATACTGAAAAAGCATTTAATCTTGTTGACTGGCAGTCTCTTTTTTTAATTATAGGGAAGTTTGGTTTTCTGGCCCGCTTGATAGCAATGTTAAGGGAAATGTATAATGAGGCTGTTGCAAAGATAATTATCAATGCAGAACAGGTGGGAGAGGTGGTGATTAGAAGCGGCACCAGACAGGGTTGCCCCATCCCCCTTTTATTCTCTTTTTTTATTGAGCCACTTGCGGTAAAAATCCACTCTAATGCATCAATCCTGGACCCTATAATGGGATGGCAAAAATCAAGCTGTTCGCTGATGATATGATTTTATATCTGAAGGCAGATAGGGCTAATATTCAGGCTGCGTTGGGGCAAATCCAGGTGTTCACAGCTCTGGGGGGATATAAAGTAAATCAGGCTAACCACAGCCAACCTCACCAAAGACCCAAACACCGCCAAAACCAACCTACACGAAGGAATGAAAGAAGTAGCTGAGTGGATGAAGAACAGCCGTCTAAAACTGAACTCGGACAAAACGGAAGTCCTCCTCTTAGGTTCATCCCCCTCTGCCTGGGACGACTCATGGTGGCCACCGGCCCTGGGAAGCACACCCATACATACGGACCACGCACGTAACCTGGGCTTCATTCTGGACTCCTCCCTCTCGATGACCAGACAAGTCAACGCCGTCTCATCATCGTGCTTCAACATCCTACGCATGCTCAAAAAAATCTTCCGTTGGATCCCCAGTGAAACAAGAAAAACGGTCACCCACGCACTGGTCACTAGCCGACTGGACTACGGAAACACCCTCTACGCCGGAACCACAGCCAAACTACAGAAAAAACTCCAACGCATCCAAAATGCCTCAGCCAGACTCATACTAGACATCCCACACCAAGCTCACATCTCCGGTCACCTGAAAGACCTCCACTGGCTCCCCGTCAACAAGAGAATAACATTCCGTCTCCTCACCCACGCACACAAAGCCCTTTTCGACCTAGGACCCGATTGCCTCAACATGCGCCTGTCCTTTCACACCCCCACCCGTCAACTACGATCATCCACTCAAGCCCTCGCCGCAATTCCACGCATCCACAAATCCACCATGGGGGGAAGATCCTTCTCCTACGTAGCGGTCAAAACCTGGAATTCTCTCCCCACCCAACTCCGCCTTACACAGAACCATCTCTCCTTCAGAAAACAACTGAAAACTTGGATATTCGATAAGTAAAGCACCTCCCTCCCTCAAGCGCCTTGAGACCCTCTGGGTGTATAGGGCGCTATACAAATGTCAAACTTGAACTTGAACTTAACTCCTCAGAGGCTCAGCTCCTAAAAAGGCTACAAATCTTGCCATTAAGATCTATAAGATATTTGGGATTATTTGTTACAGCTGACTTCTCTCAATTGTTTCAATTAAATTATGGAAATACCCTTACAACGGTATAAAGGCTTTTAGAAAGATGGACTCTACTTCCTTTGACATTAGTGGGCCGAGTTTCCCTAGTTAGAATGTCAATACTCCCTCTGTATTTCTGTTATTAAATCTTCCTTTGAAAATACTAATTTCATACTTTAAGGAGTTGAATAAAGGTATCTGTGAGTTTATATGAGCAAAAAAAAAATAACTACGGGTCAAATTATCCATTCTGCAACTACACATATAGCAGGGGGGTTTAGCATTACGCCATTTTCAACCTACTACGAAGTCGCGTTAGGTAGTCTACCAACTCAACTGGCAGCACCTTCTCTGAAATTCGATAATTTTATCTTAAACTATATGGTAAAAGAGAATGTAATTAAGCTACAAGGAATTTCTTCGCACAACAAAATTACCTAATAAAACAAGATATAAGGTCATATTATCAATTGCAACATGTACCCAGTATTTCTATAAAGCTTATAATGTTCCAATATGTCACGCACATACCTCTCGTCAAGATTGTGAGATATGGGGTTTACAGCTTACTCGATGAGTGTTACAGTCCTATAGCAATCTAGGGATCTGGAAGCTAGGCGATTTTTATAATTATACACAGTTGATAATGTGGGAATCATTTGCTCTGCAATTTGAACCCCAAAGTCGAGGCTTGTGGTTGAGCTTTATGCAAATCACAGGCTTCCTTAAGAATAATTATACAATGATTAATGAGACGGTAAAAGTAATTTTAAAAATATTCTTTGAGAAGAACTTGTGCGGTGTTGGAAATTGGTATCAGGTACTACTCCAGGGTGCGAATAATAAGCTAATTGAGGAGATGCCCCCAAAAATTGCACAAGAAACAAATTGTCGGTTTAATAGCCAGGTATGGCAGTTATTATGTGAGTTTGGGAATAAAGCTTTGAGGGCAGCTAATGTTAAGAGAATGTCCTTTTTTGTCTAGATGGCTGGCATATTATACTCCTTTCAGGCTGCATACATTGTTCCCCTCAACTCCTAATCAATTTTTTAGATGTAATATGGAGGGGACGGGAGGATGGGTACATACATTTTTTACATGTCCTAGACTACAGTTCTTTTGGGAGGAAGTTTTTTGGTTTATTAGCCATTGTATGTCTATTGTGATTTCCCCCATCAACATCATTGGCCCTATATGGTTTTTCATAAGGCTTCCAGCTGCCAACATTTTGGCAATACTGTTTTTCATCGCAACAGCGGTAGCTAGATATCTGGTGTTGCAAAATTGGAGATCGTTGAAGATACTTACAATGGGTCAGTGTCTCTAAGTTGGATTGGACCTATCAATTTGACGAGCCATACACAAAGAGGGTAGGGGCACTCTGTCGATTTAGGGCTACATGGGTTGACTCTACTCTAATCGCTCACGCAAATTGATACGGGATATCTTTTGTAGTGGTGAGGGAAAATGCTTTTAGCAATGTCTGATGGTCTTATTTGTATGTAATTTGTCTTTTTCTATAGGTATTGTTGGATATGTAATATGAGTTTATGCTATTTATTGTGAGATGAAATATGAGACTATTTAGTATGAAGTGCTTTTTAATCTTGTACCAATATTTTGATTATTTATGTATGATTTTTTTCTGTATGACCTGTGTTTTTTCTGCTCGATAAAAAAAGAAAAAAGTTTCCTCACAATCTGATCCACAGCCTCTTTACCCTGACTTGCATTAAAATGATTCTATTATATTTTGAAAAAAATTGCATGTGCATTTGGTGTGCTTAATTTCGCACTACAGATTCTGCTTTTATACTGCTTACCTGTAATGAACATGAAAGAGAAAGACACCAAAGCCAAGATAACCAAACATTTTGTGCTGCTTTTGTGTTACAAAAGTGACGCAAACCTGTACACATTTTTTTAAATTTACTTTCCGGCGCAAATCTTGAGTTTCTTCAAGGAAACGCAAAGAAGCCCTTAGCTTTGCATTACTCTGTAAAGGAGGGTGTTGCATGGGTTGCAGGTGTTAAAAAGGAAAAATACTTTTTTTCTCCTAACTGATCCCACTTTGCATGTGTGTTGCACTGTAAAGGGGGCATTGCATGGGTTGTATATGTGCATTCTCATGCAGCCACCCATGTTTTTTTATATAAACGCCTATCTACTAACGATAGTATGCTGGGTTTTGTGCCAAAAAATAAGGCCACTGTGACAGAGGCATTAAAACTGAAAAATGCTTTTGTTTCTCCTAACATTTCCCACTTTGCATGTGTGCTGCACTGCGCAGCATACATTCAAAGTGGGAAAGTTCTAAAGTTAGTCTACGCATAGTATTTTGTACTGGAAAGGTGCCCTTCCAGGGAGAGGGGAGGAGAGTCTCATATCTATGTAGATATGACGCTTTTCTCCTTTCTCTTTGTCACGCGACACAGCGCAGCAACTTTGGTTAATGTGCTTCATTGTGTAACATTTTTGATTATTTGGACCCAAGGTTTTAAGATGTTTGAAGGAAGGGGGATGTTATACTTCCCTTCAGCATTGCTCCTCTGTATGGACTACTTGGTGACTTACAATATCCTTATAATGTACAGCAGGGGAAACTTTATCCTACTTATAATACTACTTGGTGATTTAAAAATGCTTCCAAAATAGGTATGGTCTCCGGTTGGTAGTTGGTGAGAACTGAATACCATAATGGACTCTTCTGATGCACATCAACAGTGGATTCATCTATAGTGATTGCAGGTGTGGCTGAGTCTTTCTCACACCCTATGCAACACTTATGTGCAGCTACACTCCATGTGACATGTGCCCACTATGTTTTATATCTTGCAAACTCAACCAGAAGGTATTGGAGTGCTTTACATGAATACCAGTTGCATTAAACAATGTCACATTTACTTATCTATTTTAGGCACAGAGAGATTAAGTGATTTGCCTGGAATCACAGGATGTTGAGCCTCTCCTATCATACCTCACACTCTTCACCTAACATGTCCAATAAAGGTCAAACCACAGAACCACCCTTTCAACCATGCACCAAGCAATTGATACAAATTATGTGCTTCAATATCCTTGTCTCTGGTATGAAGCTGTATATAAATAATTAAACCAAACCACCCAGAAACGGGATTTTAGGCCTTGTGAGGGACAGGCTTCTTGCTACGTAAAAAACAGTGCAATTCAATGCAATTGTTTTCCAAAGTCCAATCTACATTTTGTGAATTTTAACATTGTGTACCAAACCTGATTGCTTTTATGCTTTAATACATCTTGTAACTTTTATTTAATGTAGCCTTGCGTTGTGTTTTTAATTCTAATCTGCAGTTCATGCATTCCTGAAAGTGATTCCCAGGCAGATCTGCATTTTAATTCCTAGTTACCATACCAATATGAACTTCTTAGTCTTACTCTAGTCCAGATTGCATGTATTATACTTGTTAATTGTACATTTCCAACGACTTACTGAAAGTCAAATCATGACAGTCTGAAATTGGAGTGTTTAAATGGAAGAGGAAAACTGATTCTTATCATCAGAAAAAAGGATGCTAAGCTTTTTTTTTTATAGAAGTATGTATTCTTAACTAGAGCACTCTTTAGTTTTCACTCTGTTTCTCATGATGCAAAAAATGCCTGGATGCTACTGAGTGTTTCTTTAAAAATGTCCTTCTTATCTGTCCACCGCCACGAACGTTTGGGGTGGGGGCAATGCATCAAAATGGGGGTGCCGGGCCCTACTTGGCCCCACAGTGGCTACGGCCCTGGGATGTGGTTCTACGGAGAGTCACAGAGCTGACAACTTTGCAACTAAAGAACCCGGTTCGAAACTCAACGTTGGTTCAACATCTTGTGATTCATTCTGGGCAAATCCCTTATTTTCCCCTGTCTAAAAATGATGAACGTGGCCTTGTGTAATGTAATTGATGCTAGTGTAAAGTGCCCAAATACCTTTGGGTCGAGGTTGCGCTATATATATAAACCCGCCAAAAAAAGAAGAAAAATAGCTCTAACATTATTCTTCCTTAAGTAGTAATGTTACTCTTCTTTGTCTACTTCATTTCATGTTGAATTCATGAAACGGTATCTGTTTCACGCAGCTCATGTGATCTAATTTAAGTAAAAAGCGCTGCTAAACCGGAGGAAGGTCGCCCCACAGCATTTTGAGCAGGAAAAATAAATGATAATAGCATTGTTATCATCATTTTATTTTTTGCAGGTTCTGGGCTGAGTTAGGGTGGGACAGGGATGGAGTCACAGGGTAGGAGTGGTTTGCACACTCCAAGTGTGCATGACTGCTTGGCCTGCCGAATTGGCTCACCAAAACAGTAATGCACACTTTGCATGTTCCTCACTAGGCTGCATTACACAGCCTGGTGGGAAACATGCCTTGGCATCAGGTCCCAAACAGAGTGCCGATCCATGGCGCATAGACCAATTACAATGCTGCATTGCAGCATTGTGATTGGCTTAGGGGAGCCTAGGTGCTTCCTGGTTCCGGGACATCCTGGAGGTGCCGCTCGGAGCTGCAGAGGAGATCGTACTTTGACCCTGTGCCTTCTGAACATTACCGGGACAATCCCTTCACTGGAAACCTTTCCTAGGATAAACGCCGACTTGGGCTTTTCATTTTCGGAGGACCCTGCCTTGCTACGGGAGCGGGACTGCGAGGACCAGGTGTCTGTGCGGCAGGACATCACCCACACCTGGGTCCTCTTCCCGCCCCCTTATTCCACCAATTCCTATATAACCACGCCCTAGCACGCGGCACGCGCGACGCGCGCGCGTCGCGCGCCGGGCAAAGCCCGGGCCAATGGCGGGCCCGTTTTAGCCCGTCATAGACCGTTTGAGGCCGGGCTGGGCCACCCCTCTAACCTTTGAGATCGAGCTTGGTCTAAACGTATGTTCATTTCTAATATATTATATAATTATTGTCATCGGGGTTTCTTGCACCGGACATTTTCCATTACTTTGTAAACTATGAGCACACGAGGGAGCAAGAGTAAAACGGCTGTGGGGGGGGGCCCCATTAACGGGCACTCTGGATAACTTCATTATAAGGGCAAACACTTTTATAGACCAAGGGATTTCACTAATGGAGCGCAGAGTGTCCCAAGATCTTGCCCTGGCAAAAAGATCATCCATGGGCCACCTTGCTACAGCTAAAACCCCCGAAATATCAAAGGGCGCGGGCCCTATTGAAATCCATGCAGATATTCATACTGATAGATATAGTTTGCCCAACACGGTGGATCTATCAGTGTCTCATCTCTTATCTCAATCCCAACTGAGTTTGGACTTAGAAAAAACCCCGGATTTAGTCACTATTATTACACCTGACGATATGAGTACTAGCCATCTGAGGGGTAAGATGTAGGGTGCCATCCTCAAAAAACTCAAGCCAAAAAAAGTAAGGGGAAGGGGCAATAAACCGCAAAAGACCAATGGGGACTCTGTTCGAACCCTGCATACAGAACATGATTATCCCTGTAACGTTGCTGCTGAAGAGGCCTTGAGTATAGAGAATGCAGAGGCTTCGACTAACTTGACCAGGAAAAGTGTCAGTGGGGATGAGGTGGACTCCTCACTCCTATCCATGATAGGAGACCGTTTCAAATTTTACCTATCGCCCATTGAGACAAGACTATCCCGTATTGAAAGACAGCTAGCCGACCTATGTGTTTTGTCCAAAAAGCCAAATACTCCGGGGGCTCAAAAAGTAGGGGGAAATAAACCAATTAGTAACAAATTACCTGACCATGCTACTAAAAATCCACCAGCAATAGTGACAAGCACAAATCCCAAGCCGGCTTTAGTCCCTGAGAAGAAAGCTGTATCTAAAACTAAAGCTTGTGTCACCCCCCCCCCCCTCGAGAGGGGAAGACCCCATCTAGGGCACATACCTCGCAACCAAATGAGAATTAGAACGATGTAGGACCTATTAAGAGAAGAGCTGTGAACCTACCCCCTGAGGCGAGTGATAGTTATGACGGGGGTTCCGGAATTGGGTGACGCCGCTGAGGAAGCAAACTGGTCTTTAAAAAACAAGGTCCAACATTGGCTAAACCCAATTCGGCCTTTACCACCTTACCGGTCAAGTAAGATCTTGACGGTGCGCAGGGTGATGTGGGTGGAACATGAGAAGAAATCCCTACAGGGTGATTGCATCCTGATTAACTTTGCGGATCCCCACACGGTCGATCATATCTGCTCATGGAACACTCAGGATAGATATGAGGGAATTGCAACCAGACAACTCTCCTTCTTTTATCCATCTAGAAGCGTATCAACACGTGATTAGGATATTGATAGAAATTGGTACAGAACAGGGCATCGGGAATGGGGTGGTGACTGGGGGATGTGGGGTGTGCAGCCCACCACGGAGCTAGCTTTCAGGGACAACTGGGGTGGCTTTCCCACCACAAATAGGTTTAGCTGCCTGGAGATGGTAGATTGACGGCCAAAATCCACCAGCCCATTAAATAATGAAAATATGGATCCTATAGCCTCAAAAAAAAGAGACAGTGGGTTTACAAATGGTTGCGCTGTTCTCTTAGATATACAAATGGTCAAAGATAAAAGTGCTGCCTTTACCACTCCTGGTTCGCCGTCTGCAGGCTTAGATAGTATTGCCGAACCAGTGATTAACCCTGTTAGCCATATTGAAGGAAATAATCTGGCTCTGACTTGCTATACTCGCCCTGTTGTAGCGGAGGAGGTCGTTCGAAAAGCAGTTGGGGGGGTATAGTGACTATATCTCAGTTTGAGGCCACTTTTATGTTTAAAGTATTTTATTGAAGCAGGGTGGGGTAGGAAACAACAGGGTAAGGAAAAAAAAGGTAAACCACAGGATCCGCACAAACGGTGCGTATGATACAGCAAATACAGCAAAGCAGTTACATCTTTTCAATAGGCTTCTTTCGACTCAGGAACACAGCTTCCGCGCCTGTGGTCACATACAAATAACGAGGGGGGGGGAAGGAAGGACGGGGGAGGGGAAAGGAAGAGAAAAATAGGGGGGGCAAGAAAAAAGAATACAAAAAAGGGGGGGGGGGAAAGGGGGGGGAAGGGTGGAGAAGCATCCCCGCTCCAAAAACCTACCTAACCAAACAGAACCCCCCCAACTACCTTACCCCAACCCACCCCCTGTACTGTGCCATTACCATCAGCTCTCACTTCATATCGTCCCTCCAGCAATCTCCGCTGTACAATGCCAGCCCCGTCCGATCAAACAGGCGGGTCCGGTGGCGGCGTCAGCCGTAGCAACCTAAGATATCTGGGACAGGTAATCTCCCGAAACTCAGAGCACAACAGGCTATGAAAGGGCGCCCACAGTTCCTCAAAAGTATCAGTGTCACCCAGGGCTACTAAGGACATCTTCTCCATTCCAAGGACATGCCATAATCTGTGCAACCAGCCAACTATAGAAGGAAGTGTGGTAGAGCGCCAATGTATGAGAATATTTTGCACCGCTGACCCCAGAGCAATCGCAATCTGTCTACCCCTCCTGGACCTGAGGGGATACATCAACCCATTTGGCAACCCCAGTAGAACATAGGCAGGGAACCTCGGCAGCTCTATCCCAAAACATTTGTCCACTTCACCCAGGACCTCCTCCCAATAAGGAGCCAGAAGGGGGCATTCCCACAGTATGTGTGTAAGTGTACCAATATTGCCACAGTTGCGCCAGCACGTCCCCGGTATTGCCCTGTCCATCTCGTGCAGTTTCTCCGGGGTGCGATACCAATAGGTCGAGATTTTGGTGAAGGTCTCCGTAAGACCCGTGTGATAGGCCGAGTGGCGTGCGCGGAAGGAGATGTGGTCCCATTCCTTGTGGCTCAACACTCGCCCGAGCTCCCGCTCCCATCGTTCCCGACCAGGGTTGTGAATATGAAAGGAGGGGGGCTGCAGCATTTTATACAGATCTGAGATCAGTTTAGCGTCCGACGTGCGAGTGATTAACCAGCGCTCATACACCGTGATCTCCCGGTTTGCCGTATCGCGCACCTGGGGTTGGAGTGCCCAGTGACGCGCCTGCATGTATCGCATGCGCTCCGCCTCTGGAAGGCCGTCATCCCACCGCAAATCCTGGAAGGGGACAACTCCCTCAGGGCTGTACAAATGATACAAGGTGCAGCAGCGGGCCGCCCGCCAGCGTTCATAAGCACCGTGCTCCGTCCCGGGGCCGAAGTCCGGGTTGCCAATGAGCGGCGTAAAGGGAGAGGGGAAGGTAGTAAGCTCATGCCGAACGGCCACCGAGTCCCATGTCCGAAGCGGGACCCGCGTCACCAAAGACGCGTAGAGGTTAGGGGGTCGATGGGCCCGCTTCAGGAATGGTACTTCCTGCAGTGTCCTACCCGCCACCGCCTGGTCCTGGAACAGCCAGTGCTTATCAGACTCCCACCGACTCCATTCCACCAGATAGCGGAGTTGGGCGGCCTGGAAATATTTCCGCAAGTCCGGTATCCCCAGCCCCCCAGAGTCGGGCGCCAACGTAGCAATGCTTCTCTTAATCCGCGGCCTACGGCCCTGCCATACAAACCGTGCGATGGCCGACTGGGTCTCTGCGAGCCACCCCGCGGGGGGCTGGAGCGGCAACGCCCTGAAGAGGTAAAGTACCTGAGGCAGGAGGGTCATCTTCACCGCGGCCACCCTGCCCAGCAGCGACAACGTGCCCTTATCCCACCGGCCAAGTTCCTCTCTGATTTTCGTGCTCAAAGCCGCATAATTGGCCGTGACCATCGCCGGGAGGGAAGGCGCCAACAGGATCCCTAAATATGGAATCCGGTCCTTGGACCAGCTCAGAGGGTAAAGCCTCTGTAGTTCCGCTCTGGTGGTGCTAGCAAGCGAGATGTCAAGGGCAGCCGACTTTCCTAAGTTCACCTTGAAGCCCGCCACTTCGGCGAATAGGTCCAATTCCGCAATGCAAGCCGGTAGCGACCTCCGCGGGTCGTCTAATGTCAGAATGACATCATCTGCGTACAGGCTAATCGCATGATGGAATGCACCCATCTTGACTCCGACAATGTCGGGGTTCTGCCTAACCCTTTGAGAAATGGCTCCATGTATAGGGCAAAGAGCAAAGGGGACAGTGGGCACCCCTGTCTCGTACCCCGTTCTATGGGAAAGGGCCGAGAGCTGCCTCCGTTCACCCGGACCACCGCAGATGGGAACCGGTAACAATTGAAGATCAGATGACGGAACTTCTCACCTATCCCGAACTTGCCCAGGACCTTCTCTAGGTAGGGCCAGTGCACCCTGTCGAAAGCCTTCTCCGCGTCTATGGACAGGAGCATCCTCTCCCCTGGGATCCTGGAAGCCTTCTCAAGAATGTGGGTCACCCTCTTTGTATTGTCTACTGTTTGCCTGCCAGGCACAAAGCCCGCCTGATCCGGATCAACCATGCCCGGGAGATGCAGTGCCAGACGTGCCGCTAATATGCTGGTGAACACTTTCAAATCCGTGTTCAGCAGCGAGATGGGGCGGTAGGACCCACAGGCGGTCCTGTCCTTTCCCGGTTTCGGGATCACGGAGACCGTGGCCTGCAGAAATTCGGAGGGGATGGCACCCGGCTCCGCAAAGGTGTTGAAAAGACGGGTCAGCAAAGGCGCTAACTCCTGACAGAAGGTCTTATAAAACAGAGGGATAAAGCCATCCGGTCCTGGGGCCTTGCCCGATTTGAGCCGGGATATTGCCGTGACCACCTCCTCGACACGGATGTCTCGTTCCAGATACTGGGCCTGATCTGGCGTTAACGACGGGAGCGGCACCGATTCTAGATAGTCCACCTCAGCCTGGGCAGAGGAGGTTTCTCCAGTGTAGAGGGCAGCGTAAAAGCTGCGAAAGACGTCTGCTATTTGCTCATCAGCCGTGACCAAACCTCCGGCCGAGTCAACCAGTTCCTTCACTCGGTGCTGTTGGTGCTGCACCCTGAGTTTGTTGGCCAAGAGCCTCCCGCACCGATCTCCCCCCGTGTAATACTTGTGTTTCAGGCGAAGCATCGCATACTCCGCCCGGTCCATGTCCAGGGCAGCCAACAGTTTCCTGGCTGCCTTCAGCTGCCTCCAAACCCTGGGGGCCCCCGTCCTATGATGAACCTGTTCCAGCTCCCTCACCTGCCGGGTAAGCTCGTCCCTCTTGAGCTGTCGATCCTTATTCTCAGCCGAGGAGATAGCTATAAATTCGCCCCGGAGCACGGCCTTCAGGGCTGCCCACTGTGTCGCGTGAGAGGTATCATCATTATCGTTCACACTCTGGAAATCCAAAATGGCCGCGCGGATCTGGTCCACTGTCGACCGCTTATGCAATAGCGTGTCTCGGAGCCGCCAGACCCCTCTCGGCCGAACCACCGGTGGCAGAGTGAAAACACCCTCCACTGGCGCGTGGTCGGAAAGAGAGAGGACCCCCATATCTGCGTTCGAAGCCAAAAGGAGCATTGGACCCGACACAAGTAGATGGTCCAGTCGCGCATAGGACCTGTGAGCATGTGAGAAGTAGGAGTATGCGCGGGTGGTGGGGTGAAGGTGGCGCCACATGTCATGCAAATCCAGCTCCTCAAGTCGAGTGCGAATCGAGCCCGAAAGCTCACCCAACTGGTGGCGCCGCTGCACAGACCTGTCCATTGCCGCATCGAAAACTAGATTCAAATCACCCCCTAATACTATGTGCCTATCAGAGGTGGACGCCACGTCTTCTAGTGCCTTGTGAAAGAATTGGTCCTGGTGGTCATTGGGGCTGTAGATAGTGCCAACAGTCAGTGCTAAACCCCCCACCCTGATCCTATATGCCAGAAGTCTCCCCTTCTGTTCCGCTACTTTGTGCAAGACCTCTCCCCTGAACCCCCTAGAGAACAAGATCGCCACCCCTGCCGTTTTAGAAGCGCTAGAGGAGAACAGCTGCGTGGGGAACTTGGGGGTACGCATCCTAGAGCAGTCCTTAGCCAGCAAATGAGTCTCCTGCAGCAGGCAGACATCCGCCTGGGAGTTCTCCAACAAAGACAACACAGCCCGCCTTTTAACCGGGTTATTCAGCCCTTTCACATTTAGAGTGATCACTTTAAGAGCCATCAAGGAGGGGAATCAGTGGAGCACACATCAGGAAGCAGAGCCCAGCAGGCAAACATGGAAGTCACCACACGAGGCCTCAACACAGTGCAACTACGAACATCCCCATGGCACAGTACAGTCCCCGAGCCCCAACACCCCACAACTGGAAAAGCCCCCCCCTCCCCCCGGGACCCCACACATCCAAATCCACCCCAGTCCCAACAACAAACCCCCCCGCTAGTCCCCAAATTCAAAACATCCCCCCGCCGGTCCCGTTCCCGTACCCCACTTCTCAAACTTTGCAAAAAAGACATTGTCCCAGTCCGGTCCTTATCGGACAGGACCGTGGTAAATGAGTCTAGTGGACGTCCAGCCACCACCTCCAGCACTCGCCATTCCTCCCCGCCCTCCCCCCGATTCCCCGCACCTGCAAGAAGAAAAGGCTAAAGCGGACTCCCCCCGGAGTAAGTTCAGGCCGTCAGGGCCACTTCGCCGTTCGCCGCCACTCTGGAGGCCTCCTGGATGGCGGCCGCCATGTCCGCCCGGATCGTGGGCGAGCCCGGTCGCTCCGACGGTGGAGAGCTCCTCTCTCCCACCTGCTGCCATCCGTCACGAGTGCTTCTTCTACGACGCGGTGCCGGGGTGTCCGTATCAGACGCTGTGAGGCCCAACACCGTGCAAACATCCTGGAGGGATCGGAGCTGGTGCAAAGTACCGTTCCAACGAAAAATCAGGCGGAAAGGATTCCCCCAAGAGTACTGTGTCCCTTGCTCCCGGAGGAAGTCGGTGGCAATCTTGAATGATTTTCTCTTTTGCAGCGTGACCGTAGACAAGTCCTGATACAGGGCCACAGGGTGGTCTCGGAAGCGGAAAGGCTGCTGCCCACGCGCTTCGCGGAGGATCCGCTCCTTCAGGGGGAAGTCCGGGAGGAAGGCCAGAATGTCCGGGGCTGGCGCCGTGGCTCTGCGGGGGCGACCCACCCGATGTGCCCGGTCTATACGGATCTGAAAGTCTTCCGACTCCCCCAGAATTGCACGAAAGAGGGCCACCAGGTATGCGGTCACGTCTTCACCCTCCTCGCCGGACGGCACGCCACGGACCCTGATGTTATTCCGCCTGGATCGATTTTCGAGGTCCTCGGCGTGGGCCTGCAATTCAATCTGTTGTTCCCGCAGCCGCAGGACCTCCTGCTGCAAGTGGGTGATCTCCTCGTCTCTAGAGTGGCCGGCTTCCTCCACGGTGTTGACACGCTCCCCCAGGGAGTCCATCTCTCTCCGTACTTCACGGACCTCCCCGGCCACCTCACGCTTCAGCGTTTGAAAGTCCTCCCGCAGGGAGCTGAAGAGCGACTCCAGAAAGGATCTTGTCACCGGGGGCTCTCCACCATCTGCACCCCTGGCCGGGGCCGGGGAGGTCGTGGTTGGCTGAGTTCCTCCACTACGCAAGGCGCCGCGCCCCAGCATGTCCGGCAAGGTCCGGTCACCCCTTCTCTGTCCTCTAGCGTTCGACATTTCAGCTGTGTAGGGGACATCGAGGTTTCCCGTCCAGCAAAGAGGGCAACCGCGCCGTCGCAGCTATACTCCAGACGGGGGCAGCGCCACGCGAGGAGCACTAGGAGGGCCGAGCCGCCAGGCCGGGGTTCCCAAAATGGCCGCCCTGTAATATCAATAGGCCAACGCCCAAGATGGAAGGCCTGTCCTCTGCTCGTGTCTGGTAGCGAGAAGTCCAGCCGGTAGGCAAACTCACGAGGCGATGGTCGCCGGGGTCAGCAATCCCGGGGGAAAGATCTGCTCCAGGAGCACAATGCCACCACTCCACCACCAACGACCGGCCGGAGCAACCTCTCAGAACGAGCCCCTTCGAACCACGGACCAGCGTAGCAGTTCGGTGCCGGCCCCGCCTCCGCCTGTCTCCTCCGCTCAACTCCGCTCCCTGCATCCGCCGCTGGCCGGCTCCGCTTCGCTCGCGAATTCGCCGTCGACTCCCACTCCGACAGCACAGGTACTTCAGCGGGCCTCGCACAGGCGGCAGAGCGCTCCGTCAGGTTCCGAAGCCCGGAGGTCTCGCGGCTCCCGGCTCACACACAGGCCGCTCGGCAGGCTCCGACCCAGGCTATTCCGGACCAGATCTCAGCCCCAACGGGGCTAACAAGGCTCAACAATCGATCCACACCTCCACCGGGGGCTCCAGGCTCAGTCTCCGCGTGATCCGGGGGGGAATCAGCGGTTACAAGCGGCGCAGGATTTCAGGGGTCCGGGAGCTCTCGGCGAGTGCGACCTCTCAGCCCGCCATCTTGGCCACGCCTCCCTGAGGCCACTTTTGAGACAAATCCATCAGTAGTTCCAACTGTCCTCCCTCTGTTTGATCCTAGGGGTAGGCTGACCCTTTTATCTTGGAATATAGCGGGCCTATCTAGTAAATTGAAGGACCCTGACTTCCTGGCACTTATAGATAATTTTGATATAATTTGCCTTCAGGAATGCTGGGAATTATCTGAGATACATTTAAATGGTTTTCGCAACGTTTTTATCCCAGCTCAGCAGACTACTAGGGGTAGGAGTTCAGGTGGGTTATGTACTTTTATATCCAAAACTGCCAATTTATTAGTCAAATGCCCACCTGATAACCATTATTATCAGATATTAACATTCGCGATGGGAGGAAATCAGCATACCACCCTGATCAATTTTTATAATAATATTCCAGGTCAAGATAGGATCAGGATAATGGATGATTTAAAAGCAGATTTGAGTAGGGAAAGTGGCCCAGAGCAAGAGGGAAGGTGCTCTATAGTGACGGGAGATTTTAATTGTCACCTCTGTTCTCTTAGTAATTTTGATATATGTGGTATGGTCAAGCTGAAGGGAGATCCCTGTACTCATTTTGAACACTCCACTTTTGGGAATCTATTGAACAGCCTGCTATTTGAGCACGATTTAGGTTTCGTGAATGAGCTTTGTGACCCCCAAGTTGAGTTCTCACCTACTTTTATTGGGAGGGGTTTTAAGTCGGTGATTGATTTTATGCTGATCACCACAAGTTATCACTATAACGTCCAATCGTTTTCCCGAGAGGACATTGCTCTTAGTGATCACTTTCCTATTACTGCAACTTTTAGTAGGGTAGTGGGGCGAGGCCAAGGATCCAACTTAGCAGAAAATCTATATAATCATGGGATCCACTTAAATAGAACAAATGGCTACTCAATAAAATGGCGTAGGGTCGATCCCATAGGATTCCTGCAAAGCCTAGTAATGGACCATCGCCCTGATTTTATGACTTGTCTTGCGGAAAATCCTAACCCTCATGAGGTTATGGTAGCTTTCCAGAAAATTAGCGCACATATTAGCAGTAAACTGACAGGGATTGTCCGGGGAGGGATAGTTTTAAAGTGAAGGGTTTGTTTAACTCAGATTGTTCCAAGGCGATTGCCCTTCTGATTAGAACCTTAAAATCTGTGCCAAGAATTCCTCTAGAAATAAAGTCTGCCAGAGAAACTTATAAACTTGCCCTGAAGAAACGCAAAAATGAATTGAAAGAGACTGCCTGGGGTGAACTGCTTAAGGCGTGAATACTGCCTTCTAGAGAGCAGTAAATGCTCCTTTTTTTGTGGAAAGAAGCTGCGATACGATGGAGATTGCCATCGAGGAGACAGTTTGGGTAAATTATTTCACCGAGCTCTATAAAATAGACAATACTGTTAGTTCAGCTAGGATTAACATAAATGAGCATGCAACCTTAGAGTCTATTTCCCATGAATCTTTCCCTTTGGATATAGATTTCTCCTTAGCAGAGGTGGAACTGGCCATTGGAGAAAGTTCTAACAACAAGGCTCCTGGCCCAGACGGGATTCCCATTGATATATATAAGGAAAATACCGTCCTGACTAATGTGTTAAATAGTTTTAATAAAGTCGGATTTCCGTCCACTTGGCAGGATGCGGTAGTAGTGCCAATTTTTAAAAAGGGCGATCGTAACAATCATAAATGTTATAGGCCTATTTCTCTGCTTGACTTCCTTATGAAAGTAGTTGGTCGAGTTATGCTAAATAGACTGCAGGATTGGCCAAGGATAATGACATCTTATCTAAACTTCAATATGGGTTCAAGTCTGGTTTGGGTACAGTTGAGCAAGGACTTAACTTGGCACCGTTGATTGGTAAATATAAGACTGCCAAAAAGGGAAACTTATTCATGACATTTGTTGACCTTAGTTCAGCATTTGACTGTTTAAGTCACAATGTTTTGTGGGACACTTTGTTTCAGTTGGGAGTGGATCCAAATATTCGGAATTTTTTAATGGAATTATACAGAGGGGCAGGGGCAAGGGTGCGTCACTGTAAGAAAGGTGAATTCACAGAGAAGTTTCCAATAATGAAGGGTGTCCGACAGGGATGTATCCTGGCGCCCTTTCTTTTTAACCTTTATATCAATAGTGTAGCAGATAACCTAACACAACTGTGCGTAGATTATCCTTTAATCAATGGCACTGCGGTGCCTATTCTACTCTACGCAGATGATGCGGTAATTATGTCAAGAACCCAAGTAGGCCTCCAGAAGACGTTAACTAGATTCTCAGGGTATATGGGAGCTAGGGGCCTAAAAATAAATACGGGGAAAACCTTCACTATGTGCTGCTCATCCAAAAATAGGATTTCTTGTTACACTTTTTTAGAGCAGTCAAAGATAGGAATAACAAGCACTTTTTCTTATTTAGGGGTTGTTTTTAACAGTGAAGGTACATGGACTACTGCTATCACTACCAGGTGCCTAGCTTTCTCGCGAGCTATCGGGCATTAATGCAGTTCGCAAATAAGCTGGGTGGCAGGCCTGTACGCATTCTGCTTGAAATTTACAAAGCCAATTGCGTATTGACTGCCATATACGGGGCCGGCATTTGGGGCATCTCAGATTGTCAGGAAATCCAGGTAAAGGAAAATAGCTTTCTTAGATACTTGTTAGCCGTTCCTAGGTCTACCTCAACTTACGCCTGCCATAAGGAACTTGCCTTGGTCTACATCACTGCTTTAATTAGGATCAGTCCAGTGCTGCTCTGGCATAAGATCTGGACCTCTACTGAAACTGATCTTAACAGGACGATTATTGAAGACTGCATGAGGCTTGAGGGGTCTAAAAGTATTCAGTGGCTTTCCTATGTCAAGGATTTTTTAACAATTATAGGGCATCCAGAATTTTATTATACACCTTTACTGATAACTTCCATGTCCAAAAAAATCCTCAAAGAAAAATGTACCTCTTTTCTGGCTGATCAACGTTGGTCAGTCGAGGGAAAGAAGGCCTCTGTCCTCCATCATCACTCATTATTTCAAGAGCCTGGCCTGCAGCTTTTTCTGCGCCCCGAGTTGGGCAGTTATGATTGAATGCTACTAGCACGACTGAGAATGGATAACTTCTTTAGGATGGTTACCTTCCCAGCCACAAATGACTGGTGTAAAAACCTAACTAACTGTCCATGTGATGACCTTTCTGTGCAGTCTACCATCCATTGTATTCTTTTTTGTAATTTGTATGGGTGGGGAAGGACAAGATACTTAATCCCCTTGTTAAAGCGTTGGGGTTTAAGGCAGGGTAGACCAGCCCTTTTAAAGATTTTATTACTTCAAGATGAAATTACTATCATTCCCGTATCAAAGTTTTTAAAATTCATCATTAGATGTAGAACTTCCATGTACTAATGTATTTCTGAACTGCACCGGGCACTTAGTGTCAATAGTCTGGAAATCTTTTGATGTAGTCGAATTGTATTTCTTTGTTTTTTAATCAAATCTGATTTTAGTTGTTCTCTTGTTTTTTGCATGTGCTTTTATGTTTTTTTTAATGAAATCGAATAAAGCTATCTTTGACTTTGACTTTGAGTGCTACAGAGATGTTTAGAGAGGATAGGCCATCTTGCAACTGTGTGCAACTCCATTTCTTTTCTTTATGTCTATTGCCATGCTTGCCTTTTGCTGAACCAAGGTTCGGAAGGTTTGTCTTTCAAAACACAGTATTTTAACAGGGTGTGAGCATTTTCTGTTTAAGCCCCATTGCAGGACCTGTCTGTTCTGCAGCTGACTGGTTATTCTAAAGAGCATCTTGCAGATATTTCCAGAAGAACCTTTATCTTGTTTTGTTTTGTTGATACACGTTGACAGCATGGCAAGGTGTATGATGTTCGTGGTGAGCATCACGTCTTCAGGTAAGCAAGGACTCACTATATATGAATTTATTTTTTTGTTCTCTTAGAAAGGGCGTAAGGACGTCCTCTTTCTGCAAAGCTTGTTCAATGTTCAGCGGGCTCAGCTTAGCAATATATTGGGAAAATCCTGCCTAAATTGACGCAACTCCTGAGTCTAAAGTGTACCAATCATGAGCTTTCCCTGAGGTAATCAGCACCCACTTTACCTACACAGTAACATGATAAAGTTCTAGGAGAGTTTGTTTTGGACAGTGCAAATCCCCAATCCTATGTACCTTAACACCCAACATGGCAGAGGTCTTTGCCTGAGAGCATAAGCCATCTCTTACCTTGTTCTCCTATTATTTGTACTTTGAAAGGGAAGCTGCTAGAAGCAAGGAGGCCATCACATGCAGGGCTTGGAATCAGCAGTCAGACTTACTTCCTAAAATCCAATGGGCTCGCCAATCCGGACATCTGAGTTTGGCAGAGAGAAATTTCACCTAGGGTTTTCTCTGGCAAGCCAATTAGCAAGTGGTTGCCTCTAGTCAAGCAACATCAGTCATAACTTTAGTAGACTCAGCTAAAATAATGTTTAAATTATCTGGCAAATATGTAATTTGAAGCAAAATCTCAATCAACTAGTTTCAGAATTGGAAATGCCATGAAAATGTGGGTTTGCCAAGTACTTCAGACCAGCCAAAAAGAGAGATCTTGAAAAATATGTAGGTTAAAATGTAATTTTATCTGGCATGAGGCCTGTTGTAAAATAACTGGGTTCTTAGTTGAGGAGGGTAAGTACCCAACTCAATTAATAATCATAGTTCCTGTCGGAAGGAACCCTTAAAGTCACTAAATTTATTTGAGCTCAATCCCCTGGTAGCGATGGCACAGAGCAGACAGCCTTAACTTAGAGACAATAGGTAAAATATTTATGCAGTACTAAAAAAGTAATAAAGTCTGAATGCAAAACAACAACAACAACCAAAAGGAATTAGAAAAATAGAGTACAATGTAATAAACAAAATGACACAAATATGATATGGGGAACCAGAGCTATGAATTTAAAAAAATGTAAGAAGCACAAAGTGCCAATGACAGTTGATGATCTCAGTAGAACAGGATCGATGCACACTTTGACATTGACTGTAAGTGATTGCAGGCAGATTCACCAATCAGGTTTGTCCTGGTCAAAAGATTTTACCTTCTAACTTTAAGTCCCAATCCACCACAGGAGTAAACATTGAAAGCTCCACAAGACCTCAGAAGAGGCCCGTAGAGACTCATGGAGTGTCAGGCACATGTCAATAGAAAGGTCCAGTCCAGATTCAGCTGTCATTGCTCAGCATGGCAGCTGCAGCAAAAGGCCTCTCATAGCTTGTTGTGTCCCTGTAGCTTTAAACTGAGGTCAATCTTATGACCCTTCGAGTCCACTTCTTTGCTCTGGGTACAAGAGGGTGAGCAGATCCAGTCTTCCAGGCTGTTCTCAGGTCCCAGAGAGCAGGTTCAGTCCTCTTCTGATCATTGACAAGTCCAGACGTGTTTATAACTGGGTGCTTGGCAATGCCACATTTATGCCTGGCATGAGCTAATAGGTGGGAATGACCCCTGAGGGCACCCTAACCAATGGAATAAAGGTTTCCAGGGCTAACCCTAACCAGTTTGGGCATTTTCAAGATGGCCAAAGTCTTTGGTAACAGTAAACTTGGGTTCTGATGGCTGGGTGTGTGTGTGGGGGAAGTGTACTAGGGTCATTCTATTGTCCTCTCAAATCTAACACTAAATTACAGTTTAAAGCAGTCCTAACAAATTCAGAGAAAGAAGTCTGGTAGAACAAATTCTGAGTTCAGCCTTCAGAAAGTGAATACATACAAATGGTTTTGACATCTTGTTTCACTCCTTTGAAGTGCGCTCCCAATGTCATATGAATGCACCCAGCAGACCTGTCAAGCAACAGCTCCTCAAACTCATAGCCCATTGTTCCCGTTCTGTGAGCAGTACACACCTCTCAGTGTAGGAGCCATCAGGAGACAGGTGACAGAGGGAAGTGACAGATAAGCCTTTAAGGCAGGGAATAGGTAACTTTCTAGGGTATATTAAAAAGGCAAAATTCAGCTTCATCATTAGATTGGATTTTATGTAACTATTAAATAGTCCTTGAAATACTTTTCTAGCTGCTACCAAACTAAAAATATAGTTATAACTGTAGCGATCACGTACCGTTTCCGAGGGCACAAGGTGCTTCACACGCTTCCCTCTCCTTTCGTCACCAAAAGAATGACTGAGTATGAAAGAGATCTGAATGAGGGACCACTAGGGGGCGAGCAGCACATTTGGCACTACAGGTCCCAGAAACCAAATGTTCAAAACACCGGAAGCAGGATCAGGCGCTGAGGTCCACACAGAGGCTACAAAGCCCCTCCTCATAGGAGAATCGGGCTTGACAAACTTTCCATTTGTTCACGAGTTCCTATGAGTATGTCTCCCGCCGAAGGTCCACAAAAACTTTAGTTCCCGTATTCAGTGACCCGAGTTAACGTTTTCCGACTGCTGCTTATGGAAGGAATCGAGTCCTGAACTCTGGCCACGGAGGTATTCCCCGCAGGAGGGCCAAGTATCAGACTCTCCCATTTCTGGCTGTCGTCGCTGTTAATACGGAGCCTTTTCATTTCTATGCCTTCGTGTTGCTGGTGTTTTCTAATGCCGATCCAGTGAGGAAACTGGAGTGGTGCTGTTATGTACGGTACATATTGGATTCGTGTCAACGCACGCAGGATTCAGGTATTTAGGTTGTTAGTGGTTGCCAGCGCTTAGAGACCCCTGTGGTTATAACGCGCCATACAAATTAAATAAATAAATAAATAAATAAATAAATAAATAAGTGGGAGGACACTGCACACAAACGTTTTCTTTGGCATTATTTACCTTGCTGATTTTTGCCTTGCTGATATTTACCTTGATGATTTTTGCCTTGCTGATTGGTTAGTCTTCCTTTAACAAACTAGTGGTGAAGGAATTGCGTGTATATTTTCGTTTTTGAACTGGATGTATTCTGCTGAACAACCTCGTTGACAGTATTATTTGAGTGCTGCTGTGTGGAGCATGTGAGTAAGATAGTCCCTCATTGAGTTTGGCATGATTGGATCTTTATGTATTCCTGCCTAACCCTGGCTTCTGGTCTCATTTCCTTAGATAGTTGCCTCCAAAGGACCCCCCACGCTCCTGCTCCGAGAGGTGCATGTCAGATAACAGAAACAGGACTAGGAAGAACCGTGGGGTCCGCAGTGTCTATTATTTTATCCACTTCCCTTTTCCCCGGGACTCATTTGTACGTAGTAGTGTTAGTTTTCACTCTGTGTGGGATTACGCCCTGGGGAGTAGGGGGGCCTTTCTTTTAACCATTGTTCCTGCTGGCGATCTTCCGAGGTTAGTTGCAACATCTTATTTAGTGCTACTGACATCGCGACAATAAGATGTAATAATGTAATCCAGTTCTTTCCTATGAAAGCAGTTAGGCTTGCCACAGTGAAATAGATTTAGGCTTTTTCACTGTAGGGATATGTGGAACATTACAATTTTACATGTCCTACTTTTAAATGCCATGCGCCCTGCCTTATCAGCATTAAGGGTGCTTAGGTTTGCTGTAAATATTTAAAAGGAAGGTTTAGGCCTGTCAATAGGTGTTATTTTGGCTAGTGAATTTGCAGATTAAAACTGCGCAGCTAAGCTACAATGGTAGACCTAGAGACACACTTTACAGTGCCAATGCAATGTAAGGCACAATGTGTGCCCCAGTCCACTGGCAGCATTTAATTTATCCCTGGGTACACTCAGTACTATATACTAGGGACTTACTGGAAAATTAAATAAAAAAATCAGGTGTATATCAATTTTACCAAATTAAAAGGAGGAGCACAAGCCCTTTAAACTGGTTAGCATTGGCAAATTGCACAGAGATCTAGTGCCACCAAAAAATAGGGATCAGCAAAAAGTAAAAAGAAAAATCAGGGTGACCTTGCAGAAAGGGCACATTTCTAACACGTGTGTAATGTGATATATAATTTAATATGTAATTTTACCAGACTTGTCGTCTGTAAGTAGCAATTGTCACATACAATACCTACCACGTACATCCAGACATCTTGTCCATATGCTGTGGTGCTTTTTTTTTATGATCGGCAACTTCATTTCAGTACGGTCACCTTAAATATATTTTCTTTTCATAGCCATAACAAGCTAGCAGCAGGATTAAATAAGGAAGTGGTTGTATATCAACGGTGTGCTTGGGCATGGTGCCAAACTGAAACTCCAAAGCACCTGCTGTTACACTTGGCAAGCCTACCCACTTCCCTTCCCAGTGCACCAGCAACTCGAAGGTGACTTTGCAATGCTGTTTTGCTCCTTTCACTTCAGAGGATCACGTTGTGCTTTCAATAAACTAACATATACAGTGTTTGTGATGTTTGTGACGTTTAGGGCACATGGCAGGTTTAACCTTGTCCTGGTAGTTATATCCCTGTGCCAGATTGCTATCATATAGGTAGAACGCCATGTTTTCAGGTCTGGGATTTGTTTTACAGGTCACTGATGTTCGGTGTGTGAGTCCGGTAGGCTCAATTAAGTGAACCAAGACCCCAGGGCCAAGATGGACTCATCTGGTTATTGTGGACCCACCGGCGCACACATATTTCTAAAGGGGATTGTGAGTGAAATGGAAATTGGACCAAAGTAACTGGGAGAGCAATTTATGCAGTGGTTAACTAGTCATAGTCAATTGTATTGTACAGTTAATTACAATCATGAGTAACATCCATCTATACGATTCCCTGGGCCCACTACATTGACAATATCTTTGTCTTTTGGCAGAAATCTACAAAACTTGCATTGCAGTTTGTTGAGGAATTAAATTCTACTATGGTAAACTTCAGACTCACAAGCAACATTAGCAAAGAGAATCTAGAGTTCCTTGATTTAAAATTGACTATCAGAAATTCACATATTGAGACCACAGTATTTAAAAAAGAAACAATCAGCAACAGTATTCAGCATGCTTCCAACTCTCATCCTAGGAATCTGATCAGCAGTATTACGTATGGCGAGCTCATTTGTGCCAGGTGAAATTACAGTAAAGATGGTGACTTTGAAAAGGAGAAGGGGACCATGTGGGAAAGATTCTGCGTGAGAGGATATGATGCTAATATACTGAAAGATGCTGAGAGCAAAGTAACTTTTCTGAAAAGGGAAGCGCTCCTTGTCTCAAAAAAAGAAGTTACGGCAGGAGTGTTAGAACTTATCGTGTTCATTACCACTTTCAGTAAACGAGCCAAAGTGAGAAAAGTACTTAACAGGCACTGGCATGTCATTCGCACTGATGATAACATTGCCAAACATGTAACATTGCATCCACAGGTTACATACTGATGGAGCAAAACCCTTAAAGATCTACTTTGCAATAATATGGTCACTAACCAAGTAGAATCTAGGGTCAGCATAAGGAGTGCATGATTTGTGACATACAGGAATTGCAAAGAAGTTAGGTCTAGTGTAGATAAATGGCATTCCTTAGGAATTCACTGTCTCCAAGGGCCTAACCTGCAATACTGAGTTCTGTGTCTAAGCTTTAAAATGCCTGTGTAGTTTTTAGTATATTGACAGGACGATACATAGGGTCAGGAAACTCATTTTAGAACATATGTTGACAATCACCTGCAACGATAGGCAATACCCAGTGGCACAACATTTCAAAGATTTTTACAAATGGAGGGCAGATTTGATATAATATTTTGCCATTGACCAAGTCACTGCAAGCATCCAGTGGTTGACAGAGTTCATACCCTAATGAGATGGAATCCCGGTAAATCATAGGGTTTACTATAAACAACCACTGGGTCTAAACGCAGATGAGGAATTAGCAGTGCATTTAGAGTAAATGGGTTTGTGCATGAGTCTTGGTTTCTGTCCCAGCAATGTTTTGCTGCATCTCTCTAGACTGAACATTTATAGAAAACTTAACCATTGTTTTTCTTATTTTCATTCCCAGGTGCACTGTTTTTGGTGGGGAAACCATGGAGTTAAATAGGCATCTGGATAAGTTAAGCAAGAACTATCTTGTTTTATATTCACCTATTCGTTGCTTACAACTCCTGTTGGGTTTACTGTTAAATGGGGGGAGGAGCTCACAATGATCAGTTCTGAGTTATATCTATGTATAGGCATAGGATGGTATGTAGTCTGCTCCTTATTTATAGCACGATCTGGAAAGGGACTATATAAAGGATGCAAGAGCTATTTCAGCAAAAGTGGTTGTTTCTAACATTGTGGTTCAGAGAGGGTACAACCAGGGTACAACCAAATAATAGTGTACCAAAGTCCTGCTACAGTATGTGCTATGTGATTAGAGACAGAACATAAGAATTGAGAAGCAGAGTATGATAAGGGGATAGATGTGTGCCAACTCATTTGATTTGATTTCCAATTTTATTGAGTTGTAATATATTTTCTTTGATTTATATTGGGTTCACTCAGCACATTATAATGTATAGCAGATACGGTTTGTAGTCAGCTGAAACATATTTCACCTGCCTACTTCAGCACAATATAATCTTAGAGGGGGCCATGTTGTAAATGTCATGCACTGTTAAGTGTCTTACCCTACATTTATATTTCATTCTTCGTTGGTGAAGCATAGGATGCCTCATGACCCCAAGGGGGGCAACATGAGAAAGGGTTATGTTGGCCAACTGGGGCATGTTGAGCTGCTTATCACATTGGTATAAGTGATATAATGGTTGGGTAGGAGGGTGAGGTAACTCCCTACTCTCTCTTTGGGTCTTCTCTTTGAGATGTATTAGGAGAGTAATGGACCCATGAGGATATTGAATTAACTTTTTAATGTAATTGTCATTTTAATCTATACTATGGCATGCTAATTTTATTTGTTTACTTCACATGCACAAGGTTTGGAATAGCCCTGTACAGTAGTGTTCCTTTGAGGTATTTAAACGTGATTATGTTTAAGTTACAACTTTTGCATGTATGTCTATTCAAATAAGGCACCTGCACTTTTGCTTATAATTACATTGATTGTGGCCCCTTCTTTGTTTTTATGAACACTTGAAAATCTACATATATGGGTCTTTCACATAATGAGGATTACTCATGACCAAGGGAACTTTGTGTTCTCGAAACACGTAGAATGTTCAGTGCCTGCACATTAAATAATTATGAAGATCGCTACGTCTGGAAAGCGCATGTGTTTCTTTGGATATTAGCAAAGTTCTGCATTTTGATGTTTGCGGGTTTACCCACACCCGAACACACGCCACAAGCAAAGGAGATGGAGGCACAGCTGGGAGGCAATACCTTTTTAAATAAATAAATAAATACATATAGAAATGACGCCAGGCAGGCACAAGCCTTGGGGCAGTTAAAATTATAGTCATTCATGCTACACAAGTATGCTTTTTTCTGACTCTGAATACAATTGACCTGCACATGACAGTTTTTGTGATATGTTACCGTAATTATGTGTACCAGTCATTTTTGCAGTATGCAATATGTTTATATCACCCTGACATGTATTAGTCATGCATGCTTTGATATCTTGTTTATTTCTGACTCAGAACATAATTGACGGGCACTGGTAATCTCACAGTGTTATGTTACTGTTCCAACATGTCTGCCATCATGACGATTGTGAGTACCCTTTCGCTGCTCATTATTCCACCCACCCCTTAGGTTGTCGACATTGGTTGTACTTTTCACGTGATCAAGCCTTCAGTCAAGGCAAAACGCATTGGGATTAAACAGCAGCAACTTCGATTTGCACTTTGTCTTTCTTACTGAAAGTGCGCTTCCAACAAAAGTGACAAAATGAACTTTTAAAAGCTGGACGGCTCTGCCGGCGTGCGTGCCACTCTCCGTGGGTCGACAAGTCTAGAAGGAGCACGGTGGTATTTATTTTCAGTCGGCCGTGGTGCGTTTCGGTCCCTCCTGGACCTTGGTCACATGACAACGCTCTTTGGCATTTTCACCCTTTTTGAAGTGACGGTGCCTAGTGCAAGGGTCCGGTGATCGCCAAAGAGGACATACTATGGTTTTAAATCTTGTACATTCATGTTTTTTTCTCCAAATGTATCTTATTGCAACTCATTTCAATAATATTTTGCAATATCTCCATTTGCCTTCGACCATAGGCCCAAATAAATATGACAATAAATAAACACATAATAAGTACCATAGCAGCTAATTTTCATACATTTGAAATGTGCGATAATAAATAGAGGGTAAAATTCCTACTGCGCTAAATTGGTATTTAGAATTATTTAGATCAATCCTGTATTAAAAATGGAATGTAAAACATGGTAAAAACACCATAAAAACCATTGTATAACATATTTGCATAAATGCTGTTTTTTGTTGTGAAACTTATTTTAGCTTGGTTTATCTATGATGTTGTTCGTCCTGTCCTGTGCTGTTCACCAACTCTCATTAAAAATAAAAATATGTGTAAAGTGCTGGTGCAAGGTATTATCCACTCCCTTAAAATCACGAATATGGACCTTAAAAGGGACCTTCTAATAGTATCCATTACACCCCTAAATGTGCAAATAACAAATGTTAAAAAACCATTATTTTTATGGTTATGGTCAGGTGGCAGCCTCTCATTGTTAAGGTTTATATTTACCATTGGTATTATACCTCCTCCTTTTATCCCTTGTAATAGGTAGCAGCTCAGTTGACCGATTGTATGAGTCTTCAAAGGTACAAACCTGCATTCAAATCATGATCTAAAATGATTTAAAATTGCTGTAGTTTAGGAGTCTTAAAACCAACTGTGCTTACTTATAAAAGGGGAAGCTCCTATATACATGTGTAAAGGTCTTCTGTGGTGTTGAGACCTCCTGGGGTTTTACTGTTGAGATTTAACATATATCTTGTTTCTAGCTTTCGCAGTGCACCTTCTCTATCACCTCCTCTTCTATTCTTTGGTACAGAGTCAATGAGATAATATGAGAGATGTTTCGGGTCATTGTTGTGGGTTTCCTGGAAATGTCTGGCTACGGGGTTGGTTGGATCTCGGTTTGTTATCGCCCTAATGTGTTGTAAAATTCTTTTGTTTGAAGGGAGTTTAGTACTCCCTACATATCTTAGGTTGCATGCGCATTCCAAGATGTAAATGGAGTAATCTGTTTTGCAGTGCAAAGCATGTGCAATCTCCACCTCCCTATCACAGAACGGTGTTCTGTATGTTTTTTTATTTACACCATACTGGCAGGCCCTACAGTTCGTGCATTTTGTGAACCCCTTTCGTTGCGTAAGCAAATTTGATTGTTCTACGACCTCTGGGCGGCTCTTAACTAGACTTCCACTCATAGATGGAGCCCTCTTATAGATTATGCCCAGGGATTTGGGCAAAGTACTGCCTATAATCGGGTCATTTAATACTATAGGCCAATTGCGCTTTACAATGTTTTTGATGGTTTTATTTTGCATATTGTTGTAATCAGCCGCAATTGTAATGATTCTTTTTCTTTTTCTAGATCGGTTGGTTTAGGTTTTAACAGAGAGTCCCTCTCTAAGCTCATGGTTTTATTGATAGCTGCATCTATTATCCTGCATTTGTATCCCCTGACTAGAAACCTGTTTTTGCTTTCTAGTTCATTTTTTGCAGATCAATGGGGTTGCTGCATATTCTTTTAATTCTCAGCATTTCCCCATAGGGGATACTGTTTACCAGGTGTCGTGGGTGGAAACTCGTTGAGTGCAGGACCGAGTTCCCCTCAGTTTCCTTCCTGAATAATCTGGTTTCCAGTTTGCTATGCTGTGTAAAAACTTGTACATCAAGAACATTGATTGTCTGATTACTGATGGCTGATGTGAAACTTAAGTTGATGTTATTGTCATTAATATTGTTCACAAATTCATTCGCTTCTGTTGTAGAACCATCCCAAACAATGAACATGTCATCAATAAATCTAAGAAAAAGTTTGACATTATTTTCCATAAATTTCCTGTGCGTCACATAGAGGACCAGCTCCTCCCACCACCCCATATGTAAACAGGCATAGCTGGGGAGAAGCTGGCCTCTATTGCAACACCATGCATCTGCTGATAGACAGTTTTATCAAACAAAAATACATTGCTGTTTAGGCAAAATTGGGTTACATTGCTTAGCATTGCACAATGAGTTGACAGTTTTGTTTTTCCTCTTCCCAAAAAGTGTTCTAGTGCCCTTATACCATCTTGATGTCTAATACTGGTATAAAGTGACACTACATCCAGAGACATTAATTGATATCCCTCCTTCCACTCAAAATTTAGCAGTTTGGCTAAAAAATTACTAGTGTCTCTGATATATGTTGGTAGGGAATGCACCAATCCTTGTAGAAAATAGTCTCTATATTGGCTTGCATTTTCTAACAGACTGTTCTGTGCCGAGATGATCGGACGGCCCGGTGGACTTTTTGCGTCCTTGTGTATTTTGGGATAAAATATATGTTTGGGATGGTAGGATTTTTTTCGGATGAATTTGTATTCGTCCAATGTTAAGATTTCACCGCTTTTCCACGCTAAGAGTTTCCCATAAAAGTCATCTTGTATTGATTTTAGTGCCCACACATTGCTGATTTTGTAGCAGGGTCTGTCATTTAGCTGCAATTCTTCTTCTTCCATATATTTCTTTCTGTCTTTCCGATGAAAAAGAACAGAGGCCACACAAGTGGAGAACAGGGTGGACACAGCTTTATTTCTTGAAGTCCCAGCTCTGGCGGATGCATTTCGGCGGTTGGGCTTCTTCAGCGACTTCAGCTGTAAAGATCGCGTCCCTGATGCTCTCATCCTGTTTAAAATGATCACTAGCACTAATTCCCCTCCTCCTTGCGCTGTCTGCGCACCAATCAGAGTTCGTATGTAATGGAAACTAACTCCAAATCCCAGCATGCCTCATGTTGGTATCCCGAGATGGTGGCGTGGAGGAGTAAGTATTCAATGTTGGCAGTGCAGGCTTCAGGTGAGTCGGGCGGGTCATGGAGCCGCTGAAATAAGATGAGTCCTTTCTGTGTCCCCTTGTATACTGCAGCTTCCAGATCCGCTCGGTTGGTAGATGAGCGGGGGCTGTCAAATGCGAGGCACGTCGCCCTACTGAAGTATAATACCCCGATCCTCTCACTCCTTCCGGTCGATCATGGCAGACTCCGAAGATACCAGTCCCCTGGTTGTAGAATTGCTGCAAGCAGCGATGTGCCAGTTTACATTCGGGTCGCTTAGTGCTGCAGGGCCATCTCGACTGAGCTGCTGGCTGGCTCAGAATAAATGACGGGAATCCTTTTCGACGAATAAAAACAGAGGCCACAAGGGGAGAAAAGGGTGGACACAGCTTTATTTCTCGAAGTCCCAGCTCTGGTGGATGCATTTTGGCTGTTGGCCTTCTTCAGCGCCTTTAGCTGTAAAGATCGCGTCCCTGATGCTCTCATCATGTTTAAAATGATCACCTGCACTAATTCCCCTCCTCCTTGCGCTGTCTGTGCACCAATCAGAGTTCGTATGTAATGAAAACGAACTCCAAATCCCAGCATGCCTCATGTTGGTATCCTGAGATGGTGGCATGGAGGAGTGAGTGTTCAATGTTGGCAGTGCAGGCTTATATATATATATATAGTACAGCAAGTAAGGGTGAAGAGTCTGAGGTTAGACTTATCACATTGTACAGCAGGCAGGAATGGAAGATAAGATCCATTATTAATATCCAACGGCCTATCATTTTACCTGATGCTGTTTTCGGCCAACGATTACCTGATAAGCCTACACTTAACTTCCAACGAGCACCTTCTATGAGAAGTACGCTGGTTAGAAGCAGCCCTAAATTAGTTGCCAAGACAAATTGGCTTTCACCAAAGAAAGGATTTTACAAATGTATTACATGCAGGGCCTGCAGATTTGGTGTCAACACTTCGAATTATACACTAGCATTTAGCCCAAAAAAACCCAGCAGAATTGAAGGGTGTCCACAACTGCAGAACTGATTTTGCAATGTATGTCTTTGAGTGCACCTGTGGGCTGCGTTGCATGGGCAGCACAAAGCTGTAGGTGCCCATGAGGATTTTACAGCATTTGTGGGCTATAGTGAATTCAGACCTCACATATCTAGTAGCAAGACAATTTAAACTGAAACACAACAATGACCTCAGTTGTCTAAAACATTATGTGATAGGAGCAGTGCTGCCTTAGAGAAGAGGTGGCAACAGATAAAAAATGCTTCCACAACTGGAGTCACGATTCATTTTAGAGTTGGATTCCAAAACTCCTTATGGCCTTAACAACAGTGAGGATTTGCATAATGTTTTATAAATGTGTTTTATTAATATTTTTACAAATGTTTCTACTAATAGACTTATACAGGTTATGCTTACATATTTATGGACCTAATTCTATTGAATTGGATAATGCAAAAGCAGGATCCTTTCTCTAGATGAATTTTGCGCTGTTGGGATTATGAGCATATATGTATTATAAGAAATTTTAAACATGAAAATGTAAGTTTTCACATCTGCTTAAAATTTCCTTCAAGTTATTCTGAACTGTATTACACTTTGGAAGCACTTTTCACTTTTTACGGTTAACATTTTAGAAATGTATGTTGAGATTTTAGGCATTAGGCATTAGTAGGATGAGACCATATGAATTAGTAACAATATGTTGTTTTTATTATTGATTGCATTGGACATATCTTTCAGCATTGTTGTACTACATCTGCTACTTCTTTTAGAGATATCTAGCAATGTACTTCTTATTGGCAAACTCATACTGAGATCTTTTATACAACATAATAATCTTATTTAATATAACAGGCACTTTAAGGCAATGTCATACTTATAAATTTTATACTGTGATATATTTGTTCCTTATGTATTCCTTTGAAGTCTGAGCATTTATGCTCTTTATATTTTCTAAGGTCTTCAGTTTGGATATGTTCTGTATTATAGACATTTATTATGTCTTGAACGTATGAAATTGTCAAATGCTAGTAGTCTGTCTTATCCAATAAGCAAAAGGTACTGATCTGTTAGTCTTTCCTCAATGATGTTCACATGATTTATCATGTGGGATTTAGAAATGTTTAAATGGTTAACAATGCCACAGCATGTTATATGTGATCAAGGCCACTTGTGCTGGCCGAAACGCGTCATAGACAGGACTGAGCAATAAATATTGGAGCACTTTATTTTTGGAGTCTGTGCCCTTTCTTTTTGGATGTTTATATACATTTGGGATTGCTTATTAATATATATATATATATAATATATATATATATATATATATATATATATTTTTTTTTTTTTTTTTTTTTTTTAGGCCTGTCATCCTTAGGGTGGTCAACGTTTTGCCTGCTTATCTCCACTTTATGCTGTATCTGTTTATTGGCCTTAGGACTCTGAGCAATTTACCACCACTAACCATGTTAAAGTGTATGTGTTTCTCCACTAAACTTGGTGACATTGGTATATACCTGATTGACATATTTAGTTTACTTATAAGTACCTGTAAAGCAGTATACCATATACTCAGGGCCTGTAGCGTGAATGCTACTAGTGGGCCTGCAGCACTGATTGTGCCACCCACACAAGTAGCCTTTTAAACATGTGTAAGGCCTGACATTTCAAGGTCTGTGACTGCAGTATACTGCCACTTCGACCTGGCATTTAAAAACACTTGACAGGCCTTAAAATCCCCTTATATTGCACATATGTCACCCTTAAGGTAGGCCCTAGGTATACCTAAGTGCAAGGTGATTTGTAAGTAAAAGGCAGGAAATGTGATTTTAGGTTTTACATGTCCTGGTAGTGACAAACAGCTAAAATAATATTTCCCTACTGTGAGACCTTCTCCTCTCCTAGGCTAGCATTGTGAATTCCTCAAAAAACTTTTAAGCTGAAATTCCCGATTAGAAAGGCATAGCTAAATCATGTTTCATATCTTTTGAATGGTAATGATAAATCCTCTGTAGTGGTAAAGTTGAATTTGACATTATGTTATATCTTGAATTAGGTATGATGCATTCTCTCTCATTAGTTCTCTGCTACCTGCTGCTCAGCCAGTGTGTGTGTGTGTCTGTCTGTGTGTGTGTGTGTTATGTCATAGAGTTAGAATGTTTATGTATGCTTGAGAGATCAGTTGGAGTGAACAGGCGGAGCAGCAGGAGGCTGCTCCTGGTCGAGCAGTGATAAGGCAGTAACATGACATCTGTAACAGAAACTATTATCTCCTAATAAATCTCATTATAAAAACAACGTGGCCTGGCTACTGAGAATCATTGCTTGATTGCAAAACATTACTATTTTAGAAATGTCACTGTCAGAAAGTGTATTATAGTCTATGGTCTGAAACAACTGTAGTGAACTCTGTTTTACTACTAATCTAATGAAACAAAATATGCAAAATTAATCCAAGTCGGTGTGCTGACTTTGAAGTGGTACTACCTCACCACTGATTCAAAAAGAAGATACAGACTAAGACGCTGTGTCTTAGACAAAGTCTGCACTACCCTGAGGAAACAGAAATTATATGTGGTCAGTGTGTCCCCCCCTCGCACCCTATCCACGTACCTATGCCCCGTGCCTGTCATAACAATGCCCCTGCATTTCCGTCTAATGTTAGCATGTCAGCTATTAGGCCTTCCATGAATGAAACGTTAATTCTGCACTGAGGCCTACGTTGCCAATGCATTTACATGGTACATGTTTAAATATCGAGAAGCACACGTTTTTGTGGCCCAGCCGAGCCAGGCCCTGAATTCAGGCTCCGAGCCTCTTCTGACTCTGAAAGCTGCAGTTTAGGTATGCATCCCTGACCTCTTCCTCACTCCCTGCCCAGCCGAGAGGTGCCCGGCCTGGCCTGCCTGCCAAGACGGTATTTTGCCTACAGTTATCTGCTCAGCCTCCGCAAAAACACATTCCAGTCTAGTGAAATAGGTAAACATTTTCCGCCTGCAGAACATAGGGCCTAGCCTTCCTGTCTCCATGCAAGTGATTTACTGAACCCGTTGCCATAGTAGGCCCATGGCCCCCACACAATGCACGAAGAAATATATGCACACACTAGCATTTAGTGATGAACAGCCTTTACTCGAGAGACCTTTACTTCAGACAATACATCCTCCAAACACAAGATATCAGATATGCCAAAGGTGTAGGTCGTTCTGACATCCCAGACTCCAGACTCCTCTACTAGTGCTAAAGTCAACCCCCCAGCTCTCCCCAGTTACACGTCAATTTCACGTCATGATCAGTTGCGCGCACATGCAGGGTAAAGGTTTCTGCTGACCCTGCAGACCTCCTCTATGCATCCACCCACCTGTGACACTCCTATGACTCATCAAGTGAACACCCACGTGTACGCCTCCTTACACGCCTTCTTTTACACCCATGTGTTCTTATCTCTCTCTTTTCACTTGCTCCGCCTGGAGTGTTCCGCCTACTGTATTCATTGTAATTGTATGGTTTTACTATATATAATGTGCGATGTTAATAAAACGTTAGATATCCCTTCCTGAACCTTAGTGGTGATGGAACCCGATTCTCCCCTGGCTCGAGCCATTGAAATAAAGCCCTTTTGAACTCGGACACCACGGACTCTGCCTCTCATTTTATGAGCTATCCTTATTGTTATTAATGTATGGAAAAATGTCCGGGTAATTTTATTTACCACATAATTCTGGCGCCCGAACTGGGACTAGTCCCCTTCCCCACGCGCCGGCGATGTAAGTGCAGCCCCCTGACCCCTTCTATAGCTGTGACGGACCCATTCTGTGCATATCTGCGGGTTTTCCTGCTAACTCCCTCAGGCCCACGGAGGAGACGGAGACTGCGACCAGGCATCCACACGAGGCGGTGAGGATTGCGGACTGTCCCGACCAGAGCCCAAGCCGAGAGAGCAAGGTCCGAGGTATCCAGAGACCCACCTGTTCCGAGGCACATGTGCAGCAAGAAGCCGTAACAGTCCAGTCCAGTATCGAGTTTCCGAGGCCTTCAGTTTTGCTTCCCGGTGAGTACCGTTGTTGGGAACGCATATAGACGGGTTCATTTATTTGAGTCCGATCAAGACGGGTCTGGGTACACAGATCCGGTAAAGACGTGTCCATTTAGGTGGATGCGGTAATGACGTGTCTCTTTATGAGACCGGTATGACTGTACTGTTCTAGCAGTGCATCCAGTATAGTATTGTATTTTAGGATTTCTTTAGAATTGTGTTATTTTATGTACTAGTTAGTATCTGTTTCTAATGTTTTCATGTCGTGGTATGAATGAGTGTTTGCAGTCTATAATCGTGCTTATTGTGTGTTCGTTCAAGCTAGTTCAAACATGCCGCTGTTTTCGAAATTACGTCAGATAGGAACCAGGAAAGGGATACTCTAAGAGGCAGTTCCCGTCCCGCCTAGGGACACTCCAGGACATTTTATGTACCACAAGCATGGCCTAGATGCCATACTGTACTTAGATTTATGGGCAGATTACACGAAGGATCTGGAAGAGAAATATAGATGGCCTGTCTCAGGGACATGGGATGCAGATTGCATCATGAGAGTAGAGGAAGCACTGTGGAAAAAGAAAGCCAGACAATCCCAGAAAGATGCCATAGAATTGTGGCGTAAAGAAGCGCATAGAAGAACAGAGAAAGAAATTCAGAAAGCAGAGAGAAGTAGAGAAGCAGCAGAAAAAGCTAAAGAAAAAGAACTACTAGAAGAAGGTGAACGGGTTAAAGCAGAACAATTAGACAGACAAAGAAATGCCCTTATTAAAGGCATGTATCCCCTCCTCGCCGAGGGCCTACCTAAAGTGGCCCCGGAAGTACCCAGTAACTTGCCGCCACCACTGATCCCGACTAAACTTCGTAGTCATAAACAGACCGCAGCGGACATTTTCTTTTCCTCCTATTTAGACGATGCTGCTCCAGAATATGTAAATGTACCTCCTCCCAACCCTATCGTTCCTGACAACCCTACTAATCCTCCTACTAATCCTCCTGGCACCGTCCCTACCAATCCTTTTCAATCGCAACCACCCGTAACACAAGATCGACCCGCATTACCAGCGGCAGCGCTGGCAGTAAAAACCGACTCGGGCCAAGGCGACTCAAGTCTAGGAGCAGCGGGAGGAGGCCCCTCCACCCCACCACAAATAAAACGATCACTACGAGATTTAGCATTACAACACACGCCAAAACCAGCGACATACGCAACCCTTAGACAGTTCCTTACTGATTGTATATATGATCCAGTACCAGGTGAGGGTCCAATGCTCATATACTCAATACGTTTAAGACGCGTTGCAGACTATTTGATTACTTTACCAGATATGAGAGAACACTTAGATAAAATATACCACTTCATTAGAACGGGGGAGGGACCAGAAAGTATTAACGAGGCCATGGCACATAGAAAAGTGGAGCTACAACGTATACTCTTACAGTTTTTGGTTAATTGTTTGATCAGGGAACGAGACCAGCCAGATAAGGAAGTAACTAAAGGCATGATAACTTGGAGTGACAACATAGCTATTGGTAAACATGATAAACAGAGTTGTGTAGAAGCAATGTACAGAAAAATTCGTAAAGAAATTCTTGAGATACACAAGAAAGAACGAGCCGAGAAGGAAGCCAAGAAAGAGGATGACGAAATCTCAGAGGACGATGATATAGTAACAGGGGAAACAAGTAAAATACATTACGTAGGTAGGGCAAGACCGTTTGATAGACCCATACGCTTAGAATACAATAAACGTTCTCTCTCTCCCATACCAGAAAGATATTCTCTTGAACACATATTCCAAGCCACTGACCAAGCACTGAAAAAACGAGTAGGGAGTAGCGAACTTAGTACTATGCATGAACAGGAACTGGCCGGTCAGCAGTCCAATGGGCTGGCAATTCTAACATATATAAGGATGACATAGTAGCGCAAACATTTTTGAGTCTTCCTTCGGAAGAACAACGTTTAGCTGGTATTTACATGATTCAACACCTCATCACACTGCACGAGAGTCAGCATTCTGATCCAGGTCCCCTATATAAATTATTGGACGATTTACTCCTAGCAAGATGGAGAGGCCTAGGCACCGAATTAATTAATGTTATTTTAGATCAACGACATAAATACATGACTTTCCTGACCCCGCACTTGGTACCTGTTCCACATCGAGAAAGAAAGACCTTTTACATAGACAGACAGAATCCTTTACGAGAGGTTCATCCCGTTAGGACTACAGGGGGTGAGCTTCAACGAGTATACGTTTACACACCCTTGACGAAAATGGAATTATTGGAAATGAAAAAATTACTGCCCTGTCATGATAAAGACCCAGCAGGGTTCCACCGTGAATTAAAAGACATGCTCCGTATGGGGGAGTATACATATGCTGATACGATTAAAATGTTGAAAGTCCTGTTACCAGCAGGCATTTACGAAAAACTGAAAGAAAAAGAGTGGGAGGTAGGAGAGAAAAAGATTAACTGGGCAGATTTAGAAGACGAAGATGATACACGAACCCCTGGTACTGGTCTCGCGGGATAAAGCTAAAGAATTACCCGAGCTATTGATACAGGTTTTGCCGAGATTATTGACTACTAAAAAGGAAGACTGGGATGCTATTTCAGCCTGCAAACAGAAACAAGATGAAGACACTAGTGATTTTTATTCTAGATTTGAAAAATGTTTTCTTATTAATAGTGGCCTGAAGACAAGTAGTGAATCGTACCCACATCTTTTTGTGACCAAATTAGTAGAGAATTCCTTACCACAGATCAAAAATAGAGCACTGAAGGTTGAAAGTACCTGGCAAGCAAATAGCCCTTCCCAAATGTTACAAATGTTACAGTACCACCAGAACCGAATTAGAGAAGAACAGGAACACGAAAAGAGACGCATGAAAGACACGAAAATTAAAGTACTAGTTGCACAATCAGTTCCAGCCGCCGATGGTCAGAGAAAGGGCGCGGCACCTGTTAAAGGGAACTGTAACTACTGCAAACAGCCAGGTCACTATATAAATGAATGTGCTGTCCTGAAACACAATATAGCTACAGGCAAGGCGAAAGAAAGACCGCGTCCTCCTAGACAGGATCACATCCCGCAGAACACGCAAACTCCACAGAACACGCAACAGACAGTAGCTGTACCCCAACCCATTGCTGCCACACAACATGTCACACAACAAATGTACCAGTATGCACAGTCAGACTACCCAGATTATCAACAGTACTCATGAAACAGCCTAGAGAGGGAGGTTGGCTTGCCCCTTATCGAGGTTCCTGTAGATCAAGAGGGTCCCTATGTGCATAGTCATGTATTGGGGAAAGACAGAAAATTTCTGATTGACACAGGGGCAAGCAGAACTACCATCAGTCACGACGAGGTTCCAGGGGCACCCCTCTCAGGCTCACAGAATATTTCCCTGGGATTTTCAGGAAAGCCTATTGTTAACGAAGTGTCAAAACCAGTTTCCCTGGGAGTTGGTCCATTGTCCCGCACTACAGACTTGTTGCTTACGAAATCATGTCCAGAAAACTTGCTTGGTATAAAAACGTTAAAAGAACTAGAAGCAGTGATTTGTTGTTCTCCGGAAGGAGTGAGATTGTTTTTACGTGATTTTAAAGGACATTATGTATTGAGAGATTTTGACCCCAGACTTCAGAAGGTACCACAGCATTTATGGGCGCAAGGTCGGACTGATGTAGGTTACATGCACATTACACCATACCGTGTCACACTCAAGCAAGGAGTTGTACTGCCACGAATCCGACAATACAAGTTACCGCCTGAGGCTGTAGTAGCCTTACTGAAAATTGTTGACGAACTCATTGCACAGGGGGTGGTTGTAGAAACTGACTCCAATGTATGTAATTCTCCTATCATTCCGATTCTTAAACGAACTGACCCGAATGCACCACCGGTTTACAGATTAGTGATTGACCTCCGAGAATTGAACAAATGCATAATACCCCAGTACCCAGTGGTCCCAGACATTTCTTCACTATTGACTGCCATTGATTCTGAAGCGACGTTCTTTACTGTAATTGATCTCAAGAACGCCTTCTTTAGTGTCCCAATCCATCCGGAAAGCCAATACCTTTTCGGATTCTGTTTAAATGGCCGAAGCTTCAAATTTGCAAGGGCTCCTCAAGGGTTCACAGAAAGCCCTAGTATTTACAGTCAAGCATTGAAAAGACAACTAGACAGTATTCACATGCCTACTGACACTGCACTGCTCCAGTACGTTGATGATCTATTGATCACAGCACGGACAGAACGAGACTGCGAACGTGCATCACTGACAGTCTTATACTTCCTGGCAGAAAAGGGGCACAAGGTGTCCCCTTCGAAGCTGCAATTCTGTGTCCAGCAAGTTGTGTACCTTGGTCACTTGCTGTCCAAGAGGGGTAGACAGTTGACACCTGACCGCATCCAGTTAATTGCACATCTTCCACAGCCCAAGACACAAAAGGAAGTACGGGCCTTTATTGGCCTCACTTCTTACTGCAGACAATGGATTCCTCAGTACGCATATCTAGCCAAACCACTCATACAGTTGACATCACAGGAGGCAGCGACTTTGACTGTCCTCCCTTGGACTCAGGAACATACACTTGCATTTGATGAACTGAAGAAAGCTCTATGTCAAGCACCAGTTTTAGCGACACCATGTTACAGCAAACCTTTTACACTTTTGTGACTGAACGCGATGGCACAGCATTATCTGTTCTTACACAAGATCAAGCAGGAAAACACAAGCCTTGTGCTTACTTTTCTAGTACATTGGATCCAGTGACCCAGGCCCTGCCTGTGTGCCTAAAATCAGTTGCAGCAACAGCTCTAGCAATCAGACAAAGCAATTCCATAGTGTTAGGACACCCCCTGACAGTACAGGTTCCACACTCAGTGGAAGTTCTCTTGAACAGGACACAGACACAGCACCTGACCATAGCAAGACTAACAGGATATGAACTGACATTGTTCCAGCCACACATAGAGATCAGACGTTGCAACACTCTTAACCCTGCTACACTTTTACCCTCGAGCACAACAGACCCTGCAACACATGATTGTGTGGAAGTCATTAATACAGTGACGAAGCCCAGACAAGACTTGACAGACATTGCATTGCCCGACCCAGACCTGACACTTTATGTGGATGGTTCATGTATGAGAACAAGCACAGGAGAGTTAGTGGCCGCATATGCAGTGACCACCGATACTGCAGTCATAGAAACACGACGAATTGACACCTTGTCTGCCCAAGCAGCAGAGCTCATCGCTCTGACCCAAGCCTGTATACGAGCCAAGAACCTGAAAGTAAACATATACACAGATTCACAGTACGCCTTCGTAGTCGTTCACGACTTTGGTGTCCTCTGGCAAGAGAGAGGTTTTCTGACCTCCCATGGAGCAAAAATACAGCATGGTCCCCTCATTCAAGCTCTGTTAGATGCAATACACTTGCCTACAGCAATAGCAATCATGAAGTGCAAAGCACATATTAAAGTCACTGACACTATTTCCCAGGGTAACGACCTGGCAGATCGAACAGCTAAACTTACAGCCCAGACTCAAACAGACATTCCAGCTGACACAACAAAGATTGGTGTACCATCACTGACAAATTGCATGACAGTCAGGGATCCCTCACAAGATGTACTCGACATACAGACACATGCCACTCCAGACGAAATCAAAAAATGGACTGAACAAGGAGGGGTCCAGACAGATCAGGGATGGATGACAAAAGGCAAAGCCACATGGTTTCTCCCCGACTCTATGGTTCAAGTTATCATAAATACAGCGCATAGTCCAGCACACTTAGGAGACAAAGCCATGTTAGACAGTATACAGAACATCTGGTTCAACAAGCATTTACGTGCAGCAGCGAAACAGAAAGTGCGTACCTGCATGATCTGTTGTCAGTTCAATCCAGGCAAGGCATTCCCGTGGAACAAGGTGGATTCCATCCTCCTGACCACCCTTTTGAAGTCCTCCAGATGGATTATATTCAGATGGATAGATGTCGAGGATTCAAGTATGTCCTCGTAGTTGTATGTGCCCTATCTAGATGGACAGAAGCGTACCCAGTCCCAGATTACACTGCTGTGACCACTGCCAAGCAGTTGGTCCGTGAATTTTTCCCGCGATACGGCTTGCCCCGTGTCGTGTATTCAGATAATGGACAACCATTCTCTTCTGAATTAATGAAACAAGTATCTCTCCTGTTAGGGTACCAGTGGAAATTCCATTGCATACGACATCCAGAGGCAGCTGGTCTCGTCGAGAGACACAATCAGACTCTCAAGACCAAACTAGCGAAGGTCTGTGCAGAAAAAGGCGTGGATTGGATGGTAGCCTTGCCGGTTGCCCTCTTTTACATGCGTATGGTAGCTCATTCCAGAACCGGACTATCCCCGTACGAGGTGGTTTTTGGTAGACCGCCGAATATGTGGGGTACGCCTATGCCACGCAAAATTACCGATGTTGACAGTACTATGCTGACAGATTACCTGGCTTCCTTGATGTGTGCACTACTTTCTTGTCGTTCACAGGTCGCAGCTGCCTTCCCGGACAACACCCAGGTGAAAACGCACAAAATTGTTCCGGGAGATCTCGTTTATATCCGAAATTTTGACAGTTCAAGCCCTCTGGAGCCCCGCTGGCGTGAGTCGAAGTTAGTGTTATTAACAACGAGGACCGCCGTCAAGGTCGAGGGCCGAAAAGGATGGCTCCACGCCCATCATGTTAAACGATTCCATGTACTTGGCTCGGTAAAGGATTCTGAGAACTGTTCCGCGAAGGTCTATGAGAACTATTCCGACATTGACTCTAAACTCCCTTTGCTAGAAAAGACTCCGCAACAAAACTATAGACAAAAGCTACGGTCTAGTAAGTCAGACAGCGTTTAATTGTTTACGTCCCCCTCGGGTGAAGCGGTTAGACAGGTTCCTGACATGTATAAGATCGTAGACCCAAATAGTGAGAGAGATAGGCGAACCCAAATGAAAGACAAATACTGCAAACGTTTACGCAGTAGATGCATAGTAACTCTGATCATTATGTTTTTTCTAAGTATATCGATTATATGTATAAGTTTGACGCTACATGTTTTCTTTCCTCCTCTTGGTTCACATGTACATTCTTCTTTCAATGACACTGTAGAGCACACATTCAGTGATCTGCCACCCCATGAACTGTCCTATCGACTAGCACTACGCAACAATACTTTCACTCGTATGTTACACCATTCTCACCAGATCAGTAATGTAACAAATTGTTGGGTATGTGGCCGACTCCCACCTTACCAGAAAATGAAGGGAGCTCTGCCCCTTTTTCCTTATCCGTTTTCGCACAATGGTTCGTGCCGAGCATGGTTTGCTTCAATGTCATCACTAGACAGTAAGTCCACAGTTTCCCAGGGCGATTGGATATGGGGAGACCTGAATACAGTTATGAATAAGGCATGTTTTCCAGATGAAGACGGTCTTCCCCAAAGGAAAGGGACCGATCTAGAAAATGAAGTGTACGAATTAGGGAATGTTTCCCTCAACCTCATGGTTCTGAACGTCCAGTCCGAGACCAATACAGATTCACCGTTTATTACCGTCTTACCAGTGAAAGGCGAATTATGCGTTAGGAAAAATGGTTCAGTGCACCTAGGACACAGTGATTGTAATACTGTGGTCGAATTCAGTGATAAAGGAAAGTCTACTTTCAAAGCTTCCCGCCATTCTTATTTTATTTGCGGTCAGACAGCTTATGTGCGTCTGCCCTTAGACTGGGGTGGAACGTGTTATATTGCGTTCCTGCTGCCACCAGTTTTTCTAGCCCCATCCGATTATCATCGAGACTCCCAACTCGTACATGTAAGACACAAGAGAGATCTTCCTCCAGTTATCGATTACTCTGAGTCAGCGTGGGACCAGTACAAGGATTACATTAAAGGATATTTCTGGTTCATAGGTCCCGTCCAAAATATTAAAATAATACGCAGGTTAACATGAACTCTTGAAGCAGTAGTGAACGAGACTACTTTTGCCCTAGGTAACCTGACCGAGGAGCAGTCTGCTATGAGACTTGTTGTCCTTCAGAACCGCCTTGTTCTTGACGTCATCCTGGCCGATAGGGGTGGAGCTTGTAGAGTGATCGGCTCCAGTTGTTGTGTGTTTATTCCTAATAACGCACCATCAGTGTATGCAGCAATAACAAGACTCCATAAGATAGCCCGTGAATTGCATCAGGACCCGTGGTCTTGGTCCGGCTGGCTCTGGAGTGTAATAGCAGGATGGGGCTGGACCGTACTGTCATTACTAGGGATAGTAGTGCTCATAGTATTCAGTTGCTGTCTCTGTCTGCAATGTGGCCCAGCGATTTGCGGCTTGTGTGCCACTGCTTGTATTCCCCGTCCACGTTCACGTTCCCGTGCTCGAATGAAAAAAGACGAGCAAATGATGTTATATGAACAGATAGATGGTCTCATGAAAATAGATATATCCTAAAGGGTGCAGTAGGGGACAAGGAGGGAATGAGGAAACAGAAATTATATGTGGTCAGTGTGTCCCCCCCTCGCACCCTATCCATGTACCTATGCCCCGTGCCTGTCATAACAATGCCCCTGCATTTCCGTCTAATGTTAGCATGTCAGCTATTAGGCCTTCCATGAATGAAACGTTAATTCTGCACTGAGGCCTACGTTGCCAATGCATTTACATGGTACACGTTTAAATATCGAAAAGCACACGTTTTTGTGGCCCAGCCGAGCCAGGCCCTGAATTCAGGCTCCGAGCCTCTTCTGACTCTGAAAGCTGCAGTTTAGGTATGCATCCCTGACCTCTTCCTCACTCCCTGCCCAGCTGAGAGGTGCCCGGCCTGGCCTGCCTGCCAAGACGGTATTTTGCCTACAGTTATCTGCTCAGCCTCCGCAAAAACACATTCCAGTCTAGTGAAATAGGTAAACATTTTCCGCCTGCAGAACATAGGGCCTAGCCTTCCTGTCTCCATGCAAGTGATTTACTGAACCCGTTGCCATAGTAGGCCCATGGCCCCCACACAATGCACGAAGAAATATATGCACACACTAGCATTTAGTGATGAACAGCCTTTACTCGAGAGACCTTTACTTCAGACAATACATCCTCCAAACACAAGATATCAGATATGCCAAAGGTGTAGGTCGTTCTGACATCCCAGACTCCAGACTCCTCTACTAGTGCTAAAGTCAACCCCCCAGCTCTCCCCAGTTACACGTCAATTTCATGTCATGATCAGTTGCGCGCACATGCAGGGTAAAGGTTTCTGCTGACCCTGCAGACCTCCTCTATGCATCCACCCACCTGTGACACTCCTATGACTCATTAAGTGAACACCCACGTGTACGCCTCCTTACACGCCTTCTTTTACACCCATGTGTTCTTATCTCTCTCTTTTCACTTGCTCCGCCTGGAGTGTTCCGCCTACTGTATTCATTGTAATTGTATGGTTTTACTATATATAATGTGTGATGTTAATAAAACGTTAGATATCCCTTCCTGAACCTTAGTGGTGATGGAACCCGATTCTCCCCTGGCTCGAGCCATTGAAATAAAGCCCTTTTGAACTCGGACACCACGGACTCTGCCTCTCATTTTATGAGCTATCCTTATTGTTATTAATGTATGGAAAAATGTCCGGGTAATTTTATTTACCACAACCCAATTACACTCAACCTGGAGTGTGTATGATTTCTTACTGCTCAATTTGTACAATACTATAATGATTGCAATCACATAATCAATGTAAACCAACAATTGTTAACAAATATAGATCAAATAAAGAAGTGTATTCATTCCATCCAGAGTTTCTCAAAGCTTCATTTAATTCAAAGACACATTGCGTGGAAGATCATAAATTTCGTTGTGAGTAGTTCCAAACTCAAAAATGACAATTCCCAATGCTTTTCGGGTGTTTCATGCACTATTCTTCAGGGAAAATCTACAAAAACAAGTATAACATGAATCAACAATTGTTATTCTTAAAGTTTCTCTGCCTCTAATTACCTGGGAAGAACTTTTATTTACAGAAACATGCATTTGAATTGAACAAAAAAGATCTATCACAATGATCATTAATGGTGTCTAAATGATAGAGTAATTCTGGTGTAATGTATCTGTTCAAACAGAATTAAAAGTGCTCGCAAAACCTTTGATGAAGTAGAAAACAGTCTCCCTTTCCCTCTCGTGAAACCAAAAGAGCTATCAGTGCATTAGTAAGAATGAGGTCATAACATGCAAGTTAGAAGTATATAAGTGCCTATTGTTTCGACAAAGACCATGAAGGAACAGAATCATAAGTACCTTGTCACTCTCAGCTGTGACTCATATACAAGTGCTCAATCTTACATGTCACATTAAAAATCTGAAATGAAAAAGCCTAAATATAACAATCTAAATAGAACAATACAGTAAAGGAGAATGATAATGATAAATCCTCTGTAGTGGTAAAGTTGAATTTGACATTATGTTATATCTTGAATTAGGTATGATGCATTCTCTCTCATTAGTTCTCTGCTACCTGCTGCACAGCCAGTGTGTGTGTGTGTGTGTGTTTGATGTCATAGAGTTAGAATGTTTATGTATGCTTGATAGATCAGTTGGAGTGAACAGGCGGAGCAGCAGGAGGCTGCTCCTGGTGGAGCAGTGATAAGGCAGTAACATGACATCTGTAACAGAAACATTTATCTCCTAATAAATCTCATTATACAAACAACGTGACCTGCCTACTGAGAAGCATTCCTTGATTGCAAAACATTACTATTTTAGAAATGTCACTGTTAGAAAGTGGGCATTTCACTGCTCTTAACTTTGTTCTGTGTGCCTGCAGTCTGTCTACGAATACAGGTCCGGGATGGGTGACAACTACCCTTTGTGTCTTTCCTCTAGACATCTACTTTCTGAGAACCTTCCTAGGCAGGAAGGGAGAGAGGCAGCTCACACTTCTGAATAGACTGTGTCCTGTCCCCATACAAAAGACTGATTAGCCCCACACATAGCCTGGCAGACAGGGCTGGGAGGAAAGGGAACCTGGGCACTTCAATGAGCTGTTTTGAAGTCACCCCCTACTTCAAAGGTACATTTGGCTATAAGTACTGTGACTCTGACCCTACCAAATCAGTGCACTACTGTACCAGGGAAAACTCTGCTGGAGTAAAGACTTCTGTGCTGTAAGGATTGCCACTTTGCCTTGACTGACTACTCTGAGGAACTGCTTCTCTGCTTTTCTGAGCTGCCCTTCTGTCTGCTGATCTCTGCCCTGCTAATGACAAGGAGTGGACCCATCTCAATTGAACCCAGAGTGACCCCAAGCGCTTGCTGGCTTGCCTCCTGTTTTTTGAAGTCTCAGGGAGACAAATGACTTCCTGACTTCCTACAATCCTGCTAGTGCTGCTGGGCTCTGCCATCTGTGAGTCCAACTCTTGCCTGAGGCACCCCATCCAGTCTTGGGCCTCAGAAGAGGGTTCTGCAGCTGTTTACCTCGAATCTGGGGAACCAAGTCTTGGCAATGACGCTGAACATCTTGTGATTCTGGGCAAATCACTTAATCTCCCCGTGCCTAACAAAAACATTTTTTTTTTATGAACCTGTCCTCATGTAATGCAACTGGTGCTATGTAAAGTGCTCTGTAAGCATGGGCGAATTTTGCGGATCTCGCGTTCGCGAATTTTGCGGATTTGCGGATTCGCAATCCGCAAAATCCGCGAATTCCCGCGAATTTGCGGATTTTTTTTTTTTTGTGTTCGCCCGTGTTTCTGCCAGTTCGCGAGGGTTTTTCACAATTTCGCAATTTGCGAACTTACCTGTTGGGTCGCAAGTTTTGCGAACTTGTTGTTTCTACGTGTCCAGCCTGTTTGGGACACTCTTCTTCATCACTGCCACTCTCTGTCACCACTGCCACTCTCTGACTACTCATGCCACCCTCTGGCCCACCCATGCCACCCTCTGTTTCATCACCACACCCTCTGGTTGTCCAGTGTACATTATTTTCGGCAAAGCAAAGCACACCTTCCCTGCCTCAAGTGACCTGAATTAATTTGGGGCTGATTAATGTGTCACAGAATATTTTTTTAGCTGGCACCTGCTTCCTTAGTGCGCCCTGATTAGTGATCTTTTGCACTTGCTAAGTGCTTTCATTGTTGCAAAATTAGTTACAACACCTGCCCTGCCCCAACTGACAATAATGAATTAGGGGCTGATTAATAGATTTTAACTTCCAGCCTGGCTCCTGCTTGTCTCCCTTAGCTGTAATTCAGGACCTTTGTGGCATATGTGTAACTATTCTGAGGTTCAGAGCAGGGTCACATAATAGTTTCAACTGGCAACTGAACTCTGGAGGGGCCCCTCAGGAAGCACTACAGGAAATGGCTACTAATGATGAGCCTGAACTTTTGAACCTGGTAAGTAGTTACTTTCAGTTTTGCTAAGATCGTATTTCTGCAATTTTTCACTTATTCGCGGGGCGCGAACTCACGCGAACTCACGCGAACAGTGCGAGCAGTGCGAGCAAAATCCGCTGCTCGCGGATTTGCGGATTTTGCGGGAGATTCGCGAATCTCGCGGATTGCGGATTTCCCGAAAATCCGCAAAATCCGCGAGCGGAACGGATTTTCCGCCCATGCCTAGTGCTCTGATACCCAATTTGGGTCAAGTTCACGCTATATAAAACTCTGTAAAATAAAAAATAAAAAATAAAACTGATGCATTGATAACTTTACGCTGAACGGAACTGACTAATCGCCTTTCGATGTCGACGCAGATGCTGTTTGACAACCGCGGTTCCACAACCTGTGCGGCCCGATGACGTTCTGCGATGCTCAAAGCTGCATTTCCCGCACCTAAATGTAGGTCGACAACAACCCAGTGACCTGACTGCATGGAAAAGTTTGACGCGTTGTACCCTCTGCGTCGACTCTTTGCTCGCTCCAAGGTACTTTTTCAGCCGCACCTGTGTGACTCTCTTAGCTGGCTTGCCCTCCCTCGTGAATGGCCTGAACTTTGGATTTACCCCGGTCTCTAGCAACTTCAAGTAACCTTTTAGCGCTATTGACTTCTAAGCACTATTTTTACATTTATTCTTTAAAAATTCATATTTTGACTTGATCTGATTGGATCTTTGTCATTTTGGTCTTGTTTTACTGAGATAAATATTCTCAATTTTTCTAAACCTGTGTATATTCTTTTCTTGGTGTTTTTTTGTGTTACTGTGTGTATGTGTGTGTGTGTGTGTGTGTGTGTGTGTGTGTGTGTGTGTTGCACAAATACTCTACACATTGCCTCTTAAGTAAAGTCTGCTTGCTCTGTGGCAAGCCACTGGAGGGTGAGCACAGGTTAATTTAAAGTGTGTATCTAGCTTAACATGACTAGGATTGTGGTCCTTACTGGAATAGGGTGAAGACCTCTGCCAATTAGAGACCCAATTTCTAACATATAAACACACACACACATATATATATATATCATGAAATAACATAGGTTAAAACTAGTTATAGGTTAACTTGATTTACTCTTTCTAGTTAATATAGTGTGACAAGCGAGTTGACAACACTGTGTTCGGAAGTGTGAGAGTTATAGTAGTTTGTAGATGGTGTGTAAATTATCACTTTAAGATCTAACTATAACTTACAAATGTATAATGTTTGTGTACTTAAGTTTGATTTGTATAGAAAGAATAAATATAGTTTTCTTAACTACGGTTAAAAGCTTTAACGTTTGTTACTGAGGTGGACAGGCCATTCCTCTCTTTACAACTTCTTCTTTCTACCAGGTGGTTAATGGGATAAATGCCAACTTAAGGGAGCTTAGGGATCCAACAGGATGTCTTCTGGGTCAGTGGTCAGTGGTTCTTATATCAACCTATCCATGGAGATAGTATTTTTATTTAAAGTGATAAAGTGATAAGGGCATTGAGTGTCTGTCCAGGGAGGAAGGACTAAGTTCATTTTGTAGTGACTAGAATTAAGAAGAATGTATTCAGAGTAATACGATCACTAGTAAGTACTGTCTCTAGTTTCTTTCTAATCAGCACAAACCATTTCACTGTTGTGTCCTACAGATGTTTTAATACAATTCAGTAGAAGCCAACACCATCTTTGTCTTATCAAGCCTTATATATCCAGCAAACATGCATGTTATGTAATACTATGTTTGTTATGGTATGTTATATTACGTGTTTTTTGTTATGTTATTTATGTTGTGTTATGTTAAGTTTAGAGGTTGGCGAGCCACTGAAAAGATGAGACAAACTTGAGCCAGATGCCTTGCTCAGTTCTAGGTCCTCTTGGAACCTTGAGCCAAGCTTCCATGTGGTTTCTGCCTCCTCCAATCATATTTTCATAGGAAGTCTTCTGGTTTTCATTTGATTTCAGCGTACAGATGTAGTTCTCTAAAGATCTAAAGATAACACGTTAAGTTTGGATTAAATGGGTGGCAAAGAAAGAGAAACACACATCTCGTAATAGAATTGTGTAGCCAGACCACTTTCTACTGCCCTGCTTGATCATAGGCAATTACCTTTGTGCTTTTTTTCCTTTAACATCACATTTGAGAACATCTAGAAATACATCAGTTCAGGATGTGTGCTGAACAAATATTTCTCCTGTATATATTTTAATAGACTTTAATGTTGCTCCGCCTATAATAACAACCATGGCCACGTTTAGGGTACACATGAAAAATGACTTGCCTTTTCACTAATGTCATTGCCCTATGGGTGGTGGAGATGCATGATTGTTTCTTTGTTCATGTTTAGAAGCCATTACTTCTCATCAATGCTAATTCTCATAAATGCTACTTGTTGCAGTGGTACAATCTATTGCTCTAAAGTGAAATGCGTCCATGTGTTACAAATACACTTTTTTGTACTTAAAAGCCTGAATTGTATTTTTACATGCTGTTTCTGGTACAATATTCATGCCAAAGGTGTTGTTGGTTCGGATCAAGATATGGCTCTTAGGGCCCAATGTACTAATTACTGGTTGCAAAAACCTGATTACGATTTGCAACCAAATGTTTGCAATCAGTAAAGAATTTAACAAACAAACCTATGTACTAATAGGTTGGTTCCCTAAATTTCATTTAAGTGAGGGTTGCAATCCAACCCACCTCATGGATATTAATGAAGTGCAGACCCCCATGTCTGTGTTTGTCTTTCAATAAAGTAAGCATTTTCTCAGATTTTTAAGAGTTTGAGAATTGGGTCTGGTCCACTGACCGAATGCCTACTCCCCAACAAACTTTATTCAGAAAGGGGAAGGGTTTTGTGAATACATAACCAGGTGCCAACTCGGAAGTCAGTTAAATTGGTCACAAAACATTGAAACAGTGCATGCAGATTCAAGGGCCTTGCACATCCAGTAAATAGCGGACCCCCCCCCCCCCCCCCCCCACACGCGTATTGAGACCCTTCTTCCGGGTGAGTAGCGCGCTATACAAATGTCCATGATTGAGTGAGTCATTTTGTTATATGAGAAAAAGTGACGCACCAGCGGCGCAAGGAGCTTGCAAATAAGCCACAGTCTTTCGAAGGAACATAAACAATACATCCCTTCCAAATACTGAACGGGTAAGGGGTTGCAACCCCATTTTAGGAATCAGTAAAAGTTTACACAGATTTCTTAAATGGAATTAGTACATTTAAAAAAACATGTTGTGCGGTCACTAACTCCGAATCAAGGTGTTTGTGACTTGAGAAAAGTTTTGTACATCTGGCCCCGGCTTAGGGCTCTCCCTGTTAATTTGCTGGCTCACCTGCCTCTAGTAATCTTATTTTATTTAATCGTTTCTTATTCTGTATGCTGTATGTTATGCCATACTATGATATGAAATAGCGTAAATTATGCATTTCTTACACAGCGTTACACCCTTCTGGAGTAACCAGGCGCTATAACGAAGAATCTTCCCCCTAAAAATATTTTCTGCTCATGTTTTGTTTCTCAGAGACTTAAACATCACACTGGGAATGAATAGGTCATGCAAAACTCACAAAGTAAAACGGACATATTGCTGTTATCAAACACTGCCACCTTTTGATCAAAGGCAGAATGTTCTCTAGAAAGATATAATTCTATTTGCCTTTCTAAAGTATGGAACGAGCAGGTGGTTTTCTACGCTCACATATTTACACTGACCAGAACTGCCATGTTTAAGGTTTTTCTATTTTTTTGAGGGATAAAAAAAAATCATACAGCCGACACCTGTATTTTCAGGTGCCTCTCCTTTGTTACACTAGAAAGCAGATCCCATCACAATTTAGGGTCTGTGAATATTCTTATTGCATTAGTTCATATTGCTTGTCTTTCTTTAGGGTAAATGTCCCTAGTGTAAATGTATGTTCTGAAGGATGCAGCCTTACACATGCACAAATTATTTCCAAATGCCAAGTGACTATAGGACCTCTCTTATGGCCGGGATGCCTATCACCCCCTCCCAATACAATCCCCAAGGATGGGAAGACGGACACCGATCTGAACTTTTGGAAGGCGGGAGGGAGTTACCCTCCCGGCCGTATTTATTAAAATATGAAACAAAATTAAAACATGAAAATAACAGTTTCATATCATGTACAATTTTTCATTTATACATTTCACTGCAGTCACGTTTATTGGCTAACCTTAACAAATCTCTAATACAAAGGTTCTCCTAGCCGAGTCTAAACATCCTGCAAATGCATACTTTCTAAAATAAAATTGTACATCCTAACATTACGGGCCAACGGCAAGGTCGTAACCGGTGTCAGATCCCTACTACCAGAACTCCCCCCTCACGGTGTGAGGGGCGGTCGCACAGAGGACTGTACCTCTGTGCCAACTTCCAATTTCCCTTGTCTTAGCGGGGGCCCCTTATTTAACTCGACGCGATCTTAGTGGTCGTCCAAGGACTCGTGTGAGGTGTCTAGAAGGTAGCGTGGACCCCCCTCCCACCCCACACTGTTCACCACATCCGCCGTCGCGGATATCCTGGCCCCGGGAAATTCTTAGGAGGGGCATCGAGCCGCCTCCTCCCCTGGGAGGGGCCTATGACCACCTTCCCTTCGGCGACCCCATACTTAGTGGGTGCCGCCTCCCCACGTGAGGGGCCAATGGCCGCCTCCCCCCGGGCGCTCCCATCCATAATGGGTGGCGCCCCCTCTAGGGATCTTGAAAATTACTGCTCACCGATCATGACCTTACCGCCCGACCAAAATAAATACGACGTTTTTGACCTAATGAAGAGAGCGATAAATGGTTAACTGGACATTGTCCTATTTCTCCACTTATCAACACATGCCACACATCTAATTCGACTGTGAAACCTCGCTCAACTGGATAAGAGAATTGTTATGAAGAAAATAACTTTATTGCAGTTCAACATTGACACCTTTATTACATACTAAAATAAAACCTGGAAAAAAGATACTGTCAACGCAAATCAACTTTATTGCATTTACTAACGTTGCCCTAAGGGGTTGGTGGGTGGGTCAAAATTGCTCCTTGTTCCGTCTAGGGCTCACGTGCAACGAGAGGGTGCAGCTTCCAAGCACAGGAACAAGAGGATGCTTCTCTGGATTGTTGCTCCTTTTATTCTTCTTCGGGAGGGCGTGTACCCTCCTCTGGTACGCCTATGGGGCGTGACCAACGGTGTAGGTGTCTAGGACAACCCCTTCTTGGGCGGGAAAAGGCGCGCCCCGGCTACGCCGCTTCGGGAATACCAGCCGAGACACGCCCCCCGCCCAAAATGGTTTCCCGGGGGGATCCGGGCACCCTGCCATACGTTCGGGGGGACCGAGTGGTCGCCCCTTTCCATATGGCCGGGATGCCTATCACCCCCTCCCAATACAATCCCCAAGGATGGGAAGACGGACACCGATCTGAACTTTTGGAAGGCGGGAGGGAGTTACCCTCCCGGCCGTATTTATTAAAATATGAAACAAAATTAAAACATTAAAATAACAGTTTCATATCATGTACAATTTTTCATTTATACATTTCACTGCAGTCACGTTTATTGGCTAACCTTAACAAATCTCTAATACAAAGGTTCTCCTAGCCGAGTCTAAATATCCTGCAAATGCATACTTTCTAAAATAAAATTGTACATCCTAACATTACGGGCCAACGGCAAGGTCGTAACCGGTGTCAGATCCCTACTACCAGAACTCCCCCCTCACGGTGTGAGGGGCGGTCGCACAGAGGACTGTACCTCTGTGCCAACTTCCAATTTCCCTTGTCTTAGCGGGGGCCCCTTAGTTAACTCGACGCCATCTTAGTGGTCGTCCGAGGACTCGTGTGAGGTGTCTAGAAGGTAGCGTGGACCCCCCTCCCACCCCACACTGTTCACCACATCCGCCGTCGCGGATATCCTGGCCCCGGGAAATTCTTAGGAGGGGCATCGAGCCGCCTCCTCCCCTGGGAGGGGCCTATGACCGCCTTCCCTTCGGCGACCCCATACTTAGTGGGTGCCGCCTCCCCATGTGAGGGGCCAATGGCCGCCTCCCCCCGGGCGCTCCCATCCATAATGGGTGGCGCCCCCTCTAGGGATCTTGAAAATTACTGCTCACCGATCATGACCTTACCGCCACAGGCCGGATAGTTGACCGGCTATCCGGACCCCCCACAAACTCCTCCTAAAGGTCATGGATTTACAAACCCCTTAACCAAGCTAGGAAGTCTCCTATGAGTAAGACATTCCCCTCCCGGGACAAATGAACCCCATCTTCGAGATACATATTATCACCCCGGATACAACCATGCGGAATACAGTGCAACTGTCCTGAACGAAACAATCTAGCCAGTTTGTTATTAACTTTCTTCACTGAATGATTCAAAGCTGACACAGAGAGGGCCCCCCGCCACACCTTCCTTGGAATCATGTGTGACCATGCTATCGTGCACCCCGGTATCCTCTTTGCCAGCCAGCTAACAGTGGATAGAACCCGCTCGAGGAGTACTCTACGACCGAGCGCCACCAAGTCATTGCCCCCCAGATGCACTATGAGTATAGACGGCGGTGACCTTGTCCGCCCTAACAATTCCTCGAGAAAATACTGAAAGTGGTCAATACAGAGCCCGCCCCTTCCATGGAAGGTCACCCTGTACCCGTATTCCCCAGCTGCGTGAATCATGTCACCTGCTTTGAATACGTCCGCGGCTCGCCTCACGTATGAGTGGCCAACGACCCACACCACTCTTTCCTCAGACGGTGATCTTTGACCGCTGGTTCCCAGGTGTCGGGTCGACTGCACAGTCCGCCCCGCCTCGCAAGCTCGCGAAACTGTAAACCAAACAAAAAACAAGAAGCGTGAGTGCATGACATTAGCTTCACAACATGTGCAACCGCACAAACCTTTTATAACAGTTCGAGGACCATCGTCCCAATCGTTTCACCGTTTCCACACTCTGACCCCTGGCTGTAGCTTCTGTAGCAGCCCCTATCCTGAAGGAATGGGTCCCAAAATCGCTCGGGTCCAAGCCCGCTGCCGCGATTGCCAGTGTTAACACCCGCTGAAACTGAAACTTCGTCAGTGGGGTGGTGTCAGTGTGTCTCAGCAAGCTTCCCCCCCATGCTGCCACCCTTTGCGCCAGGTATTCCTCAACACACTGTACCGGGCACATGGGGGTCCCTCGCATGCGCTGGACCACAATACTATCCCCCATCGCACTCTGGTCAGTCTTTGACCTAGCTATTGTGATTACCATTGAATCACCCTTGATCTGAACGTGTTCCCGACATAGACCTCCCCCTACATCCTTCTTATTTCTTGCCACCAGCTCGCTCACCCGCATAGCCCCATGGAATGCTAATGCGAAAGCAGCCCGGAACAGCACTGCTTCGGACTGGGAGGAACAGGTCGCGGGGAGCACTGACATCAACAGGGACAGTCTTTCTAAGCCAATCGGGCGCCTCTCATCTACTTTATGACCCTCGAGGCGTTGCCACCCTCGTAATGCCTTCTTAACCAGAAAGGACGATGTAGGGTCCCTAATGCCGTAAGCCTGCGCCATGAATGCAATGGCGGCCCGGTGCCTATTGGCCGTCGCTGCAGATCGGCCAGCCTTGTGAAGTGCTACCAAAAATTTCAGCACATACTCCTCCTCTCCCCACTTATCCCCTCCTGCCGGACCCAAAAATGCACAATAGGAACGAAACGCTCCTTCGTATGCCTTCCATGTCCTGGGGGCTAAGCTGGCTCCCACGAGGTCCTGTAATCCGGGGCACCGAGTGACCAGAGGGTTTCGGGAAATGGTGCCGCCACTAGATCCGCAGAAGGTAGATAACCCCTGAAGGCCTGCATGTGGGAACGAGAGAGTGCATCAGCCGCCTGGTTCAATACACCCGGCACATGCCTTGCCCTAAACTGAACGTTCAGTCTCATGCACAGTAGGACAATTTCTTTCAGCAATCTCAAAATCAACTTGCAGCGTGCTGCCTGGTTATTTATGCATTCAATAACGGTCATGTTATCGGACCAAAATACCACTGAGCGATCACGGAAATTGTCCGGCCATGTTTTCAGGGCCACAAAAATGGGGAACAGCTCAAGAAACCCAATGTTACCTGTTAACCCATTGGTGTGCCACCACGTCGGCCATGTTTGCGCCGACCATCGATTACCAAAGATGGCGCCAAATCCCATGCTCCCTGCCGAGTCGGTCCACAAACCCAGCTCTTCCGAGGATGCTGGCGGTTTGCTCCATACCACTCGACCGTTGAAATCCGCCAGAAATGCCAGCCATATGCGCATATCCTGGCGAACCTCTGCCGACAGTCTCGTACGGTGGTGTCCTTTTTTGAGACCGACCATGGCTTGTGCAATAGAGCGGGAAAAGGGGCGGGCCATTGGTATCACTCTGAGTGCAAAGTTAAGTTGGCCCACTGCTTGCTGGAACTGATGGAGAGTTACCTTTTCTCTGCTAATGCACCACTGTAGCGATGCCCTAAATTTCATTATCTTGTCCCTGGGCAAACGGAAGCATCCGTCCACTGAATCGAGCTCAATTCCAAGAAACTCGAGTGAAGTAGATGGCCCCACTGTTTTCCCCGGTGCCAATGGCACGCCGAATCGTTTCATGAGATTGCAAAATTCAAATAAAGCCTGTGCACCTTCCGTGTCCCCGGCTGGCCCCAAGAACAAGAAATCATCTAGATAATGCATAACCTGCGTATAGCCCGTAGCTCTGGTGAACGCCCATTGCAGAAAACAGCTGAATTTCTCAAAATAAGCACAAGAGATGGAGCAACCCATTGGCATACATCTGTCCATGTAATAGCGTCCTTGGAACACAAAACCCAACAGACGCTGATCCTGAGGATGTACCGGGAGCAACCGGAACGCTGACTCAATATCTGATTTAGCCATCAACGCTCCGGGCCCCAGGCGATTCAACATGGCGATGACCTCATCAAAGGATGCATACCGTACCGAACAGACTCCTGGATCGATGGCATCGTTTACCGAAAGACCCCTGGGAGCCGACAAGTTATGAATTAACCTAATTCACCAGGGTCCTTCTTGGGGACCACTCCCAGCGGTGAACAAATGAAATTAGGAACCGGCGGGTGCCTATATGGGCCGGCGACCCGGCCCCGGGCAACTTCCTTCGCAATCTTACCTTCCACCACCCTTGGGTGTTGCTGAACGGACAGTTGGTTTCTGCACCGTGAGTCCCCCCGAAAATCCCCCGCCGGGATGTGGAAACCATTCGAAAAACCGTCCCGTAACACCCCAGCGGAGACATGATCAGGGTATTCGTTTAGCCAGGGGATCATTGCCATGATATCTACGGGGGTAGGTAGTGGTACCCCTTGGCCGATATTAGACCTGTTTGGTACCTCCTCTACCCCCGGTATCCCCATTCTTGGCTCTGCACGAACTTTCCGGGTGTGAAGAATGTCCGCAACCTGCACACTCATGCCTGAACTTACATGTCCCCTGTAGCCTGGTGCACTTGCCTCTGTTAAAATTCCAGCAAACTCCTTTTCTGCCCCCACTCCCACTACTCTTGGGTTGGTGATCACCTGCGGGGTTTGCTCGAAAGGGCGCCGCCGATTGATGGCGGGAAGGTGCCGATCCATACTCACCAAGCGAGGACGACTTCGTCGTGCCCGGCATCATCTGCTTCTGCCAAGAGACGGAGTCGAGACAGTCCCACGTCAGAGACGAATCGTGCTCCTTGGCCTTACGAAATTTACTATCATAACCCCTCCATTGATCGCCCTCATATGTTTTTTAGAAATCCAGTATACGTGTCTGATAACAGGCTAATTCAGTCATAATCTCTGGCTTACGTTCACCCATAATAGCAGTAAACATCCCAAAGGCCTTGGCCCAATTAGAGATCGTCTCATCCACCCTGAAGCCCGCCATTTTGGCGCGCCAAACGCTCGGATGCAACAAATCTTTCTGAGCCTTAACATACTCAATCTCGTGATGATCCGTCAGGAGCGAAAACATATTTACATATTTATCAGCCCAAATCATCTCTTTCGTGGCCAGAGGAATATGCTGAACTACTTTCTCCCTCCTTGAGGGCAAAGACCCCCCGTTCGCCATTGGCAAAGGCTGCTTACAAGACTCCACAGCTGGTCCTGCTGATTTTCCACCGCCAGCCGCTGGTTCTCCCGTGGGAATCTGTGAGGGGACAAAAGGAACATTCGCCTTCGCAGCATCTCGCGATTGCCGCAACTGCTTCATTAATAACCTAGCCTCTCTGGCCGTGTCTCCAGGCGCTGCTGCCCCCTCGGTATTTTTTCCGAGCCACGCAGCCAACTGGACGGCCAACTCAGGAGGCATTTCCTCGTCGCTGGTGGACGTAACTACAACCGGGATCGGCTGACCTGCATCCGGGATCGGTACAGGTACAGGGGCTTCGACTGGACTAACTGGGCTTACCGGGGGTGACTCGGGAACTGGAGACTCCCCCCCTGCCGCCCTATTCCTGGCCCTTTTACCTCTCCCTGCAGGAACTACTCCCGGCAATGCTGGTCCGATAACCTTCTTCGACCTGCCCGTATTATCCATTGCCGCCATTTTCTTTTTCATGTTCGCCATGTCCTTCACCAACATGCGGAGCATCTGCTCCATCCCAGCCTTCTTTCCGACCTTCTTGCCAGGCATCGTTGTCAGAGCCTCGACCTTTGCTGCTCCGCTGCTCGACGAGGTCCTGGCTTCAGAGGTCCAAAGATACCGGAAGAGAAGGATCCTGGAAAAGAAACACAAAAATCAAAATTGCTCCTTGTTCCGTCTAGGGCTCACGTGCAACGAGAGGGTGCAGCTTCCAAGCACAGGAACAAGAGGATGCTTCTCTGGATTGTTGCTCCTTTTATTCTTCTTCGGGAGGGCATGTACCCTCCTCTGGTACGCCTATGGGGCGTGACCAACGGTGTAGGTGTCTGAGACAACCCCTTCTTGGGCGGGAAAAGGAGCACCCCGGCTACGCCGCTTCGGGCATACCAGCCGAGACACGCCCCCGCCCAAAATGGTTTCCCGGGGGGATCCGGGCACCCTGCCATACGTTCGGGGGGACCGAGTGGTCGCCCCTTTCCATTCTTTCTCTTGACCTTATCTCCTACTCTCCGTCTTCCTTCCTATTTATTCTGTTAGTATTGGTTGAGCCTTAGAAACGTTGTATATCCTGGCAAAATGAGCACCGAAAGCAGCAGTAGGAGACAGGGCCATGACGGAACTTTTTCAGGAGCAACTTGTTAGCCATGGGTTACAGGGTTCAGATGGAGGGGAAACGTCGTTTACAATGCGGTCGTTACATCGGGATGCCATTACATCGCGTTTTTTAGAACGTAAGTCGTTACAACGACTTGCGCTGGATGGCGCTCTAGGACAAGGAATAGTATAATTTACTATCCAACACCTTCCCTACTGTATGTAGACTGGAGTTGGAATAGTAAATTATACTACTCCTAAATTCATCGCCCTCCAACGCTAGTCGTTGTAACGACTTGCGTTGCAAAATCGCGATGTAATGGCATGCGATGTATAAGCATGAGTTGTAATGTCATACAACCAGATGGAGTCAATCAGAGTCGTTTACCACTGGTGTCCAGGAGCTTAACATTACTGCTGGACCCAGAATTGATCACTCTGTCTGCAGCTCTGGTCATTGGTTGCCCCAATCAAATAATCAATTGGTCCCCAGTCTAGTGCACTTCTTACCCCTCTCAGGGAGAGGTCCTGGTGGGAGAGATCGTGAAGTCCTTCCACAAGCACTGACTGTGCGCGCCACTGGCATCGGAGGCCGCCCTGAATGGCCAACCCAGTAGGGGTGCTGTGGTTCTAGCCTCAGCTCAGCCAGTGGGGCTCATAACCCTTGCTAGGGTGTCACCTTAAGCTTCTGTAGGTGAGGGCAGCATCTGCACTGGTCAGTTGGAGGTTCGCGCATGGACCCAGAGCAAGAGTATGTGTATATCTTCTTGTTTGGGTCTTTCTCTGGCCCAATCTGAAACCCCCTTTCCAAACAGGTGCATTCTTCAATAACAGTGTAGAGACTCCTCAGACATTCTTGGGATTCTCTCAGCACTTGGAGGTTTTTGAAAGCCCAACAGTTGTGGTTATCACAGAAGTAAACACAAAAGTGATAGGTGGAAAGCTTGAATTAATCTGAGCCACTGTAATTACTCCGGCACATCCCAGTCCATTGTCCTTTTTGCCACAATTCCACCTCAGAGTTTACACAGCCATATGAGAAATCAGTCTTGTTCCTGCACAAATAGGAACAGTCCAGCCTAAACTGCCTCTTGTGTTTTTCACAGCACTTTGTTGCTTCTTTGTATAAGATCACGTATGGGAATTCTTCTTGGGGGTGATCCTGGGACACCCACAGCCATTGATCCCGCCTTTGCATTGGCGACACATATGGACCTTTGACCTCGTTCCTAGTCTCTCCATGTAGGTCATATCCTGTGTCACCACATAAACCCAGTGAGTCCCTTCACATCCTTGACTTCTGTACAGAGTTAGTCAGCTCTCTTTTAAAATTAGTTACAGGCTGCACCCCCCTGCAAACTAATTGATTCTTTCCCAGATTATTGGTCCCACACCTGGCAGCTGAGATGAGGTTGTAACTCTAGGACTGTTCAAAATGCATAGCTTAGCTGGCAAGTGTCCCTGTGTCATGCAAGACACACGCAGCCAATCTTGATTTTTTTTTGCAGATTAAGGCTTTCATTCTTGCATTTCTTAGCTGGTACTTGCAATGATAAAAGCTGTAACATATGCCCTACAATGCCATGTGTTGTTGACTAAAAATCCAGGAATAAATTGGTGTCCATATAAGACATAATATGGGTCAACTAAGGAAGTGCATTAGGAAAGTCAACTTGCAGCAAGAGGACAAGGCATGACATATTATCTGAGATTCTCTGTGCAGCAGCGAGTTGAAAGGAGAGCACAATTTCAGCCTAGGTAGTAGCAATGCCATTCTAGTCCTTCTTTTGTGTGACTTCCTTTATTAGGAGATTTACTTCTGTCATTGCCTGGCTGTAATGACTGACATTGGTAGCAGCAAAGACATTATAGTGCTAGGCAGGCCTTTACCCTATTGCCTCCATAGAAGAGAAGCCTACTGGCATCTTCTTTATTTTAAGAAAGTGTTCTCCCAGTCTCCTATGATTCTTTATCCACCAATGAAGTGCATGGATACTGCATATGCGTGAACTACCAGTGTATATATATATATATATTCTAAGTGCATGCATTGCTTAAATGTGAAGGATGCTTGTTAAAAGCAAGTAAATCCATGTAAACAAAAAAATAGATTGCTTTATTAAAAAGCAATCACAGACATGATGGTCTGCTGACCCCAGCAGGCCACTTTCAACATGATGGCTGCAATTCCTAATGGGTCATAAATTGCAACCTACCTCATTAATATTCATAGGCCTATTTCAACCCTCATTAGGAATCACTATTTACAAGTTATACGTTTTTGTAAATTATGAATTGAAATTTCCTAATTGCACGTCGCAAAAGGATTACAATTAGGAAATCGCAATCCCTCAAATTTGTTCGTATGGCCTCTTGTTCTTTGGTATCACTTTATAAATGAATAGTGCTAATGTAGCCTTAAAGAGCTGTTTTTTGCAATTGTCTATATTAAGTTTTCCTTGTAAATTAGTTCTGTAACAGTCTTGAATAATGACAAATCCATCCGTGAAGACATGCATTAATGTAGGGTTTAATGTTTCCCTTTAGAGAACCCTCTTTTGCTGATATTCGTGCAGAGCCCTGAGGCATGAACATTTGATATCAGCTTTTATGGAGATGAATTAGCTTAAATTGCCTTGATGAGTACGGTTTGGAGGAATCCAACCATGAAAATGCAATACCACTAATGCAAGCTGACAAAGGGTGTTGTTCAATGTGCACCTGATGGTCAATGATGTCAAATTCGGTTGATAGGTCTAGAAGGATAACAGCAAAATGTTGGGCTTGGACCTGGAATAAATGTTTTCCCTGATGTATAAGAGAGTGTCTCCGCACCCCTAAGGACTGTGAAGCTTAACTAAAATTTACTATGAGGCCATTTGACTCCAGGTGAGAGGACAGTTAGAGGTGACAGCAGCTTCAAAGGTCTTTGTAACTAAAGAAAGGCTGGAAATAGGTCTGTCATTTGATAGATTGCCAGGGTCCACAATTGAAGTTTTTGTATAGGCATAAAGAGTTAATGTTTAAGGGCCTGGCCCATGACTCCACTGAAAACGGGGTTACTGATTAGGATAGTCATGCTCATTGGGAGTGGTAGGATTCCCAGATTGATGACATTATCAAGAAGGAAATTATTTTTTGAAGGGTACCAAGTTGTTACCCTTGCAGTGCTCCAAGCCCAATGGAGAAATGATGGCAATGCAAGCCCTTAGGTGTCCGTTTTAAAGATACATATTAGAGAATGAACTAAGAGACATAATCTACTAATAGATGGCAAGAAGTTCACTGGTAGTGTTTGAAGATTTAGCAATGTGGACCTGGAAACATTCTTGCTTTGCTTTGGCGTACAGATTCATAGCCACTGTAGTGGGCACAGTGGCCACATGATTGGATAATGATGCTGTTTCGTTACAATGTCTCTCTAATGTTCTGCTTTGATATTTCAATTGATGATTATTGAGGTTTTACCATGAAGAGCTAGCCAATGTTGGAGGAATTCTTAGGTCTACTGTGCAGCTCATTATCAATGTATCATTTGCTTAGATAGTGATCAATTCAAGAGAGCTATTGAGCTCAAGGACCTAGAGCTAAGATATGATGAAGAAAAATAAGTAGAGACTGGGGCTTCCACATGACTTAGTTCAATTGTGTAAAGCCAAATAAATCCATATCTTCAATAATCGTCTGGCTGCATGCATTAGTTAGATAATCAGCCAAAGTGTTTAAAACATCTAGATAAAAACTTGCCAAAGAAATTTAGAACATGCTGAATGAGCCACATAGATCACATTGGAAGGTAGAGTGGGACAGTTGATAACCACACAGCAATGGGTATGGTTAAGATTGTGGGTGGTCTCACCCAGAAGATGCTTAAATGGGATATAAGAAGGCCCCTGCAGCTCTTTAAGAGAGAGAGAGAATGAAAGAGAAGGAGAGCGTGAGAGAGTGAATTAAGATAGACAAGAGGAAGCAAAAGTCATAGAACCTGATCTCTGTTTTTTGCCAAGATGTTATAATGCAGTGGGAGAAGACTGGCTTTAGTAGGCACTCGAGTGTTATAGAATCATGTCTCAATGATGGCAAGGAAGAGGTAGTTATTGTTTAGGATAAGGGGTAGTTATGTGGATTCAGCAAATTTAGTAGGACAGTGTATTAGGTTAACAAAACTTCACAATATAGAAACTGAGTCTACTAATATCATCAGTAAATGGCGGTTTGCAGATGTTACTGGTAACCTTGAACATGACCACTCTGATTCCCAAGGAACTTGTGGAAACAGATCTAACCCTTTTGTTTGTCACTTTTGCATGCCCAAGGTGTTACAAAGAAAAGAAACGATATTTCATTTTCAAATGTTTATTGAAACGCTCTGATTCTTGTAAATAAAACATGAGTTGCAATTATTAGATGAGACACAAAATTGTTATGAGCATTATTTGAATGGTGAAAAACACAAACAATTCAACCATGTTAATTGTTACTAATGTTCCTCCTTAGTATCACTGATATATTTAACATAGAGAGAGCATAGCCAGAGTACTCTTCTCCCAGATCTGTAGGAATGATCATACCTTGATATTATGTGTCAGGAAGCAGACCCCAATGCATTAACGAATGCACCCATCTAAGGGCCATATTAAATAAAGAGTTACATCACCCTTGCGCCACACAACAGGGCGCAAGAATGCCACAACTCTCAAGTTAGGTTTATCAAGCCATGCCAGGCCACCTTGCGTGGTCTTGAGTGGTCTTGCGTAGCTTGATAAATCTAGAGTAACGCATTACAGTGAAAATCTCTTTGTTGTGTTACTCTGCCCCAGGGAGGTGTTCCATGGATGGAGCATGGGCGTTGCCATGCATCAGCCTTGGATTTTGGTGCATTCTCAGATTTTCCATTAATGGTAGACCTGTTAATGCATCAAAATGCTACACCTCTCCAGGTGAGGTGTAACAAGGGGAAATATCTTTATTTCTCCTCTTTACTTCCTCTTTCTAAGTGTGTTGTATTCTGCAGCACACATCAAAAGAGGAAAATGCTCGGAGGAATTTTTTTGTGCAGGAAGGCTGATAGAGCGTGGTGGTTTAACCTGCTTTTATTTACCATACTCTCCTGGGCCCGTAACACTATACATTTTGAAGCAGGTAAACCCCATTCTATTTCTCTACCAAGTTTATATTTTACTTCTAGGTCTTATACCATTGACTTACCAATCCTTGTCACCAGTACCTAGAGACCTATTGGATCAGGGAGTTAGCAAGAAAATAGGTAGCAAATAACATTTCCTGTAAAATGACCACAGACTCTGGAAAAGTTTTAACTTTTTGTCTATGTAAATTCTCAGTTGCCACAGTCCATACACTATTGATTAGAATTCTTTCAATTATGAGAATGATAATAAAAACAGTAATATGCAAAGCAGGCATAAAACTTAATTTTGGCATTTAAACATAGGAAGGGGAGAGAAAAGAAAGTCGTACAATAACATACCCACATATAATATTTACCTAAGATGGAATGAAGACTAACCCTGGCCACGGGCTGGGGTAAAGGACAGAACCCCAGAAATGCAGGTGATAGAACAGGTGCAGACCAGAATCAGGACAGGTGCGGACCAAATTGGATCAGGACAGGACCACCTCAGGCTAGAACTGGCACCCACAGCTAAAGGACAAACGCCAGCGTTGGACCCTCTTTGCAGCTAACAGTTGAACCCCGATGGGGTTATCGAATCTTCTGACAGAGTGCTTGGCCAGCACCCCAAACTCCCAAATCCTGATTGGGTTATCGAATCTTCTGACAGAGTGCTCCGCCAGCAACTCTGCTCCTGATCACCTATTGAGTGTGTTGGGTCAGTGACAGGTCAGCTATTCAGACAAGTCGGACAAATTCTTTAACTAAGCCTACTCTAGTTATACTGTTTTCCAGGGCAGTGTACCACCCTCCAATGTTGCAAGTGTAAGGATCCCCAATTTTGATTGGACAAAAGACGAGGAGAGGTCATCACACCATGTCAAAATGAAACTTTTCTTTTGAATATTAAAATTAGCATTCCGGACCATCAATTTATTTTCCTATGCATGTTTATTCCACCCAACAATGAGCGTTCCAATAGTAAATACAATGTTAAACGTTTTATAACAGTTTGTCTTCCGCCTGGGGTTCATCAGGTCAGCTTCCCAGGCGCATTTTCTACTTGCCATTGTTTCAATGACAGTGACTCGAGCTTTTCTTGGAGTCTTGACATGCGCAATGTGGGTTTCAAAATGGAGTTATAGCACATCTCAGGCCCAAAATATGGAACATGCAAGAATAGAAAAGAAACAGTTTTAGAACACAGAATAAATTAATGCACTGTATACCACTTATCTCTACTCTAGTCCCATTATTTTAAATCTAACTACAGCATTATGATTAAGCAAAACGAACAGTTTAGCAAAAGCAGAGGTGCAAGCTTCATGCACGCTGTGACACAAAGCAGCCATCTTAGTTCTAGTGCGCAGAAGCAAAAGTTTCCCTCCAAGCAAGATAGTACGTCATGTCGCCTGAGTATGACAGACGCATGCGCAGTAGGAAATCCCGCGTAGCAGCAGACATTTTAATGGGACCGGATTCCAGTTAGTAAAAGCACATTGTCGAGCTTCCCCTAGATACTATAAATGTTGTGTGGTGCAAATATTAGTACACAAAACATGTTTAATAATACATTAATAGTTATTTCGAGAGGTTTGAGTCCAAGCAAGTCGCTTTACGTGCACAACCTTGCTCCATCAAGGTTTCTGCACAAAAACAATCCTGCTAACCACACAGGTACTCTTGCACGATGGTACAAGGGTGCCTGCGTTGATGATAGGCAACACATTGTGCACCAGTGCATGGAAAAGAGTGAAAAGCTCTGTATGATGTTACATACGGTGCATTCCTGCCCTCTCCCTATAACTCAGCGCAGTACAGCAAGGTGACTTGCTGCACTGCATGATGTTTTTAATAAATATGCCCCTAAGTTTGCAGGGCTTCACACTTCTCTCGCACTGCTATCTTCCTTCTCAGGATGAAGGTCGGGCCAGCAGAGCTGCATCTCAGTCACAACTCCCAGCAGTTTCCATAATAACTTCGGCGTGAAGTGTCTCTCACTGAATTCAGCATAAATGCTGTTTAAATAATAAACCATCTTTATCTTACAGTGTCAGAGATGCAGAACAACACACTAAGTCTGGGGAGCAAGAGTCATCTCCTATGAGCACATTTATCCAAGGTATCATGTTCTAACTCTGTGACCCTGGAACTAATTGCGCAGACTACAGAGCTACAATGCATACCAGGAATAAATGTGTGTGTGGCACATTCTCATATCAGGGGTAAATATGTGAAAGCCACCCTTAGAAAAAGGTGCTAAGTTAAAACGGAAAGCTAAAATGGAGGCGAAATGTATGCTCTACAAGGTGAAACTGTGATCTTACAAGGATGAGGGAACCCCGTGAGTGTTTGGAAAGGGAGTGTAACGCTGATGAGTTATTCTGAGAAGTTATGGAGGGCAGGGTTGATGGCTTCGTAGCAACAGTACAACAAGTAATAAACTTCCCTCTCAAGCAGGCTTTTTTTTAAGCCAAAAAACTTCGTCTGGGGTGGAGATTGGATAGTGATGTTCACAATGAAACAGGGGTAGATGCTTTTAACCCCTTGACCGCGGCCGGAATTCTGCGCCTGTGCGGCAGATTCCGATCCCTGGTCATGCCGGCTTCCGGCCGTCATCAGCACACGTCCACCATGATGCATGACGGACGGGAGCCGTCATCAGCACGCAAGGGGTTAATGCTGATGTTCTGCTCTTAGTCAGAGCCCTAATAGCAACATTGTCACAAAGCAGTATCTGCAGTGAGACATATCTGGTAACACGTATGGAATACTCTCATTGAGGTGCACATTTTGTATAGTTGCCAGCATTTGGGAGCAGCATGGGAGAGCGTTGGAATCCATTGATTACATTAAACAACACTTACTTTAAGCCAGGTGGGCATTATTTTGAGTTAATTCAAATCCGTCTTAAAAGAAAGAATTTGACTTGCAAACCGCCAGATGTGTTAATATTCAGATAATATACAAGCTCCCTGTGTCTAATCAATTACCAGGATCAGTTCCAGTTCCTTTATGATCAGTTTCTTCTTTACAGTTTACTACTGACATTCTGTGCTCCGGCATTTTTCGCTCATGGTTCCTTTCCTACGTTTCTTTCTTGCCAATTGAAGGCGAATGAATCTCTTCATGCCAAAATGGTGATTTCCTGGCGTGGCCCAGTTATGTATGTATCCATTCCTGTTTCATTACATTACTGCCTCCTTCTCTCCTCAATGCCCAGGGGACGCTTGCTCCGTTTTTTCCTGTAAGTCCGGTGTTTTTTCACCTCATCCCTTGCGTTTTAATACAGCACGGCTTATGCATTAAGGGCCTCTGGGCTGTTTGTTCTGGGCTCTTTATTGGATTGCTTGTGAATGTAATTGCCTTCGGAGGTCTACTGCACGTTTTCCTCGCTTATTTTATTGAAGCCATGGTCTCGGACTCGGCTCTTCGGAGGCTGAGGTTTCATGTTTTTTCCACAGCAATCTGGTTCTTTTTCGGGCACGGTCACGAGCTCTGACATATTTTCCTTGGCTAGTTCGGATTTCCGGAAGGTCGGTCCTGCTCTCCTGTGTAAGACTTTAATTGACTTTCGTGAAGGTGTGTACGAAGATCCTTACTGTTTCATTCCACTAGAAACTGTGAGAAAATCTGTAATCAAAGAAAGCACCTCATAGACTATTTTAAAGGCACTATGGGCCAAATGCACGAAATTGCCTATTTGCGAATTCCTAATAGCGAATTTTAGCGATTCGCTATTAGGATATGACAAACTGTCATGTACAACAATGTGTCTCATACTGTTAGCGATTTGTCGTGGCTCGCAAATGGGCCTGCCTCTTCGCAATATTCATGAGGCAGGTCGCAATTTGCGACCCATTGTGAATGGCTACAATCACAGGAATAGTGGCCTGCTGGGGTCAGCAAATCACTATGTCAGTGATTGCTTTTTAAATAAGCAATATATTTTTTTGTAATGCAGCATATTTTCCTTAAAAGAAAATAGGATGCATTTCAGAAATAAAAATTAAAAGCTATCAATTCATTTTTTAAGAATAGGCAGTGGTCTGTGGGACCACTGCTTGTTTTTAAAAAATGTTGGCGCCCACATTCATAAAGGGGAAGGGTTCCCTTAGTTATCGCTTCCTGTTTGCAAACGGGTTGCCACCAACTTGAAGTTGGTGGTAACTGCGAATGTTTTGCGACTGCATTCCCAAAACATTCATACATACCAGTGATATTTGGTATTAGGAAGGGATGTTCTGTTGTGTAGTTCCTAGGACCCCCAGGACCTGCGCGTTTTAGATGACCTAAACTGAGGGCTTGGTGTGCAGACAGACTCTGGACACCCCCGAAGGAGGAGTCAGCCGTTAGACCAGCTAGCTCTACGGTGCCACTACCACCCCCCTGTATTCTACAGTGGTGTATGTAGTTTCTTGCAGCCACTGAACATGACAACCCTGATTCCTCAGGTATCATGCAAACAATAAGGTATCTTTTGCTCAGTCACTTGTGCTTGCTTTTCTCAGAATACATAGAATGACTATTAAATGATTTCAATATTTATTTATTGGTCAAGCGTCAGCCTAGTATGAATCATGTTAGCTGCAACAATCAAAAGACAGGAACAGACAAATATAATCGCTAGTAGCAATATCGTAAAAATGTACCTGGCCTAGGTATGGGGGTGAAGCCTGTTTATGTTAATGTCAGGATAGATCCTAATGGAGCCAAGAATCTCCCGGGGAAGTACCACCCCTCACCTAATGCTTCTCAATTAAGGACCCCGTCTCTGCGTCAAGGATGGCACCCCGCAAGGGATGTCGGGTCTCTGCCTGTCGAAAGATCAGCCTCCAGAGTTTCGGTCCAGCCTGGTAGGAATTATCCTCTCTGTCTGTAAGGGGGAGTGAGGGTCTTTTATACTAAAGTGGTCACTTCAGGGGTTTCCCAGAGTCAATATTTTTTTTAAACATTCGCTAATCCTTTGCTAATCCTTTTCTAAACAAACACCCAATGCACAGCTGGCTGTTGGCCTTGTATGAAAAAAGTGGCGACCCGTATACAGAATAAATCTACCATGCCTGGGGACATGTTTATGTACATCAGGTGCAGGGATTAAGATAGGATACCGAGAGCCTGGTTGTCGAAGAGACAGAAGTAAGCTACTAGGTAAAAGGTCACCTGTGTTTAGGACCGTTATGTCGTTTGGATGGGACACAATGTAAGTAATCGGTATGTACATGATGGGACTGTCCTAAAGTACATGACACCCACTCCTCATCAAAAGGTCAAGAAGGCCAGCTTAGGTAAATATAGTGAAGCCAAAAAAAGGCATAATAATTGTGTACATAAAAATATACGAAAAAGGCACCTACAATATTCTTAAATAATGTCCATAAAAGCAAGGTCTATGGTGAAAGCATTCTTCCCTAAAAAAGTGTTCAGTAAAAGTTTCTTTATATGTTTGAATATATAGTAATTGTTTTTCTGAGCACCTTGAAAGCCACTATGTTCAGTTAGAGCAAAAAAGAAAAACAAGTCAGCTCGACATTCAATTTGGTACATGTTTAAAAAGTTACCAAATGGTTCCCAGCACAGGAGAGGCCAGATTGTTTAGGAATCCTGTGCTGAAGACTCAACATCACTGAACATTTTATCCACAAGGAGGCAGTCCTTCTGTCACCTCCAGTATGATATCAAGGGAGCAGAGGTGGTTATTACTCTTTCCCATGGCAGCCATCGGGGAAGAATTAGATGCCTGTGGGCATGAGACTGATGCCTGCACATCCGTAGTAGGGCCGATCTCCGTTCATCAGGAGCTGAAGCATCCCTTGGAGGCTCAAAGAATGCCATCATCAATGTTGGAATATGCTGTGGACAACTGTGCAAATGGGCTGGTACAGGCACCAGGAGTATGTCTATGTCTGGCAGTGCAACCAATGGAAGTGTCAGACAGAGGTCCAACACGCGTCTGAATCCGCAAAAGAGTCAGCGGAATACTGGCAGAATGCAGTCAATCTAGGCCGTTGTGAAAGATAGGAATCAATGCTCACTCAGCTCTCTTAGCCGAGGTATACCTACGAAGAACACCAATTGCTCATGACAATGTCGCTCCACCAGTATTCTCTCCATGTCTCGAGTGATGTTGACATCCATTGCAAAAGCAATAGAATTAAAATCAGGAAGTCCGCTACTAAAAGCAGGACCAAAGTAAGTCCTTCAAAAACGCATCCAAGTACGGAGGGTTTGAATGATGGAATCACTCCAAAAATGGTTTGAAAGGTGGTTAACAGACCTGATCCAATGCTCTTCAATAAGTGTACTATCCCCTTCGTATCAGACATGTTAAAGATATGATGGACCATTTCTCCGAAATGGAACAGAAAGTGTGTACGGACCAGAACCTGTATCTCTGCCGAAGACCTTACCACTTGGAGATCAAAAGTCTCTTGGGCTGAAGTTGAGGCCACATTATGCTGAAACAGCATAGCTTTCAGTCGGCTCAGCTAATGAAACCCTCTGTTGGATACATTCAGTGAAGGCCACAGTGGTGCCTCCCTAACTGAGCGAGCTGGGGAAAACAATACTTGCTTACAACAAATAACCCTGGAGTTGACAGTCGCTAGATAAGCAATGCCTGGCGACATACCACAGCAGTCTTGGTCATTCAGCATTTAGTAACTCCCATTTGAAAGTAACTCAAAAACTGGATGAATTGTGGCTGCAGGAGAACCCTTCAGGTAGTAGGACAAGTTCGCTATTAACGCATTACATGTTCCGTGAAGCAATATTTCTTTAGACAATAAAGACCCAGTGTAACATCCAATAATTGAAAGTTGAATCCTTATTTGCTGTGTCAGGAGGTATGTTTATTCTTGGTAATCAATTAGACAAGTACAGCATTTAGATAAGGTAGTAATCCATGTTCAAAGTAAAGGTTAAGGTAAATGCCCCACCGGGAGCAGCTGCCATGCTGCTCAGCCTCCAAGGTAACTGACAGTACACTTAAAGATACACAGATAGAACTAAGGATGACATCATAGAGACAGGCTGAGCAACAGAGTACAAGATACTAAGAAAGGACAAGAAAGAGAGAAGAGCAGGGAGAAGCAGGTTACAACACCCACTCAAGGCCTTTTCGCAGTTCAAACCACTCAAGTAAACTTCTTTCTCCTTGTTTCTGCACCTATATGTGTATGGTAACTCCCAGGTTTCTTGTATGTACCCTTCGCCTAACACTTCACACCTGCCTAATGGGTAATATTTCAGGCAGTACTGGAAGTGGAATGTCGTGAATGGTCGTTATAGCCATGGATTAACCATTCCGTAGATGGTGACTCTGCTACAGTAAAAGGTTATTTCTCTAGCCGTTCAATGAGCAGCATGGTGTACTTTGCATCTCTGCGTGCGATAGCTGACATATTGTTGCCCAATGAATAAATGCGGGACGAGAGTGTATGGTCATGCACTGTTCTGTTCAGGAAAATCATCTGTAATGGTATGAAGCAAGCTCTGAAAAAAGTCTCAGTTCCCTGAACCTGCCACACTCTTGTCCCCCAATAGATTTTGTGTCTATGATGTCTCTCTATTAGTCGAAACCCTGTATAGACAGTTGGGGGATAACAGGAGCTGAATATATCATTTTACTACTATTCAGCATAATCTTCTTTGCAGTTGCATTAGACTGTGCAAGTTTGTAGAAAATCGATTCTGGGTCGGATGTATTTAACCCTGAAAAGTATGCACATTTTTATGCAAATGTGGCAGAACTAACCTTTGGTAGTGTCGAGCAATGTTCCCCTTAATGGTACACATTAGCAGTGTGTGGTACACTTACTTTATGCAAAAAATTATGAGCATAATGCTGGTAACAAAACATGGTATCCTAGTCAGTTGGATTCCCATACAATTGCCTGTAAGAAAATGCAGCAGATTGTTCTAAATCTGTGAGCATAGTATTTGCAATCTCAATGTCCCAATCATCAGATAGCGCACTGGAGGTAATGAAATCATTTAAAGAAATTTTATACAAATGTGGAATTTTTCAATGTTCAGTGGGGCCATATACATCATAAGAAAATGTTATCCCAAACTATACCATCAGGTATTGTAATACCTGTAATGTTCACCAGGGACAAGTCTCTTTGTTCACAATGTGATGGCATCTGTGGTTTTAGGACCAAGTTCACGAGTTGTACTGCAGAGCGTTCTGGGTGATAATGTCCGTTCAGAAGCAGAAGAAAGACAGTCACTGTGCGAATCCAAATTAACAGGTATACTACCCCTATTGCGAACTAAATATGCAACCAAGGTGGCACTACATAAGTCTTTTTGAGCAAAAGATAGAATTGGCGAAATGTCTCTTTCTTTGAAATGGGTGGCGTTTGATCAGATTCCCTCGAATCTGAAGAGAAATCATTGAAGTTTATTAATTAGCCAAACGTAGTTCGATCTATCTTTGGTAGCTCCACAGGTTTTGTAGAACTGGCAGATGTGTCATTTGAAGGCACATTAATGTAGACATCATTGTAGGCCGAATTGCAACTTGTATTGTGACTTTTTCGTGATGTTTTTCATTTTTAACTGGTGTGATTTGTACTCCATTATTCATTACCCCTTCACATTGTGTAGTGGAGTCTTGAGAGGTTATTAGTCTTTCCATCTGAACTTCCTGTATAGTAGCAAGAGGAAGTCTGCGCTACTCAGGACCCCATGTGGCCTACTGTTGAGAATGGGCCACATGATGTGGTTTGATCAGATCAATGGAGACAAATCTTTTTTCTATTTTTGCCGGCAAGTGGTGGAAGAAGTACTGCTCCTATTACGCTAGGACCGGTACAGATGTTCTGTTAGATGGCAGAAACTCTCTTCTGTACATGATCTTTTCCCTGACCAGGTCCTCGATCTTCTGGGCCCAGGCCGGTCTTGCTGGAACTAGTTTCACTTCCCCTGTGGCGGTATGTTTGACTTGCACGTTGCTTTGTAACGCTAGGAATTAATTTAGTTCCTGTAAAATAGCTTAATGGTCATTCAGTTCAAATGGTTTTGCATCCGCCAATGTGCTGGCACAATCGAGATCAGGTACCCACATTCTTGTCCCAAAAAGCATTTCATAAGAGGTACGAACTCCCAAGGATTTTCTTGGCATATTGTTTAGTGCTCTCTGGACCCCATATAGGTGATTGACCCATGTGCCACCCAGACCCTAATACCCTAGCTGTTAAGGATTGCTTTAGGGCCCAGTTTTTCCTCTCCACCACCGAATTTCCCTCTGGATGGTAGGGGGAGGAGTAATGCAAGGCCACGCCCTTACCTTCCATGGATTCCTTGTAAGCCCAAGAGCTAAACACAGGACCAAGGACGGAATGTAACGTGTCAATTGTGAGTGTCCCAATGAAGACTCGCAAATCCTTTATAACAGTTTGAGCATCAGTGGAGCGCTGGGGCCAAATCCATAGTAATCTAGAGCATGAACCCACTCCCACCAAGATGTACTCATAAGCCCCGTCTGAATTTAAGGGGCCACAGTGGTCCAAATAGACACATGTGAGACGTCTGTCTTAAATCAGTAATGGTGTTTGTAGTGGCTTGTGAATGGTGACTCTTAGGTCTCAAAGCTGTTTAGAGGTGTTTCCCTTCTACGTCCAAAGATTAAGACTCCTGTTCCTCCTTGGGATCTACTGTTTGTTTTATCAAGCCTTGAGGTAGCACCACTGAGGCCTTGAATACCATTTCTGAGAAATGTCTCAGCATTAAGGTCCTGTTTTTGGTCATGATCACAACTGCAAGGACAATATGGTAGTATTCGTTATCCCTAATTAAGAATTTTTGGTGACCAAATAGAACCCAAATGTATCCCCAAGGTCAATGCTTCCTTCTATGAGCCATGCACAGTCTTGTCATCAATGATGTCATTTCAGTTGTTGCATTGATATTATTGTCCCAAAACATATCATGAGTGATGTAATATGTAAGGTAATTAGCAGTGTTTGGCAAGGGCATAGGCCATACTTAACTGGTAAATTTCTGTTGTTTTGTTCTTTTAAACTGATATGTTTTAACTCACATTCCCATCTATAACTATAACACATCTTTAACATTTGCTTTTTTTCAGTTAATTTCTCTGTTTTTTAACATAAGTATGATGTTCATCCCCATGTGTGGTGTGGTGTTGGGCGAAGGGCCTGGCCGAGGCCAGGACTAGCGCTCAATGCCCTGCTAGCACCCAAGCCCTGGCTGTGCATGGCCTAGAGGTTAAGCACAGTTCCTGGCCTGCACCCAACAACCACGGGTGTACACAACTGAGTATGTGATGTAACAACATAAAGGGTGTCATTTAAAGTAAGGCTGACCTACTGACTTTGGTAAAGGATAAGAACACCATAATATAAAAACCTGGCCTCCTGGCTTTATCACGGGGTCAGAACATAAACATATATAAAGAAGACATATTGTCTTTCCGAAAAAGTCATCAAGAATGATACTCAAATGAATATTTTATAAATTAACACATTACAATGGTTAACAAAAGTGATTGTTATAAAATATTTTTAATAAGGCCTTTCTTTAAAGAAAATAACAACGTCTTTGAGTCTTTGTTAACATGTTGAGGCCAGGAAAGGCAACCATAGAACCCACGGCAAAGTGTCCCTCCTCTCCAGCTGAAGAGCATACAGCTCCAGCTTGAAGTGCTTTAAAAAATATAGTAAGCTGCCCAGGGGTCATGGAATCAATATCCCAAGAGACTTGCTATGCTTTTTTAATGTTGCTTGGGGGCTGCTGCACTCCAAGCAGCCCACAACATGAAAGAAAATACTTGGTAGTACCCCAGTCCCTTCTAAGGACACCACCAGGATCCAATAAACCGGGTATTATAATGCGGTCCCCAGCTGGAGAAGTTAAAGTGAAATGAACGGCTATTCCACTCATTGCACATTCCCGTTTGTGTTTTACTTTATTTTCTATTTGGGAAGGGGGCAAGTGGCCCTCTTCTCAAGCCATTTCCTTGCCCTAGGGACCCAAACCAACATGACCGATTCTGTTTTTATTACTATGGAGTGTATGTGTGGCCCCACTTCCCAAGCAATAAACGGGCCCTGGGGGCCTCAGGGCCCAACATTTACTTTTGGGGGACAGGCATGCGGCCCTCCTCCCCGCATCTTCTATAGGCCCTAGGGACACCATCTCATGTAGCCAATTTCTTTTTTAAATGGGAGGGATATGTGTAGTCATCCTTCCCTAGCCACCTATGTGTCCCTGGGACCCCATCTCCTGGAGGTTTAGCTGAAACGAGTTGACGGTCTGATTCGCAAATATGCATATTACACAGGTCAGATTATCCATTGAAAAAGGCCTATTTTGTTTGATCAATAACTTTGGCGCTGGTTGGTGAATTTGTAGGAAAGTTACCAAACATCTAAGGTGTGTTTCAAGGTCCATCATGATTGGGGCCAAAGAATGGGGGGTAAGCAGTGTTCCCCATGTTTTTCCCAAAGTATTATTTTCTCCTTGAGGCACAAATAAGAGCTGCATGGAATTACACAAACTGTTTTGTATTTTTAACCTAATTTAATTAACCTTTGATAAAAATTAGGGAGTTGCTAATCACTGAGAAGGTGGGTAGGCTGAGTAAACAGTTGTGTAAAGGAGATGCTGCGTGTGCAGATGCTTCTCTCTTTAGCCCCTTTAAAAATAGATTATGTCTCAATTGACAAACACCCACTCTGCCACTCATACTTTTAACTTGCAGGTTTCGTACCTGCACAAACATCTTCATGCTCATTTACTTCAGCCTGCTCCTCGGAAAAGGCTATAAATTCAACTTCTCCTATTTAAAATAATGGCATTCAAGAGTGCCTCACTTTTGTTTTGAATATACCATTTGAGAGTTTGTGTTCATTAGAACTATGTGGTGACACTAGTTGGTTACTAGGGAGTTAACTGACAGACTACAGCTGGTGTTGGAGGTTCATATTTCATTCTGTGTGTCAGAATGTTTTACTGAGATGGCTGAGTAAGATATTTGAGAAATCATAGAAAATGTGTACTCATTTTAGCTTTCTAGAGACCTAACCATAATTTCTATGCAGAAAAAGAAGCCCCCTTTGCCTCTGTTTTTTTTATTTATTAAACGTCTGCTCCTCCCTGTGCGCCCCTGCATTGCAAGACTATGCTGCTAATCTACTGCTATTGTTCCAACAGCTGAGATCTTGGACTCATCACAGTAATTTCATTAGAAATGTGACATGCCAATATTTTTCCTTAAGGCCTCTTCTTCTGGTCGGATGCAAATCAGCCATGCAAAATCACTCCTGGCGCTGGGAACTCCTGTCTGAAACAAGAGAACAGCCATCATCGCAGCCCGTCAAAACATCTCCCTCTGTGTGGAGCCCAGCTTCACCCTTACACCTCGGAGTGATCTGCAGGAAGATTGCTTCCAAGGCAAACAATTTATAACAGTCGGTCTAGGCAGGGAGGAACATCTGCTTAGCTTCAAACCAGATAAGATTCTTTTGCAACTTATTGTGATGTATCAGTCTGAAATGATTCAATGTGTTTATGCGTTGCCATGGCTCCTCTATTTGTTCTGTATCGGGCAATTGAATATTATATATATCATTTTAGACATGAATTGCAGTTTTTTCTACAGTTTTCACCTTCTTCCCAATTTCCATCGATCCCCTGGAAAACCGCAGGTCTTCAGAGGAGGTTAGGTGCTGCAACATGGGTTTGTGTTCGAGACAAACATTCCTGACCCCACAATATATGGGTTTTTCAGATTTAAACGTGCATGTTCCCTAGCTTGTATTCGTAAATCATCCAGATCATCTTTCACATACTTAGGATAAAGAGTTGCATGTGGGCTGCACTTACTTCCAGGGCTCTGAAGGATTTGGAAAATAACAAATGGATTAGACATCTGGAGAGAAGCGTTGATGTGTGATCTTGGATCTGTTTATGTCCACATGAAGCCGGAGTCTAAATTGAGGCAATTATTTTTGTAACAAACTACTCATCGCAACAAGGAGTAATCAGGGCCGGACTGGGAACTGAAAGCAGCCCTGGCAAATTTTGCCAGACCAGCCCCCATCCGGTGCGTAGGTAGCGCGCGAGCCCGAACGCCATTCGGGGGTTTGGGGGGGGGGGGGGGGGGGGGGGTTCTCCCCCAAGAAAATTTGGGAAAATGACAGACCAAAATGGTGAATTTTACAGCACATTTTTCATTACATATTCAAATTGTATCAACTTTCAAAGCACAGTAAATAGTAGATGACGACCTTAAAGAACATCAGGTTAGCCACCCAGTCATATGTACGCATAGACATTCTTTCAGAGAGCACCAAACAGACACAAGCAGTGAATCAGAGAGAACAAAGTAAAGTGAGAGTAACATTTTCTGGTTTCTCTGATAGAAATGGGTACCCCCAGTCACAAAGACTATATACATGGGCAATCACATGCATGGCCACTCTGTTATGGCATAGTTGTTCTAGAAGCAAGGATTATTACATATGTTCAGCTGCTTTGTAGTGACAGGTCATGACTGCATGTTTGGGGGCATGTCTGGAGCTAAGGGTTTTCATATCAAAATGGTGAACACTGCATGCAGTCTCATGGAGTGCACCATGTTAGTAAACATTCTCTGTTTGCTTTCACTCCTGCAGTGTGTGCCTTGTCTAGTGGCACGACCTCCCAGGAAGACACACACATACACACATCACATTTGGGGACAGTGGCTGTCAAAGCGTTTCATGTAAACGTGTGTAACAATAAAAAAACACTGCTTGTAGGTTCATGTGCTGCACTATTTTAAGTGTAATGGAGGGAGAGAATATAGGTGAAGGGTAACAAATTTACTGAGGCCTATATTCTAGTACCTATATGGAATATAAAAGTCCATAATTTCAGACTCTGGTCTGCAAGGCTGGCTGCACTGTACCAAAGACATGATTCAAACCTGGATCACCAGGTTCTAAAGTCAGCAGCTCTAGGCACTCAGTCACATTTCTTACAAAGTAGGAAAATGGAGTTTATTACAGTGGTACTTGACTCATGAAGACTAAACGGCTGGAGTCGAACAATGCGGATTAGATCCTGTTATTTGTAGGTGTGGTATAAACTATTCAGAAATTGCATTACACAGTGAGATATATTCCTAGTTAACTTGTCAAGGCATAAATAGATGTGAAAAACAGGAGTTAACATGAGCAATGCCTAATAGACTGCCAGTTTTCAGCAGATGCCTGAACCAGCAGACCAAGTGGAATTAAGTCATTTCTGCGTCACCTGTTTTTTGGAAAAATCCTAACACTGTCTTGTGAAAGAACAGAGACAGTGAGGTTTTGTGTTAAGGTTGGTTCATAATTGCTTTCTGTATATTATTATGGTAACCTAGTGTTAACATAAGCATCATCCTACAGATCTGAAAGCTATAACCCTCCTGAGTAGCACAATGGCTAATTGTGGTTGAAGTACTTAATAGGATGTATACATTTAAAAGTTTTAAGAGAGAAAATACAAAAATGTACTTTTTAGACTTTAAGGTAGTACATTTTACATTTCATAAAATAAGTTCATTAACTTACTAACCTGTTGCACCAGCTCAAACAAGCTGCTGAGATTGTATGCACTGCACTTAGCTGGATTAAGGAATGACAATAATAGGATATAAAAAGGTAATTACTTGCCCTTATAAAAATATTATTAAAAAATATGACACTGAGTTTGCGAACACAACTGCATTGCGGCTTGTTCATTAACCCACATTGATGTTAGAGATCTATAGAAGCTAGCAGGAAAGTTAAATGCATTAAATCAGAGCACTTATATTAATACACCAATTGGAACTGTTTTCTGCCAGTGGTGAAATGGTAGAAAACCGATAAACAGACATATGTGACAAAGTGCTAATTTACAGTGGCCAAATAAATGTTCCCTATCAAACTACACTTCCAGTTTACCAACTCCAGTTTCCCCACAGGTGGTGAAAGGGTCGAGAGGCCAAGTAGTAGCGAGTTGTTCTGGATTCCAGTGGTGGCTGGGGACATATGAAAGTGGTGAGGTGTAATTGTTCATGATGAGTGGCTGGTGGTAAAACCAACAGTCATAAGGGGGGCTGCGGGGTGGGGGAGGGCAGTTCGAGTCTCCCCTGGAGAAAGTTTTGAAAACAAGAGTGGGCAAATGGTGCATTTTCAAGCAAATTTCAGAAAGCAACAAGTTTAATAAAGAGCTATATAAAACTTGGAATATGTAAAGCATACGTCTTTAGATATATTGTGGGTAAAGTAATTAACACATAACATGCAACACATTCGCTGCCATTCATTCCTGTCCAACAAAAATAACATTAAAAAATATATTTTAGAAGATATTCTAACTTCTTGCTAGCAAAAGCCACTTCAGTTCTGCATCTTATATTGGTAATGTATAAATTATAGTATAAGAAACAGATAACAACTGCAAACTCCCTGAGATGGTCACGAAACTAGCATCAAAGGCAAGGCGGGAGCCTTGTGGATTTTCCTTTCTGAAAGTTTACACAACATACACTACAGCCAGAGGCCATACATGCTTCTTTGAATTGTCAATCTGCTCTGCTGTGCTTGATTTTAGGCCCTGCGTTCATGCCCTCAGAGTTACTTCAATGTATTGCTTGCATTTGGGAGGGGCTGAAGAGGCTGCTTTCCTTGAAGCCATTTGTCAGGCCATAAACACTAGGCTCAGGATGGACATGGGCTGTGAACTACTTTTTACATTTGCGGAATGCATAGAGGTAGATGTCAAAGTCGAAAACTTTCTTGTGAACAATTCCATCTTCTATGTACATATTGCCCTTCCAACATGTTGCACATTGAAAAGCCATGAAAAAACCCTTCATGATGCTCCTGCAACATGCTTCCATTGTAAGAAACCAACACATTGGCACTGTATTCTGTTAAATACTGGGTGCTCTTTCACTATGACTAATGCAAAAAACTCCTGGATGATGCTGCTGCTGACCACTGCTCTTACAAAAAATTGTATGTACATTACTCTTTAATTATACTAATGCATAAAAAGCCTGTACAAAAAACCCTGTAAATTACCTTTAGAAATTACCTTCGCAGCTGTGTGTAAAGTCCTCTTTTTCTTTGAGAAGCACCCTGGCTGCACACCCTCCTGCCTGTGAACGGTGTGAAATGTACATGACAATAATTACCAGGTACCAGGACTGCATTGGTGCCAGCTACAGAGAGAGGCCGTGCACACCTCACACATTACATGCAAGGCACATAAGGGAGATATGTGGCCTAGTTCTGGTGAAAGTTACCACAGACGAACAAGGAGACCTCTATGCTAATCATGGCTCCCTCGCTTGATCAAGATATGTTATTCTCTGCAAATAGTTTTATCTCCATGTCGCTCAACGCTCCTAGCAGTCACAATTAAAAGATTGGAAGCAGGCTAAACACAACTCTTGTGTGTAAATAAACATATCTCAAAAAGATTCCCTTTTGCCATAAGACATACCATTACATTCAGATTTTGACACAAATAGCTTTGTGCGCACACAGACACAGCTCCAACCAAAACCCGTTTTTAAATAAATAAATCATCCTTTTGGTCCGGCTCTAATTTAGAAATCTCAGCAGTGCAGTCATAATGAAACCATTCTTCCTATATTCGGAGTAAGGGTTTCCAGAACTTTAGCAAAGACCTTGCTGTGTTATCCCTGCTTATTATTTCCCTGGCTCCAGTTTTAGAGACACTGCGTCTCACTTGTAATTGCATTTTGTCGCATGTTTTTGCAGCATCTCATCGTGCTCACCAGTGTCAGTTTTGTGACCTGCTTGCTGGCACCAGCATTTCTAACGGCCCACTTGCTTCAAATACGGTCTGCTGTGGTCTTGCAGTGTTCACAGTGCTAGCTCCTTTCACTGCCCAAAAGTGTGATCGACGTGCATGAGCGCTCACCAGTGTGTCCTCTGCTGCTGCCCCATTCCAGTTTATCATGCTGTGTACCAGTGCAAGCGTATCGTGCAGCTCAATTCCCACGCTTGTGTGTGATCCTGCATCCAACGCAAACACATTAGATCGCCCAACAGTAACCGCTTCAGGAGTCACCTGCTTCTCACGTGGCCCATAGGTTGCCCCTCTGTGCTACTGCCTTGCTGTGGATGTTCCTGACGTTTTTGACCAGTGTCCTCATCCTGCCCATGAAGCGCTAACGTTGTACTTTGCTCACACCATTTAGCATCACAGGTTCTCAGGAAGGGGACTACAGAACCCGTGCCCAGTCAATTCATGACCTCTTCGCTGAGATTGCAACATCACTTGCTGGTAGAACATTGTGATGATAGTGGCAATAGTGAAATAACAGTGTGCAGAATTCCCACATATCAATATATTTAGCAAAAAATGTGGTGGGGCCACTGGTGAGATAGCTGGGTGCAGAGGCGCCACTGATGTAGTTGGGTGGAATTAACAAGGGCGGGAGGGGAGGGGCTGCGGGCCTGCTTTTTAAACCCAGTCTGAGTTCCCCTTGGTGTGTGTGACTATGGGCCTCCATACCCGCTAACGTTCATAGTTGTAGAGGCCTTAGGGGGAAGGAAGAGCTGAGGCCCCTTCCGGCAGATTTGATCGAGTGTTGCAGTTGGACCGGGGCACCTTCACTACGCCCAACTATGCTCTGCTATGGAAGGCCAGGCAGTGTCCAGTCAGGGTTCAGAGTCGGGTGGACGGATTAATTAATTGGATTTCATTTGTTTAGTTCTCCCATTGCAGGCCCGCCCGCTTCACCCCTCCCATTATTTTGGAAATGTGGAAACTGAAAGCTAAGTGCTTTTATTAATAAAAAGGGGTAAACAGTTCTACAATTTAGCATGACTACACTCACCTGCAGACAGGGGGCCGGTGGGCTAATTAGAAACAATTAAATGTTGTGCCTCGCTCTTTTTCGGTCCTCTACTCGTGACTCGTGTCTGCCTCATTGACCTCTCGCACGCGCATTTAGCGCGAGCCCGGCCTTCAAATCCAAACCCCACCCTAGTAAGGGGTGAACTAGGCCACGCGCAGGCGCAGGGGCCAGGCGGAGGAGGAGACATCTGAGCGCTGCCTCAGCCGTGGATCTGCGTGAACAGCAGCAGGTGGCGCATTTATTTAATTAATTTTACATGGAATACTGCCAGCGTTATGCACACACAAGCACAGCAGCACATTTAGAATTAATTATGCAGCAGATAGAATTAGCTGCTACTCGCAGACTGTCACGGTGTCGCCAGGGACAGGTCCAAATTAATTCCAAACCGGCCCTGCGGCCCCCTGGCACAAAACCGGCCCCCCTGACAGAAAACCGGCCCCCACCCCGTCCAGCCTACCGGGGGATTGCCCGGTGCCCGGACTTGCCAGTCCGGGCCTGGGAGTAATGCTTCAAGGAGAGGAGAGAGCATCTATCCTGATGGGTAAAGGCAAATGTGGCTTTCAGTTCCAACACAATGAGTAAGTGTTTAACAAGCCAGACACAACTCTCTTTTATATTAAGAAAATGTGCTTCTGCTGCTTAAACGCAAGGGGCGTTGTCTACATGTATAGGTGAGTGATGTAGTCTAGTTGTACAGAAAAATGAGGTGGTCTTCTACTGGCTGAAGGTGTTATCTTCTCTTGTCTTCCATATCCAAGACCTATCAAAGGAACGCCCAGGCCTATTGTTGCTAAAAACCATTGGCAATGCCAATAGGTCTGCCTTATGAATGCACTATCAATACACACCTAAAAATCCATGTTGGGTAATGACTGCTCTCCTCCCTCTGTGCTGCTGCCTGAGGAAAGCACCATAAGTTATCTAGTTATCTAAGATACTTTAATAGCATTACAGTGTCATGTGTGTGCCCCTAAAAATTCAACCTCAGACAGCTGAATAAATAAAAAAAAACGAGCACAGCTGTGTGGAGAGCAAGCAAATCTTTTTGGAACACACCATCGCCCAATCAAAACATATACTCCTGGTTCCCAACATGTGAATGGAGCCAAAGCCTCTTTCTAGTGATGCTCACATAACTGTCTGATCAACATCAGCGCTGACATGCCAGACCATGAAAAGGTCCCATTGGGAAGACATCAATAAGATCTAGAATGTGGGGGGAGGGGGAATCATGGGACTGTTCCACAAAAAATTTCCAGTATGATTCCAATCATTCTGCATACACCACCTAAAAACAGGATTAGTGCTGTTACTGAAGCTTATGTGCAAACAATACATATGTTTTATTGCCCACTCCCAGTCTGAGAATTGGCGAAGTGATCTCTTTAACCAGTGCTTACAAACCTATAGTCTTGCTAAAAGAATCAAGCAGAGCAACAGTTTCCTTTTTTTGAGAGTTACATGTAGAGGAGGCAGTGGTTATCCCAATGAGTGGCTAAGAAATCTGCCCCTGTTTTACAACAAAAAAATCTACATATAGGATAAAAATGAATTTCTGCTCTGTGGAGAGGATTGGCTGTCCTCACATGCAGACAATTAGGTGTGTGTGCAGGTGAGTGGTGTGCTGTAGTTGCACACTAAGGTAAAGGGGTGTTGTTCAACAGGAAGAAGCTGGTATTTTTTTATGCACAGTGGAGGCGTGGTTAGTTGTAGAAAATGTATATAGGTAGTTATAGTTAGAACCTACTTTCCATAGACAGTATTTAATATTTTGCTAATAACTTTGGTGCCATTTGACGAATCTCCACAAATTTTTCCAGAACTAGTTTGGCACTCACTTCAGCTGTTGTGTGGCTCTGACCAGCATCTACCATCTGGGCAGACAATAATCTGAAGCGCCGAACCAGGGGAAACCGCAGCTGATAAGCGGATTCCCCCTGAAGCGCTAGTGATGGCATGGCGGTTCCGGCAGAAGGCTAGACCGCTAACCGGCAGACCCGGAAGTGAGGAGATTGCGTTCTGCATAAGCAGACACAACGTACACAGGCAACAGGGTGACAGGGTAAGTGTGGCAACAGACGAACCATGACAGTCTCTCAATATATCTTCTACCTCAACTCTCTGACTCATCTCAAACCTCTTTCTACTACTCTTTCCAATGCACTATCCTATTTCTGACCCTATACCTTTCCTAATATATCCTCTACTTCCACTCTCCCATTCATCTCAAAACCCGATTCCACTACTATGAACCCCGAAATAGCCCTTCCTAGACTTTCCACTACTCTACCCCTCCTTGCACCTTCTGACACCTCTTTTTCTATTCTGATCCCCCAAAACAAGCCTTTTTAAACTCTTCCCCTCCACATCCTTTTTTACTCATCCCAAGCCTCGTACTACTGCTATGACTTCCCAAAAGAAAGGCTAAATGCTTCACTCTTCCATTCCTCCACTATCCTTTTCAAATAGAATAACAGACTAACATGTCCACTTCTCAAATGTCATATTTCACCATACAAATTCACTACTGATCCTTTATAGGATCCAGAGTGAGTGCTAGTCACCAAAATAAAGCGCTTCAACACCTCATCAGGGGTAGCAAGCACTATGTAAATGCAAAGATTTTTTGTGTACTACTTGCCGAAAAAAGTGCTTCAGCACCCCATCAGGGGCAACAAGTGCTATATAAATGTAAACCTTTTTCCCTCTTCTATCCCTCTGCTATCCTTCTGAATCCAAATAACTGACTAACCTATCCACCGCTCAAATGACTTTCATATTTCACTGTACTAATTCAACACCAATCCTTTATGGGTTCCAGAGAACCGTGCTACTCGCTGAAAAAGCACTTTGACGCCTCATCAGGGGTAGTAAGCGCTGTATAAATGCAATTTTATAATATAATACAATACAATACATATAGCTAGTCACACACCTAAATACAGGCCCACACAACCACTTACATACCCACCAAACACTCACACACAAACTCAAACAACTACTCACACAGCCATATAGCCACTCACGCACCCAAGAGACCCAGGAAACCACTCAGACACCCATACAGTTGCTGACACACCCATTCAGAGACTCACACAAGCACTAACACACCCACTCACACACCCATCACACACTCATTCACCGACTTACAGACCCAGAGAAGCAGGCACACATCAACTCACAAACCCAACCGGGCACTCACACACCTATTCACACAATCGCACATCCATGAACACACTTATACAGCCAGATAACACACCTACTCACAGGCCCACACAGCCACTTATATACCCACTCACACACCCACCACACACTCACATACACACACACTTGCACACTAACACCGCCACTCTCACATCCACTTACACACCCACACAGACATTTACATCCCCACTAATACACCCATAAGTCACTCACACAGCTACTGATGCACCCACACAGCCACTCACACATCTGCTAACATTACCATACAGTGATTCACACACCCGTTTACACATGCATACACTTACTCACATCGACTCATATACCCATACAGACACTCACACACTCATTAGCACAACCACCATTTACACATCCACTGATAGGCTGTTACTCACACACTCAGAGAGTCACTTACACAAGCACTGATACACCTATTCAGCCTGTCACACATCCACTAAGACACTCATACAGCCACTTGCAAATCCACTTGCATTTTAGTATTCTAGATGAGATTACAAAACGTTTGCTAGTGTCTTCTTTAATAATGTATTGTTTTATTCTCCTTGGTAAATAATAAAATAGTCAGATTTGCTACTTTGATTTCACTTATGCAGTGTATAATACATGTATACATAGAAAAACTCACAAACACTTAAACACAGAGTTGTGTAAAAATAAAACAAACATGTATTTAGCTCTTTCTTTAACCGGATGGAGTGGTACTAAAAAGAACTGCAACACAGTTGTGGTTGTTGGCAGCATCCATGAACTCAGAAATGAATGACATTTTTCAGCCCCATAGGAATATGGTATTTGCCACAATGAGTGACCATGTCTGTAAGTTTCCATGACACAGTGGGGATGGTAATCATCTTGTCTGGTGCTAATGGTTCCACAGAAGGTCCTGCTTCTGAGGTTGATCCTGTGTCATCTGCCTTCTCTCGCATCATTCTATTTTTCGTCCTCGCATGAATAGTTTTAGGTTTCAAGATAAACATCTTGAGGACACATGGAGGACGTACCATGTGAGTACTCCTTCCCTGTACCTCTTGACAGTTTCTTGTTGCATCCGTTGCACTGCACAATTTTTGCAACAACTCTCTTCTCTCCAAATCAGATGGAGCAGTACTTCCATATGTCAGAGGCGTTTTTTGGAGGGTGGAAGTGGGATGTATGACGGTACAACGCGTACCGTCACAACGCATCCCTTTACCACGCATCCCTCACAACTCAAGTCGTTACCATGACTTGCATTGGGGGTGCGGATTTCGAATAGTATAATTTATTATTCTAACACCAGTCCCCGTGGACCCTAGGGAAGGTGTTGGGATAGTAAATATACTATTTGTAATCCTTTAGCGCCCTCCAGCGCAAGTCGTGGTAACGACTTGCGTTGTAAGGGATGCGTGCTAAAGGTACCGCGTTGTTGAAACATCGTGGTAAACGATGTTTACCGTGGAAGTGATCATCTTCTTCTTCTCCTTCCCCACATCTTCATTCTTATGCAGAAAGCATCTTGATGTTGAAACTGTCTCCTTTTGGAGGAATTAAAAAAAAGATGGAACTCTCTGCACTCTGACCGGAGTGGTCGCTCCCAGTGCTCCCTGGTGTGGACTGGTATCGTTAGTGCAGCGCTTCCGTGTATTTTGCTTCATCTGTGCATCGTATTGCTCTGCCTGGCTGCCGCTTTGAATATAACGCGCATTGCCTTTGATTTGCTCTTTTCAGCTGTTTAGCGCGTTGTCCCCAAGCGCTCTGTTGTGCTCCCCCCTCCTCCATTTTGTTGGTTGTTGTTTGTTGGTAAGCCCGCCCCGCCTCCCAGCTGAGTCGCCCTCCCACAGGATACAATCTGCGCCTTCCTACCCGGCAGCGCTGTGACTCGCTCTGCGCTCTGACCGGAGTGGTCGCTCCCAGTGCTCCCTGGTGTGGACTGGTATCGTTAGTGCAGCGCTTCCGTGTATTTTGCTTCATCTGTGCATCGTATTGCTCTGCCTGGCTGCCGCTTTGAATATAACGCGCATTGCCTTTGATTTTCTCTTTTCAGCTGTTTAGCGCGTTGTCCCCAAGCGCTCTGTTGTGCTCCCCCCTCCTCCATTTTGTTGGTTGTTGTTTGTTGGTAAGCCCGCCCCGCCTCCCAGCTGAGTCGCCCTCGCCCCTCCCCCTCCACCATCCATATATGACAGGAGTTCCCGCGCGCAGCTTTCACGCGCAGCGACCGCGCCCAATCCGCGCCGAAGGTGCGCCAAAGGTAAGCCCGTCTACGCCCGTCCGCGCCAGGACGGCACCCAGCGCCAGACCCCCTGCCCCTCGCGCTGCCCAGCCCCCCCGCATTACCTACGATGCCGCCACCCTCCTAGCCCTCAACCCCGGTCGCGCCCCCAACTGCGTCCAAGCCGCTCCTGGACGCACCCATGGACCTTTCTCCTGCTTCTCCTGCAAATTTAGCGGCACCGACAACATCTCCGCTACGACCACACCACAGATTCCCGACCCCAATCTCTTACAATGCATCCTTCTCAACACCCGCTCGATCCACAGACACGCCATTGACCTATGGAATCTACTAGACACCATCTCTCCAGACGTCGCCTTCCTAACGGAAACATGGATGAACGCTTCCTCCGCCCCTGACATCACCATCGCTATCCCCGATGACTATAAGATCACACGCAAGGACCGCACCGACCATACAGGAGGAGGAATCGCTATCGTCCATAAGAAATCCATCCGCATCTCTACCAGCTCTGACGCCAACCTCGCTAACTCCGAACACCTTCACTTCCAGATCCACATCGACCCTAAGACAACTCTCAGAGGCACCCTCCTCTACAGACCACCAGGACCCCGCGCAAAATTCAGTGAAGACATCACGGACTTCATCACCCCTCACGCGCTCCCCTCCAAAGACTACATCCTTCTGGGAGACCTCAACTTTCACCTCGAAAAGATCAACGACCGCAACACCGCCACCCTCTTAGACAACCTCGCCAACCTCGGACTTAAACAACTGGTCACTTCCCCCACCCACATCGCAGGTCACACACTCGACCCCATCTTCACCTCCAGCAACCACGTCTCCTTCAGCCACACTATGGATCTCCTCTGGACTGACCACAGCTGCGTTCACTTCATCTACAACAAGCCGAAACCCATCATCCATCTTCAACCAACTCTACAAAGAAACTGGAACAAAATCACCACGGATCAGATCTCCGCATCGCTCCTTCGAACCTCCCCAGCCCTCTCTTCTAACGCCAACGAAGCCGCCTCCAACTTCACCCTTTGGTTATCCAACACCGCCGACACCTTAGCACCACTGAAAAAACGTCAACACAAACTTGGCAACAAGAAGGCCTCATGGTTCAACGATGATCTCAAGAAGTCCAAGAAACTATGCCGCGTCCTTGAAAAGGCCTGGAAAAAAGACCCATCCACCAGCAACAAGGACGCCCTCAAAAGCGCCACCCGCACTCACCACCAACTGATCCGAAAAGCCAAGAAAACAGCATTCAAGGATCGACTTGACAACAACGCCCACAACAGCAAGGAACTTTTCAACATCGTCAAGGAATTTTCCAACCCCTCGGCCAACTCCAACGACATCACCCCCTCTCAAACCCTCTGCGACTCCCTAGCCTCTTTTTTCCACAACAAGATTGCTGACATCCACAACAGCTTTGACAACCAACCCGGAAGCCAACCCACCCTACCATCCGCTGACCATCTTCCCCCCGTGAACACCCTTAACGCCTGGAACCCAATCTCCACTGAGGACACCATCCGCCTGATGAATTCCATCCACTCTGGATCCCCCACAGACCCATGCCCTCACCACATCTTCAACAAAGCAGACTCCGTCATAGCACCGCACCTCCGAGACGTCATCAACTGCTCCTTCAACTCCGCTACCTTCCCAGAAGACTGGAAACACGCTGAACTCACCGCCCTTCTGAAAAAACCAACAGCAGACCCCACCGAACTCAAAAACTACCGCCCCATCTCGCTTCTTCCATTCCCGGCCAAAGTCATCGAGAAAACCGTCAACAACCAGCTCGCCGCCTTCCTCGAAGCCAACAAATCCCTCGACCCCTCACAATCTGGCTTCCGAGCCAAACACAGCACTGAGACCGCCCTCATCGCAGCAACAGACGACATTCGAACTCTACTGGACAATGGTGACACAGTCGCCCTCATCCTCCTCGACCTCTCTGCAGCATTCGACACAGTCTGCCACAGCACCCTTCTACAATGCCTCAATAACATCGGAATCCAAGGAAAAGCACTTGATTGGATCACCTCGTTCCTCACCGGAAGAACCCAGAGAGTCCGCCTCCCACCATTCAAGTCCGAGGCCTCTGAAGTCATCTGCGGCGTACCTCAAGGATCCTCACTCAGTCCCACCCTCTTCAACGTATACATGAGCCCCCTCGCGGCCATCGCCCGCCAACACAACCTCAACATCATCTCTTACGCGGATGACACTCAACTGATCCTTTCTCTCACCAAGGACCCCAGCACCGCCAAAACTAACTTACACGAAGGAATGAAAGAAGTCGCCGAATGGATGAAACAAAGCCGTCTGAAACTGAACTCAGACAAAACAGAAGTCCTCATCTTAGGCACATCCCGCTCTGCATGGGACGACTCCTGGTGGCCGGAAGCCCTCGGAAAAGCACCCATCCCAACAGACCACGCACGGAACCTTGGCGTCATCCTGGATTCTTCACTCTCAATGAACAGACAAGTCAGCGCCGTATCCTCTTCCTGCTTTAACATTCTTCGCATGCTCAGAAAAACATTTCGCTGGATCCCCTCCGAAACAAGGAAAACTGTCACCCACGCTCTAGTCACGAGCCGACTGGACTACGGAAACACCCTCTACGCAGGTACCACCGCTAAACTCCAGAAGAAACTACAACGAATCCAAAACGCCTCAGCCAGACTCATATTAGACATCCCACGCAACGAACACATCTCTGGTCACCTTAAAGACCTCCACTGGCTACCCGTCAATAAGAGGATCACTTTCCGACTGCTTACCCACGCACACAAATCACTCTACGACATCGGACCAGATTGCCTCAACTCTCGACTGTCCTTCTACACCCCCTCCCGCCAACTTCGCTCTTCCAGCCAAGCCTTCGCTACTGTACCTCGCGTCAACAAGTCCACCATGGGAGGCAGATCCTTTTCATACCTGGCTGCTAAAACATGGAACTCACTCCCCGCTTACCTTCGCCTCACCCAGAACCACCTAGCGTTCAGAAAGCAGCTTAAAACGTGGATATTTGATAATTCCTCCTCCCCTTCCTAAGCGCCTTGAAACCCTCTGGGTATGTAGTGCGCTATACAAATTTTATGACTTGACTTGACTTGACTGCTTTTGAGTCGTCTTTAGAAAGATGTGAAACCCAAATATCTGATTTAGGGTGTGGTTTTCAATGTGCATGGGTTGAGACTTACTGTATCCAATAAATATTGAGGTTTAGGTGTGTTCCTGGCATCACAGACGATCCGTGGTGGCATCATGGTGGCTGAGTGGATTTGCGAACTCAATAAATAAATAGGTATGTTGTGAAACACAGATAGGCTTCCAAATATTATTGTGTAGGTATGGTTTGTCTGATGCCAATGTTACAATTTGTGGGGCCTGTATATGATATTTACATTTTTTTTAATGTTTTATCGAATCGGCGGATCCAGCGCGTTTACGTCACAGGAACTAGTAACCATAGAATACTTGCATGGGCTCCACTCTTGTATTCGTGGCTCATCCGGGATCCATAAAATTAATAAAAATAAAGAAAAAAACTTGGGTCAGATTTTTTTAAAAATAAGCGCAACGCAGCGCAGCAGCCAAAGAGGCTGCGCTGCATTGCGTGACATGGAGGGAGTAGGAGATTGCAATATCTTCAGAGACGTGGCTCTCTCCTCGCCTCTCCCTAGCGCCGGTGCTGATTTCAGCTGCTGAGCGCCATGCACACACCTTAGTGCCATAGCCCTAGGGTGTGTGCATGAGTCTAGCATAGGTTTTGTAAAAACAAAATACCATGCCTAGACACGTTTTGTGCTGGAAAGCAAATTCCCACCAAAATTCTTTTTACATATCTACATACCTTACATGTACCAATCTTTTTAAAGTATTTTTAGACTCTCTCTTCTCCATCCAAGAAGGAGAGGATTTCACTCAAGATTCTGGCCAAATAACTCTCTGATTTAATGTTCGATAACCTGAGAGCTTCCCCTGTAGTATAAGTGGATCAGTGGCTACCAATAGTTTTTTATATCTGAGAAGTTAGAAGGCAGATGAGTCCTAGAATAAATGCCTATTAAGAGTGCCCGACTTTGGTAATAGAGGGGCATATTTCCAAGAACTTAGAGTACATGTTATGACGTCACAATTGCTTTTGTATCGCCTTATTTACAAGTCGCCGCTAACTCCAGTTAGCAGCAATTTACCAGCATAAACGGGAATTTTCAAGATCATCACTTGAAAATTAGCGAGACTTACCGAAAATGAGATGCAAAGTAGGCGTTCCTGTGAAAAAAACTGCCGCTAAACACACTACACAACATTTACAAGGAATTCCTTGTATGTTGCCAAACCAAAAAAATGGCTGCTAAGTCCAATTAGAGTCATTTTTTTAAGACAAAAAAATACCTGGTCTTAAAATTTGGTGCAAACACTTGGGTCAACATATAAGATGTTTGGGTGCTGGACGGCGCTGCAAGTAATATTGCTTCGCTGCCCTGCGCCAGAACAAAAGGTCAAGAATGCACCCTATCAATAAGATAGGGCGCATTCCTGGGCCTCATTCATGAAAATTTCTGCATTACTGTGACAAAACAGCGTTGCAACACTTTTCACTCCGCCCTCCTAGCGACACCATGGATGGACCTTATTATTGTACTGCTCTCCATGTCGCAATCAATGACTGATACATCGAGAATCCTGACGTATCTGTCTAAGCTAAAGTCACACATTGCTGCAGTTGTGTCGCAAGCATGGCGCAACTCCAGTAATGCATGGGGCAGGCCTATCCCTATGGCACTGCGCCACCCTTACGCCTGCCATGTGGCAGGTGTAAAGTATTGGTGGAGTGGTGTTCTAGAATTGTCACAGTGTAAACTGATATATTGCACTGCACCACTCCTACTAGGCTTTAATGCGTGGGAATGCACATCTTGCATACATCATACCAGATACAGGTATAATATGGCACAGGGCTTTACAAAGTCACGCATATGGCTAGATTTATTACTGTGTCAATACGGTGCAACGTTTTGCAAACTTCACGCTGCAAGTACGTCAAGAAAATGGCACACTGGCAACGTTAAACTGTCGGAAGGGACTAATGAATAAGCCCCCATGTATTTTTTCCCTACGTTGACAAACAATGGCTGCCATGCGCCAAGGCAGGCACCCTTGTGCCAAGGTGCAAGGGTGTCTGTGTTGCAGAGTTGATTGATATTGTGCAGGAAGGAACACCTACCTGCACAAATCAAGGTTATTTCCTCTTTCTCTGTGTGCTTCAGAATGCTGCACACATGGAAAAAGTGAAAAAAGTGAAGGAATGAAAACATTTATCCTCATAGCGCCTCACAAACGTCACCCTTGGGGTGGGATTAGATTCTGACTCATTCCGAAGGTTTGTGGTTTCTCGTTAACCTGGGAATGCTTCAGATTCCAATGGGTTGGCGTGGGAAGGCCCACAGCAACAGCTATTGAACCAGTGGCGGCTCCTCCACTATGGCAGAGGGGCGTCACCCTACTGCATTCAAGCAATGCGGGAAGTAGAACCATAAAATGATAATAACTTTTAGTTATTATAATTTTATGTATGTGCTGTTTTGTGTGCGGGTGGGACTGCTCTACTCTCAGAGCAGGGCAGGGGAGGAGTGGTGTGCCCACTCCTAAGTGTGAAATAACTTTTTGATAAGTACTTTCAGGCCGCCCAAACCAATCATGCACACTTTCCCTGTTCTCCATGCAGGCTGCATTACAGCCTGCGTGGAAAATATGCTCAGGCCACTATTCTCTGGTTGAGCGTCGAACCAGGACACTCAAAACCAATCACAACGCTGCATTGTGGCAATGTGATTGGTCAGTGGGGCCTGGCTGTGCTTTCTGTTCCTGGAGGAGAGCAGGAGCAAAAACGCGGGACCCTTGGCAAGTTAAATTATATTTGTTTTTTAATTTATTTTTCATTATGCACACATTCCCGCCCCCCTGCAATCCCCGGTGACCCCACCATGACCACCCTCCCTGCCACCCGAGAGCCATGCCAGCCACCACTGCATGGAATGACCCTTTCACACTGTTTAATGCCTGAAAGGGGCACATTTGACAAGTCCATTAAAAGCCACATAAAGTAAAGTTGCTCTGTATGTCCTTGTAAACATGTTGTGGCACATTGTGCAATGGTCAAACATGTGACGTCAAAGCGTTGCAAGAGTGCCCCTAGAACCTCCTAAATGAGGCCCTTGTATAATTGAAGAACTCCCACAATTCATCCTTGGCAAGGTCAATGACGCCATGAACCTCATGCCATTGCAGAAGGAGTACCAAGGAGACCACCACCACCACCCCTGACATGCATCGCTCACCTGGACAACTCCTCCGTTTCTTTTGGGTGACGACTGGACCTGATCCCCTCTAAGTGCTGACCTCAGTAGACCAGAACTTCAGCAACAGGAAGCTGGTGACCCTGGACTGCTGAAAGCCAGAGACTCTCCAGAGCTGTTTGCAACCATGGAGGAAGGAGAGATGCACAACCAGTCAACATTAAATTAGGTTATCTGCCATCTGAGGAGTCACATCCAGGGGTTGCACGGACTCTGCAATGGATAACCATGTCGCAGTAGAGCACACGTCGCTGGGGTAGTGTTCCGGGAAGTGTTGGTAACCTGTCTCTGAGTGCGATTGCGCATCGTCTGCACCACATGCAGCTCCTCCCGCCTCTCTTCTACAACCTGTGGCAGATTGGGGGTGGCTGTAGTTGTGGCGGGGACGCCTACGCCTCCAATTACAACTGGCTCTACGAATGACAGCTTGTTGCGCAGGCCCTTTACTCCCTGTCCGCAGCACCTGGCAACCAGTAGATTGCAGCCACGTCCAGCACTGTTTAGCGGTGTCAATGATTTCCGTATCAACATCTGAGATCACTCACAGCCTTATAGGTAGAAGAGGGAGTTTTGATGCCCAACTCTAGGAGGCATCACTTTACCACTAGAGATGAGCATCTCTGCCTCTGCACCCCCGTGGCATAGTCAGGGAAGAAAATAACTGTGGCGTTATCCACTTTCACCTCACCGAGCTTGCATATATTCCTCTGGACATTGCCACGATCCCTGTAGGAAGCAGAAGAGAAAGGGTCTAGGACCATTCCAGACAGAGTGTGGCTTGCCGGCACTCGATGTGCCAGCTCCACAACAAGGAATGGGAAGAGTGCACCTTCTGGCAGTAGGTCATGCAACCCTGTCTTAGTATATGCCACTGCATCAGCCCCTTCTACTCCCTCAGGCAGACCTAACACCATCAGGTTGTTACACTCAGAGTGGCCCTCCACATTCTCCACTGTTCTTTCAAGTGACTTAACATGTGCCATTAGCTGCTACACTTCCAAAGCTGTGCTCCGGTACTCAGAGGGACTTTGGTCAGTTCTTGTTCAATGTCGTGTACCTTGTAAGTCAGCTTGTGATGATCTGCGCGTTCCAGGGTGAAGTCGACTGTGATTTTGACTTTGCAGCCCTCAAAGAAAGTGTCTGTTTGTTTGAGGGAGGTACCCACAGCTAGTACAGAGTCTAGTTTGGAGTCCTGGCTGTCCACTGTCACCTGCTCCGACGGCCAGCGATCCCCAGCCACTCGGTTCACCGACACAGAGGAGCAGCCAAATGTCGATGCCGCTCCCATCTGCAGGCAGGCCATGGTTGCGCCAGACTTCCAGGCACTATGTATGACATGCAGTGCAGTGCAGTGTGGCCAGCCGCCCCTCTCCTCCAGTCAGGTGTATGCAAGCCAGGAATCTTCGTTCGGGCGGCACAGATGGAAATCCCCCGTATACCCAAGAGCTCACTACCAGGGGGGGAGGAAAGGCAGCACCACCCACTAGCTTCCTCTAATCTAACAGTGTCAACCTGATTCCATGTTTCCTAATGCCTCAGTGATTGATGGCCGATCAAGAGGCGCACTCAAGGGCCTGGGCCCGAACCGACTCTATGCCGCTGGCACCTTCCACCACCAACGGATGTTATCAGCAACTGAAGTCAGTTAGTGGAGTCCCCCACCAGTCTTGTGCGGTGCCTTTGGTGATGATAGTCAGCCGCAGTGCAGGGATTGCTCAGGGCACGGTGTGCACCACCCAGTGGCGCTAGGCCTGGGCCCAACTCGACCCCCCGGCCTCCTCTGCTCCGTGTCCCACTTTCTCCTCACCTGGACATTGACACTGGAGCTCAATCGGCCGCTCTCTCCGTATCTGTGACCCAGCCAGCAGGAGCCTCAGCCAGGCAGAATTTTACAAGCCTTGGTACAGCAGTCGCCGCCAAGTCCACTGGGGAACCTTCTGATGCAGGTGATGAAACAGGGCACCCTTAGGTGGGAAATTGCAGCGCTCCTGCCACACAAGTTCAGTGCAGCTCAGGGGCTCCACCCTCCACAGCGTCTGGGCAGCACCACGTCTTCCTGCCTGTGATGTAGAGAGGTGAGGTCCAAAATGGGCAATCTCCTCCGGGCACCCCGGTGTAGTGGTGCATGTTATGCAATGTAGACCTCCCTACATCGGTACGCAAGAGCGCCCCTACTGATCACAGTTCCAAGGTACGCCAGGCGGTGTTCTCACACAGGTTAGCAATGTGTCTCCATGTGACCTGCCAGACTTCGCCACCAGGTAAGGGCGATCGCCGATGCCTCAATGTCTTCCACCACAGCCCAAATGGTTGGGCCCAGCACGGCCCATGTCCACATTCAGGCCACAGCGACTCCACTGCCCCGCCGCCTACCACTTTGGGTCTCACACACAGGCCCAGCGGGGCCTCTGGGCCCTGGATACTGTCCGTGCTTCCAGGCATCGGCAGCCATGGTGTTGCAAGGATGGCGCTATGAAAAGTGCTGAGTCACTGGTTTTCCCCAGCAATGCACCACTTTTCATAAATTAGGCCCTGATTTTGCATTTCCTCTTTCCCTGGGACTCTGGCTGGTCATCCTGGCTCTTGAGGGGGTTTGGGGGGTTGTTGACCTGTGCTGAACTTGGCGCTGGCTGCTCCATTCTGCATTTCATTGTTTTTTGGGTTTTTTCAATAGAGCTGTATTTATATGCTATTTTTGCCTCTAGAGGCTGAAAAGTGACGTTGGGCTGACTAAAGTAAATTTTTTTGCTGCTAATTGGCCTTTCGTCAATTTACTCTCTCGAACGTCAAATTTATTATCGCCTTGACGCTAGTGTTAGCAGCAGTTTTCGCCACGGCTAGCTGATATTATCACCATGTACCAACGTATTATAAATATGTCGATAACAGAGCAGTTGTTTTCAGAGATAGGCAGCATTAGGAAAACTGCCGCTAACTAACTCAAAATCTGGTTAGCAGCGATTCTTGTAAATATACCCCAGAGTGTTTGGTGAAGAATTGGAAGCAGTACTAAGAATGTCTCTAAAAGTCCAAAAGCTTACTCCGCTTTCCCTTACAAGCACAGATCTGGCGGACGGGGTAGTAAGAGGTTTGACAATTACAGGGGGAAGAAAAATAATTTTTATCACAATCTTTCAAGATTTCAACCCGAGTGTGCTCATTCTAATACTTCTTCTTGTCAGTTAGGAAGTAAGGACCAACATAAGCAGTATTACTGACTATGTCAAGATGTCTGAGATCCGGTTGGAGGTCATCTGCTTCATTTCCAAGGCAGGTGGAAAGAGGTGATCACGGACAATTGGTTTCGCCAAATCATTTCAGAAGCTTATTGAATTATTACCTCTCTTCCTTATACTGCATTTTATAAGGTCCCTATGGCCTCGGGACATGGAGGTGATGAAATCTTTTGCCAGCATTATCGCTCTTCTCATCAGTAAGAAGGCTATCACTCCTGTTCCAAAAAAGGAAAGGGGGAAGCGATGCTACTCTTTTGTATTTCCAGTACAGAAACCCACTGGGGACTACAAAATGATAAAAGATCTGAGGTTCCTCAATACCTTTATTCCAAATGCTCACTTCAAAATGAATACTCTTCCACAGGTGATTCCACCGATTTCCAAAGGGAACTGTGTCTCAAAAATAGACCTCCAGGTTGATTTCTCATAATCGCTCCTGATCCCCAACATTGGCATCATTCGCTCTCAATCCCCAACATTGACACCTTCAGGTTTTGCTGTTTGGTATCAAGACATCTCCCAGGTTCTTTACAAAGGGCCTGACTCTGGTTATAGAACTTCTACATTCTATAATAAAAATGGTCTATCTTTACTTAGACAACCTCTTAATCCAGACTCCAACTCTGGAGCTGGTATTGAAAGATACAGATACCACATTGCAATTATTCCAGAGTTTTGTGTTTTTGTTCAACTGGATGAAATCACATTTAACACTGTGCCAGAACCTGAATTACATAGCAGCAGTATTCAACACCTCTCTCGGAGTAGTTTCACTTCCAGAGGCCAGATGGGTGAAGTTACAGCATCGACTAGCAGACCTGTTGCCTAACTCCAGTGGGACAGTGGTTGCGAGTCGAGAGAGACATGATAAATATTGTCCTCATTGTTTCTTTTTGCTCTTCTAACTACCTTGATCTCAGACGCCTAATATTGTACTGAGTTCTGTATGCTTTACTTCTTTGTTTTAGGTAGCAACTCTGGACATCATTCTCTCGGCATGCCTACACCTGGGAGGCCTGGTTCATCACATTCTGAAGTATTGAGACCCTACAGAATTACGTACACCTAATTCCGGTGGCCAACTCAGTCAGCGTCTGCAGTTGTGGATGTGTCCATCTACTCTATTACAGTGCATTATGTTCAGTTATCCCAACCAAGTGGTGATCACATTTGACCCAGCGTTTTAGGTTGGTGAGCTGTCATGGGCAATCGGTCTTTTCAGGTCTTTGGAGAGCATTCAATTAGAGGGAGATGATGGATATTTGGATGGCTGTTCATACTTTCTCTCACCAACTCCAGGGCAGGGCCTTCATATTAAGGACAGACAACCTGGTGACTATGTCCACTTAAATCACCAATCAATTTAGCACAGGCTACTTCACACTGAATGAGTTGACCCGACAAATGTGTTTCTGGGGCGAACTCAATTTGCTGTATTTAGTGGATCACTGACATAATATCGAGGGACAAAATATAGAGTACTAAAAATATCGATGCCTAAATATCAACAGACAAAATATCGAAGTCCTATCTACAAACAGGTAAGCACAAAAATATCGACTCCAAAATATCGTTTAAAAATATGTACTTTGTAAAAATATCGAATTTATTAAAATTAATGTAAAATTAAAAAAAATATTAAAAATAAATAACTAAAATATACTTAAAATACTTAAATAACCTTAAAATTATTAAATAATTAATTTAAGTTATAAAAAAAATACAATTTTATTTTTTAAAACATATATATATATTAACATAATATTATTAAAAAATATACAATATTATTACCGTAGGATAGCGGGAGTATTAAAATTACTATTCCCACTCCAATGAGTGCAACAGTAGGCAAAACGTTGGATAGCGTAGGGGTAAAAATTACTATTCCCACTCCAAAGAGTGCAACAGTAGGGAAAGCGTTGGATAGCGTAGGGGTAAAAATTACTATTCCCACTCCAGTGGGTGCAACAGTAGGGAAAGCGTTGGATAGCATAGGGGTAAAAATTACTATTCCCACTCCAGTGAGTGCAACAGTAGGGAAAGCGCTGGATAGCGTAGGGGAAAAAAATTACTATTCCCACTCCAAAGAGTGCAACAGTAGGGAAAGCGTTGGATAGCGTTGGGGTAAAAATTACTATTCCCACTCCAGTGAGTGCAACAGTAGGGAAAGCGCTGGATAGCTAGGGGTAAAAATTACTATTCCCTCTCGAGTGAGTGCAACAGTAGGGAAAGCGCTGGATAGCGTAGGGGTAAAAATTACTATTCCCACTCCAGAGAGTGCAACAGTAGGGAAAGCGTTGGATAGCGTAGGGGTAAAAATTACTATTCCCACTCCAGAGAGTGCAACAGTAGAGAAAGCATTGGATAGCGTAGGGGTAAAAATTACTATTCCCACTCCAGTGAGTGCAACAGTAGGGAAAGCGTTGGATAGCGTAGGGGTAAAAATTACTATTCCCACTCCAGAGAGTGCAACAGCAGGGAAAGTAAATACTTCATATATTATTTAAAAAATTGTATATATTAATATCTATAAAAAAATATTTAAAAGTAATTACCAATTTAATATAATAAAATAATTAATCAATTTTAATTACAAAATAAAATTAATTATTACAATTAGTTACCTATTAATACAAATTAATTACAAATTAACAATTAAATAATTAACAATTAACAATTAATTCAAATTAAATACAAATAAATAAATACAAATATTTAATTAATTATAATTAAATTACTTCCCACCCTATTCCCCTATAAACCGACAACCCACTACAGAAAATAAATTAGTAAAATTAACATAATTAGCAATTAAACAATTAAATAAAATTATTTGGCAATCACAATTTTATTAATTACCCCAGATCAATTCATTCAAAAATAATTCAAAATAAATACCAATAAATAAATTTACATATTTATTTAATTATAAATAAATTACTTCCAACCCAATTCCCCTATAAACCCACAACCTGCTACAGAAAATAATTTAGTAAAACTAACATATTTATCAATTAATCAATTAATTAAAATTAATTGCCAATTAAAATGTAATTAATTACCAAATATAAATTAATTAACAATTAATTCAAAATAAATACCATAAAAAATTTACGTATTTAATTAATTATAATTAAATTACTTCCCACCCAATTCCCCTATAAACCCATAACCCGCTACAGAAAATAAATTAGTAAAATTAACATATTTATCAATTAATCAATTAATTAAAATTAATTGCCAATTAAAATTTAATTAATTACCAAATAAAAAATGAATTAACAATTAATTCAAAATAAATAACAATAAATAAATGTACGTCTTTAATTAATTATAATTAAATTACTTTCCACCCTATTCCCCTATAAACCCACAACCCGCTACTGAATTAAATTACGCAAAAATTAAAAAACATAAAATTCATTAATTAAAATAAATTATAACATAAATACACACTTTTCAAACATATTATAACATAAAAAACACTATAAAAAAATCGATATTATTAAAAATTCGATAATTTAAATAACCTATATTATATACTTCGATATTTTGACTTTCTATATTGTAAAAAATTCGATATTACATTACTTACCTTCAAAACGACATTTTTGATGACTATATTCTGTCCATTCGATATTTTGTCCGTTCTATATTTTGAACTCGATATTATGCCCATTCAATATTTTTTACTCGATATTTTGACTGTTTACCGTATTTAATGGCTGAATATATCAAGGGGGCTTTAAATTCACAGGCGATAGCCTAAGCAGAGTTTTTCCTTCTACTATGGAATTCTTTCTTGTTCACACCATAATTCGAGAGATATGTCACAGGTGGGGGTGCAGGGTTCCCCTCTTAGGTCTTTTTGTGAACTAGGGCAACTCTTAGACCCCAAAGTATTATCTGAGATATCAGAAAACTCAAGCAATAGGGGTCGATGCTCTTTTCATCTATGGTCGGACAAACCTCTTTATGCGGCTCCACCAATTCTTTTGATCCTCAAGTTATTAGCAAGGTTGCAGAAGGAGACAGTGTAGATGGTAGTTGTTCTTTCATATTCAACAAGAAGGATTTGATTGCCTTTACTATTCCAGTTAGCATTGTAGTAGGCATGGATTCTACCACAGTCACCATGTCCTGTGAGCCATCCTTCTCTTTCTGTAGTAGCTCTGACCAGACTATGATTATCAGTCTGGAAATTGCAAGGAAGGGTTACATGAATTAAGGATAATCAGTTCTGTGTCCAAATCTCTACAGGTCTCAAGGAGGGCATTAACAAATAGGGCCTATAATCATCACTGGTCATCTTTCTATAAGTGGTGAACCTCTGGGGACACATCTCCTATACTGGACTCAACTCCTGACATTCTACAATTCTTACAGGATAGTTTTGATGAGGGTTGTCTGTGACCACCATTAGATTGCAATGGTCAGCCATTAAATCTCTTGGAGGTTCTTGGGATGATTGGTTCACAATTGAGGCTTTGGTCTCAGAGCTGTTTAAAGGTGTTTCCCTTCTACATCCAAAGGCTAAGAATCCTTTTCCTCCTTGGGATCTACCATTTGTGTTATCAAGCCTTGAAGTAGTGCCACTTGAGCACGTGGATACCATTTCTGAGAAATTTCTTAGCATGAAGTTCCTGTTTTTTGTCCTGATCAAACCGGCAAGGACAACAGGGGGGTTGTCGTTATCCCTATTTAAGAATTTGTAATGACCAAATAGGGCTATCCTTAGATCCCAAATGTATCCCCATTGTCAATTCTACCTTCTATAAGCCCTTGCCATGCACAGTCTTATCATCAATGATGTAATTTCAGATATTTATTTGTTTATTTATTTTATAGTTTTATAGAGCGCAAACCCGACAAGTGAGGGTAACAGAGCGCTTTACAGGATTAAGGGGTAGTATACAAGCGTAGGGACAGGGGGATAAATTGGGAAAGGTAGGGGGGGAGGTAGGGGGTGCATTATACAAGAAAAGCCCGCTGCACGTTTAAAGTCCAGGCTACATGTGACATCAAAATGTATACAAGTAGATACAATATACAAGAAGGCATGCAGTCTCAGCTCTAGGTGGGATGTCCAGGAGTGCAGATAAAGGTATCCTCCGTCTAAGCCAAGGATATTGCCGAGGTGGAGAGTTGGGTAAGTCAATGCGTTAATTATAAAGTATTCGTTAGGCGAGGTATTTTCCCATGAAGAAGGTTTTGGTTTCCTTCTTAAAGTGTGCCAAGGACAGAAGTCTTCTGATGATGGGTGGGAGAGAGTTCCAGATTCTTGGCGTGGCCCCAGAAAAGGCCTGTTTGTAGGTTATGAACTTCCGGAAGCGTGCTGGTTGAAGCAGCAGGTCTTTGGCAGATCGAGAGTTTCTGGCTCCTCGGATTAACACAAGTTTTTGTGCAAGAAATATAGGGGAATTGGAGAAAAAGGCTTTGTGAGTGATGCAGGCCAGTTTAAATTGGATTTTGGCCTCCAGGGGAAGCCAGTCCAGAGCTTTAAGGTGGGCAAAGATGTGGTTAAATTTCCTTGAGCCAGTAAGGAGTCTGGCGGCAGTGTTGAGGCAGGCTTTCAAAGGGACCAGGGAGTTCTTGGGTAGCCCTGCAAGAGTAGAGCATCCATATTCTAGTCTGTAAATGACTAATGCCTGAGTTGCTGTTTTAAGGTCGGCCACATCGAGGAAGGGTTTTAGGTTTCTTAGGTAACTCAGGTGGAATCTGGCCGTTTTGGCCATCGAGTTGATGTAGCTGGGCATGTTCAGGCTGCCGTCAAGGGTTTTTCCAGGAGATTTTGCTGAGTCAACAATAGTGGGAGGGCAGTTTAGCACTGTGATGGTCTTGATCCATTCCTGGATGTCTGGATTGGATTTGGGTGGGGATATCAGGAGAAATTCCCTTTTACTTGCATTGAGTTTTAGCTGGTTGGCGGTGAGCCAGTCGATTGTCAGCTTCAGTGCCTCGTTCAGGGAGAGAATGCCCTCAGGGGAAGAGATTTTTATGTAGATATGAGTATCGTTAGCGTTCATAAGGAACGAGATGTTGGCGACACGTAGCACCTAGGTGAGAGATTAAAGGTTGACGAGGGTAGGGGAGAGGGTTGATCCTTGGGGGACTCCAATCATAACCGTCGAGGGGGCGGATAGATTACCGTTGATGAGGACTCTCTGTGAGCGGTTCTGGAGGAAGGATCTAAACCATTCAAGGACCGTGCCATCCAACCCCATCCTAAGTTTGAGAGGTTATAAGAGAATTTTGTGGTTAACCGTATGAAAGGCAGAGTGCAGGTCTAGGAGGATTAGGAGACAAGCTTTGCCTAGGTCGAGGGCTTGGAGGGCATCATCCACTATGTGGAGGAGGGTGGTTTCCGTGCTGTGACCAAGTCTTAACCCTGATTGGAAGTCATCAAGCAGGTGAAAGTTGTTGATGTGTAGGCTTAGCTGCTGTTGCACACATTTTTCCAGAACTTTGGCAAGGAGAGGGATGTTGGATATGGGCCTATACTTCCCGGCAGAGGTAGGGTCCAGAGTTGTTTTTTTTAGGATGGGGATAACTTGGCCAGCTTTGAGCGAGTCGGGAATTGAGCCCTGTAGGAGAAAGGAGTTGATCATTGAGGTCCAGGAAGGGATGATTGCCTGAGAGGCGGCAGCTAGGCAGATAGAGGGGAGAGGATCATTGAAGTGATTGTTCAGTTTTAAGGAGGCAAGAGTTTTCGAGATAGAATGTTCATCATAAGTTTTAAATTTGGACCAGTGCACTAGGTTTTTGGGTGTGGTTTGGGAGGACAGCGCAGAGAGAGAAGGTGGAGCAGGCGGATTTTGGTTTTTGTTGTTGTTAGTAGTCAGTCTGTCGAAGGGATCTCTTCTCCTTGTTGAGGGATCCACTGAACCAGGGGTTTCGGTCTTTGACCTGGGTTCTTTTTAATTTTAGTGGTGCCAGGTCATCGAGAATGTTGGATATGGTTGAGGAGCAATGAGTCGCTAGGTTGTCAACCGAGATGCACTGAGGGGGCGGGGGGAGGTCAGACACACAACGCGCTGCCTTTTTCTCATGATCATGCCTTTTTCTCATGATCAAGGTTCTTAGTGTTTCTAACCCATCTTTTGGGAATCACGGGTTGCTGTGTCCATGTTTTGTGGGTGCTGGGCAGGAGGAAGGTGATGGCATGGTGGTCAGACCAACCGCAGGGGTCAATAGGGAGAAGTTTGACCCCTGATTCCTTCGCAATGATCCAGTCTAGAGTGGCGCCTTTCGAATGAGTATGGAGGGAGCAGGCTTGGGTAAGGGCTGGATTGGCCAAGAAGTCTCTGATGGCATTGACCAGAGGGTCCTTAGGATCGTTCCAATGTAGGTTAAAGTCGCCAAGGAAAATGTCATTAGAGTTTGGAGAAACCTTGGCTGTGATGATTTCCATGAGGAGGTCTGTAAAGGAGTCATTCTTGCCTGGGGGTGATAAAAGATGTGAAGTTTGCACAGCTGAGACTTGTTGTTGGAGATAGAGAGCACGAGGTATTCGCAGGAGTCTGTGGGGTCCACTGGTAGTTCCGTAACAATAAGGTTGGAGCGGTGGATACAGGCAATGCCACCCCCTTTTTTCTTTGGGTGCCTATCCAACGTTCTGAGGTTATAGTTGGGCGGGACTAAGAGGTCTAGGTAGGGCGATGAGGAATCCTTCAGCCAGGATTCAGTCAAGATCGCTTGGTCTGACTTATGACTCAGAATGAGGTCGGCTACATCAGATGCATGCTTTACAGCTGACTGGCAGTTTATTAGGAGGCCGGCTAGGGAGGGGTAGGAGTGATTGTCAAGGGTAGCAGCGGGGGAGAGAATTTTAGCTAGGGTGCTGTTGACCACCCATCTGGTGCGGATGGTAGCAGATCTGTTAGGGTTGGTTGCAACCATACAGATAGGGTATTCTTCCCTCAGGTATAAGGGGCGTGGGGTTGTCAACGCAGAGTCGTAACTACTGAGGAGGTCAGCCACTTCTTCTTCTGTGAGTTCAGAGGGATTGATTGTGCCTGGGGTGGGTTTGTAGGTGTGAGAGAGAGCAATAATTTCCTTCTCCGAGAGGTGACAAGGTTGTTTGCGTGGGCGCAGGTGTCTCAGGGATAGGGTAGAGGGTGAAGGATTGGATTCATGAAGGGAATGTGGGTCATATTCTGTGAGAGCCTGAGATTCGAAAAGGAGAGTTCGGTGATGTGAAGGAGGTGCTTTAGGTCCAGAATCGATTTGTTGATGCTCCGTGTTAATTCGGAGGATTTGCGGTGCAGATTATCAATATCTCCTAGAGAGGTATGTTCTGGCAAGCAGGGGGACGGATGCAAGGGGGCGGTTCTGATAGTATGTTGCGGTGACCTAGAGGTGGGTCTTCGCGGGCGTTCAGCGTCCCCATGAGAGGGATGATCATGTGGACAGGGGGCCGAAGGGGTGGGGGCGATTACATCTGACTGGTCTTGCAGCCTGTTTTTGGGGCTTAGTCGATCAGCGTACTGGGCCCTGTTAGGCTTTTGCATACTAGTGTTGTAGGCCCTAGTGGGAGTGTCAGTAGCCCGGCGAGTGGAGTGATTACGTGGGCAGGAGGTTAAGTGTTTCAGGACGCCTCTGGTGGTATGTGCTGGATGTGTGATATCGGGATGTGTGATACTGCGGCTGGGTTGACCTGAGAGGTAGGCCCTGGGGGGTTTCGGAGGCCGATGGAGCAGGGTTTGCTAGGAGGACTAGGATCGGTGGTATGGGCACGCAGTGATTGGCATGCGTAAGTGGCAAGGTGACAGGGCCGGGTGGCCCACTGACGTGGTCACTGGCAAGATTGGTAGGTGACAGGCAAGGATCACTTGGCGGGGTGGGCAAGAGGTGGACCGGCGGGAACTAGGACTGAGACGGGTTGTGAACATTATTTTTAAGGCGGTGAAAGGTCTGCAAATTTGATGGGGTTTTTGGGGGGCCATTGAATCAGGATAGTGCCGCTGTTGTATAAGGTGACGGTAAGGTCAGCATGTAGGTTTGCCGATGGAGCAATTGTGAGCTTTTTTTCCATGGAGGATGTTCCTTGCTTCTTGTACTTTGAGGAGGCTCAAGAAGGCATTGCGCCAGAGAGACATTTTCCTGGAGTGGAAGATAAGATCGTTGATGACAGTACCCTGATTTGCAAAGGTCAGATATCAGGGTCTCAGGATGACTTTTCAGGATGGAGTGTTTAAAGGCTTTGAAGGCAGATTTGGAGAGAGTAGGAGGATAGATAACGGTATAGTAATTGTCTCCCGTGGAGGTCAAGTTGGGGGGGGGGGTGATGAGGCTACTGTCCTAGCATCTGGTTCGAGTTTTGAGAAGAACCCACAGGACTGCACAACCATCAAGGTTTGTTTGACGGAAAAGGCTGCTGCGCCAGGATGGCCTGACTTAAATGAAGCAGCGAAAGCAAAGTGCAGGGCTGTTAGTCATATGCCCATGCCAGGGTGGGGGTTTACCAGGACTTTTAAGTGAAGTAGGTTGAGAAGGCAGTGGTGTACAGGCTCATAACAGGATGGCTACTGTGGAGGTCCTCTTTCTCCTATTGTAGGTAACTACAGCTCAGTCTTCTTTCTATTGATGTGGAGGCATGGATTAGTTCTCTATCAGTTACTATGTTTAGGCAGGTGAGGATAAGCCCGCGTTAACTTGTTGAGAATAGGGCACAGGAAATGATTCAGTGCAGTAAGTTGGACGTACTGTAGGATGAAAGCCCATGCCAAGATGGCCACTGTTGAAGTCTTTTCTGTTTTGTAAGTAGTTCAGGCTCTGTCCGTTTTCTGTTGTTCTGTATTCACAGACCAGTCCTCTATCACTTGCTATGAGGAGGGCAGATCAGTCCACTTTCGCTAGCTGTGATTCGCTTGCTATGAGGGCAGCTTCTGTTGTGAATGCAAGCAACTTCAAAATGGATGAACCCACACAAAAAACATTACTATGCGGTCGTCATAAACAGCTTCAGTCTAAGTATGTGCCCCACACGTGGTCGACTCAGCACATGTGTCCCCCAAGTGGCCAATTCGGCACATGTAAATTGCTGCCCCAATAAGAGTAAGGTTGTTGGCGTGGCGCTCACCGGTTATTCGGCCTGGCAGGGAGTCAGCTCATTTGCCGGCGCCTTCGGGGGGATCAGTGGCCGATCCGCGCACCAGTCGGCTCTTCACTGGGGCGCCGTGAGGAAGAGAAGAAGAAGGCATCCAATGCTGGCGGAGGCAGGCTCAACCCGGCATGCAGCACAGGCAACAAAGGCGGGCACCAGCGTCGGAAGACAGCACTGGGCTCCGCTCGGTATCAGAGGCAGGCGGCATGCACGCTCAATGCTGGCTTCAGATGCGGGCGGAGGCGGAGATGCGAGCAAAGCACCGGAGCCGCACCGGCCGCACTTCAGTTACAGTGCGGTCCAAGCAACAGCATCCAGGCCGGTTGGGGGTGTCGCAACGGCCACCAGGGCACCAAGAGCCCGATCCACGCACTATTGGTGATCCCTGGATGATCAACATCAGGGACCCGCTACACCTGTCTCCTCGCGGGGCGGGCAAGATGGTCGGTGTCAGAGGGAGTGCAGGCTTCCCCCTGAGATCCTCGGTGCAGGCAAGTCCAATTTCCCTAAAACTTGTTTATCAGCGATAGCAGCTGCGGCATTTCTGTGACGTGCTGCAGAGAGAGAGAGATGGATTTCAGGGTTGTCCGGGGATAAATGTCGAATAGGTAATCCCCAACCCGAAAGCTCTGAGGCAGTGCTCCTACCTGGCGGCCATCTTGCTGCATTAATATTATCAATGATGTAACAAAACCAACCATGAGTAATGTAATATGTGAGGTAATTAGCAGTAAATGGTGGGGGCACGGGTCATAGTTACTTAAGGATACAAGTTACAGTTATTTAATATAAGTATAACTGGTGAATTATAGTGGTTTTGTTCTTTTAAACTGGTATGTTTTTAACTCACATTTTCATTTAACTATAACACTTTTTTAACATTTGCTTTTTTTCAGTGAATTTCTATGTGTTTTTTAATGCAAAGTATGATGTTCATGCCCAGGTGCGTGTGGAGTTGGGCGAAAGTCCTGCATGAGGCCAGGCCTAGTGCACAAACCCCTTCTAGCACCCAATCCAAGGCTCTACATGGCCTGGAGGTTGAGCACTGGGCCTGGCCTGCACCTAACACCCACGGGCACACACAACTGAGTATGTGATGTAACAATATTAAGGGTGTCATTTAAAGGAAGGCAGACCTACTACGATTGCCAAAGGGTCAGAACACCATAAAATAAAAAGCTGACCTGCTGGCCTTACCATGGGTAGGTTTTAGTATACAAGGGAACCCGTAAAAATGGCCAAGGACCACGGGTGGAGCTACTTATTTTTATTTTACAAAGGTCCTAGGTTTTAGTAATACGTCGAAACGTTCGTCGACTGTTTTGCAGTACTGCTCGTTTCATGACTTGTAATTTTCACGGCAGTTACTGTGGGTTTGTGCTTATTCAAAAATTGTTTGCATTGCATTATAAGCCAGCCTGCTCTCCTTGTTTCCCTGTAAACTCTTTCTTTTTCCCTTGTATTGTCTTCCTCTGACTAGGTACAGGCTTGTGCCCAGTTACCAATGTGCGACTTGTCTCGCCCTACTCTGCCTATACAAAAAATTGTTTTCCAAATAAACGCTTCTAGGTCCGGCTGGACACTGAAGAAGGAAAAACACAGTCTTTATCTCGAGCCTCTGTAAATTATTTCTCTAAGTATTACTAAAACCTAGGACCTTTGTAAAATAAAAATAAGGCCTTACCATGGGGTCAGAACATAAACATATATAAAGAAGACATTTTGTCTTTTGGAAAAAGTCATCAAGTATGATAATCAAATGAATATTTTATAAATTCCCACATTACAATGGTTAACAAAAGTGATTGTTATAAAATATTTTTAATAAAGCCTTATTTTAAAAAATCAACATTTCTTTGAGTCTTTTTTAACAATTTGAGGCCATGAAAGGGAACCCTAGAACCCACCACAAGGTGTCCCTGCATTCCAGCTGAAGAGCATACAGCTCCAGCTTTGAGTGCTTTAAAGACATTTACTAAGCTGTCCTGGGGTCATGGAATGAATATCCCAAGACACGTGCTGTGTTTTTTAATGTTGCTTGTGGGCTGCTGCACTCCCAGCAGCCCTCTCACAACATTAATAAAAATACTTGGTGGTTCAAGTTCAAGTTCAGGAATTTGTATAGCGCACTACTCACCCAGAGGGTCTCAAGGCGCTTGGGGGAGGGGGGTGCATTATTTATCGAATAGCCAGGTTTTAAGTTCCTTCCTGAAGGAAATGTAGTTCTGGGTAAGGCGGAGGTGAGTGGGGAGAGAATTCCAGGTCTTGGCCGCCAAGTAGGAGAAGGATCTTCCTCCCATGGTGGATCTTTGGATGCGTGGAACTGCAGCGAGGGCTTGATTGGAGGATCTTAGTTGGCGGGTCGGTGTGTAGAAAGACATTCGTGTGTTGAGGCATTCGGGTCCTAGTTTGTAAAGGGCCTTGTGTGCGTGGGTGAGGAGACGGAACGTTATTCTCTTGTTGACGGGAAGCCAGTGGAGGTCTTTCAGGTGACTGGTAATGTGAGCTTGGCGCGGGATGTCCAATATGAGTCTGGCTGATGCGTTTTGGATGCGTTGGAGTTTTTTCTGTAATTTGGAAGTGGTTCCGGCGTAGAGGGTGTTTCCATAGTCCAGTCGGCTAGGGACCAGAGCGTGGGTGACAGTCTTTCTTGTTTCGGTGGGGATCCAACGAAAGATTTTTTTGAGCATACGAAGTACGTTAAAGCAAGAGGATGAGACGGCGTTGACTTGTCTGGTCATCAAGAGGGAGGAGTCTAGGATGAAGCCTAGGTTACATGCGTGGTCTGTGGGTATGGGTGCCGTGCCCAGGGCAGATCGCCACCATGAGTCGTCCCAGGCAGATGGGGATGATCCTAGGATGAGGACTTCCGTTTTGTCTGAGTTAAGTTTTAGGCGGCTGTGTTTCATCCATTCGGGTATTTCTTTCATGCCTTCATGAAGATTGGTTTTGGCGGTGTTAGGGTCTTTGGTAAGGGAAAGGATCAGCTGGGTTTCGCCAGCGTAGGAGATGATGTTGAGGTTGTGTTGTCGCGCGATGGGGCTCATGTAGACGTTGAAGAGGGTGGGACTGAGTGATGATCCTTGTGGTACTCCGCAGATGACTTCGGTGGCTTCTGATTTGAATGGGGGGAGTCGGACTCTCTGGGTTCTTCCGGCGAGGAACGAGATGATCCAGTCTAAAGCTTTTCCTTGTATGCCAATGTTGCTGAGGAGTTGTATGAGGGTGCTATGACTGATCGCGTCGAAGGCGGCGGAGAGGTCGAATAGGATGAGGGCAACTGTTTCTCCGTTCTCCAATAGTGTTCGGATGTCGTCTGTCGCTGCAATAAGGGCGGTTTCGGTGCTGTGTTTGGCTCGAAAGCTGGACTGTGAGGAGTCGAGGGAGTTGTTGGATTCAAGGAAGGCGGCGAGCTATCTATTGACGGCTTTCTCAATTACTTTGGCATGGAATGGGAGGAGGGAGATGGGGCGGTAGTTCTTGAGTTCAGAGGGGTCCGCTGTGGGTTTCTTCAAGAGGGCGTTGAGTTCGGCGTGTTTCCAGCTTTCTGGGAAGGTAGCGGAGTTGAAGGAGCAGTTGATGACATCACGGAGATGGGGTGCGATGATGGAATCTGCTTTGTTGAAGATGTGGTGGGGACAGGGGTCGGTTGGCGAGCCTGAATGGATGGAGTTCATTAGGCGGGTGGTGTCTTCAGTGGTGATTGGGTTCCAGGCGTTAAGGATGTTAGGGGGCGGTTTAGGTTCGGAGGTGGTTGGAGTGGACTGTTCTTTGGAAATGTTCTCAAAGCTGTTATGTATGTCGGCCATTTTGTTATAGAGGAAAGAGGATAAGGAGTCGCAGAGTTCTTGGGAGGGAGTGATGTCGTTTGAGGCTGCGGTGGGGTTGGTAAATTCTTTGACGATGTTTAATAGTTCCTTGCTGTTTTGGGCGTTGTTGTCGAGTCGATCCTTGAATGCTGATTTCTTGGTGGATCTGATCAGTTGGTGGTGTTTGCGGGTGGCTGTCTTGAAGGTGGTCAGGTTGTCAGTGGTTGGGTTTTTTCTCCATGTTTTCTCGAGAGTACGGCATAGTTTCTTGGATTTCTTAAGGTCCTCGTTGAACCAGGGGGCTTTTTTGCTACCCTGTTTGGTTTGGTGGTTTTTCAAGGGTGCTAGTTCGTCAGCGCTGTGAGTGATCCATTGTTTGAGTTTGGTGGCCGCTTGGTTTGGGTCCGATGAGAGGGTGGCAGGGTTTTTATTGAGCGATGTGAGGAATTGCTTGGTGGTGATTTTGTTCCAGTTTCTTCGTGGAATAGGTTGTGGGGGGGTTGTGGGTCGAGGTGGTTTTGTAGTTGAAGTGAACACAGCTGTGGTCCGTCCAGTGGAGAGCTGTGGTGTGATCGAAGGAGATGTGCTTACTGGAGGTGAAGATTGGGTCGAGCGTATGTCCGGCTATATGGGTGGGGGTGTCAACAAGTTGTTTGAGACCAAGATTGGCCAGGTTGTCCATAAGGGTGGAGGAGTTGCTGTCGTTTTTCTTTTCCAGGTGGAAGTTGAGGTCTCCCAGTAGAATGTAGTTCTCGGAGGCAAGGGCATGTGGGCTGATGAAGTCGGTGATGTCTTCGTTGAATTGTGTGAGGGTTCCTGGTGGTCTGTAGATGAGGGTGCCTCTAAGCGTGGTCCTGGGGTCGGTGTGGATCTGGAAATGAAGGTGTTCGGCGGTTGCGAGGTTATCGTCGGAGCTGGTCGTGATTCGGATGATGTTCTTATGGACGATGGCGATGCCTCCTCCTGTTTGGTTGGTGCGGTCTTTTCGGATGATCTTGTAAGCGTCCGGGATGGCTATGGCGATGTGGGGTGCTGAAGAGGCGTTCATCCAGGTTTCTGTAAGGAAGGCGATGTCGGTGAAGTAGTGTCGAGTAGGTCCCAGAGTTCTGTGGCGTGTCTGTGGATGGAGCGGGTGTTTAGCAGGATGCACTTCAGGTGATTAGGGTCGGAGCTGTGTTTGGAGTTAGTGGATTTGGTGGGGGTCTTGATGCAGGTGAACTTGCAGGAGTGGCTTCTAAGGGCACTACCAGGATCCAATAAATATTTTTAAACATGCCCTTGCTGGGATTATAGCGCACTCCCCAGATGGAGCAGTGAAAGTGAAATGAACGGCTATTCCACTCATTTCACATTCACTTTTGTGTTTTGCTTTATTTTATATTTGGTGGGGGGGCAAGTGGCCGTCCTCTCAAGCCATGTCATGGCCCTGGGGACAACAACCCCAACCCCTGGGACCAATTCCATTTCTATTACTGGGGAGTTGACGTGTGGCCTCACTTCCCAAACCATGAAAGGGCCCGGGGACCCTACGCCCCAGGGCCCAATATTTATTTTTTGTTGAGAGGCATGTTTTTTGGGGACTGGCATCCGGCCGCTGTCCCCGCACCTTCTATAGGCCCTAGGGGCACCATCCCCAATGGCCAATTTTTTTTTTTAAAGGAAAGGTTTATGTGTATCCCTTCTTCCCTAGTCACCTATGGGTCCCAGGTACCCCATCCCCTGGAGTTTTAGCTGAAACAAGTTGAGTGTGTGATTCGCCAATATGTATATTAAACAGGCGGATATTGGTCAGATGATCCATTAAAAGGCATATTTAGTTTTTTTCAATATCTGTGGCACTAGTTGGTGAATCTGCAGGAAATGTACCTTTTCATTCAGTGTGTCAGAATGTTTTACTGAAATGGTTGAGGAAGATATTTAAGAACTAATAGAAAATGTGTCCTCTATTTAGCTTTCTAGAGCATTAACCATAATTTTTATGAAGAAAAAGAAGTCCCCTTTGTTTTTTTTATGTACAAAACATCTGCGCCTCCTTGAACGCAGGCTGCATTGCACGACTATGCTGCTAATCTGCTGCTATTCTGCCAACAGTCGGGGTCTTGGACTCATCACAGTAATTTCAGTAGAAATGCCAAGTGTCAATATTTTTCCTTAAGGCCTCGTCTTCTGGTCGGATGCAAATCAGCCATGCAAAATCACTCCTGGCGCTGGAACTTCGAGTCTGAAAGAGAACAGCAATCCTCGCAGCCCGTCAAAACATCTCCCTCTGTGTGGAGCCCAGCTTTCCCCTTACACCTCGGAGTGATCTGCTGGAAGATTGCTTCCAAGGCAAACAATTTATAACAGTAGGTCTGGGCAGGGAGGAACATCTGCTTAGCTTCAAACCAGATAAGATTCTTTTGCAACGTATTGTGATGTATCAGTCTTAAATTATTCAATGTGTTTATGCTGTTGCCATGGCTCCTCTATTTGTTCTGTGTCGCGCACTTTATTAGTAAAATATGACACTTGAATAATATATATATATATCATTTTAGACATGAATTGCAGTTTTGTCTTCACAGTTTTCATCTTCTTCCCAATTTCCATTGTTCCCCTTGAAAATCACAGGTCTCCTGAGAGGGTTAGGTGCTGCAACATGGGTTTGTGTTCGAGAGAAACATTCCTGACCCCACAATATATGGGGTTTTTCAGATTTATATTGGTAAAATCTTGTATTCGTAAATCATCCAGATCATCTTTCACATACTTAGGATAAAGGGTTGCATGTGGGCTGCACTTACTTCCAGGGCTCTGAAGGATTAGGGAAATTACAAATGGATTAGACATCTGGAGAGAAGCGTTGAGGTGTGATCTTGAATCTATTTACGTCAGCATGAAACCGGCATACCGGGATGTCAACTGAGTCTAAATTGAGGCAATTATTTTGTAAAAGACTACTCATCGCAACAGGGTTTAGTGCTTCAAGGAGAGGAGAGAGCATCTATCCTGATGGGCAAGGAGAAATGTGGCCTTCAGTTCCAGCAAGTGTTGAACAAGCCAGACACAACTCTATTTTATAGTAAGAAGTGCTTCTGTTGCTTAAACGCAGGTGGCGTTGTCTACATGTGCATGTAAGTGGTGCGGTCTAATTGTACAGAAACACGATGAGGTGGTCTTCTACTGGCTGAAAGTGTTATCTTGTTTTTTGTTTTGATTTGTTGGTCCTTCCTAGACCATCTTCTCTTGTCTTCCATATCTAAGGCTATGAAGGGAACATTCGGGCCTATTGTTGCTAACAAGCATTGGCAATGCCAATAGATCTGGCTTATGAATGCACTGTCAAGACTCACCTAAAAATCAATGTAAGGTAATGACTGCTCTCCTCCCATCTGTGCTGCTGTCAGAGAAAGCACCATAAGTTAATCTAAGATACATTAATAGCATTACAGAGTCATTTGTGTGTCCCTGAAAATTCAACCTCAGTCAGCTTGATAAATAAACAAGCACTGGCGTTGCCAATAGGTTTCGCATTAGGAAAGTTGGAGCTATTGGTTTTGTAAATTACATTTTATATTTATATATCGTTATTGGCATTGTCAATAACAATATATAAATATAAAATGTCATTTACAAAACCAATAGCTCCAACTTTCCAAATGCGAAACCTATTGGCAACGCCAGTGCTTGTTTTCAATTACCAGGTTAAAATCTAAAGCGCGAGTGCCACAATGGTCTCGCATTTGCGAGAGTTAGAGGTATTGGCATTGTAAATGAGAATGCCTTTTGTTTGTTTTTGCAAAACATGCAAGGTGTGTTTACATTGCGCTTGCAGGTTATGTTAACATATAAATTAAAGACATTATCATTTACTATGGCAATAGCTCCAACTTACGCAAATGCGCGACCTATTGCATTGCAAACCACATGCAGTGAGTTGTTACAGCTACTTTTCGCACCGGGAAATGTCTTTCTTATCAATCTCACCATCTATTTAACACTCACTTAACTAAGCAGTTTCAAACGGAACTCACTGAAGCATGCCCTCTAACGATTCTTTTGGCCACTCCTACAGATCCTTTCATCCTCGCAAAAAAAGTTTGCACCTACTTCGCAGACAACCAAACCTCAGCATACCATCTCTTGCTCACCTTTGTTTTTTACAAACACCATGTGCTATACTTGTGTTATTTGAATTAGAGTCCCCTTTTTTATTACCCTATTGTCTACTTAAATGGAACCAAACAAGGTTTGGCAGACATTTGCTGAGCCATTGCCATACCTATACCTCGCCAAAGTTGAAACCGCCGCTACTTCTGTTGCTAACAAATACGGAAAGTTTTATATACTGCAAAGCCACATTTTGTATATGGGATTCCAAGAGGGCAGAAAGCATTTACAGACGGATAGTTGGTTAAAATCTCCTGACTAAAACACCATGTTCAGATGTTACTCCTTTTTCCTCGTCTGTTTATATCACTTTTAAGCAGCCACATTTCGCCTCGTGTTTATTCACCCACTTATTTTAAGGGCACCAGACGGCACCAGTGCAAAGCTGCCTTATGTCCATGTTTTTTATGCAATTAAGCCCAAGTTAGACAAACGGAGGTTCTGAAATACACGCACATACAACTCGTGGAACAAGAAAAAGACAGTGGAGCTATCTAGAATAAGGAATCCATGGCACAGACTGCTCGGGGGCTGATCCATGCTTACAAGATAAGACAGGCCTCTGCCTTTCTTTGGTCCGTTACAGATGAGTCCTAATGACAGTTTCTGCCCCCGCTTGGAAACACAGGAATCCCCTATGTTGCATTATGCAGAACATCATTACTGACAAAGTACAAACTGGAAGCGCGCCGTTTGCATAGCCTGCAAGCACACTCCAACCCGATGGGAGATATGCGCGTGCACCGCCCTTGCCAATGTTTACATATTGTGGCATTGATGGCGCTGATGTCTGCTCTCTTCAAATAAAACACAGATCTCACACCCTTTTACCCGAATGCACCGCAGGTCGAAGGAGACGGCTGGGCCCTGTGGAAAACTCCCTTGCAAGCTATGCATTCAGCGATAAGGTCTCTTATCAGCAGGGGGCCTAGCCCCCTCCTCGAACTGTGGCGAGAGCTGCCGGGTCATACACATGCGAGATAGGAGGACAATTACAGCTCACGACCTCTGATACAGAGTCTGTGCTCTTGTGTTGGGAGACAGGGCCTGCTCTCGATAACCCATCGAGATAAGCGAGCCACCTCACCTGGTAGGGGTTCCCGCCATAAATCGCCGTCCCATCTGGGCATGCCAAGCCGACTGCAGGCCCGTTTAAAAATAGCCCAGGACAGTGCAGATAAAAAACAGAACGGGGTATTTTGAGAGATGTGGAAAGAAAACGATTTGCTCCGGCGAATTGTTTCAGACATCGTGTTCCAGCCCTGCGGCCTTATCTGCTCTGCCAGCAACGTATCTAATAACCAAGTCTGGTTTTTTAAACCAGCAACATGAGGAGAGGGCACTGCATGGAGTGCAGCGAGTAACTGCATTTCTGTTGAGAAAAGCATGTAAAAAATACGATATGACGTAAGGGTGACGAACAGCACGGAGTGCTGTGAATGGCGGCGCGTCCCAAAAAATGCTTTTCACAACATACATGCAGCTACGCGCTGCACTTTGTGCTGTGCTACCGCACAAAGTGCAGCGCGTAGCTGCATGTATGTCGAGAAAAGCATTTTTTTTTTAAACGCAACATGAGGTAATGCCTGGGAGAGGGCCCCGCATAGAGTAGGCCACCGCACGGAGTGCAGCGTGTAGCTGCATCTATGTCGATAGAAACATTTAAAAACAAGCAGCGACGGGGAAAGGTGGCGGTCGGACATCACATCATAGGGAGAGAAGAGCACAGGACGGAGTAGAGCACAGGACGGAGTAGGGCACAGCACGAAGTGTAGATGCATGTATATCGAGAAAAGCATTTTTTTTTTAAACAGAAACATGAGGTACTGCCTGGGGGAGGGCCCCGTACAGAGTGCAGCTGTAGCTGCATCTAAGTTGATAGAAGCATTTAAAAACAAAAACAGCATTTTTGGGTTTAGAATAACGTATTTATGCAAGCCTAAATAAGACAAAATAGCGTTTTCGGAAATCACAGCAGGAAGTGATGCTCCGATGCGAGGGACATGGCTGGTAAGAGGGCTGGAGATGAATGCGGGGGCAGGGAATACAAATGAAGATAAATTGGAGAAACTCTGCTGCTTCACCCAGGTCACTTACGCAGGCAAATACACCAATGAGGCAAAGTAAACACGGAGGAGCTGGGGTATAAGTGAATCAAAGCCAGCCGGGGGGACGGAGTGTCAAATAGAGAGTAGATGGAGTGCTGGGGGGAAGTGGAAAAAAAAAGGGTAAAAACTGGCAGCGCGGCCAAGAAAGTAATTGCGGGCTGTAAGGGTGCCAGCGAGTGATGCGCCCAATGCTGGCAAATGGCCGGAGGGAAGCCGGATGAGGGCGGGAGAGCCTGGTGGGGGGGCGGGAATACGTGCGAGGGGAGGAGAAGTGTGGCAGGCAAATGCATGGAGGGAAGCCGGATGGGGGCGGGAGAGCCTGGTGGGGGGGCGGGAATGCGTGCGAGGGGAGAAGTGTGATAGGCAGATGCACGGAGGGAAGCCGGATGGGGGCGGGAGAGCCTGGTGGGGGCAGGCGGATTAGGAAGATGCTCGTGCGTGTGTGGTCACGTGACCTCACATGCACTGTAAAGAAACCGCAGTGGAAACCGCAGTGGTTTGACTATTCGATCGAGCCCATGAATTTTCGCCATTCCATTCGCAAGCGAATGGTAATAGGCGAAACCTAAAAATGGCCACAGCTGTGTGGAGGGCAAGGACATTTTTTGGAAGCACACAACTTCTGCCCAATCAAAACATGTACTCCTGGCCCCCAACATGTGGGTGGATCAAAGCCCCTCTCTAATGATGCTCACATATTTGTCTGACCAACATCTGCACTCTCATGACAGACCATAAAAAGGTCTCATTGGGCAAGACATCACTAAGATCTAGAATGAAGGTGGGGGAAAGGGGGGAATCCTGGAACTGTTCAACAAAAGATTTCCAGTATTATTTGAATCATATAACATACACCACCTAAAACAGGATTGGTGCTGTTACTGGAGCTTATGTGCCAACAATATGTGTGTTGTATTGCCCACTCCGAGACTAAGAATTGGGGAAGAGATCCCTTTACCCAGTACTTACAAACCTGTTGCCTTGCTAAAAGAATCAAGCAGAACAGTTTCCTTGTTTTTTAGTTGCATGTAGAGGAGGCAGTGATTATCTCAATGAGTGGCTTAGAAATCTGCCCCTGTATTAGAATGAGGAAAACTACATATAGGGTGAATGCATTTATGCTGTACAAAGCTGTCCTCATAAACAGACAATTAGTTGTGTGTGCAGGTGAGTGATGGGCTGTAGATGCACACAAAGGTAGAGGGGGGTTGTTCAACAGGAAGAAGCTGTTTTTTTAATGCAAGGTGGAGGCGTAGTTAGTTGTGCAGAATACATATAGGTAGTTATAGTTAGGACCTAGTTTCCATAGACAGAGCATTTATTATTTTGCTAATAATGTTGGCGCCTTTTGACGAATCTCCGCATACACACACACACACACGTACACACTAGCACAACCACTCTCACATCCACGTACACATCCATATAGACATTTATATCCCCACTACCATACCCATAAAGTCACTCACACAGATACTGATGCACCCACACAGTCACCCACAAACATCCGCTCACATTGCCAGTGACTCACACCCATATACACATGCACATACCTACTCACGTAGACTCATACCCCGTACAGACACTCACACACTCATTCACACACCCACACAGCCGCCATTTACCCACCCATTGATAGGCCCACACAGCTACTCACATACTCAGAGAGTCACTTACACAAGCACTGATACACCCATTTAATCTGTCACACATCCACTGAGACACCCATACAGCCACTTACAAATCCTCTTGCATTTCCGTATTCTAGATGACATTGCAACATTTTTGCTCTTGTCTCCTTTAATACCTTACAGGCTTACTCCCCTAGGTGAATATTAAAATACTCAGATGTGCTAATTTTATTTCACTTATGCATTGTGTAATACATGTATACACAGAAAAACTCACAAACACTTAAACACAGAGTTGTACAAAAATAAAAATAAAACATGTATTTAGCTTTCTTTGACCGGATGAATTTCATTACAAGAGCGGAGGCTACATTATGCATATTCTTTTAATGCAGTCTCTAAGCAGCTGCATACATCATAGTTTAAAGGTTCCATAAAAGAACATTCAGAATAGATAAAGGGCATGAGCCAACATGAATCTGCCTCTTTTAAATGCAGCTCTGAGCAGATAAGTTTTCTTGCTTTCTTACATTATCTATGTTTCTTATTGAATAATATTTGAAGGTTTGGGCTATTCCCCCCCCCCCTCCCTCATTCCCACCTGCCTCCACACCGATTTATCATCATCATCAAAGCTTTATTTCGATATGCATAATATCATAAAAGCACATTTACAATTAAAACACAATTCATTAACAGTAGGTTTAAAAGAGATTACATATAAAAACCTTTTATGTTACAATACATAGTTAAAAATGCATTAAACTATAGCAGCTTTGTGGATATATAGATATATAAAAAGATATTTTGCTTGTGCTTATTTCATCGAATGGCCTTCAATCTAATCAGCCAAGCCCAACTTAAGATCTATTTAGATTTTATTATGAAGTCTAGGGACAGATCTCTTTTTATGCAGTTCAGGGTGGGCACTCTTCCGCTTCGCGATCGTACTAGCAAGTGGAAGCCACCGCATCAAAAGGTGTTACTGAAAATATTGCTCATGTGTTTTTTGTATGCCCAGCCTACGCAAAACCTAGACAGAAATGGCTTAAACCTGTGTGTCTGTTGCTTGGAACCAGGGACCACTCGGTCGCACTCAGAATACTTAAGGCTAATGCTAGTACAACCTTAGTGTGTGGGGTGGCCAAATTCTTAAGTTCATTGTTTATTGTATGTGTACTTTGTATTTTTCCTAACAGTTTTTCTTTCCTTTCAGCTCACGTAAGTATTTGCTCATTTTTAGCCATTTTATGAAATTCTTATCGATTTCAAGGTTTGCCCACATTTTCTATAGTATTTGGTTTCCGAGTGCCTGCCTACACTGTATCTATATTTCAAAACTCCTTAAATTCGGAGTTTCAGACCTCGGTTTAATTGCGCCTGATACCGCTCCTCTAACGCGAGTGTGTACACTCGCAAGTTAGAGGAGTGGAACTTGGCAGCAGCGACGTCGCGTACGCGCATTGCCAAGGTCCTTTTTTCTTCCCCTAGAGACGAGAATATCTCTTCTACTCTTCCTGGCACGAGACGCCGGTTTCTTTGGTGATAATGCACGGCACAGCTGATCGCGGGCGATTTCGAGTTCGTTACTCGAACTTTGCGATCAGCTGGTGCCTCCTAATTCCACCGCAAGTTTTTAAATTCGTTTTTTATGGATTGAATTTATTCATTTAAATTTATTATATTAACAATAACATTATTAAGGGAAAGGAAGGCTCAGTTTCCTGCCTTTATGTTGTTCTGGATTCAAACTAATTTAAGGAATACAACATCCTTTATCCCTGCCATCATCTTGTATACTTATATTAACGACCATGTCTGACTCAGATTCAGAAGGTGCTTCTGCCCCTACTGCCAATTTAGAAAATGAAAGGTTTAAAAAACTCTTACATGACGAAATGCAATCCTGCATGCTTAATACCCTAAAGAAGGTCATGTCCTCTAGAAGGTCAGTCTGATCCGATGAAGATGAGTTTCCTGAGACTCACAATATTAAAGACTTGAACATTTAGCCCCTAAGAGCACAATGGGAGGTCCTCGCACCTCACAATATCTGGGAGGTCCTAGCACCTCAAATACAATCGGAGGTCCTCGCACCTCAAAATCATTTGGAGTCCCCCGCGGCGCGACTTATCAAGGTGTCCCTCGCGGCACACAATATCCGGGTGTCCTTAGCGGCACACAAAATCTAAGTGCCAATGACCTTATGGGAGAGAATTAATTCAGGGATGATAATTCCTCAGATACCCCCGACGAATACATCCTTGATTTAAATGAGGACTATGATCAAGACCTTTTTAACCCTCCAGAACCCTCTTCTTCATTAAAGGATACCATTCTTGATTCTCTAGGAGAAGAAATGTTCTCTCCCCTCAACCTTAAACACGGTAGAAGCTCTGAATGGTGGCCTCAGGACCACGTGGCTAAATTTATTAATAAATGGTTGAGATACCCACTTGAACGTAATACTCGCAATTTTCTGAGAGCTGACTGCTCCAGACCTACAATTGAGGAAAAAGTGTGCCAAACTCCTAATGTAGACCCAGAATGGATCAAATTTCTTTTCAAGCTTGTCCAAGATCCTCGCAAAGGCATGGAGAGATCCCTTAAGGGATGTCAGGACCGTGTTCTAGACATCCTAGGTCCTTTGGCTAGAATTATCGACGCAGCTGAAGAGAGCCATATTAATGGCACTCCCCTTAATACTGTCTTAATCAGAGGCTGGACCCTGAGAGCCTTAATCCTCCTTGGAAATGCTAATGCCAGCTTGAATGCAGAGAGACGTAGAGTTGTGTTAACCAAGATAAATCCTAAACTCTCTGACATAGCTGACAAGGAGACCTCTCAGAATCTTAAAGGGTTACTGTTTGGCGAGGATCTCATAAAATCTCTCGGCAAGTACGTTCCTACCTTTACAGCTTTCGATAAAGCCCAACAAAACATGAGTAAGGTTTTTAATAATACCCTTTTTGCTCGGGCCGGAAGAAGGGGCCTCCCTTCCGGCCGATTTAACCAAAGGCCCTCCTCAAGATCACGTTGTTTCGGAAGAGGCTTTCAGCAATTCAACAACTCGCAGTTCTATCCCCAGAGAGGACGAGGCATGCGTTCCAGAGGATTTAGATCTCGCGGTCAATCCTCCACCGACATCACACCAAGTGAGTATTCTTGCCCCTCCTCCCCCTCTTTCTTTCCCCCTATAAGTGGGAGGGAGACTCAAGTTCTTTTTTCAGAACTGGAAGATGGTCACTCAAGATCCTTGGGTCTTGGACACCATCAGAGGTTTCAAAATAGACTTTACAGAAACTCCTACTCAGTCCTTTCTTCCAAATATTTTTCAAATATCCTCATAACAGCAAAAAATAATAGAAGAGGAGATCTCCTCCATGCTCAAGAAAGGTGCGATCATAGAAGTCGGGAGTAAATGCGAGAGGTACCCCTTAACGAGAGTCAAGGGAAATGGGGTTAACTAACCAGTAAAACAAAGTGTTCCCTTGAGCGTGAATGAATACAAAAAGCCAGAGGGTCAAGAATAAAACAATTACAAGATACAAGTAAATATAAAGAATTCTTACAATTTATTGGAAATACAAATGTTAAAAGAAGAGTGGTCCAGGTGGAACCCACTCAACACAGGTAAAACAATAAAAAGGTTTTTTGACATTCAATTTTGGCCAGCAAGATTGAATCACAAGGACAGAAAGGACTGTAAGACATGGAATTTGTACAATACTAGTTGTATATTCGGACTCCAATATTAACACCTAAGCTATGTGCACTATAATACAGTATATCAGCAAAGATGTCGAGATCATGAATTACACTGGGTGAAGCGTCGACGCATTTCGGTGGTTTTCCAAAGTTTTGTCCACCTTTATCAAGACACCATTTAGTTTCTGTCAGGTATTGGGGTCAATACAATTGCCCTTAAGGTCCGTATACAGTGGTTGAATTGGATTTCTATGTTATTCCATTTTTGTACGTAGATTATTAAAACTGATATACTGCTCCTGTTGATATAGGTAAGTGGGCATACAGTCAATTCAGAATAATTGTGCCCAGTATGTGTTGCTGCTCTTCTTTACAATATTAAAATCCAGAGGCGCCTAAGTCATGTCCTTGCAGATTTAGATTCTGTTTCTCTAATTCCACAAAGGACGGCTCACTTATCTGGTTATAATTAATCCTTAAGTTGCAGAACCAGAGGCATTAACATCATGTCCTCGTGGTATGGAGTTCTTTTCCTCTTTTATGACGAAGGACTGCCTGCTTCTCTGGTTCTTAGAGTCCTTTCTGTCCTTGTGATTCAATCTTGCTGGCCAAAATTGAATGTCAAAAAACCTTTTTATTGTTTTACCTGTGTTGAGTGGGTTTCACCTGGACCACTCTTCTTTTAACATTTGTATTTCCAATAAATTGTAAGAATTCTTTATATTTACTTGTATCTTGTAATTGTTTTATTCTTGACCCTCTGGCTTTTTGTATTCATTCACGCTCAAGGGAACACTTTGTTTTACTGTTTAGCGATCATATAAGTCTCCATAGAGAAACTCAGATTCATGAGCACACTTTTCCTGGTAGAGAAAAAAGACAAAGGGTGGAGACCCGTTATAAACTTAAAACATGTCAACACATTTTTGGTGTACAGGCACTTCAAAATGGAAGGGATTCATCTCTTAAGGGATCTTCTTTTGGCAGGAGATTGGCTAGTAAAACGAGGCCCGAAAGATGCCTACTTCACCATTCCTATGGCCAAAATACATCAAGCCTTTCTCGAATTTCTTTGGAAAGATCGGTTGTACCAGTTCAAAACCCTTCCATTCGGACTTTCTTCAGCCCCTTTGTGTTTTACCAAGCTTATGAGACCATTCGCCTCTTTTCTAAGAGAAAGAGGAATCCGTTTGATCATCTATCTAGACGACATTCTAATAATGTCTCAAGAACTTTCTCAAATTTCGCAAGATCTAAAAACAGTTATGAACCTTCTCGAAAATCTAGGAATCATCATCAACAAAGAGAAATCAGTCCTGACTCTTTCAATATCCATGGAATTTTTGGGTTTCACTGTGGACACATCCAAATGTCTCCTCCTTCTTCCCTCCAAGAAGAGTACCAAAATCAAAAAAGAAATGTGTTGTGTCCTGAAACAAGAAGACTTTCCTCTCAGGGAACTGGCCAGACTTCTCAGTCTTCTCTCCTCCTCTATCCAAGCAATCTTTCCTGGGCCTCTGAATTATCGAACCCTCTAGAGAGTGAAAGTGAGAGCCCTAAGATCCAGTCTTTGGTACGAAGATCACGTCTCTCTAGACCTGGATGCCAAGTTGGAACTGAATTGGTGGCTAGGAACCTGATCTCTGGAAGAATCCTCTTAACACATAAATTACTTGGAACTCATAGCTGGTCTTTACGCTTTGATGAGTTTCAAACACTCTCTTCAAGGAAGGTCGGTCATCTTGAAGATGGACAACATGTCTGGAGTGGCCTATGTAAAATGTCTAGGGGACACCAAGTCTGCGGACCTTTTGAATCTGGCCCAAAAACTTTGGATGTTCTGTATAGAACACAAAATCGCTCTGAAAGCAGAATACCTTCCAGGGAAAACCAACATCTTGGCGGATTGGAACTCGAGATTTCTCCTAGACCACAGCAATTGGAAACTCGGCGTTTCCATTTTCAACTTTCTGAACAAGGTTTGGGGACCCTTGGAAATAGATCTTTTCGCAAGCAGACTAACATTTCAACTGGAAAAATACTTCAGCTGGATGCCAGATCTTGGAGCTCTAGCTGTGAATGCCTTTCTTCAATCCTGGAAGGACCTAAGGTCCTATGCCTTTACCCCCTTTCCCATGATCCAAAGAGCTTTACAGAAAGTGAGAATCGAAGAATGCTCCCTTGTTCTATTAACTCCCTAATGGCCTACTCAGGCTTGGTTCCCAACGGCTCTTGAACTGGCTTACGACATCACCTTCCTATTTCATTCCCTGGATCACATCCTAACAGTCCAGAAGTGTGGCTCAATGGTTAGAGCGGCAGACCCTGATGCAGAGGTCTAGCCCGGGACCAGGGTTCGATTCCCCCCCTCGGCGGGTCTTGGGCTAAAAAATTCCACAGACCTGATCATTCTCGCCTCGGTGCCTATTCCAATCATGGAGTCCCACTCTGCAACTCAGGGCAATAGCTTGCTTAATCTACATAACGGCCCCCACAACGCTAAGGATGCCTGGCCTCCACCTTGGGGGTGCGCAGGAGTGGACGCCTCACAGGGAAAACCAGGATGGGTTCCACAGCGGTATTCGTACAAGCGCCTTGAGACCCTTGTGGGTGAGTAGTGTGCTATACAAGTATCAATTTACAATTTTTTTTTAACAGACGTAGATGGCGGAATTCATCCCCTGATCCAGTCAGGGAGTTTGAACCTTCTTGCTTGGAGAGTGTCAGGAGATCAAACGAGATCTCAGGACTTTCGTCTACAGCTTCAACACTCCTCTAAGAATCATGGTCTCTTGGCACTCACTACAGATACAACAACATTTGGAGAACATGAGTTTGTTGGTGCGTGCAAAGGAACCTGGATTCCCTTAAGGCACCTATTGTTGACATAGTTAATTTCCTCTGTGAACAATTTGAAAGAGGTCTTAGCTATAGAACCATCAATTGCTATAGATCAGCTATATCTGCTGGCCATACTCTTGTGAATGGTACAACGGTAGATAAAATTATTTGTAGAGTTATGAAGAGCATCCGTCTTAGAAGACCCCCAAATCCAAAGTATGATTCTCTTTGGGATGTTAAATTAATTTTAGACTTTTTCACTAGTTGGCCTGATAATACTTTCCTTAACAAAAAATTGCTCTCAATCAAACTTGCTACTCTTTTATGTCTTATTTCCTGTCGAAGAGTTTCTGATGTGAAATATTTGGAGATTTCTAATAGGTCCTATACCATGTTTGGTGTGAAATTTGAAATTTATAGAAGAACTAAAACTATGTCCAATTCAATTTTCTATCCTCGATTTGACTCCTGCCCTGAACTTTGTGTGGTTGATTGTTTAAGAGTGTACGATCACAGAATGTTTCTTCTTCGACCCCCTGATGTCAAACAGTTACTCATTTCCTTTGTTAGACCACATAAAGCTATTTCTTCTACTTCCATTGCTAGATGGGTTAAAACTGCTATGAGCTTAGCTGGCATCGATTTACGTAAATATCAGGCTCACTCTCTCAGAGGTGCCATGGCCAGGAAATCCCTGTGGTCTGGTGGTAAGTTGGATGATATTATTAAAGGTGCTGATTGGTCGAATGCTAGCACCTTTGTTCAACATTACTGTAACCCTATAGAACATATGTCTGATGTAGTCTTACAAAGCTACCAACATGCATAATGTAGCCTCCGGTCTTGTAATGAAATTGCAATTCTCCTATTACCATGACTAGAGAATCTGTATTTCAATAAAGACACGGAGGCTCACATTATGCCACCCATCCCTCCCTGGGATATGTTCCTTTGTATTTGCTTACTATGTTTACAGCTTTGACTCAATAATCCATATTACCTTTTTACTATCTTGCTTACATTTCTATCATATAGATTTATATTTATTGTGATGAAAAATGTTATTCTCTTATTTATTTGATTTGGTTTTGCTCAAAATTTACATTTTCTCTCCTTTTCAGATAATCCTACTTTATCTTGAGATGATTGGATCCTTCTACAGTTTTACCATCTTCGGATATTTTCACCTGAAGTTCTTCTGAAGTTGTTTGGATATTTTGAAGTTTATTGTATTTTACGTATGGATATCAAAAGGAGACTAGCTCTAGAATGGGTTAATCTGACATTAATATGATAGATTACTATTAATTACATAGCGACTCAGTATTGTCTTGCCAAGTGGCAGTGGCACCTGTTGGGTGTCTTTAGAAAGCCCTCACCCACCAACCTAGTTGGTGGCATGCTTCATCATCGGGCCCACCCAGTGACACCTAGCGTGTCCCGGGTGTGCTTCGACGCCTGATTACAGCGGAGCAGGTATGTCACTGTGTGTGCGGTGTAGGGTGTTAAGGTATGTGAAATTAAAACGGCTTGGCGGATGGTCCCTGGGGTGAGGATACTTTATTAAAAGGGCCTCCGTCAGCGGTTAAAAATAAGGCTGTGGGACGTTAGAGGCGGGTTACGACCTCCTACGTCCTTAAGTTGTCAACATGTTTCAGCCAGTGCCTTATACTAATCTGGCTTTCTTCAGGACAATAAAATATGTGTGGGTTAAAATAGGGGTTGTGTAGTGTAGTCTATGTGTCTACACGCCCTAAAGTGTATCTAACTGTGAGAGGGGGGATTCCCTTCTCAAGATCACGCTTTCAATGCTTGTTTTTAGCTCCAAGGTTATTGAAGTGGCAGGGTGAGGCCAGGATTTCTGGCCAGCGCCAGCGTGGGACCTGTTGTGCCTCCTTCGCAGAACCGTATTTTACGGACTTCTCTGGATTTCCACATTTAAAAGAGGCAGATTCATGTTGGCTCATGCCCTTTATCTATTCTGAATGTTCTTTTATGGAACCTTTCAACTATGATGTATGCGGCTGCTTAGAGACTACATTAAAAGAATATGCATAATGTGAGCCCCCGTGTCTTTAATGAAATCCAGATTCTCTAGTCATGGTAATAGGAGAATCGCAATTGGTTCATAAAAAAAGAACTGCTTTTTGGGGGTTGACTTTTTTTAAAAAAAAGTTTATATTTTTGGAGGATTTTATCCTATGGAACAAAAGTAAAGGAAGTAAGGGTAGGCAACTTGGAGGAAGCAGCTGACTTCAGTCTTTAATAGGAATGGAAGGTCGAACAGTGAGATAAAATAGAATTAACAGTTGTGGTTGTTCGCATAATCCATGAACTCAGCAACAGATACCATTTTCAGCCCCACAGGCATATGGCATTTCACAGATGGTCCCGCTTCTGAGGTTGATCCTGTGCCATCTTCCTTCTCTCGCATCTTTCTATTTTACATCCTTGCATGAATAGTTTTAAGTTTTAAGATGCTTACACTTGGAGGACGTACCATGTGAGTACTCCTTCCCTTTATATTTTGACAGATTCTTGTTGCATATGTTGCACTGCACAATTTTGCAACAACTGTCTTTTCTCTAAATTGGATGGAGAAGAGCTTCCATATGTCAGAGACTTTTTTTGGAGGTGGGACGTGATCTTCTACTTCTACTTCTTCTCCTCCTCATCTTCATTCTTCTGCAGAAGACATTGTGATGTTGCAACTGTCTTCTTTTGGAAGAAATTAAAAAAGTAATGGAGCTGTGCTTTGAGTCTTTCTTCAGAGAGACGTGAAACCCAAATAACTGATTTAGGGTGTAGTTTGCAAAGAGCATGGGCAGAGAATTATTGTGTCCAATGAGATGTTGAGGTTTGGGTGTGTTCCTGGCATTGTGGTGGATCTGCAGTGTCATCGCTGTGGCTGAGCAGATTTGTCAAACTCATAAAATAAATAAGTATATTGTGAAACACAGATAGGCATCCAAATATAGAATGCAGAATGGCAACTAGGTACAAATTACTGCACCACCCAGTATAGTCACACACAAGTAACAAATTCTATATTGCCCATCTCAAATGACCAGCTGCAATATGGCTATAGGTCAGAGTCAATTGTAGCAAAAAATGATGAAAAGCAATAAAATCACAGACAGTAAAGAATCTGAGTTCCAACAATTTGAGACAACAGTTCCCAGTTTGAACAGTAAAATTCTTTATTCTCTTTTACAGTCAAAATTCTTCTTTATCTGGCATACAGGCACAGCCAACGCGTTTCACCCATAAACAAGGGCTTCTTCAGGGCTGTAGTTACGGAAATAAAATGATTGTACCCTAGTAGTGCATGATAACACCAAACATTAAAAGAAAAGGATCAGCGTAACTGAGAGAGCAGCCATAGTCCAAATGTCCATTGTCACACCTTATGAGCCATCTTTTACCCAGCGTGCCTTCCTCTTCACCCTTACAGAGGTAGACACGCTAGGAACAAGAAAATTATTTTGTGCTGGTTAGCATTACTTTTGTGATGTTGACCCAGTGCAAAATGTTGGATATGTACATAAAGGACTAATGACTTATGGAGGCATTTATCCTGCAATTGGGAATAACAAAGTGAGGAGTACCAAGGCCACCATTTGGAATGTTGCATTTTACATCATGTCAATATGGCACTCATTATATCGGACATTCTAAGCGCTATTGTGAAGTTCTTTGCCACTGTTTACTCAATTGGAACTACCAATAAGAGCATGGACGGGAGCTAGCACTCTTATTGACTGCCTGCAACATGAAGACAAATGTTGTAGGCAGCCATTACATTGCTCGGGGACTTAATCCACTGTCATTAAATAAAACATAAGTGGGGCTGGGTACGGATATCCTACCTCCAAGGCCTTGTGGGGGTGTCAAAAATGAGCCTTAGTAACTTATTTTTTAAAACAAAAAGCCACGATCCCATGGGACTCCCGCCCAGTGGAGTTTCATACTTTAGTTGGACCCCTGGGTTGGGCCAGGGCCCATGGATCCTCACATATAATATTTGGGAGGGGTTGTGAGTGATTGGGCCCCCCTCCCTGAGCCAGTTATGGCCCTGGGGACCCCATCCCCTGGGACTGATTTTGAAAATAGGGGGTGGTTGGGCTCATGGCACCTCTCTTCCCATGAGTGAAAAGGCCCAAGGGACTCCATCTCCTTGGGCCGAATAGCATTAAAAAGGGGAGGGGAATCTGGCCCCCTCCTTGGCCCTTAATAGAGTAAGGGGAGTAGGAGACACTGCCCCCTCTCCAAGTCTGTGAAGGCCACTGGCACCCCATCCCTGGGACACAGTTTCAAGAGAGTCAAGACCGTAGGCAGGAAAGGCATGTCTGCACCCACTCGGAGAAGTCTTTTAAAAAAGCTCCCACCGGGTGGTAGCAGAATTTTCTTTCCTTGCTAACCCACTTGCGGGAAAAGAAATTAGGCGGGAGCAAACAAAAATGGCTGTTCTTCTAGGAGGGAGATATGGTGGCTCCCGCAGCAACCAGCATGACTGCAAGAAGGGAGCCGGCTGGGGCCTGGGGGCCCTGGGGCTCCTGCCGTGTCCCTCAACATATTGTTTGGTTGGTGCCATGGGTGGGCATCGGGGCACCTTCCTAGAAGCACCTGAGGGCCCAGGGACACTATAAGTTAGGGGAGGGGGCCGCACAATTCTCTCGCCTATTATACAAAAAAAAGAAGGCCCAAGGGCATGGGGTCCCCTAGGGCTCCTTATGGCTCATGAAGGTGGCTGCATGTCTTCTTCATTTTAGAAATATATTTTGACCCAAATGGATGGGTTCCCCAGGGTTACTATAGGCTACGGGAGAAGGACACGTGGCCCCCTCCTCTTTTATAAAAAAAAAGAAGTCCCCAGGGAATGGGGTCTCCGGGCCCACTATTGGCTCCAGGAGGGGGCTGTGCCTCCTGCCCCTTAAAGGCCCCAGGTGATAGGGTTGCTGCGGCCCCTTGTGGCTCGAGGAGGTGTTTGCACGCCCTACAACTTTAGAAATATCTTTTGACCCCCAAGGAATGGGGTACCCGGGCTACTTTTGTACCCCTCCTCTTAATTATAAAAAAGGTCCTGGGGATGGGATCCCTGGGTCCTGAAGTGGTTGGGGAGGTGGGCTGTTTCAATGGGCTGGACACAGGACCTGGCCGCACACCAAGCCGCTGCCCAATCCTATGCTGCTCTCAGCCGTCCGTGGCACGACAATGACTACCTGCGGGGGTTGGATGCGGGGCCTGGCTGCAAGGCGAAGGCCATGCACGGTGGGGGATATAGCTTTACAGATGGTAATAAAATATTACTTTACATGAAAAAGAAACCTAGAAATAAACTGAAAAAAACAAAGGTTAAAGTGACTTTACAGTTAGGTGAAAATTTGAGTGAAAACATAACGTTTTAACCTAAAAAAAACACTGAAATTCACCAGTTATAATAATTTCAAGTAACTAAAAATCATGCCCTAAGTTAACTATAAGTCATGCCCTCACCATTCACTGCATATTTCCGACATATTAGACCATTCATGACATGATAACATCACAATAATATTTGAAATTACATCATTCATGACAAACCTGTGATTGGCTGGTGCACACTTTATAGTAACCTTAGGGCATGGCTTATAGTTACTAGAGATAACTATAACTGATGTTTCAGTGGGTTCTTTTTGTTTAAAACATAACATTGTCACTGAACTATTTACCTAACTATAATGTCACTTTAACCTTTAGGTTTTTCTGTGAATAGATAGATAGATAGATAGATAGATAGATAGATAGATAGATAGATAGATAGATAGATAGATAGATAGATAGATAGATAGATAGATAGATAGATAGATAGATAGATAGATAGATAGATAGATAGATAGATAGATAGATAGATAGACAGACAGACAGACAGACAGACAGACAGACAGACAGAGAGACAGATAGATAGATAGATAGATAGATAGATAGATAGATAGATAGATAGATAGATAGATAGATAGATAGATAGATAGATAGATAGATAGATAGATAGATAGATAGATAGATAGATAGATAGATAGATAGATAGACTGACTGATTGATTGATTGATTGATTGATTGATTGATTGATTGATTGATATATGGTTTGATTGATTGATTGTGCTGGGATATGCATTTCCTGCCAGAAACATCAACAAACCGTTTTGTGATCCCCTAATTGCGAATCATTGCAATTCTCAATTAGGAAATCGCTAAACGGCATGAATGAAAGTGTGTTGAACACTTTATGCAATTCCTAGGGGATTGCAAATGACCTACCTCATGAAGATTAATGAGGTAGGTCACAATTTGCGACCCCATAGGAATTGCAAAATTCACAGAGATGGTGGTCTGCTGTGCTCAGCAGACCACCATGTCTGTGATTGCTTATATATAAAGCTATCTTTTTTTATAAAGCAGCCATTTACAAAAAGAAATAAAAACTTTTCCTTTCCTCTTTTAAGGTCAGGCAGTGGTCTGTGGTCTGCCTGCTCTTAAAAAATGCTATTACAAACATTAACAAAGGGGAAGGGGTCCCTTGGGGGGACCCCTTTTCATGTGCCAATGGGTTACCATGTACTTGAAGTAGGTGGTAAAATGCAAATGCTTTGCGACCGCATTTCAGTGACAAAACATTCCTACATACCGATGCGATTCGGTATTAGGAAGGGACGCCCTAACCATGCCCCTTCGTAATAGAGAATCTCAAACCCATTTTGCGAGTCATAGCAAAATGGAGTTTGCTGCATCTGAAAAGCATTTTTCGCATTCACAAATGGGCCAATTCTGCATACCCACCCATTTGCGAAGACAAAAATGCTTGATGCATGTGTCCCTTCATTCTCTGCAGAGAAGGAGGCATAATTGCGTTGTATAAATAGAAAGCTGTTTGTCCAGTTCGCTCCGGTGCTGGTGGAGCATAAGCAGTTTGGGTTCTTCTTTTTTCATGGAATGTGTCCTTAAGAAGAAACATAAAAGATTTACAACAATATATTGTTGGTGCCTACATTCCCATCTAAGACCACTGGAGAAGCCTTGCTACGGTATATTTCAATTACATGACTTTATTTTTTTGTAACTGCAAAAGAGGCATAACACATCCAACATAACTTACTGGTGATCCAGTTTCTGTAGAATGTATTTTGCAAAGCGCCTCGCGAACACCTGCGAACACGCAAAGCGCCTCGCGAACACGCAAAAATAAAAAAATCTGCGAATTTGCGAATTTTGTGGATTGCCAATTCGCAAATCCGCAAATTTGCAAATTGCCAATTCGCAAAATTCGCCCATGCTTAATTATTGTTTAACTAAAATTAGGTTAATTTCTGGGCAATTCACTACTCCACTTCAGTATAAGAATAGAACCACACAGGGCTTTTATTTTGTGTTTAACTGTGTAAGGTTATTCCAGATTCTTATTATTTTACAACTTGACCGTATGTGTAGCCTGCCCTCCTCGTGGTCTGCCTGAACTTTGGATTTGCCCCGTTCTTGCGCAACTTCAAGCTGTTGACTTCTAAGAACTATTTTGGGATTTAATCTTCAAAAGTTTGTATCTTGAGTTCTACATATTGATTTTTTCTCATTTTGGCCTTGTTATACTCAGATAAATACTCTCTATTTTTCTTAAGTTAAGCCTGACTGCTCGGTGCCAAGCAACCAGAGGGTGTGTGCAAGTTAATTTAGGTTGTGTGTCGGACATACCCTGACTAGGATTGTGGTTCCTACTTGGACAGGGTGAAAACATCACCCCTCACCCAACTAGTGACCCAATTTTTAACATTGGTGATCAGCGGTGAGGATAGGACTGGTGTTTGTGCAGTACCTTACAGAATTTTGATGTACACTACTACCCACATCGTGACCAATTCGAATCAATTGTCTGTGATCCCCATTGGCATTTTTTTCCTACTCTCTTTAATAAGCATTATTATATTTTTAATACTTCCTGATTGGTATTTTTTCATTTTCATTTTCCTAAAATCTTGTTTCTGATTGTAGGTTCTGCATCTGCCCCTGAATGGAGTTTGTGCTGACACAACTTGAGGGTTTCACTGTGGCCCAGCTCAAGGATTTCTGCTAGGACTTTCGGCTTCTAGTAAAGAGCGCCACCAGGAAGGTGGAGCGGTAAAAGGCACTGGTAGCCAGGTCTGAAGTCCATGATGCATTGACTGAGACCCCAGAGGAGGAGGATTTGGACATGGGCCTAAGAGGAGGCCTTTGACTGCTGTCTGTGGAGAAGGAGGGCAACCTACTTCCAGGAGTGGTGATTCCTTCCAGTGCAGACAGCAGAGTGTCATCCAGAGGCCTGTCCCCAGAGGAGCTGGAGGACAGCAGAGAGGAGAAGAAATTGAAATTGGAGCTGGCTAAGCTCAAATTGGATATGGAAAGAGCCTTAGATGAGCAAAAGTTGGTAATAGAGGAGTAAAAAAATAGATTGGCCATGGAGGAGGAGAAAATGATGTCGGCTCAGGAGTTGAGAGAGCTGGCATGAAGGCCAGAAAGGTAGAGTTCAGCAGTGATGGTGGTCGCAATTATTCTGTGCCCTCTGACAGGAGATTCCACATACCCAGGGGTCTGGTGACTGATTTTGTTGTGGGAGACGACATAGACAGATGATTTAGAACCTATCAAATTGCACTCCAAATGCACAAGGTCCCTTGCGCAGATTGGGAGGCTAGCCTTTGGAGACATATTCCTAGTGAGGGGAGGGACACTACTGGCTCTAGAAGGGAGTGACAGGGTGAGGTATTCCCCCCATGATGGAGGCCCTAATCAGGAGGTTTGGGTTGACCCCAGAAAATTGGAGACAAAAATTGGGTGATAGTCATAAGCTTTCCCAAAAGACGTGTGTAGAGGCCTTTTGCAAAGCACTAGTTGGTTGGATGAAGGGCAGTGAGGTAAAAGATTACATGGGACTGTTTAATTTGTTTGCACCATATGTTCAGTCTTTGCTTTCCAGATCTGCGCCAACACCTTGTTGATAGTAAGCACACTAACCCCAGAGAGCTTGCTAAGAAGGCAGACAGCTGGGTCAACACCAAAGTCCACAGGAAGGTATCTGGGGGATCACCACAAGGGTGGGCAGGGTCTCATCAGAAGGAGGAAGGGCACGAAAAGAGCAAGGAGTTCTCTAAAGGGTCCCAAACTATTTCTCTAGGTCAGGGTTCCCTTCCCCCTGCTGATAAGAAAAGGAAATAGATCCTGAGAATAGATCTGAAGGAAAGGATCCCTTGAAGTGCTATGATTGTGAGCAAGATGGACACTTCAAAGGGGATGCCAGGTGTCCCAAGTGGTCCCAGCCACCCACCAGTAGGCAGTCACTGGGGATGGCTAATGTAGCACTTGGGAGGACATTTCCCCAGATAGTTTTGGGAGTGTAACATTGAGCCTAGTATCCCTGGGTGATGGAGAGATGGTACAAAGAACCCACATTCCTGACAATTCTAGGAAGTATAGTCATTGGGCAGTGTGGCAGCTCTAAAAGACACAGGAGCCAGCATGACAACTGCCACGTGTCATCTGGTGTCTTTAGAGCAGGTAATCCCTAATACGTTCCACCAAGTTGTTGCTGCTGGCAACTGTGAGAGTCACGACCCAGTGGCGCTGGTTCCCTTTTAATGGGGGGTCTCAGGTCTGCTAAAGGTATCTATGAGTCTGTCCATGCCTGTGGATTGTCTGTTGGGAAATAACCTGGAGCACATCATCTGGAAGGAGGTGGAGCACAGGTCACACATGGAGATGATGACTTTGCCTGAGTGGGTGTTCCTGACTACACAGTCTATGGCAGCTTGAGAGAATGGTCAGAAGGGCCTGAAGCCTGGATGAATGGTGCAGGCACCTGCCAAAAAGAAGGAGGGCAAGGGGTGCAGTAAACCCGCTCATTACATTTCCACGGTCTTGGAGGAGGCAGAACCTGAGGAGGATGCTTGGGTACCTACTGAGGAAGATCTGACTGAACTGGGGAACCTGCCTGAGCTGACCAACTCTTGTGTGTCTTTGGCAGCAGGCTGAGACCAAGGCAGCTGGTGATGACTCTGGTAAGCACCTAATTTACTGGGAGAATGATCTCCTGTATAGTGAGCATCAACCATCAAGCCAAATTATTTTTTAATGTTCTGTCACTTGGAACTTGAATTTCTGGAACTTTTATTTTTGATTTTATCGAAACGTATTCACTTTTGAACCACTTAATCCAGTGAAAACATTTCTATCAGTGTAATTGTATATAGTGCATTAATATGTTCCACGTTGAAGAAAGGCCTGAAAAAGGAAAAAGGCATTTTGTTTGCCAATATACATTGTGCTTATTTCTTACTTTATCGATAAGTCTTAATTAACCGTTGCTTCTATTTCTCAGAGTACTTTGCACATTCATTTGCATTGATTGATTCATTCATACAGAGCAACCAGTCTGACAAACATTAGCATACTAGTCAAGTCAATCAGCCACTATACAAGACACTGAAGTTTGGTGAGTCACCTTGGATCTTCAGCGGTAGTTAAGGAATTCCAAGGAATACTATTGTCCTGGAGGTCCTGGCAGAGAAAAGGACAATCCTGGAGTCAGGACTGGTCCCATGGGGATACAATGCTAATGCAAAACAACTATGGACAGAATCTCAGTGACACCTGGCGCCTTTGCCATATCTGCAGCATGCAAGACCGAGCAGATTATATTCCAAAACTGAAGAAGCCTGGGCCCATGTTGACTAAAGGTTTGTGCTGGCACTTGTGTGATGCAAATCGGGGCAAACTGCAGAGACAGATCAACATTCACACACAAAAGCTATTTTGCACCAAAAGTTGACCCTCGTGCATTATCCAAACATGTTTGCACATTTCTCTTGGTAAAATATGCAAAGGGAGTATGGCTGGGGTGCGCCACCGTATAAACCATAGGTTGTGGTATAAAGCAGATCTACCAAGTAAAGGGGTTACACAGTATATCATGTGATACATTGTGATACCTGTGTGTAATACATGTGATTTACCCTAAAGTACACATATTGCATTGCTGACCCCCTGCTATCCACATGTAAGAATTTGTACTGGAAGGTGTACCTCTTGTATAAATCTATTACCAGACACTTCTGGGTCAACTGAGTCTTTGGTCTATATCTCTGTTCAGTGCATTTAACAACCGGTAGCCCTCTCTGCAGTGGGCTATTAGGCCATAATACGTGTAAAAGATTCTTTCACTATGCACATACATATACATCCTTGCCCAGTTCTGCACTATGTAATCTTACAGCATTAGAATAATCTATACTACTATTATAAAGGAAGAACTTTGAACCTTTGAGGCGGGTAAACTCGGGAACCAAAGCGCCAATCCACACACCCGATACATCGTTGTAATTGTCAGGGTGTGCAGATGGATATAGGCTATATAAATTTAAAAAATGTAAGTTATTTAAAAAATTTACGAGAAAAAAAAAGTAGTCCCATGGAAGTAGCGCCGGCCGCCACGTGCGTGCCGACATCAGGAGCGCAGGGAGGAGCGGCGTCCAGGAGCGCAAGGAGGAGCGGTGGACATGAGCGCGGGGAGGAGCGGTGAGAAGCGGCGAGAAGCGGCGGACAGGCGGGGAGGAGCGGCGGACCGGTGAACTCAGGAGCGCGGGGAGGTGCGGCGGATGAGGTAAGGCTCCGGGGGACCCACGGACAATGTCGGGGCGGGCGGGGGCCCTGAAGCCAAGGTCGGGACAGGCTGCTACTCCGGGGGACCCACGGACAATGTTGGGGCGGGCGGGGGCCCTAAAGCCTAATTGCTCCCGGAGCGCGAGGAGGAGCAGCGGACATAAGCGTGGGGAGGAGAGGCGGACAGGCGGGGAGGAGCGGTGGACAGGCTGGGAGGAGCGGTGAGAATCGGCGGACAGGCGGGGAGGAGCAGTGTGAAGCTGCAGACCGTGAACTCAGGAGCGCAGGGAGGTGCGGCGGATGAGGTAAGGCTCCAGGGGACCCACGGGCAATGCCGGGGCGGGCGGGGGCCCTGAAGCCAAGGTCGGGACGGGCTGCTACTCTGGGGACCCACGGACAATGTCGGGGAAGGGGCGGGCGGGTGCCCTGAAGCCTAATTGCTCCCGGACAAGGTCGGGACGGGCTGCTAGTAATAGATAAATGTAAAATCTCTGGTTGCATGTTAAGTGATGCATTCTTATAAAAATAGCAACACGTGTCCCTTAAAAAGGCTGATCTGCCTTTTTTCTTCAGGTTTCTTTATTTCCCACTGCAGCATAGCATACGAAGCAAGATACTTAAAAAAAAGAGCAAATCTACACCCGGATTATAAGAGCTCACATGCTGGGTCTGTGCATTCATATGTCTCTGGGGCGCTCTTGAAAAGCGTTTTATGGATTAGCAGTTACCACTATGCAGAGTAATTTCCCTTAGTGTAATTGTACACAGTGCCCTAACATGTTTCCCCTTTAAGAAAACCCTCTTGCATCACCTTTGCAGATTTGGGAGGGCTTTCCGTTCCAACCCTAAAGAGTGTGCCTTTGTCAAGAGCAAATAAGTCTGTAACTATTTCCATGGTGGTAACAAGTCAGTAAAAATTGTAGAATATTCACAAACTTGCAAATGTTGTGGGTATACCGAAACCTGCACTGATGAGCGGGATTTACTCAAGTGCAATATTACATCGTTGTGGGCAGTGGCTTAAAGTAAAATGGCACCCTCCCCCCTTCAGAATGTGAAGAGGGGCCCTGAGTCCCATATCGCACAGTTATTCATTGGCCTATGGTGGACTGGGGCTAGAGGGGGATCTTCCACTAAGGCAGAGGAGTGTTGCCCCACTGCTCTCGGAGCAGTGTAAAAGCAAAAATAAAAAGATAATAACAGAAGTTATTTTTGTTATCATTTTATTTTTAGTATCAGCCAGGTTGGGCGGGGTGGGGCTGGGCTCCAGTGAAGTCCGGGAGGAGGAGCGGTTGCTTCACTCCGAAGTGCGCATGACTGCTGGGCCAGCCCCCTCGGGCCGGGCAGCAGTCCTGCGCACTTTGCATGTTTCCCACCAGGCTGCTTTACACAGCCTGGTGGCGAAAATGCCCTGCCTTTCATTCTTAATCTGAGCGCAGAGCCACAGTGCTCAGACCAATCACAGCGCTGCATTGCAGTGTTGTACTCACAATTGCTGCATTGCAGTGTTGTGATTAGCTTAGGGGAGGGAGCCTGTGTCCTTCCTGGTTCTGGCCACAGAGAGACGACGAGGGTCGGCGAAGAGGAGATCACTGAGGACTGATGCAGCAAAGAGATAAGTGTTTTTTTTTTAAATATATTGTACCCACCCTTCCACTCTCATTCCCTGCCAGCTGTTACTGACTGGGGACACTCTGAACAGTTTAGGGCCCCGTACCACAGAGACCTCTGTTACACCCCTGGTTGTGGGGTAATACTGAGAAGGATTTATGAGTGCAAGCTTTGGTTTTCTGTATACCTTAAACGGGTAAATCATGCCATTTGCACATGTAACGCAAGGCCAGAGGCGCAACTATAGCCAAATTTCGGGGGGGGCTAAAAAAAAATTTCGGGTGGGGGGGCTGAATCTTTAAGCAATTGGTAGAGATGAGCGGCAGGGGTTCTTAGAAGGGGCGAAACAACAATGTCTGATTAACATGCAAATGGTCTTTAAAGGCCTGTGAAGTGCTCGGGTGCAGCTGTGTGTGTACCCGGGAAGCTGTCTCATCCCGGGCTGCCACACACTTAGGGGGGGGCCAAGCCCTTTGAGTCCAATGGGCGTTGCGCGCCTGCGCAAGGCCCTGCGGCTCGGGGCGTGTTGCTTTCGGGGGTGGGGGCCCATTTAGGTTAAGGCCAATAAATATCTGTGAGATATAGGAGACTCAGGGGCTCCTGTTTACATTTTGCACTGGAGGGGGCATTATTTGGCGTACGTCACTGCTTGGACTGACAAGTGTTCACTGTGCGCCCAAAGTAAGTAACTGAGGGAGACCGAGTCAGAGACAGATGCTGGAATAAACAGACAGCGCGCTTATGCCTTTAAACCCATCTGCAAGATCAACATGCTCTGAAGTTAACAAATCCCTTTGTTTATTTGCCCAACATGTCAGTCAAGGAACCTCGAACATAAAGACGAATTCTGTTTTTGTTTTCAGGGTGAACAGCATGAAACTTTCACTAGGCCCTTGATAAGTTCCAGATGTGAAGGCAGGGCTCCTAAGGCACATTGTGAAATGCTTATCCCACATTTCTCCAACACCAAATCCATAAACGTTCCCGTTCGCGGAGACGAGTCTATTAACCCAATTTATTAACTGTACCGGCGCGTGGGGAGCAGTGCTCGGAGGGCCACGGCGGGGGCGGCGCATCCCCGGTGGCATCTGTTAGGGTCATCCGCTGAAGAGGATTAGAAAAACATCTTTAATCAGAGCAAATGCGGAGGTAAGACCCGGATGAGACTTGGGCCGCGCTCTGCCCCAGCAGAATGTGTGTCTGCCTGTATGCAGGTTTGCGTCCCTTCACTGGAAGCCGGCAGAATAAGAGGGACTTTGCAAAAATTAGGCAACATGTCTTTCAAAAAATGAACCTGTCCCATTTCCACACCTTTCAATCTGTCCAGAGGCTATGGTGACCTCACGCCGCATGGTGCCTTCTTTGCAACATCCGTCGGGATGCATATTATTAAGTAAGTCTCGCATATGGCACGCGGTCATTGCATTCTATCCAATTAAAATGCGGCTGTGTCGTAATCTGATTTCACATACTGTCATTAAATGTATTTTTAATGACTGCTTCCCTTTCCCCTTGCGGACATTAAGGCATCAGAGTGTCTTGTGACTGTATCCAAAATGCTTTCAGTGCAGCTGGCACATGCGTTCCTGCATTGGCATGTTAATGCTCAGACGCTGTAGCACAGGAGTATTAATCATATAAAATAACTTTATTTTACGTGCAGCGCTTCATACCACACATCTCCCGTTTCCAAGCACTGTAAATAATAGGTAGACCAAAATGAATGGTGATTAATTTAACGACCTCAGTAGGATGGAAGGCAGAGTCTGCCTCTTCCTGGGGTTCTACCTTGTGACATCACATCAAAGAGAAGCGCTCTTCTGTATTTAAGGATCCGGGTCTCTTCGGACCCTGGCACCCTAATGTTACGCGTCATGTGCCAATTCTTTAGCGCTTGTTAATAAAGACATTGAAATCAGCCATTTGACTGCGCCCCAGTCCCCCTAACGTGGGAAGAAGCCCTAGTTATCTCTCTTTTAAAGCCAGCACTAAAGCTCTCATTAACTTTTGTCCCATCTCATTTCTTCCTTTCACAGTAAAACTAGCAGAAATAAGGTAAACTGGCAGCTGCCCGCCTTCAGCTTTACCCACCAGCTTGATCCATCTGAAGCGAGGTTCAGGATCATCCATGGCACCGAGGTAGCATTGGTCTTTGGTTTGGACCAGTCAAGAACCATTTCGGATCTGTGTGGCATGGCCGCCTCAATCCTATTGGACCATTACACAGCCCCATGCGCAGTGCCATATTCCATTGGTTGATGCAGGGGTTAGAACTTTGGCCTTGAACTGGGTGGCTTCTTCCCTTACCAGCCACCCCCAATCACTTACACTCCCTCCTTAACAGTCCGCCTTTCAACCATTCCACTGTAGAGTCCCTCAGGGCGCCGCCCTTAGTATGACCGTGTTTAATTCATATTTTGGCGCGCTAGCTTCTCCCACTCTCTCCTTTGAACTCTCACTTATGACATGTGCGAATGACGTGCAGATTATCTTGATACAATGACAATCTCAAGCTTGCAATGATCAGAATTGAAAACAGAATGGCAACACATTAAAACTAAACTCTAAGAAGCCTTAGGCTTTAATTGTAGGCCCCTCCCATGCCCACCTAGCCTACTACTGAGTGCTTTTTAGGTCTCGCGCCTTGCGGTGCACTGTGCAGCAGTGCCCGTGCAGCGCAAGACATTTTGTAAGGGAAAAACGGGGAATCTGAGCTGACCTAGGAATCGCACATGCTTCTGCATGTGCGTTTCCTTTTCCGCTCCCCCATTGGCCTTTGCGTGCGTCTTTTTGTAAAAGACTGAACGCAATTGGCCTAAGCAGAAGCATTGCTCCTCCCATGGCCTATTGGTGTCTATTACGCGCACCAAGCACGTAATAGACACCAATAGGTCATGGTTCGCTGAGGCGCGCGCGCATGCGCACCACTCGAGAGCTTCTGTTTTTTTCTTTGAATCCATTTCATGGGGAAGCTACCCGCAGGAGCTGTCCTTTGCTGAAATATTGAATTAACTTACAAATCCAGAAAAATCGAAATTTTAATGGGAAGGTTCGTGATTTTTCAATTTTTTAAAATTCTAAAACACGAAGGGATATGCTGCGGTCTAGGATATCACTGCCTTTTTGCTCCTAATGCACGCGCTTTTCTGTCTGCACTTCTAAGGAGGCCACCCATCGTCCATACTACCATAGTATATTTTGTCTGCTGTACTTGCATTGCTGCGAGAAGGGTGCTTGTGGGAGACTGTGGTGCTTGTGGGAGACTGTGAAGGAGCGCATGCGCAGTAAGCTTCATTTCATTTCATGCCGTGATCCAACTTCAGTATGATGCTGTGAAGTTAATTTTGGTTGGAGGGTGAGAGATCTGTGCTTTTGCCCACAGTAGGGGTCTGTCCTGCAGCAGCAGGTATTTAATCTGTCCTTTAAACAGATCATATGTGGCAGTTATCAGTCACATTGCGTGTGGTTGTTTTGGTGCAAAAAAGAAATAATCTAGGAAATGTAAGCAAAAAACATCCAAGGACTACCACCGAGTGTCAAAAGAGAGCAGGAGGACCCCATGCAAAGAAGAAGCTGTAGGGATTTTTCAACCGCTAATAGGGTTCCTGGGTCAAACCCCTGGCAGCCTCCAACTCGCTGTGCTTTTCTCTCGAGAATGTCAGCATCACCCCAGCCCACTCTGCCCGTTAAGATGCCCCCACCCCTCCTCGGGAGGGAAAGGCAGGCAGATAGACATATGCTGCAGTGGAAGCCTTCACAGGGCGCAGCCTACTGCTTTCCTAGCATGGCTGAATGCCTCCTCCGAAGCTTGTTTTCAAACGACAGTTGGCATTTCCAGGCTCCTTTCTACTGCTGTACTGCTGGGACACCCGTCCTCTCCCCCTCTCTGGATGCTCCTGCTGCAGGCCCTGTTCTGTGACCTTCTGTATTGCAGAGCCCATGTACCTAGTAGTCACAGATGCTGCACCGCAATTTTGGAGTGAAACCAACTTTTAATAATGCGAGACCTATTGCATTGCAAATGCTTGTTAACTTTGGCATTGCACTGACACCAGAAGCCACATTCCTTAACACAGACTTAATTTTTAATCAGATGCCTCAAGGACTTAAAGTCTCAGAAACTTTCTTCTAGATCTGAGAATTATAAAGAAAATCCTGCCCTACTTACTTTTGCTTGTCACTTTGTGGTAAGCCTGGCGACAATTGGGTCATGTCTGGTTTACTGCATCTTATTCATCACTTACGTAATCGCTGAATTTAGTGTCTTGTTTACTACTGAGCCCTCTCTGGGGATCTTCAGTTCCTAAGCGTCTATGCTCCACTGGCTCCCTGTTGCCAAGCATTCATAGTTAAATAAAGTGTCTTTGCATGTATCGGAAGACTTCTTTGGCAAAGGTTATATTTTTCTGTGACAATCTTTTTTTCTCAATATGTTCCTAGTAGAACACTTGCTCCTTCTTTTTTAAGACTGTCTGTTCCTAGGATTTGTCGAGTCTGGCAAAGAAGCTGTTCCTTTCCCTCTTAAGGAGCCAAGCACTGGAATGCTCTTCTGATGTGCATAAGTGCAGTGCGATTTTACCACTCGGATATGGCGTACAAACTGGTTCATGCTAGATTTAGGCTCATACAGCACAAGGAGAGTCTTAACTGGGGGTGTGGTGGGGGGTGTCGTAAATTGCATAATTCAGTGTAGCAAAATCATGCAGAAAAATCAGTACAGGAATGCATTTTGTGCTAAAAAAGGATTAAATGCAACAGAACATGAACAGCAAGCGCGAGCAGCCGCTCATGCTAGCTCAATGTGCTCTTGGGGTAGGATTTCACCCAACCAGCATTTAGTGCTATTTTGTTATCATACAATGCTCCTCTCATGACCAAAATGGGCGCGAGGAGGTCTCCTTCCAACTTGCTTCCAGCATCTAGCACTATTTTCTTAGCGCAAAGTGCACCTTTGTGTCCAATGTAGATGGCGAGGATGCATTTTGTATGGAGAAATAGTGCTAAATGTAGCAGAATGCAAATGGCCGTTTCTGGATGGCCGTTCTGGTCAGTTAATGATCTCTCTCTGTAGAATTGTTTTCCCTCAGTGTAATCTTCATTCTGCAAGCATTCAGAATCGCATAATTATCAGTAATTCCACGTCAAATAGCAATGCAGAACTACCCAAATTACTATGATTATGCCAGCATAATTAAACTTACGCTTGGGCCTAGTCTTAACAGTAACTGCACACTTTATACATATATTTTTTTTAAATCAAACAAATTAAATGGTTGAAACAATATCTCACTATATTGCTAACTGTTTTTGTCTGCTTTACAAAACTAGATTTTCCCTCCCCCAATCACCATCCATTGGCCGCCATGAAGTCCTGTTCGTGAGCAGCAACTTCTACATTTTTTGGACTTGGAATGACAGAAGAGATTAATGGCATGAATCTTAAAGTAAGTGGATGCTGTCACAGGAAGTGGCATTACAGGTAATGGCAAAATATTTTGAATGTATTTCAAGGTGAGAAAATAACCTATTATTTACTGGTAATCTTGGTTACCCTGACCCAAAGTCTTCCCTGTCAGAGTTCTTATATTATTAGTTGCCCTGCTACTTGAGACAGGTCCTTTACCAAGCTTTAGACAGAAAATCAGAAAAAGAAGTAACTTCAATTTTCATATGTCACTCCTCCCTAATAACAAAACCAACTTCTGTCCCGCCACCTCTGGCTAGTCGAACAAGCTAGATTGAGTCATGGAGAAAATTGAGTGAGGGAGGGAAGGAACTTTGACGATCAGGGCTGTAGATCAGTTAATAAGATTACCAATAAATAATAGGTTAATTACCCCTTCCCCGTCCTCCCTGTCTCACTCTTTACAATATGAGGATATACAAAAGCTTATCCATTTTCTGCAGGCACTCACTTAGCACTAACATTTGTTTACTTTGCCAGTATTCTCTTGTAGTTAGATTAAATCAGGAAATCACTGCCTTCCCTTCACTATGGGGGAAACATTTAGAAGAGCCCTCAGGAATTGACAATACCTCTCTCCAGTTTGAAGACTTGAGAGAGTTCGATCAAAATAAGCTCCCCTTTGTCTCCATCCCTTCCATAGTGGCCCATCCATTGTTAGGATTAAGGGAATCACAAGAACCAAGGATGACCCTTTTTAGAGCTTCTCAGGAATTAACCACTAGTTGAGGTCTTAAATTCCTGCTTGGGAAACCGGAATTAATGTATTGTAGATTTGAGACACTAGTGACCATTGAGATAGAAGGGACTACTGAGAGTCTACAGCTGATGATGCGCACAATGGACAAATGGTGTATTCACTGCCTATAGTGCTTAATTTGTAAAAAAAAAAAAAAGTGGCAGGACTTTTGTCAGTGTCAGAATACTGCAGCTTGCACCACACATTGCCCCTGCCATGCTGCCAATGATGATGAAACCACACTACTAACCATCACACTCAGGCTTCTGGGCCCCATGCCTCTGTACCTGCTGCACCAATGGAAACTACGCCCCTGTATGGAAGTTGATTGTCCAGTTTGCCCCAGCACGGGTGGGAATTAAGCCAAACCCATTCTTACTGGTGAAGGACATGGGAAAATTGGAAAGGGTCAAATTGCGCCTCAGCTCTGGAGCCTGTGTTCCTCCAGCAGCCCCCCTTTCTCCTTGAGCCCCTTCTCCTCTCCTTGCACCTTCTGCTACCTTTGGCCGACCTCTCACTGGCAATGTCTCCTCTGGTAGTGATTTTTTAAGGGAAGTAGCTATAAGGCAGGCGCACAATGCAAATTGGGCCTAAAGGGCTTCAAAAGGTTGTATGCCTCAACCTAGGCTGCCTCAGCTCGAGCTGCTGTGGGCTCGGCTGTGCAGTGTCAGGAATCTTATCTCCTGCACGCCCACTTTTTTCACAGGTCTTTAAAGACCATTTGCATAATTACAAACCTTTGTAAACTGGATACCAAGGATTAGTGTTTTTCTGGTTCCAGTACCACTCCTGAGCCCCCACTCTACCTATTCCTTGCATTTGTATTTCACATTTACTGCCATAGTTGAGAATGCATTTCATAAAAAGGAATATAAAGTAGGGTTGCCAAAGGAAGAATTTCAGCCATGTGTTGTTTAAAGAGCCTGCAAAGACCTGTCTTGACACTAAATAGGGTTATAAATATTAAATTATATATTCAGTTGTAATGTGACTTTTATGTCTTTGTTCCATCTAATTATCAGTCTTGGATTATTCAGGCAGCCCTATAACACAATTAAAAGTGCTTTCTATTTATATTTGCCCTTCAAAGTATGCGGAAATAGGTGCTAAAAATACGACTTTGGGTGATGCTTCTTTTTGTACCGTCTGGGACATCAAAATAACTAGCTGGCAACCCTAATCATAAAACTGGAAGTTTGTTGCAGGATCAGCACATTATTTATTTCCTCCAACCTCGATCCCTGATTAATGCCATAATAGCAATAGTTTAACTTCTATCTGAAACCCTACACCGCCATCAATAACATGCTGTTACTTCAAGTGTCTGGGCATGTACCCTGAGTTCAGACAACTCACTCCTCATTCTCACCCTTCACTTTCAAGCCCATCCTGCACTCACAGCGATCACAATGCACTCACACTGACCACCATGCACTCACGCCATTCACCCTCTCATTCTGCACACAAAGTGATCACTCTGCACTCACAATGCACTTGTGCTATTCCCTCTGTACCTCACCCTGCAGTCACACAAGCACACTACTCACCCTGCACTCATGTGACACTTCACACACCTGTCCCCTTCCCTGCTCAATCTGCAATCTCACTCAAATAAGCTCATCACTAACCATGCATTCATTCGTCCCACTCTGTACGTACATCTGCGCCCAAATTCATATGGTCAGCCCCCTCGCCCTGCAGTCACTCCTCTTACCCTACTCTCACATTGTCGCATCGCTCACCACTAACGTGGGCAATCCTGCCACCTACACAACTCAGAGGGTTAATGTGCCTGCTACAAAGAATGTGTACCATGCAGCTCACAAAACTGAGTGTGAGTTAACTATGAGTAGTGCTATAAAAGAATTAAATGTTTGTCAGAAAGGTGCTATAGAAAGATGAAGTTTCAGGAATATATGAGACAATGAATATAGGTTGGACCTGTCTAGCACCCTATACAAAACGTGATTGCGATGTAATGTAATGGTGCTGTGTTGATTTCTCTGTACAATTGAATTTTACACAGAAAACGTTTGTTTGCCTTAAAAGCCCTTCTATGTTCGTAACCTACCTTCTGAATTTGATCCGTTAGTGGTTGGGCACAGGCTTGTGTACCACACTGGTGATTAGTTGAAGGTATTCTCTTTGTACGGATCATTTGTTCATTGAGTAAACTTAAAGACCTCTGTCCGGCTGGACATGTCGCTCAAAATATAGAACTGATTCTGTCTATATTCATTGTCTCATATATTCCTGAATGCATGGGACCGCTGTTGTTCGAAAAAGTAAGTTCCCCGGGGTCCCCTGCTGACTGATTTGGGGTCCCTTGTTGTCGTTAATATAGAAAGATGAAGTACATTTTTGGTGAGTGGTAGTGAGGGAATTCATGGAGAAGGAGAACATTGGGGAGAGGGTGCCAAAAAAGGCTGACTCACAGTGTGCAACCAGTGTTAGTGCCAGCACTGGCTGGGAGTGTTAGCCCTCCGAGGTTCTGGTCTGGTTGCGCACCTGCTATGAAGTGGCTATGGATCCCACGTTCCCAACACTCCCTTCAAAAAAGTATCTTCAGTGGCTATGGTTCTCATGACTGTTGATCTGTTCACCATGCTTTTCTGTGTCCTAGCAACAAGTTTCTTTATGCTCTTCCGCCACTGGCTGCAGAGAACCAAGTGTAGCCTGCAGATCGCAGATTTTAATCCCACTCAGAAAAGTGAGTAGGTGAATACCCCTTCTACAGAGTTTTGCATGTTTCTTGCTGACCACATATTCTAATCCCGATAAGAACGTTTAGTGGAATGTGTACTTGTGACATATTGGTCCTAGGTTCCATTTGTAGTGAGACAGTGAGTTAGTGCACAGTTGGCGGAGAGGTTTATGTTGAACTTGTTTGTTTCATGATCCTGTTCTAGTAAAACAGCACCCTCTTAGGGCTGCACTGACAGTGTGGAACAGTCTCTGACCTTTGATTAAAACTGTAAGCTTATCACATTTTGTAGATGCATTTAAATGTCGATCATCTCTGCTAAAGAAATCAAATAAAAAAACGTGTTCTATGATCAGTTTAATGAGTAGTTAGACCAAATATTTTATCCCTCCAAGCTGCCGTACCCAGGTGGAGTCCCTGGGCTCCTCACGCCCCTGACAGCACCTTGGCCTATCCCTTTCCTTACCTCCTCTGCTTTGCATCAAAACGGGGCTTTGCGACCGGAGGTAGGCTCTCCCCCCAGGGGATGTTTGGGGCCCGGGAGGAAGGGAGGGGGGAAGACATTGACTGGGGGACAGGAAATAGGTTTGGGCTGGTTGGGCTCTTTGGGCTGGTTGGGCTCCTTTTGGGCTGGGAGGGTATATTTACGGCCATTTTGGGTCACTGGGCACCATTTTGGTGACAGTGACCCAGCAGTCGACCAGTTAGAAAATTGTTGTGTTTTTTTCTGTGGTTTTGTTGTTGGTAGGGAGTAGGGTAGGCTTTCAGCGGTCCAGCGATGGAGTGTGGCGTGTTTGTGGCAGACAGCAGAGCGCTGAGGGGCTGAGCGGCAGTGCGACGGTGGTTTTGATTGAGCGGTGTGACGCGAGAGCGGCGGTGCCTGCAGGCCATGGCAGAGTCAGCGATCTCAGACCCTCGGGTGCGGGAGGCGTTGCGCCTCTTAAGAGAGGCGGGCAGGATGGACCTGATTAGAGGAGAAGTGCGGGTAAGGCCCCCGCTGCACGCTGCGGATGGCGCCATGGCGGCAGTGGTGGACTGTGAGCCACTGCGTACGAGAGCGCGAAGGGAGGAGGGAGCGGGGAGGGGAGGGGGTGTGACGCGTGGCGGCGGTCGGCGGGTGGCTGGTGCGCCGGGTAAAGGAAAGGGCCGGGGAAGGGGCATGGGGGCCCGAAAAAGGCGCTGCTGGTGTTTGTGGAGGGGCGGGGGCGAGGGGGGGCGGGCAGTGGGGGGGAAGATATGACACGGGAGGGAGGCACAGGGGTGCCAAAAGGGGTGGGCACTGGGGAGAGGAGTGGGGGTTGCTCTGGAGAAGCGGAGGAGTGCCCGGCTGGAGGTCTTGGTGGGGGGGGAGGGCGGCAGGAGCCTCAGGTGCAGGATGGGGGGGTGCGGGGAGGGGGTACCGGGGGGTTGCGGAACAGGCACGGTGGGGCGAGTGGGGGGGTGGGCCGACGGGGGTTGCCTGGTCCCCAAGAGGTGGGGAGTGGGGGGGTGTGGGGAGAGGGGGCGACGCTGGGTGCGGGCAGGGGGGAGGAGTCCGGGGGTCAGTTGGAAGCGGGGGGGCTCTCTGCTGCTGATTGAGGAGTCCGAGGGGGAGGGGGGGCGGGGGAAGAGGGCAGAGAGCGACTTGGACTGGGGGTTATCGTCAGAGGGCGAGAGAGACATGGTTGGGCCCAGCAGGCCAGCGTCGCCCCGGGGGTGGGAGGGTGGACGGAGGGCAGAGGGGGGGTGAGGGTGGGCGGGGAGCGGGGGATAAGCGAGGCAGGTGATTTAGTACGATTGGTGAAGGGCAGGCATGTGATGGATGCAGTGGTGTGTACGGGGACGGAGGGGGAAGCGGGCGAAGCGGCGACGGCAAGCGCAGGGACGGGAGACGCGGCGAGGTCCGTGGGTTCGGCGCCGTCTGGCGTCGGGGCGAAGGAGAGTTGCGATGTGCCGGTCAAGAGAATGCCGTACATGGGGGTGGCGAAACCTTTGGGGGTGCACTTGTCACTGGCGACAAAAGAAATAATTTGGAAGGGGAGTATGTGGAGATTTTAAAGTTGCTGCACAGGGAGCTGATGGCTAAGGAGGGTTGGAAAGAGGAGGAGCAGGAGTTGGCTAGGCGCCCCAAGGTGCCGGTAACCATTAAGAACTGGTCGGCGGCTTTCTTGATATACGCCAGTGTGTACTGTGAGAAGTATCCGGACAGGTCAGTTGCGTTGTTTAAATATATGGATGTGGTGCGGCGGGCGCAGGTGACGTACGGCGGTTACGCGTGGATGCATTACGATGAGGAGTTCCGAGCGCGTATGGCATCGGACCCCGAGGCAAAGTGGGGGGAATTGGGTGCGAACCTGTATCAGCAGACGATGAGTGGCGCAAAGTTTGGCCGCACCATCTGCACGGCCAGTGGGCTTCCGCTGGCGGCGCCACCCCTTTACGGCCCGCCCCACCCGTGGGGGGGTGGGGTCGGGGGATACAGGAAGTGTGAATAGCGTCGGGCCTGCTGGGACTTCAATAAGGGGTCCTGTCTCAGGCAAGTGTGCAGTTTCAGGCACGAATGCTCCAAGTGCGGGAGGAGACACCCAGTGATGCGCTGCTGGGGGCTCGGGGGAGGGCCCGCACAGGGGCAGCAGCTGGCCGCAGCCTCCGTTGGGGGGAGGGGGGCGGAAGGGGGGGGAGCGGTGCATTTGGAAAAGGCTCATACGCCGGTTTGTCTGGACAGGCTCGAACCTCTGTTGGCGGCTTATCCGTGGGCGGATGATGCGGCCGTGCTGCGTCGGGTTTCAGGGAGGGTTTTCGGTTGGGGTAAAAGGGTCCTAGGATTGCTTGGTGGGCGGAGAATCTGAAATCCGTGAACGCGCACTAAGGTGTCGTTCGAGAGAAGCTTTTTAAAGAGGTGCAGGAAGGGAGGATGGTGGGCCCATTTTAGGAGCCGCCTCTGCCGGTCTTGATCATTTCACCAATTGGGGTGGTCCCGAAGAAAGAGCCGGGTCAGTTTCGGCTGATTCGACATTTGTCCTGGCCAGAGGGCACGTCGGTGAATGACTACATTTCAGCGGAGTTGGCGTCGGTGTCCTACTCGTCCGTGGACGTTGCGAGGAGACTGGTGACGGCGGCGGCGGGGCGCGCTCATGGCAAAATGTGACGTGAAATCCAGCTGATCATCAGCTGCTGGGGATACAGTTTGATGGCCTCATTTTCATGGATAGAGCGTTTCCCATGGGGTGCTCCATGTCGTGTGCATTGTTTGAGAGGTTCAGCTCCTTCTTGCAGTGGGCCTTTTCCTGGCGCACAGGCTCGGAGGCGGTGACTCACTATCTGGACGACTTCTTCCTGGTGGGTCGGCCCGGTTCGACGGACTGCCAGCGGCGCCTGGACAGTTTTACAGACTTGATGGGTTATCTAGGGGTGCCTCTGGCGCCAGAGAAGACTCAGGGTCCCTGCACAGCGCTGTCCTTTCTCGGGATAGAGCTCGACTCTGCGGCCATGGAAGCACGCCTACCGAAGGATAAGCGGGTGGTGATGATGGACTTGGTGAGGGGCATGTTGGTCAGGAGGAAGGTGAAGGTGCGGGAGGTGCTGGTGTTGCTGGGGCATTTGAACTTTGCGTGCCAGGTCGTGCGGGCGGGGCGGACGTTTTGCCGCCGGCTGGGGTTGGCTTTGTCCGGTCTGACGTTACCACACCATCACGTGCGCCTGTCGGGGGGGTCGAGAGATGTTTGGAGCATGTGGCTGGTTTTTTTGGAGCGTTTCAATGGAGTGCCCATGGCGCCGCCGGAGGATTGGCAGTGGGACGTCACTATGTCGTCAGATGTGGCGGGAGTCAGAGGTTTCGGGCTTTACTGGACAGGGAAATGGTGCGCGGAGCAGTGGCCGGCGCAGTGGCAGGCGGGGGGGTAGGAGTATTGCGTTCTTGGAGCTTTTTCCGTTGGTGGTGGCTGTGACGGTGTGGGCGCAGGATCTGGCGCACACATCGAGTTTTGTTCAGGGTGGACAACATGTCGGTGGTGCAGGTGGTGAACCGGCAGTCCGCGAGGGAGGCCCAAGTGCTGAAGTTGATGCGCGTTTTTGTGTTGAAGTGTTTGGAGCATGACCTACTGTTTCAGGCCCAGCATGTACCGGGGGTGGACAATTACATTGCGGATGCTTTGTCTTGTTCACAGTGGCAGAGATTCCATGGGCTAGCCACAGAGGCGGACGCAGTCAAGACAAAGGTGCCGGAGGAGCTTTGGACGGTGGAAGAGCGTGGGTCGTTCAGCTGGTGAAGGCGTCGGTGGCGGCATCCACATGGAGGGCTTATGAGCAGGCTTGGTTGGAGTTTCTACGTTCGGGTGCAGTAAGGCGGCGTGGCAAGTGGCGTCGGGAGGAGCAGGTGGTGCGTTTCATGCTCGGTCTGATGGACAAAGGGCAGGTGAGGTTGACGATTGCGGGGAAGTTGGCTGGGGTGGTGTTCATGGGGCAGCTCCGGTGGGGTTATGCACCTTCAGCGGGAGAGTTGGGGGGTAGGGTGTTGGAAGGTTGGGAGAGAGAGAAGGGGGCGCGAGCGCGGCGGCGGCGGCCAATTACAGAAGTGATGTTGGAAGGCTTAGTGCACCTCCTACCGGGGGTGTGCAGGGATCAGGAGGAGACAGTGCTGTTTTCAACTCTGATGTCATGGATGTTTTTTGGTGCCTTCCGGGTGTCGGAGCTGGTGGGGTTGCGCGGGGGACCGGGGGTGGGTTGGAAAGAAGTGTAGTTGCGGGCCAGGAGGTGGGGGTGCGTTTGCGGCGGTCTAAGACTGATCAGCGCGGAGAAGGCACTTGGGTGGTACTGGGTCCTGGGAGGTCGGAGGCGGTGTGTCCGGCGGAATGGGGGAGACGGTTGGCGGAAGGGCGGGAGCAGGACGGGGCGGAGGTGTTTGGCCCGCGGTGGGCCAGGCGAGTGACGGCGGCTCAGCTGCTATGGGTCCTGCAGCATGCCCTACGGTCTATGGGTGAGGACCCGAAGGAATTTGGGACGCATTCCTTTCGCATTGGTGCAGCGACGGAGGCGGCGCGAAAGGGTTGGGGTACGGAGGAGATAAAACGGCGGGGGCAATGGAAGTCGGACTGTTATAGGACGTACGTCAGGATGCGGGGTGGAGGGGTAGAGTGAGGTTGACATGTTTGGCCCATTGCTTACATATGTATCTTTGCAGGTGCAGTGGCGGGGCCGACTGCGGCAGCAATGAGCATTTACGTGGTGGGCCATTCCTTTGTTAAGAGAGCGGAGAGGGCCGAATGGGAAAAACACAGGAACCTCAATTTAGAGTTGGATGAACAGTTGTTTAGGTGTCATTGGAGGGGAAAGGGGGTATGCGTTGGCACGAGTTGGTGCCGGTTTTAAACAATGTGGTGCGGGGGGGGTCTGTCCAGATGTGGTAGTCATCCATTTGGGTGAAAAAGATTTGGTGCAGTGTAAGGGACCGGCACTGGTGAAGCAAATGAAAAGGGACTTGATGGAAATCAGGAGGCAGTCATTTGGTTGGAATTTATTCCTAGGCGGTGCTGGAGAGGGGCAGAGAGGCCTGAGGCAATTGACAGGACACGGAGGAAAATTAACAGGGAGATGAGGGTTTTTTGTGAGAAAGAAGGCATAGGTAGGATGGAGCATCCGGAGCGGAGGTATGGGGCAGTGTATTTCTTCAGGGAGGATGGCGTGCACTTGTCACGATACGGGATGGAGCTATATATTGTACAGCTGAAGGAGGCAGTTGATCGGGCGGTTGGGGTGCACAGGTATCCGAAGGTGCAAGGGCCCTGGGGGGGGGGTCGAAAGCTGTATGGGGCTTTCGAGTGGCGCTTTTCCTAGTAAAGGGGGGGTAGGATAAGAGGAATGAGGTTTCATGGACAGAGGAGGAGGGAGTGTACAGTTGGCAGGAGTTTAAAAACAGTTGAGGCAGGCGTTTGGGTAATTGGTAACTATGTATATGTTGTTGCGGGGGAACTTTTAGGGGTGGGGGTGGGGGTTTGAGCAGGTACGTGTTTATTTAGTTAGGACTAGTTTTGTACGGCAAAGGCCAAGGATGTGGTTTTGTTAAGATGCACCTGTTCCCAATAAAGCGGCCTTTATCACACCTTAAAATGTCTCCGGTCGGTCTTTCCCCTACCCGTCTCCCGATGGGCCCCAATGGGGCTTTGTGGGGGTGGCCGACCGGAGGGAGGCTCTCCCCCACAGGGAAGTTTGGGGCCCCGGGAGGAAGGGAGGGGGGAAGACATTGACTGGGTAACAGGAAATAGGTTTGGGCTGGTTGGGCTCTTTGGGTTCCTTTTGGGCTGGGAGGGTATATTTACGGCCATTTTGGGTCACTGGGCACCATTTTGGTGACAGTGACCCAGCAGCCGACCAGTTAGAAAATTGTTGGCCCGCCCCAGGTAGGTAGGGCCTTGGGGGGGGATTTCTGGAGGGGTTTTGTTGGGAGCTGGTGTGTTGGTTAGGTCTGATGGTATGATGTCGCTGGGGGCAGGTGCTGGAAATGGTTTTGTGATGGCGCTTTTCCTAGTAAAGAGGGGGGTAGGATAGGAGGAATGAGGTTTCATGGACAGAGGAGAAGGGAGTGTACAGTTGGCAGGAGTTTAAAAACAGTTGAGGCAAGCGTTTGGGTAATTGGTAACTATGTATATGTTGTTGCGGGGGAACTTTTTAGGGGTGGGGGTGGGGGTTTGAGCAGGTACGTGTTTATTTAGTTAGGACTAGTTTTGTACGGCAAAGGCCATGGATGTGGTTTTGTTCAGATGCACCTGTTCTCAATAAAGCAGCCTTTATCACACCTTAAAATGTCTCCGGTCGGTCTTTCCCCTACTCGTCTCCCGATGGTCCCCAAAATGTGTTCCTCCAGCCCTTTGAGATGGTGTTGCTTACTGGCAAAGCTACTGGGACATCAACTGACTTCGCTTGTCAAGCACGAAACCTGTAGGGTGAAACCCACAGACAGGTGTAATTGCTTTACAGTCTGCTGCTCGACCCTCAGAATCTGCAGGGCCAGTGTAACGCTTTAAGGTCAGATCGGTGCTGGAGCGATACTTTCAGGTTGCCCAGTTATCAGGATGCCCATGTGCTGCTGATGTTGGCCATGCCCAATAGCGAATCAACTAACAGGGATTATTGAGATGAGAAACCATGAACCTTCCACTTGGAACAGGGATAATAGGTTGCCTTTGACCTGATTAAATATTTTGCAAAAAATGCAGAGCAAATGTGACATCATCGTAAAAATATACTTATTCTCACAGGAAACATAGGGCCAGATGTACCAAGCATTTTACAGCTTGCAAATGGCTCCACCTTTAAAATGCTTTTTGCCATGTACCAACCCTATTTTGCAAGTCAGTAACCTATTCCCGACTCGCAAAATAGAGTTTGGTAGTCGCTCTTCGGAAGGAGCGTTTTAAGGGCGTCCCTTCCTAATAGTGAGTCGCACTGGTATGCAGGAATGTTTTGTGGCCAGGAATGCGGTTGCGAAACATTTGCAGTTAAAACCAAGTTCAAGTTTTGTGAATGTGGGCACCAACATTTTTAGGTCGAGCCTGGGCAGCACATGCGCTGGTCTGCAAGTCATGCTGTATTCAGGTATGGACTTGAAGCTCCACCCATTTCCCCGCCCATCTTTTCAATTGGCTCCTTTTAATGCATTTGATTTATGAATAGGCTTGGTAATCCCTCCTTGGTACCACCTTGTCTGCATTTGTAATATCCCATGAGGACTGGACTTTTTACTTGTGTTTATACATGGTCTGTTTTATCTAGTCTGTGAGCACTATTTTCTTTAAGGATTTTTCCCTATTCCGTACACGATGTGCTTTCCTACAAAGCAGCACGCCAATCGCTTTTATCTTTTAATTAGTAATGGCAGTCCGCTTTAACTATATTGCAGCATTTGTTTTTTTACTTTAGCATCAGGGTACAGTTTAAGTACAGCGGCCGCGCTTCTCTCTATTTAATTTGCCAGTGGGGTCTGCTGTAACGGCTGCGCTTCTTTAAATATTGTATTTGTCAGCGCAGTCCACTTTAACTTTAGCGGCTGCACTATGAAACTTGTTTTTTCAGTGCCCATGGACCACTGCCTACTTTTAAAAAATGGAAAGGTGGATTTTTATTTTTGCAATTAATCTCATTTTCCTTTAAGGAAAACGGGCTGTATTACAGAAAAAAATGTCTTTATTTGAAAAGCAATCACAGACATAGAGGTCTGCTGTCTTCAGCAGTCCACCATCCCTGTGAGTGCAGGCCATTCCCAATGGGTGGTAAAGCAAGACCTACCTCATGGATATTAATGAGAAATGCCAATTGTGGCCTAATGGGAATCACAAAGGGGCACATGCATCAAAGGAAATAGCATTCGCATATGGTGCGAATTGCAAAATTCGTCCGTTTGCGAATGCAATTCCCATTTTTGGGATGCATTAACATTTTTGTAATATTCGCAATTTAAGAAATCGCAAAATTGCGATTTCTTAAATTGCGATTGCATTTAAGGAATCTCAAATTGAGATTCCTTAACTGCAATGCATCTAACTCTAAAAATCTTGCGAATTTGCAAATAAGGGGAGCAGATTACCATGAAGTTGACCATCATGGTAATTTGCAAAAACTATAAAAAATACACTAAAGTGCATTTTTCAAAGTTCCATTTTACACAAGGGCATGTGAGTGTGCAAAATGTACTTCTAAGCAGATTTCAGGGGTGCAACAGGGTGTCCTTTGGACACCCCTGCACCCTTGAAATTGCATTCTTAATTTGCGAATTTCTAATGGTGAATTGCAAATTAAGAATGTCTTTCCATTCATTCCTATGGGCCTCTAGGCCCATAGGAATGGATGGGGAGGTATTCCTTAATTGCTATTCTCAATTAGAGAATCGCAATTAAGGAATTTTAAGAAATCGCTATTTTTATAGCGATTTCTTGATGCATTACAGTTTGCAATTCCTTAATTGCGATTTCTTATTTTTCGCAATTAAGGAATCGCAAAATGCAATATTGATGCATGTGCCAGAAAGAATGTAAAACATACTGTTGTAGATAGCTGTTTGTGCTTTCCTAATTGCAAAACTTTTCTTATCCTTGATGCCAGCTTCACCTGCCTTTAACCCCACTGGGTCCCCAAGCCACGCAAGCCATGCTCTGAGGAAACCAGTGCTTATGGCGGCTTCTAAAATCCAAAAATGTTTTCACCCCCGAATCAACGCCTCGTCAGGGGTAGTAAGCGCTATATAAATACAAATACAACTATGAATAGAGTGCTGAATAGAGTGCTGCTGAGTGTATGTATAATGTATGGCAGGCGCGCAACACCCATTGAACTCACCGGGCTTCAGCCCCCTCTGTCGTGTGTGGCAGCCCAGGGATGAGACAGATCCCGGGCACACACACAGCCGCACCCGATCGTTTAACAGGTCTTTAAAAGACCATTTGAATGCTAATTAGGCCTGGCTGTTGTTTCACTCCCTGTTGGAGGCCCTGCAGCTCCACTCTGCCTACAGATTAATGGTTCAGCCCCCCCCCCCCCCCGAAATTTTTCCTTAGACCCCCCCCCCCCCGAAATTCGGCTCAAGTTGCGCCTCTGATTTATGGTGTGTAGATGAACGTGGTTGGGGAGCGTTTCATCTCTCCAGCACCCAACAGTTGTTTTTACTCCGTTTGTTTCATTCAAGGCTACATTGCTGTTTAAAAAAACGCATATTGTTAACACTATTGCTTAATTTTTTTTATCTCTCAAAAAACTCTGAGAAGACTCGGCGAAGTAGTTTTTTCGTGGCAGCACCACACAATCTGAATGAAAAGATGTCTACCAACTGTATAACCAAATTTTCGAAACCAAAATATTTGACGAGCTATTATTTACGAGTTGATCCCTCTTAGAGTACCCGAGTCATCTGCACATATCATAAGTACATACATATTTACATTAAAATGAATAAATAAGTCAGGAATGATGAGCAGTCTAAAATAATAGTAAAAAAAAGCCTGAGAGCGTATGAATACTGCAAAGAATAGTCCTCGTCCGCCACCTGCAGTAAGTCATCATAATAACAGTTTGAGTTGCAATAAGCACAGATGGAATAAAAGCATTCATGGTAGGTTATCGACAGAGCACGCACTTGTCTCAAACTTGAGGTTAAAAATGTCAGGAAAATAAATCGGCGGGTAGTTTCAGTATTAAATTACGGTTGCTCTTCACCAACCAAGGACGTTCATTCCACATCAATAAATACAACACAGCACTTCAACTTCAATTAGATCATACACATGTTTTTTTTTACCTCTAACTCATGTCATCTGACTGCAAACATGTAAACTCTGCTACCATGAAGCGATTAGAGAATACAGGCTTACCCGACAGCAGTGTCTCGTTCGGAAATGGTAGATGGATACCTACAGCGTGAACTCATTCACAGCTCAATTGTGCTCCTAAAATCAGGCACACTCATGTGTCAATTTATTAGTGAACAGTGCAGTAATGTGCGCAGAGTGCACATGTGTGCTACATACTGTGAAGTTCTGTCAACGATTGTTCTGATGTAGCGTTAAGGGGCTCTGATCGTGGGCCAGTTGCACCAAAACAAAAAAAAGCATTGGCATAGCCAATAGGTCTCGCCTTTGGAACCTTATAAGTATGTAGTTATGCAGCAGGTCCCAAAGGCGAGACCTATTGGCTATACCAATGCTTGTTTAAAAATGAGGCTGGCCATGTAGGTAAAGCTTTGTCCATGGTGGCACAATGTATTCTTGAGCCCAATCCTTAGTCAGGTAGATGGAAACCTGTTTTTACATAAAATATAAGGACAAAGTAAGATAATGTATTTGGAAAGAAGTAATCTGCAGTCACTTATTACTTACAGGGCATACATGCAGAGTGACAACAGAAGGACGAGGCTGCATCTGACGTCCTTTTTGAATCCCATCTGTTTGCTATACATCAGATTCAGGGCCTGCTGATTCACATCACTTTAAACTGAACAATAGACTTCAGTCGAAACCTGATTTGTTAGGTTTGCTTTACCAGACAGAGGTTACTGGTCTAGACATACGCCCTTGGGCGAGCAGAGCAGTCCGTCTGGTTTCGCACAGCTCCCTGGCTGCTTTTTCACCTTAGTACAAAATAAAAAGGCTCCGTTCATTTTTCACAGAAATATAATGATTCTGAAGACATGAACCATGGAGGGAGCTTTGGATAAACTGCTCTCACCATTAAGAAGACACAGTTGTGAAAAGTAAATTAATTTCATAGTCAGACAACGACGCTTGTTTTCATCCAGCTCGAGAAATTCTACACCCAATAGTAACACATTCGATTGGCATCACAATTATTTCACCTGCCATTAAATTTAGCGTGCTCTGTGGAGCTGGGGCAGCCGCAGTCAAAGCAAAACTAATTTTTACAAGCGCTATCCGAATGAATGAACTGTACTATGGGGAAAAAGTTAATGTTTTCGGAAATAATTGGTAGGGGCGGGTTGTTGACCTAAAATGCTGTTTGACTTCCATAGAGTGCTCGTAATAAAAGGGCTGTCTTCGAAAAAGCTGCAGCACAACTAACAAGCGCTGAAACTCAAACGTGGCCCCGCGGCCGCGAAAGTGAAACAGTACTGGGCTAACAAGTGGGAGGGGTGGGGGGAGAGAGAGAGAACGCACAGCGATTCCCTTGCGGGAGCGAGCAAACATATGTTGCCAAAGCTCGCTCCCGCAAGGGAATCGCCAAACGTGCACCCATTGCCATTGAAAGCCATGCAATGCGTGCACGTTTTTGGCTGAAAAGCCGAAGCGATTTCTATAGGTCTTTTTCCTATGCAGTGCATGCGCGCTGTGTAGGCAAGACCTAATGATAGGTGAAATGCTTGAGAAAAAGCGATGGGCCGGGACGTCGCCCTGTGGCTGAGATGAATTCAAGCATTCCACCCATCACTTTTTTGTTCATACTTCATAGCGCAGTCGAACAGTACCATGACAAACTGCAGTGACCACCCTGAGTACTTTCCACTCTGTCAATAATAGTAGACTTTCGTGAAATCTGCCAGACAACGAGGCTGTTGTACTTCACATGTGTGCAGCTAGTACAGAATTCTTCACACGTATTTGTTTCTCTTGTGTTATTTCCTTCTAAAAAGACAGTGAGAATTAAAGTGGCATAGATTTTCCATTCAAGGCACTTTGATGAGGAACATAAATAGGCTTTAAATGTCGAAAGTTTAGCAATGCACTTTCATGCCATATACACTGGAACGTCGATGGAAGGTCAATACAGTTGTTTGAAACTCCAGGTGGTTGTTTCTAATCCTTCTGGTAGAGAACTCTGCTGTCCGGTGGTCTGTCCTGCAATGATGGCTCCACCAATGCAGGACTTTCCGAAGCATGAGGTTGGCCAGGGTGGGGGGTCATTTAGAGCTAAGGGTTCCTCGTGGGTGACAGGTGCAACGCATACAGTGCAGGAAGAACCGCGCCATGTGATTCAGTGTAGAGCTGGAGGAGCGGGGCAAAACTCACAGTTGTGCTGTGGAAGTGTAGAATCTGAGGGACCAGGGTATTCTAAACACAATGGATATACACATAGCAAACACAGCTGCATCAAGATACAAACCGTTTCCTTGATCAAGGTGAGAGACAACCAAGGTGATGGTGCCTTCTACCGTGTGAGGCAAACAAAAGTGCTCGCACATGTAAAGCCGGGTCAGGTGGCTTAGTCCACTAATGCGTCCTCTGTAGGGGTCTGTGTTTGACCTCATGGTCACAGGTTCAAATCCCTATGGGTTCACTCAGCCTTTCATCCTTCCAAGATTGATAAAATGAGTACCACTGAGTTCTGTAACAATAAACATCTGTTATTCAGCACCAAGGTACCCTTGGTGAACCTGAGCTTTACAAATATTATGTTAAATGCAGGGTTCCCCTGGTGAAGACAAGAGGTCTGGTAACCTGACTGTCCTTGCAAAGTGGTGAGAAGTTTGAGGCGGGATCGCACCATGGTTCCTGACTTTGCTGGTGGTTTTTAAGGCAGGTACTAGATTTGAGGGCTGCATGATAGTGAGCTGGTGCCTGGACTACTCAATGAAAGGAAGAACTCTGTTTTGAAGAACTCAGCTTTAGGTTGTTGCTCAACATCCATTGGTCAGCATCTAGGAGGTGGGAGGTTAGGGGCTCAGAACACGTTTGAATGAGCTGTTCAACGTGAGAATGCTCTGGGCTTACTCGGCATAGTTGTGAATGGGTGATCTGTTCCATGGGTTTATGTGTACCTACCCACACGTACTGCTGATCCACTTAACCACACTTAGCCAAGTCCTCTTAGAATCAGTATCTAAGCTGTGAGGCACACTTGTGGCAGTGTGTAAGACACACTTGTGGCAGTGTGGGAATCTTGCACAAACAACCTTGAAAGCGGCATCCCTTCTGTTTAATTCTCATTGGCTTAGGATACACACTCTTTACATGCACAACACATAATTGGCAAAACCTATTTTACATATTACATGTATAGTGAATGGCTGTGAAGAGCTATCAGATGCTATTGATACAGGGTATACAAAATTAAGACAGTAAAGGAAATTCTTAACAATTTACAAAGAAGTAAAGAAAAAATCAAGAGGAATAGAAACATGCAAATGTATTATACCCGTTATGCATACATTTAACCAGCAATGTGTGTTTTCTGTATAGCAATGCTGTATGGAGAATGGAGAAGTGTGGCTCACTGGTTAGAGCAGGCAGACCCTGAAGCAGAGATCAGACCCGGGACCAGGGTTCAATTCCCGACGCGGCAGGGTCTTGAGCTCAAATGTCCACGGACTCGATAATTCTCGCTTCGGTGCCTGACCTAATCATGGGTTCACACTCTGCAACTCTGGGCATTAAGCTTGCTTAATCTCCACAACGGCCCCCGTGGCGGGATGCCTGGCTTTCACCTTGGGGAAGCCCTGTAGGGGCTATCTCACAGGGAAAAGCCAGGACGGGTTCCCAAGGCAAGCGCTTAGAGACCCCTGGGTGATAAGCGCTATATAAATCCAATATATAATACAATACAATACATACGTTCAACACAATAGAAGTGTAGCTGTTAGAAATGATGTAGTGTGCTGTGTTACTTACATAGAGCACAACTCCCTACAAAATAGTGGAGCGCTGTCCTGAAATACACACAATTGCTGGAAGGGAACAATAAAATTCCCCCCCAAATCTGAAATATCCGGGTTTGATGGATAATGTAATCGGAATACACAGAAACCACATTTTGCCATTGTCCATGCATATCAAACCCATGTTTCTGGACAGCAGTCACTGTGTTATCAATAACTCACGAGTTTAAAAGCACGTGCCATAGAGTTCATTGTGAGTGTGTCCTGCAGAATTCAGTCAGCACTAAAAATGTCAAGATCACTTTAGTGATTAATTTTCCTGCTGGAGTGAGTTTAGAGTTTTGTCTAACGGCAGTTTTAACTCATTATAAAGTAGCACAGAGGGTTAACATGCCTGCTGCACGGAAGGTGTACAGTGCAGATCAGAGAACTGAATTTTATTTGGATAGCTCAGTGGGTGACTGCTTTGGTCACATACATCATTTTGTTACTTGCTGTTCATAAGTCACAATAATAATATAGTACAGTGACTCATTAACATGCAAACTGCATAAAATAGGTTCGAGCATTTTGATTTTTCACCAGTTTCTAATCCTCCTAATGCTGCTAATAACCCCCTACCGCTGTGGTACGTTTCAAATTCTGAGTTTGTGCTTCTTTGGAGTAAACACTCTTAAAATATACTGCCTGCGGGGGGCGTGGCTTGGCGCCCAGCGAGGACGGCGGCTCTAATGTGAGCGCTCCGGGTCGGAAGGGGTGTTCGCCGCATACCCGACCTCTCCACCGCCTGCAAAGCATATTTTCCTGGTTCGGAGGCCGTAGACATCAGCGCGCTTCTGGCAGTGACAGCGCACGACCAGCGGAATGGTCATTTTCGCTACTTTTGTAGCGGACGCGGCTGTGTGACGGTCGCGCCAGCCATCTTGAATCCTGTCACCGCGGACTACGGCGCTCCCGTTCTGAAGACATGCGAGCCTGCCACAGAGTCCTCCATACCTTCAGCTGCTCCTGGTGAGATTCTTTCTTCATCGTGGCACCACCGCTGCAGGAGTTTAGGTCAGGACGCTATTTTACATGAGTTTAGGCAAGTTTTACTCACGACTTCAAGACCCTGGCGGCCATTTTAAGCAATTGCTGTTCCTCTTACCTCAGGTGACCTGCATGCACACGCAGTTGTAGCCTATTCTTTATTAAAAGCGTTTCATTTCCTCACGCTTTTATTTTCATGGCTATTCACAACTTGGAGCAGTTTTGCGCATTGTTTCTGCACGTTTTTCTCTACTTGCTCTCCTTGCATCTATGATGCTCCTTCACTGATGGTCCTCTCCAGCACCACATTGTGCCATTCTTTTATATCTCAGTGCCATGGTGTTTCTCTGCTTCCACCATCAACGTGTTAACTCCTCCAGCGACTCGAATGCTGCTCCACTCACCTGCCTAATTCCCTGGCATTCCTGAAATTCTGCGCAGATAGCCTTCTTTTCCCTCTTCTTCCTTTTTGGAAGTCCAGATGCCCTCCTCCTATTAAAAGTTCCTGCATATACTTGCAGCTGTCTATGGGCTCGCAGTGAACACTACTGAACTCTATTTCTCCTTACTAATAACTCTTTTTTATGGAAAGAAGGGCAATTCCTCGCACTCTCAAAACTCCACGTCGTGTCTTCATTAAAAACTCAAAAGTCTTCTCTGCACTGGCGCACCTTGAGGCCTCTCAGGCGCTCGTCACTCACATGTCGCAGTCTAACACGGAGCGGCCTGCCCAACCTCAAGGTAAAGTCACGACGAAACGTCTTAAAAAAGATCCACCATCACCAACAGGATCAACTTCGGCTGTCTCCATGGAGCTGTTATTGGAGGAAATTCGTGCCCTCAGACCTTTCATGGAAGAAACTAACTCTAAGTTGCAGGTTCTTACCAACAATTGGTCACAGATGGATGCCAGGGTAACAACAGTGGAACACTCTTTGTCTTCTCTCCAAGAGTCGTCCTCCAAGGTCTCACATATGCAATCTCAGATTTCCTCTCTTCAAAAGCAAGTTGAAGAATTGGAGAACCGAAATAGACGCAACAACCTCCGTCTCTACGGCCTGGCAGAGAATTGTGAAGGGACTGATCCCATCGCCTTCTTCAAATCATTTCTACCCAAACTTCTTCACCTGCCTGAGGGTACTACGCTTAACATCCAGCGTGCACACAGACTGGGCCGCCTCCCTTCTACTCCCTCTCCTTCTTCACGGCCGAGAGGTGTCATCATGTACTTCCTAGAATATACTGACCTTCTCAAAGTCATCTCAGCGGCTCGTGCTTCACCTCGTCTTCAATGGTCAGGATCCAATCTCTTCTTTGCGCAGGATTACGCCAAAACTACAGCCAGTCGCCGCAAAGCCTTTTTGGATATGCGACCAGAGCTTCGTGCCATCGGAGCCAGATACGGCCTTTTTCATCCTTGCCTGTTCAGAGTTACTCACAACAACAAGACCACGACCTACCAGGATCCTGTTCGTCTCCGAAGTTTTCTGAACGTAACGCAAACATCTGATATGGACTCATCTGGCTCCTCATCAGCTTTTCCTTCGTGAATCTTGCTGGATATGACTTTGTTGTCCTAATCACATTGCATCTTTCATGTTTTGTTGTTGGTTGTTTTGCTGTTTGCCTTTCCTAGGCTTCACAGCATCTTCAGTTTCTTTGTTCCTTTTTGACTCTCTCCTATTTCTCTTACATCCCTGTTGGATGAATATGTAATTTTCATTAGTGTCTTTTGTATGCGTTCTCGTTATACACCATTGCTTTGTTCCCCTCTTCTCTCATTCATGTTATTCCTTTTTGTTTCTCTTCCTTGCAGGTTCCACGATTTGTATTGCGTTCACCCCTCGACTTGTTGGTTCGCTTACATTGGATGCTCTGCCTCCTCTAGTTGGCGCTCCCCCCTCACTCTTCTCTCCTCGTCTCCTCTCCCTGGTGCTCATCCCTCCTCCTTTTTACCCTCCGTAAGTATGTTTTCCCTTTTCTCCCTGATGTTCGCTTCCCTTTTTGTACCTTTTTTTCTCTCATCTTCACTAGTTTTCTTTGCTCCACAGGTGTCTTCTTCTCTTGTTTTTCGACAACTCTTCTGTCATAAACTTCTTCCCATCACTTTCTCTATTCTTTGTACTACCTTCTTATCTTTTTTACGTCAACAGTGTTTAAATCCTTCTTTTCTACTTTCTCTTCCTTTCCTACATTCTTTTTTTCAACCTTATTTTGTATTGATTCTTATAGACTTTCGCATTCTCTTTGGCTTTTCTTCCCCTCTGGGTTCTTCTCACATCTTTCTTCTTCATGTTGATATTTTCCTTCTTATTTTTATGATATGTCTTTGAAAGTAATTACTTGGAATGTTAAAGGCATTAATTCTCCCATCAAACAACAGAGAATCCTATCACACCTTGCACGTTTAAATGTGGATATTGCTTTTTTACAAGAAACCCACCTATCTGCTGAAGAATCTGTTAAACTGAAAAGAAGTTGGGTGGGCGATGTTTACTATTCTCCTGGGGATGGTAAACGTAATGGTGTGGCCATCCTATGTCATAAAGCTCTTTCTCACTCCATGCTCGCTCAGGAATCGGATGCTGATGGCCGTTGGACGTATGCTAGGCTTTCTGTCAAGAATGTTCCAATTTCTCTACTAAATGTTTATGCACCTACTACTGGTGATCCTACGTTTTGGCATTCATTTTCCCAACACATTACCAGATTTACTGATGACAATTTTATTTTGGCAGGTGACTGTAACCAACCCCTAGACCCCTTTTTGGACAGGAATTCCAAGGCACACTTCATTCCTAACAAGTCACATAAATCCTTTATTCAAACCATCTCTCAGCATAAACTTACTGATGCTTGGCGTCTATGTAACCCAGAACTTCAAGAATTCACTTTATATTCTCCATGCCATCATTCCCAATCCAGGATCGATTACATCTTTGTGTCCCACAACATTGCTCATACTCTCACCCATGCTGAAATTGGCCCGATTTTGCTTTCTGACCATGCCCCAACTTTAGTTCAATTGGACATTTTACCCAAATCAGTTGGTCCTAAACGTTGGCGTTTTAACAATTCTCTTCTCTTAGACCCTAAATTTACCACCTCCTTCATTACTTTCTCAGATGAGTTTTTCTCCTTGAATGACAATTCCCCCGTCCCCAAGCACACTATTTGGGATGCCTTTAAGGCGGCAGCGAGAGACTTTATAATTGGCTTTGTTGCAAAAAAACGGAAAGCTGCTCGAAACTTCACAAAGACTATCCTTCTGGATATTAAAAAATTGGAGCATTCTTACTTTACTTCTCGTTCGCAGGAAAGTCTAACCGCCTTGATTGATGCTAAAATGAAATTTAACAAAAAATCCACGGACGATGCATCCTTATATCTATTGAAATCAAGTGCCAAGTTCTATGGGGGCAAAAATAAGGCTGGTAAAATTTTGGCTAATTATTTAAAAGTTAAACAAAATAAGTTGAATATTGAATCAATCTATGACGCTACCTCCACTCTCAAACACACAGACGCAGATATTCTCACTGAATTTTCCACCTTCTACAAAACCCTATACTCTTCTGAAACCCAACCCTCTTCCCAATCCTTAGACAATTTCTTCTCTAACATTCAAAAACCAACCCACTTCCCACTTGATCTCTCTCATTTAGAACTTGAAATATCCTAACAAGAATTGCTTAAGGCACTCCAAACTCTCCAAAAAGATAAGGCTCCTGGGCCAGACGGATTCACTGTAGAATTTTTTCTTCACTTTTCAAAGTTTCTTATCCCAAAACTCCACTCCCTCATTGGCACTTTCCTCACCTTGGGTTCCTCCTCAGGCTCTTTCTCAGATGCGCATATCTGCCTCATACCCAAGGAGGGGAAAGATCCTCAACATTGTAAAAATTATAGACCAATTTCTTTGGTCAACATTGATTACAAGATATTTGCGAAGTCTCTTGCGGCTCGTCTCGATCTTCTTCTCCCAGATCTCTTGGGTGAGGAACAGTCGGGCTTTGTTAAAAGCCGTTTTATCACTGATAACACCAGACTTCTCTTTAATATTCTTTCTAAATCTCGTCTTTCATCCCATCCCCTTGCGGCCATTGCCCTGGATGCTGAGAAGGCATTTGACAGGGTTGAATGGACATACCTCTTTCATACCCTTCGCTGGTTTGGTTTTGGCCCTGTTTTCATATCCCTAATTTCACTACTTTACTCCAACCCAAGGGTGGCGGTTTGCGCCAATGGTCAAATATCTTCTTTCTTTGACTTGCAAAGAGGTGTCCGTCAAGGATGTCCCCTGTCTCCTTTTCTTTTTAATTTGGCCTTAGAACCTTTCCTCTCTAAACTTCGTCAAAACCCCCTCATTCAAGGTTTTCAATTGTCAGACTCCCACATCAAATTAGCCGCATACGCGGATGACATTCTTCTTTTTATTTCCAATCCCACTGTTTCGGTCCCCGCCTTCCTCACTGAAGTCCACGCCTACTCCCGCATATCTGGATATAAGCTTAACAATGACAAATGTGAGATCCTCCCCTTAACCAAATTCACATTTAAACCTGATTTTGCTGCCTCCAACTTTACATGGAAATCCTCTAATATTAAATACCTTGGACTGCACATCACCCCTACCATCCCAGATACTGTTTCCCTTTGTATGTCCAAATGCATCCAGAAGTTAAGGGATCTCACGTCCAAATGGCATCCTCTTTATTTGTCCTGGTGGACCCGCCTTGACACCATCAAGATGATGCTTTCTCCCATTGTCCTTTACACCCTCTCTAATATTCCAGTGCCCATTCCTTCTAAATTTTTCAAAAAAATTAATTCAATCCTCACGTCCTTTCTTTGGAATAAAAAGAGACCTCGAATGTCTCTAGCCTGTTTGATTCGCCCTGAATCAGAGGGTGGGTTTAACTTTCCCGACTTTCCTGCTTACCATAAAGCGTTCCAACTGCGACAAGCTTCCTTTTGGTTGCAGCACCCCAGTACTCCCTGCCCTTTATGGGCTAAATTTGAACGTCTTCTTCTTTCTCCCTTTTCCTTTGCTGAATATCTTTCCTTCTCTCGTAAACCCGCCTCCATTTCTACTCCTATTCATAAATTCACCACTAAACTGCTCCTGTCTTCTTCGCCTTCTCCTCCCATAACCATTGCTGACTTTCTTTCCTCCCCCATCTGGCACAATACTTTCTTACTCATTCGTAATAGACCCTTCTTTTGGAGAACATGGCATAGCAGAGGTTTGCAGTGGATTTCCCAACTCTTCTCTCACTCCTCTTCCTTGCCTTTCCCTACTCTCTGCTCCCTTTATAACTTACCTACCTCCTTTGCCCGCAACTATCATTTGCTTAAGGATACAGATCTAACAAACTACAACCGCCTTTCTCAGCCTTGTTCCCCTCCTGCTTCATCCACTCTCCCTTCCTCACTTCACTCCTTTTTACGTACTGCACCAAAAGCTGCTGCTATTTACAAGTACCTTCACACTTGTGAGTCTACCAGACCCAAATCTAAGGTGGAGGAATCTTGGGAACATGACTTGTCTGTGTCCTGGTCAGTTCCTTTTTGGGACAAAATCTGGATCAAGATCCGTAAATCTTCGAGAGCGGCAACCCTTACGCAGACTTTGTTTTTCACTTACAACAGACTTCTTTTTACACCCTCTGACCTTCACAAACGTTTCCCAACCACTCCCCACACTTGTTGGTCCTGTTCATCGCCACACGCCACTTTATTTCACATGTTATTTTTATGCACTCCTGTTCACAGCTTTTGGTTGCAGGTATGGGCTCAAATTAATATGATTTTCCACACTTGTATCCCTTTTTCTCATACACATATATTCTTGGGTAGCCTTTCATCTTGCTGGGACAATGTTGATTTAAAACCTCAAATTGTTGACTTACTATTGGCAGCTGCCTTTCAAGAAATAACGGTCAATTGGAAAGACTTCTCCAATATTTCCTTCAAGGCGTGGTGGTTCAATGTCTGCCATAATCATAGACTTGACACTGCTTTTGTTTTTCCGGCATGTATGGTTACAAAACGCATGGACTTATGGCTCCCTATCACGCTTTATTTGGGCTCATGCTCTAAACGTTTTTTTCACCCATCCCCTTCGCAACAGGAAGTTCTCAAACCCCCTTAATTGCTTGATGCATTCCTTTTTTATTCTCCAATGTACCATTTTCTTATTCCTTACGATTATTTTCATATTTCTGATGTTTGCTGTTTAACATACCTTTTCTTTCCCTTCCACTTTCCCTTTCTCTAGTACCCAGACCTATTTTCTCATCATATTTGTATTCCAATGATTGTTTTATTTTGCTCACAGTCTTTAAGTTACGATTCCAATGTATTTTGCTATGACACCTGATTTCTTTCTTGTTATTATCAAATAAAATTTTCTTGAACTTAAAAAAAAATATACTGCCTGCTTGTGTGGGTGAGGTGATTTCTGCACATTGTAATCCTCACTGTTTTATGTAGTGTTTCCTTGATCCTGAAATACACACGTATGATTCATTGTCTCTGTAGAATGTGTGTATGATGTACAGTGCACCGGTATGAGTAGCTCTATAAACAAATAAAATGCATGTAAGAGGGAGGCTATAGAGCGATGAGGGGCACAGTTGGAGGGTTATAGTGAGGGAATCCATGGAGAAGGAGGGCAATGGGGGGATAGAGGGGAGGCACAAAAAGACTGAAGCACCGGGCGCAACCAGTGCTAAAGCCGGCCCTCTTTCTAGGCAAACATGAATTCAAGGAATCTGAAACTATCTCAGCAATGATACATTTTACATTAAAAAACACACCTTAAATTTAACTCCGGAACAAATGTGATGTGTTGATATTGAGTTTTACCTTCTGTTAATGGGCTTGCCTTTTGGAGGATAGTATCTGGGCTCAGTAGAAACTGACTATGTATCTTGCTTCATCTCCTGCAGTTCATATTTATGCCACATCTTGTCCTAGAGTTTTGAATAATATTTCAAAATGAAATTTTGGAATCCAGTTATATATTTCAAAAACCGTATATTACTCGCTATCGCATCAAGACCCCAATTTTCTTATTTAGTCTTTAGAACACCATAATGTCTAACTCTGATTAACCTGCTTGTCTCTGTGTCCTTTGCCTGGTTTTAACTACCTGGAAGCCTGTCTAGGGCATGTCCCTGAAAGGAGAGTTTTCTGAATGTGAAATAATCAGGGATATATGTTGCTGTAATTGGCAAACACAGCTAAATCCTCATTCGAATGAACAATCACAAACACTGAAAAAAGGCGAGCAGCTCTGTGTTTCATCACAACTGACAATGCTGCATTTTGAATGATGAAAAAGCTATGTGCAGCGCCATATTTACAAAAAGTTGTGCTTTATGATTTCATTGGCCATGGCGGGTCAAAAAATTATTCTGTTGTACAGATTTACTAAGACTTTGAACCATCACAGTGAGCTCACGGCGCTGCGTTGATACTTACTTTCCAGCGCATTAAATATTTTGCGTTGCAGTGATGCTTTTTTTCTCAATTCATATAACACTTTGCACTACTTTGTGTCATTTTTGGTCAATGGGGGGTTGCCAGGGTGGATCGATGCGAACACCAATCGATTTTGATGCAAATTCCGATTTATTGAGATAGCCAGACCAGGCGTTCCATGAGAGGCAGGTGCTAACAAGGAGAAATGTTTTGATTTGTCAAAAAAAATCTGTGCATTGCCTGTGTGTTGCAGTACACAAATCATATCCAATGCATGAGATCCTTTGAGTTTGTCCAGGCACTGGAATTTGTACTGGAGGGGTATACGACCGTTGCAAAACCTGTGCTAAACTGCACACACTGATCACTGTGAGACTGTGCAGCACCCACGGCAGCCATTTAGAGTGCCAATGCAGGGGATGACAGCAGCAGCAGGCCACTCTTAACCCCTTCGCTGCGGGGGATATTACCCCGCTGTGCTGGGGGGAGGGGGGCGCGCACAGCGCTCCCATGCTCATGACGAGCTTAGCTCGTCATGAGCTACGGCGCTCCTGTGCTCATGACGAGCTCAGCTCGTCACAGGTGCATTGGCTCCTGTGGAACGCTCAGCACCTGAGCGTTCCACGGGCCATGACGAGCTCTCAGCTCGTCATGAGCACCGAAAAGGTTAATAGATATGCCTCTGCGCTTTGTTCTTCCCTCCCTCCACCCTGTGCAATGCAGTACAGAAAATTTGGTTGCTGCCCTTCGTTGGAAAATTAGTAAACCTGGCCCTAATTGTTGTGCCCTGGTGCAAAGGTGTGGCAGCGGGATGCTGCCTAAAATTTGTACTCAAGGTACACCCTCCGCTATGTGATGACAACCACCCATATGTAAGCCACATAAAATGTGTAATTCTGTTGATATTACGCATTGCACAGGGCTATATCGTGCGACCTCGAGTTGCCTATTGTTTGTGCATGGTTTCATTTGGAGTCAGAATTTCACGCAAAGCCAAGTCTGGCTAGCTTAATCGATCTGGCCTTGAATTACATCCTAGGGATTTTTTTGCTGTTCCCATACACGTTGCACCAGCTTTGCATTCATTATGATATGTTATGTTATGTTATGATATGTTATGTTAGTAGGATTTGTAAAGTGTGCTAATGACTGGAGGCGTTTAGGTGCTAAAATAAGGGTGTGCCGCTTCATAACACAAAGCTATTTGGCATTGCTCTCACTTTCAATTTTCAGTGCAAAATATATTTTTTTGTGGAGAGTTGATCGATGCTGTGATCTGTGCCGCTTTTGTGATGGCCTTTGTACAGAGATCCATTTTATCAACAGATGTCTCACATCCTATCACACTGCTTGTGCTAAGTACCATAGCCAGCATTCAGCCTGACAGTTATCACATATAAAGTACACAAAAATGCCATAATGAGTCTTACAGGAAAAAAATATATTTTATTTCCACGCAGCACAAATAAGCTGAAAGTTACAGATCGGCTACAGGTACAGATTTTTTCTGCATGGATTTTAAGTAATATAAAAATACAGATGTCACATTTTAAAAGGCAAAAGAAATACTGGTCCAGGTCTTTATATAAAAATACAGTATTTAACAGAAACAAGGAAAATATATCATAAATAGAAAAAATACACAGGATGGCATGGTCCATTACATATGTATTCTAATGTTAAAGGCATTTAAAAATAAACAGTAACCCACTGTTAGTCTTTCATGAAAAAGGAGAATTGCAAGCAAACATAAAGAGGTAGCACGTATTGCACAGGTTGCGGGGTATTAAAAACTGAGGAGCCAGTCATCAAAGTGCTTATACCAGACTTTGGGTATCAGCGTTTACCACAACAGAACCACAGTAACGCATTAGGATTTGTTGAATTAAACAAAAAAAGCAAAATATATTACTTTTTCAAATCTGGTGGGCGGCAAAAGTAAAAGCGCTCAAGCACTTCAATGCAGAGATGAAAGTACTGGGAATGACCATCAAACCTTCAACAAATGCTCTGGAGCACCACCCACTCTTCAGCATTGTCCATCCTTTGATGTAGAGCAGGGGTTTTCAAACTGGGGGGGCCTCAAGTGATTCCCAAGGGGGGACAGGTGGGAGGGGGAGCCAAGTTCTGGCAAAAAGAAACATTATGCTGATAGTAGTGATTTGTTTTAAGCTGACAAAACGGCTGCGGCAGTAAGCCACTTTGTAATGGGCCATCACTAATATGTCTTTTCACTTATATCCTAGCTGCGAGTATGTGTAAAAAGGAAAGGTACTCCAAATCTTCTTCAAAAGCCCCACCCCTTTCTAATTATCACTCTTTGGATACTTGTACGCGTTAGTAAGGCCTGTCTGACCACAATAGTATGTTTGGCAATTATGTATTTGATAGCATTTTAAAAACGGTAACATTGCTCAACTGCAACGTTTAAATAAGTTTAGACATATTTAAAAATTGCCAACTTAATAGAATCATTGTGAAAAATTCTGAGGGGGCCTGATGATTTATTTTTTTGTTTTCACTGGAGAAGCGCGGCATTAAAAGGTTTGAAGACCATTGATGTAGACGAACATTGAAACTAAGATCTTATAGGCCTCTGCTGAGGTCATTAACTGCTGGCAGTGTGTGTGTGTGTGTGTGTGTGTGTGTCTGTGTGTGGGTGTGTGTGTGTGTGTGTGTGTGCGTGCGTGCGTTTGTGTGGTGGTGATGATGAATTGACGACAGAGAGAGAGAGAGTTCCACAATTTAGGAACGAAGACAGGGAGTTCCCTACAATCTTTTGCCAATTTCCAGTGTTTGGAAAAGAAAAGGAGATTGGCATCTGAAGACTATAGGCATTATAGGCTGAACATTTACTTATAATGCATTGGTCTAATAGACTGCCGTAGCATACTATACCAACCATAAAGGCTTGCAATAGAGTCATTTTCCCACCCTAGGCACCAAACAGAAATATTAATGGCTGTCCACTATACGAAGTTACACAGCAATTATATCCTCCAGTACTATGAGGGTAAAATGTGTCAAAAAATTCTCTGGAGAGACAGTGGTTTAAGAATGAGAATCTTACATCAGTCTTCCTACCTCCTTCGCTGATAGGAGCAAATGTACATGCATTTTCAGGAGGAATATACGAATACACACAACCTTATGGGCTTGTGGATGTTCACATATCTCTGGAGGTATCCCCACCCATTAATTTCCAGAATCCAACCCCTATCTATGAACAATCAAATTAAACAATTCTACCTTTTAACGTGTCAGCAGATCTCCCAATGGACACACTATACTGCTACATGCTATACTGACGGAGATTATAATGCTCATTACTCCATAGTAAGGCAACAGAAAGCTAGAAACACTAGTACTAATCCATGCTTTATTTGGGTCAACCTTTTTATTTTGTTTGCTAAAATATATTTTGGGCTGGCCTTCAGTAAACATTTTTTCAAGTAGAATATCGTCACCTCCTATCCGAGGGGAGATTTAATTTATTTCTGAAATCCTATTCGAGAGAAACACTTGGGCACCATCATAGTAAATGGATGGAGTTACTTTAAAACCTAATCACAGCCTGAACCATTTGGCATGCACAAGATAACATAGGACAGGTTGGCTAATTCTTAGATCTGGGAAAGAGGCCACTATCACCAGGAAGTAAAACGTTTCAACAAGCATACACCCAAGTTCAGGAGTAGACCGCAATAGGGAAATGTTCCTAACTGTGGCTTTCAAACAAGTATAACAAAAAAGCATAGTGAGGTCTCTAGTGGGGTTGTAGAAGGGTAACATATCTCTACTACAAAAAGATTTAATATTGATTTTGTTTTCCCATGAGGTGTAAGACTCTGATTTAGAGGATCAAATCCCAGGGACGTCTATGCCCACAGATGGATGGTACCATTAGAAAGTCTGGGAGTATGACAGATATATGTACCTTCACAACTTAAATATGTAAATTCACAGTAGGTAGATGTGGCGATTTGGATAGTAAGTCTATATATACCATCTTTCACAGTATTCTGGTAGTCACTACTTGGGCCATGATATTGTTGCCAGGATGATATTTTTGTCCTCAGTATTCTGACTTGCATCTGTTAGCTTCTGTGTAATGAATACTCTACTTAACTACCAGGGGTAGTGGGTATTATATACTTTTTAACTGGCAATGCCATTATAAAGGTGCACTATTGTCTCATGGCTAGCCTCTCTATGGCCTCCGTTCTCTGCAGAAAGGTGGGAGGATGATGGAAATTGACAAAAGTAAACAATAATTACTCTCAGCTCCTACTGCTGCTTTCATAATCCCTGACACCAGGGCCGGACTGGCTTTAGTAGGCACCTGGCATTTTCCTGGGAGGCTGGAAGGGTGGGGGACGGTTTTGCAGTGTTGAGGGCCGGTTTTGTTACTGGAGGCTGGTTTTGCAGCAGTGCTGCAATATCGCCCCCAGTAACAAAAGTAGCAGGGCTTCACACTTGCACACCCCCTCCAAAATCGCCACACCCCCGGAGAGGGCTAGTCTGACATAATTGCCTGGGCTGCTTATAGTTTCCAGTCTGGCCCCGCCTGACACCATGGGTAACAAGTACAATACAAGGAATACAAAACAGTAAGCCAGTTTACCAACTGCAACCCCACTACCCTAATTGATGCCCTTGTCATGAACCAAGGCTGGGTACTAGTGGCCCCCACAGGGCAAAAGATGGTGGTAACAACAGAACACTGGGGGGGTACTAATATTTTACGCCATAGTTGCATCACAGAGGGTGATACAAATCTGCAGAATTTTTTTTTCCAATTTACTTTCCAGTGCTAAACCTGTTTAGCATTGGAAATATTGCGAAAGTAATGCGAATCAGCGCATAGTGATGCTTTGCATTACTTAGCACCAACAGGGCGTGTCTTGCTGGGTGCATGGGCGTTCCCATGTTACCACCCAAGGTTTCTGAAGGTAAACCCAATTTACTAAACAACGTACAAATGGTTTAGCATCAGAAAACTGTGCCCTTTTTAAAGTAGGCGCAAGGAAGGGGAAATGCTTTAATTTCTCCTTCCTTTTCCAACTTTGTACATGTGCTGCACTGTTCGGCACACATACAGAGTCGGAAAAGGGTGGAAGTCGGTCTATGCATGGTATTTTGTACTGGAAGGTTACCCTTCCAGTACAAAAACTATTCTATGCTCACGGAGAAACCCTTGCACCATGGCGTAAATGTGTCTCCGTGGTGCACAGCAGCTGATTTCAGCACCGACGCTAGGGAGAGGGGAGGTGGGTGCCATATTTCAGTAAATTTGCTCTCTTCTGCTCTCTCCTTCTCACGTAGGATTTATGGCTGCTGCACTGCTCTCAGCGCCGGGACGACCCTCTGCTGGGGCAGCTGTGCGCTTAATAAACTGTATAACATAACACAACTGCGCTGTGTGAGAACTTATAAATATGTATGGCTCTTGGTGTTTAGAGCAGCCAGCCTATCTTGCTAATAATGAAATAATAGACTATTCTTTCTTGCAGCTTGATGACAAATCAAGATACTGAGACAAAAGCTATAGGGATTGCTGCTGCTGTTGGGAGTTAATAAAAATATCAGGGCTTCATCCAAAAATAACCAAGGGGAGGGCCGACAAAGATACATTCACATTCTGTAAATTAATTTCTGAAGTGGATTGAACTTTAAAGATAATTCTTCCCCTAATTCATTCTGTCTTATAAATTAAATTTATAAGAAATATCATCTGGTGCAGTATCTGGCAACAACTTTGAAAGTTATAGCAAAAGCAGATGAAGGTATATGCGGCCTTAGGAAGAAAGTCCTAACAGGAAAAGAATGTTACTAGATGCTGTATATGGAGTTTAAGTTACATTTTCATAACCGGGTCACCACAATAATTTATGGTATTATTTCTTGGAGAAAAAAAAAGATCTGCATCAATGGACTTTATATCTAGCAATAACTTCAAAAATATGACTTACTGGATGTCAAGTATCCTGGAAATTGTGCGGATGCATATTGTGGGTTGAATAGGCTAAGACTGCTTATAAAAACTTTCATAGACTACCCTTTAAAAGGACCCCTTGTCCAAACAGATTGGCAAATCCATTGTAAGAGTAGCTCTACATGCTTAATGTCAAAGCTTGAGAAAGGCCACGAAACATCAACAAAAGTTTATATATATATAGATGCTCACAAGGAATAGTATTCATGCGCAACATATCAGTAGTGAGAGTGGAAACCGATCACGAGAAGCTTTGTAAGTTCAGAGTTGAAGCTCTTGAATAAAGACTCCATTCTGATTCATAATGCAATGGAGTCAAATAAAAGCCTGAAAGTATATCTACATGCATAAACACACACATATATATGCAGAATTTCCCTTTTGGAAGCTATGTCTGGCAAACTACCCAAAATGGATTTACTCTTGTCAGTGAAGGAGGTGCAATCTGAAAGCTTGTGACACACGGCTTACAGGTCTGGGGCCAACATAACAAGAACGTTAAGACAAAAACATTAAGTTATTTGAAACACTGTGACCTCATGAAAACTGACAGTAGAAGCAGAATCATGGAAATGAAGGAAGGGCTGGCGAAAGCTAATGAACAACTTTGAATTAATCTTTTAAAAAGCGTTCACCTATGGTGAAATTTTGAGATCTGATTAGCTCTACCATAGAGGAATCTAAAGTATTATTGTGATTCTAGGGTGAAATGAGCGAGGGTCAAATAATCATTGGGGTTTAAGCAATTCTAGGTGCTGAAAAGAGGTTAGCAAGCTACTTACAGGATACCATACCATGAAAAGATAATCAAACAGATAAGATGCAAAAGGAACCACCTATCTCGGTAATGCATGCCTCCATGTTTGTTTTTAAAAGTGTATGAAGATGGTGTTTACATGCTGTATGTGCAGCAGCAGATGGATTCCGAAGCATAGAACAAGTCATTTTCTCCCATCACTATTTATGTACATCTGATGATTCGTGGCTTTGTGACACTGCAGAACCGGAACTGGCAGCTTCCCAGTAAGAGCACAGATTGGGGCATGCCTTTGTGAATCAGCCTGAAAACATCCACGCCCTTATTAGTAGAAGTGCAAAGAAGGCATTGTCTTTTCCATTTCTAGGAATTGTAATAAACTGTTGCCAGAATGTTCCTATTTTATATGTTTTGGGTTCAATTCACAGAGGCATGTTGGAGTCTGTTAAGGAGTACTATATGCATTCCTCAGTGCCTTTGTCATAAGGTCCCACAGAGCCTGTGAGTGCCTTCTTATGACTACTGAACATAAACAGAGCTGCTGGACCTAAATGCATTGCTATAGTGAATAGGGTCACCCCTCTATGATAACTGCATGCAGCGGAATATATGGATTATTTATGATAGCTACACCAGTTGCAGAATATCATCTGACTGCAGTTTGATGAGATCAACTTCCAAACAGGGCAACAGAGTGAGACTGTTTCCCATGTTGGAGACGTGTAGACTAGGGGGTTTGGAGGACAGTGATGTACATGTTATCCTTGGTCTCCTCCGTCCACATCGACCCGCTTCCATATTCCACACACCACTTGCGTTGAAGTCAGTATGTGCAATGCAGGCTGATGTACGCTGCTACCTCTTCAGACAGAGGCATGACCACAACTACACCTCCCATCTGAAAAGAGACCTATGGCTCAACTCAGTCAATTCCAAAGCTGGACCAGATGGACGGAGTGCTTGCTGTTACGTGTGCTCACTCCTGGGCTTGTATCTCTGGAAATGTCTTGAAATGTGCTAGTGCTGGCTAAAAGCAAAAGAAGAACACTAGCCCACACTGGAAACTTGACCAACCCTGTCCAAAGAAAAAAAAACAGAAAACTCTCCCTTGTGACAAACATTGTAGTCAAACTTTTCAGGTATCAACATCTAAACATAGAGCTGACAACTTAGGGCCCGCCTGGGACTGTGCAAATCTAAGAACTCCCCAATGATCAGATCTACCTGGAGTCTACTCCATAGTTCGAAAATATTCTCTTATACCACAGTGACTAGACTCCTGCGTTTCCTGCCGTACTGAGGGTATCTATTGTTCTGTGAGGGGACAGAGTGCAAGAAAAAAGAGAACCTGGCCATTTGCATCATTGTAACACCACCTCTATTTTTTAAGAGTGAAATAACTCTGGCTCATCAAGACACCTCAGAGCAGGGCCCCTTTTTTCCCTTCCACCAACATTTGTTTTCATACATCCCATTTTTAACACATTATTTTAAGTGCCACCTTGATTGAACCTATTCTGATACAAAGTCCATGTGAAATGTATTGAGGGATAACTCATACAGCGATGTGGCAGTCTCACCATTACACTGGTCCCCTATGGCCTCCACTCTTAACTTCACAGCATATTTACTCTGCTACCCCTGACCGCCTCCCTTGAGTCTCAATTGCCTCCTGTACTTCCATTTGTCTTTACCATGGCCTTCATTATCTCTTAAGTGTCAACGGTCTTCTCTAACTTGCTTCTGCTTCTACAGTCCTTCACTCTACATAGTACATTGCTTACCTTTTCATCAAGTTCTCCCACTTGACTATCTTTGTTCAAACATCCAAGCATCCAAGTCATGCAAGCAGAGCTCCAGTTTAGGGGATATGCATGAATAATGGCACAGATTCCAGTCAATAAGTGTTCTTTAAGCAAGAACAAAAGGTCACAGAGCCACACATTGATCTGATCTGCAAATCCATCTCTTAGAGGCGGAGACGCATCATCTCATTTTCTAGAGTTACACAGCCTTTCTGTAAGAGACATCATCACCTAAGGAGAAGATACTAAACGAAAGAAAAGAATCAATCTCCTATAGACTTTTATTTTCTCTTAGAGCTGGATACAGGCCAAATGCCCCAAACACAGCCAATACAGTATTTTTCTGCGCTGGACATTTTGTGGGTTCACTGGGACAGGGAATGTTCCGCTTCATGTGTTTACTGCTATGGGGCACAGGGAGCTGAGAAGGCTGCAGATAGGAGAGGCTGGTTGCATAGAGATGAGGCAACCTATACAGCAACACCACCTGCTTCTCCCACACAACCTGGTGAAGGAGGAGGTGTGTTCTAGTGTGATGTCATGCACAGGACGCTGGGTCAAGCACAAATAGACTTAGATGTCAAGAAATATTAATTGTCTCCAATCATATCTGATCAGTAGCACCCCGAAGGCATGACAAGGTCGAATTATCTGAGCCCTTGTTGTAGAGGGTGCTGCACAGTTCAGTCCCTTGGGATTGGGCACTCAAGTGATAACCTGGTACTTTGTAGGCTAAATTAGTTCAATTCTATGGAGTGAGTGCGAATTATGCCTTCAACCCTCAAATTCAGATGTCTGATTTGCGTACGGTTGGCCATTCTAAATCCTAAAAATGTAGGACAACTGCAATTACTTAGTCACACAAAAACGACTTTCTATACTTAAGGGCTGAACAGTCCAATTCAAAATATGACAGGCCTGTCAGGCAGTCAGTCATACTGTAGGATTAGCCAATAGCAAAAGATATTAATTAATGGCAGCCGTTACCCTTTTCTTGCCCTTTGGTACTCTTGACAGTGTTCTTGCTACCCCCAATCTCAAGGGTCAATAATGCAGAGAAGGAACAGAAAACAGACATGGTTTAAAAAGCCCCTTTGTCTTTCTGCAATGTCTTGCTTTTTCCTCAACTGCTCAAGTAAATAGGAGAATCGTTGGCCTATGAGGCCATCGTGGGTCAAAGTGCGAACAAGGAAATCTGCAGCACCTGTGCTGACTTCATTAGATGGACTCACCTGTTGTTACTACGCCACTGCAAGGAAAGAAAGCTGCAAGACTGCCCCATTTACGGTGAGGTAATCCTACAAAGTAGGACTGCCACACCGTAGTAGTTTGCTTCTCTAACAATGTACAAAGGAGCGCACTACGAGTGACTTTACCAATGTTAGAGAAATACAGTAAATTACTGAACGGAGTTGTTCATATCAATTGTATGAAATTGTCATGAAACTGCTTATTTCGTTATGGTGTGTGAAATTATGTTTATGATATAAATAAACCCATGAATATTGACTCAAAAGCAACTGTATCTTGAGTTTTGTTTTTGTGGTCCCTCCTATATTTACTTTTTGGTATTAAATTACTGTTTGCTAAGCTTTAAAAAAAGTAATCCTCATGTCAAAAAACTTAATGCAATTTAACTTAATACTAACTCCATTGTTGGGCTTATGTCCTCAATTGACAAATACTCCTCCCTATCCGGCTACAAATTAAATAGAGATAAATCCGAGGTAAAATCTCTAAATGTCCACACCTCTAGAGAAGTGCTGGGCGACTCTGGCCTAACTTGGCAAACTAACGTGATTAAATACTTGGGGATAGAATTTACCGATGACCTTCAAAGTACCCTTAAACATAATGAAACCACAACCCTGGCCAAAAACAAACGACTGCTTGACGGTTGGTCCCCCCGGTTCATTACTTGGTAGGGTCGTATAGAAACCATAAAAATGATGATATCCCCCTTGGTCAACTACCTCTTCACAATGCTTCCACTCATGCTTTCCAAAGAGTTTCATAGTAAATTAGACAAATTGATCTCTTCCTTTCTTTGGCAGGGCAAGAAAGCCAGAATTAGTTTAAAGAAACTACGTTTAGACAAAAAATTAGGGGGAGTCAACTTGGCGGACTTCAAAATATATCAAATTGCCTTTTTGGCAAAACAAGGATCATACTGGCTAACTTCACAGACTGAATATACCCCTGTGTGGCTCTCTGTGGAAAGGTCCATGTTAAAAGGTCTAGACCCCTGTGCCCTACTCACTATTAAACTCCGTCCCAACTTAGGCTCGGGCCCTATCTCCAAAAACACCAAAATGGCTCTTCTCCAAGTTAGTAAACACTTACCACATCAATTCCGGCACTCAAACTGGGAGTCGCTCTGGCACAATGCCGCATTAACTTACAAAGGGAAAACTCTAAACCACTCTTCTTGGATAGAAAGAGGTATACTATTCCCCCACCAACTCTCCGAAAACTCGCTACCACTCAACTTTAGTGAACTACAGAATAGATTCCTCCTACACCACATAGAATTCTATAACTTCTTACATATTAAAGTTGCACTAGCAAAAGCAGACCTGAAGGACGTCACCCCCTCCCTCCCCGGCTTACTCACCTCACTCAACAAACTGGGCCACCAAGTCTCTAGAATATATGAACTTATTCGCCCACAATCGTCCTCCCTAACCAAGCCACTCCAACTCTATTGGGAATCGTTCTCATCCACACCTACCTCAGAGGCAGACTGGGGCAGAACTTGGGAGTCCACACTCGCCACAAAATAAGCCCTACACTCTCGCAAACCAAGTTCTGGCTACTTCATAAGGCCTTCTGGACACCTAGGAGGCTGTTTCTGCACAAAATCAAGGACGATGACACGTGCTGGAACTGCACTGGTGAGGGAGGAGACCTTGAACACTTAATTTTCAGATGCCCGTGCGTCTCCTCCTATTGGGACAGAATCTTTGATTTTATATCAAAAGTCCTCCATATCACCCTCCCAAGGGAATTCTCAACGATCGTCTGAAATTGCCAAAGCTGTCACACTAAATGATAATGACAAAGCCCTACTCGACCTATTGCTGACAGCTGCGGTTAAAATCATACTTAATAATTGGAAAATCACAAACAAAGCTTCTTTCCCCCATTGGCTGAATTGGGTCATCAACCTAAGAGGGGCTGACAATATAGCCCTCGCCTCAACCCCATGGCGTCCGCCACTCAGAAAACTCTGGTCCTCGCTAGATGATCACTTTGACCTACACAAGCCTCCTTGAAGCTTGGTAACCTCGCGCCCATTCCGTATTTTCACCTTCCTAACTAGCCTGCTGGGGCGGTAGCGTTATCACTCTATGACTTTGTACGCCTACCGTCATGGGATATTAGATAGAACTCTCCTATGTATACATGTATGTTTCACGTAATGTATAACTTACGTTTTATCTGTTTTACTGTGGTGGTAACATTATTACTCTGGGACTTTGTATGCATACCGTCATGTAATATTGGATGTAACTCTCCTTTGGATACTTGTATGTTTTACGTTTGTATAACTTATGTTTATTTAATTTACTGTAAAATCTCTGACACGACTCATGTGCATGTCCTTTATGCCAACTTTTATTACTACTTTATTTACCTTTTACGTATGTACTCTTTATTCTGTTATTAACTTTTGTTCAGCTGTGTATCTCTTAAGCTCCCAATAAAAACTTTTGAACACAAAAAAAAAACTTTATGCAATTTTGCATAGCAATGCAAAAGCAAACTACGTTAAATTCACACACCATGCATCACAAGTAATAGAAGCCTAGAGTTGTGTGTGCCTTAAGCCAACAGTTTTAAGGGGAGAGATTCAAGATTGTAAACATCTATATGCTAGAGCAATGAATGCATGGGCAACAGTGTTCAGGAGAAAATATTCCTCAGACAAGAGGTTACCAAATGACACCAATAGGTGACTCATGCGCAAGGGTTAAGGTTTAATAACGCTTAACTTCATAGTTGCCATGTTTCTAGTCCCTCACAATAATACAGCTAAAGCCACTGGGACTCAAGAGAGATGCCAGAAACACAAGCATGTGTTAAATATCTAAGTGTTATCGAGAAATCAGACTTCTAGCTTAGACAGCTTCAATGGCCACATGTCCGCTATCATGAGGACAAGTCAAAATAATTCATTCACGGGAAAAGGAGTGCACAGAACATCCTCCAAGCGAAGGAGACAGAGATATAATGAAGCATTTTAAAATTATATACCAGGATTTTCCAATGGGCTGATGCTCTTCAAAGCAACTAAAAAATATATAACCATCCATTTCCTAAGTCATATGGCAGAACATCCAAGAACCGTGCAACAGGTATGGCGGCTGCTGAATACTTAAAGAAAAACAAATGCATGCTCTGGTGAAGTTATGCAAAGTATTTTCTTGTGTGCCTAACGCATTTGTGAACAGACTCAGCGCCACCTTTGTGTTTTTTAGAGTTATGCATTTTTAAAGCCGACTAGGCGCGACCAGTTTTACAGGATCACTTTCTAGGGTTCTGTCTTTTCTTTCTACTCAGCAGCTCAGGCAGAAAGTCCTTGAGAGGAACTGACGGTCAAATAATAACAAACTTCAAGAGGCCGGAAAATAACAAATGTGTAAAAGAAGAAACCGGAAACAAACAGGTACAGAAAAACTAAGATCTCCCTTTCGTTTTTCGCATAAAAGGACATTTAGGGACAGACATACTTTATCTGCCCAACCGATGATCAAGGACAAGAAAGAAGTCAAAGGTTAAAGGTGAAAACTAGCCATATTTGAAATACCTTACTTGCAATAGTGGATGGGCTTGTTTGATGTACCAAACAGGATAGAAGTGCTAAGCAATGGTAAAGCAAATAGCTCTTAGCTTAAAAACAAAACCCGGAGCTATTGGCTTTGCCACTGCTTTTTAGCATTGATATGTGAATGCACACGCAAGAATCATAAATGCATGCATTGAGAAGAATGCACATGCATCATCATGCAAGGCGGGAATTCTTTAATTTACCACCTTAACATGGCGGATGGGCATGCTAACATAGTAAATTAAAATGTTTAAAAAAGAAATCTGTTTGTGAAAAATAAAACACCCAGGCAACAAATAAACACTGGCAAAGTTCAGGTAACAAATTAATAATAATAAATACTGACGCACTAAATTAGCACAGAAATTTCAATTTAATACATTATATAAAAGTGTCACAAAATAATTCATTGACATACTGATTAAAAGACAATAAAGGGATTTCTTTCATTGAGTATATAGCAAATGCATATTATTTGTTTATACAAACAAATGGTAAAATAAAGAGATGGTTTCCGTCTCTTTATTTTACCATTTGATTGTATAAACAAATAATATGCATTTGCTATATACTCAAAGAAAGAAATCCCTTTATTGTCTTTTAATCAGTATGTCAATGAATTATTTCGTGACACTTTTATATAATGTATTAAATTGAAATTTCTGTGCTAATTTAGTGCGTCAGTATTTATTATTATTAATTTGTTACCTGAACTTTGCCAGTGTTTATTTGTTGCCTGGGTGTTTTATTTTTCACAAATTAATTGCCCTGACCAAGGAACTTTATCCTTATCAGAGGGTCCTTGTTTTCCACATAAAAAAGAAATCTGTGCATGGCGAGAAAAAGAAAGGGAGCAGCCTGGCAGTACAGTTGCCAATCCCTACTAAAAACAAAGAATAAACACAATTAAAAAATGTTAAGTCGTGGAGGGCACTTTGAGAGGTATCATTGGGGGAGGGGGAAGGTCTGAGAAGAGGGAAACATAAAACACCAGAAGAAGTGCAATGGGGAGCAGGGTGGGGGCATCTGGGGCTTCAGGTAATAGTGTGAAGGTGTGGGACCGTCTGGGAGACAGCAAGATAACACATGTTTATCACATATGATAACACATCGAACAGAGTGTTCAATGACAAAGAAAAAATCCTCTCATGTATACTGTGGAAAAATACAATTCAGTAAGTCAGAAAGAACACCGTATGACAGTAATTCTCCTGGGGAGGACACATATATAGAGAGGATGGGCATTGTATCAGGAAGGGGAAGTGAGATAGAACACAACGCAATCCAACCATCAGTAAAGTCATACCACAAAGCCCACTCTAAGCACATGTTATGCATTGAAAACAGCAGGTCCTGCTAAAAGACAGGCAGCTGAGGCCTCTGTGGCCAAGACATAAAAAAACTGAATTTTACAAACCTGGAAGTAACACTGCCTCTATTGGCAATGTGAAGCAGGGATCAGGAGGGACGAATTATTTTCGAAATAAGGAAGATGAGTGTCAGCTGATGCTTCCTAATTTATACGTTAATATATTTTAATTTAAAGATCATATTTTCAGTTTACTTCAGATGGTATTCATTGCCGAGTAATGATTCTCTTTTAAATAAATCTAATAAGACCGCAGTTTGATTTTGACAGCGGATCAACGGGACATGATGAGACTATGAGATTCAACTGGAATAAAGTTACATTTTACAAACCAAAAAATCCTTTTTTATTATTGTAGATTGTAAAACCCATTTTTTATAGTGGTGTGTTAAACCCATTTTTATAGTGGATTGTTAAACTTATTTTTGGTATTTGTAAAAGGACGGTGTGGCCTTTGCAAGACACTCTACAAGAATCTACAGGGTGGATAGATCACATCCACCGCGGCGGGCTGCACCACATAGTACTCTTTAACAGCGAATACTTGAGCGGTCCCAATAGAGGGCCACTTAAGGACCCATACCGTAAACATATTTACCGAAAGCTGGTATTAAATGTCCAAGTAATGGTTTATTTGTAAACGGACCATCCAGTGGGATTGCAATTAAATTTTTCACTGTTCCTCACTCAGGAACACCATTTTCAAGGCTTCGCTTTCAAGCAACAGCACCTAGGATGCTGGGTCCTCAAGCTGCACTTTTTCCTAGCATAGAACCTGCCAGTGGCTAAGAAGTCTCTCTTTTAGTTTCGTCCATGAGCATCTTGGATAACTGAACCGTTCTGAATATCGTGTCAGCGGGTTGGAACCACAAAGCTCCAACTCTTCTTGAAAATTGCAAAACTTTCACTCTTGCCAGCCTACATATTAATTATTGGTTTCGGTCGCATGTCATGTAGGATCCTCAGCCGGTTACTGAACATTGCATTCTGGGACTTGTAGTTTTTACTTTTAATTCTGTAAGCAATGAATCACAAATCCCAGCATGAAAAACTGAACAGGCTGATTGAACTGCATAGGAAGGACACAGGGTCTCCTCCCACCTAGGCATCATCAAAAAAAAAAAAAATTGCACACATTGATTCTGACAGGCACTGGGCTGCCTAATCAGTGTCCCTGTACGTATGTCCAGTTTGCAGATCGTCTGTTGTTGCAGAGAGATTCGTGATCTAGTGAAAGCTTATAAGTACAATGGTAAATTGGTAAAACAATGCCTCTGAAGATGGAAATGCAAATCAAAAGACATAAAGATACGGGATAACATGATAATATGATGATTTATGATGGGAATGCTTTTACTTAAAAGGCAAGCAACTGCAGTGGAATGAACCATGCCCTGCTCAAATCAACAGAGCAAGGTGAAATGTCAAGTCGTGCGACTGATGCCTCAAATGTATTGCAATATAATTGTCATTACAGTATACGAATGCAACCCACAAATATGCTTGTGCACTTTTGTACTTAAAAATATATATTTCTTTAAAATTGTACAGCTTCTGCCGTTCATGCACCATTCTCCAGCTCAGTTCAGGATGCACAATACCAGGGATAAAGGTAACACAAAAGTACATTTAAAATAGGATCCAGTTTAAGTACAATAGAAGCTAAGTGTGTTACAAATATAAATTTTACAGTGGTTATTTAGTTGTCGCTTTATCTTTCAATATACAGTATAAATATAAATATATATATTTATGTATAGTTGGAAATAAAGTATTGCAAACATTATAATATGGGTTAATATCATTTGAATACATTATTTACACAAAAAGAATGCATATATCTCCATTATCAGTTGATATGGCGCCCTCCCTCAATTGTTAAAAGTGCAAGAAATGCTCAAAACCATGATGACGTCAGTCAAAAGAAAGAAGCCCTCACTATCTGCCCCGGTAAATCTCATGTCGAGTCTGCAAACGGTGAGTAGTTATGTTGGTGGGGGCTTCTCATACCGCAACATCAGGCTGAAGGACCGAGCAAAGTTGTTGGCCAGGGTGCAACTGTGATTCTCCTCCGCCAGGGGGAGCAGGAAGGCCAGGAGCAACAGGAGCAGCAGCAGCAGCTGAAGCGGTAGGGCGGCACAGCACACTCGATACAGAAAAGAGCATATGCCGGGAGCCTTCTGTCAACAGAGGAAATAAACATTCAGTTAGTCATTATGCAGCACAGGCAGTGGCAGCCCGTGCAGGTAAGCGCGGCGTGGTGGGCAGGGGGTGGGAGTGTGGAAGCGACAAACGACGGAATAGGGAAAATAAAACAAATAAATAAACAAAAACACTTACCTTGTGCTCACCGCATCACCGATGCGTCAAGTGCAAGGTAAGTGGTTTTATTTATTTATTTTATTTTCCCTATCCCGTTGTCTGTCGACTTCCCCGCCCCCACCATACCCCACTGTGCTTACCTGCATGGAGCACAGGTAAAAGCGGATCACAACATTTTGTGCAACATTTTCAGCTTTCAGGCGAGAGAACATCTTAAGGATTTGTGAAGCCTGGTCAACATATATTTTCGGGACTCCTGTTTCGAACAACATTAAGGGCCTGATTCTGATGCGGTTAGGAAAGCATTCCCACCTAGGGCCTGATTCTGATGCAGTTAGGAAGGCCACCTAACAACATTTGCTCCTTCCAAATCGGATCGGGAACATGTCTTACCGACCAAGGTCCCAATTATGATGCGGTTAGGAACATATGCTCCCATTGAAGTCAATGGGAGTCCAACCAAATTGTAGCGGGAAGCAGCCGGATGCATCGTACTCCGTTCGTCGGACTCTCCTGATCGGAGTGGGTCGGCAACCATTTCCAACCCGATTCGGTCGGGAAGCATTTCCAACCCACATCAGAATCAGTCCCTAAATGTATTACCCATTGTCTACTCATGCAAACCCTCTTGAGGCCAAATAACATTGAACTATATGTTAAACATTTAGAAACAGGAACACACAAAAACAGCCGAAAGCTCAAGCTGACTGGTGTCTGCCAGGCAAACAGTACTAAAAGACATTTGAGCAAGAAATGGTAAAGCCACTTCTTTTTGAGTTTGAATGTAGATTTATTTTACTTGCACTGGCAACATTTTAAGTGGAATTCAGTATCTAACTAGCTTGGTACTCCCTTTGTAGATAAAATATGCTAAAGGTGTCTACTAAAATATTTAGTAGACTAGTGTAAAATAAAATACTTGCACACAGCACTTGAAATTGTAGCTTTTGCTGCCAAATATATAAAACGCCCTGCAGCCCTTTTACCAGTGGCATTCTTCCTGCAACAGTGAAGATCAAGGCACTGCTCTGATGATTTTCACCATTTTACTGGTTAAAGCCAACAGTTTTCTCCAAATTTATTTTCCCTGCCATGTCTGTCTTCTCCTCTTTATGTGTGCGCTTCCCTTGTTTTACCTGTGTCGCTGTTGAGTAAGGGAAATGAATCTGCACAGGATACCAAAGATGGACAAAGACATAAAGAGAATTGAATTGCCAGAGAAGTGAAGGAGAGGGAGAAGATGGTTGAGATAGCAATGATTTAAGAAGATATGTGAGGTAGGATGAGATGTAAAGAAAACAGAGAATGGTGAGGTAGCTAGATGGAGATGTAGAAAGAGAAAGATGTAGGTAGAGAAAGAGGTACATAATAGGTAAGGCTTTAGAGTGCAGTAAAGAGAGATAGAAATGGGGAGAAGGAGTACAGTACTCCAAGGGATGAGGACGAGAGAGAGGGAATGCAGGAAATCAGGTGAATTGGAGGGAGATAAAGGCAGTGAGAGGTAGACAGAGACATAGAGACTGGAGGAAAAACAAAGAGATGCAAGAAAGAGAGAGAGAGCAAAATGAGAAAAGGATTTAAAAAGGAGTCAGGTAAAAAGCATTGGACAAGAAAGCAAGGTAGAGTGAGATGTGAAGACTAGACCGAAAAATGTGGTGAAGAGCAAATAGCGGAAGTTGAGAGACAAATGTGAAATAGTGATGAGAATTATACAGGTTTTTTATGAGGTTTATACACAGTTAGAGAGTTCTAAAAGGAAGAGATGTTGAGGTAGAGAGTTCCATAAAGAGGCTGAGAGAAATAGTTATGTTGGTAGGGAGGAAATGAGATGAAATAGAGAAGGAGGTCCAGAGAGAAAGGTATTTGTGTGGGAGAGAGAGAGGGGGGGGGTAGTTAAAGATAGATAAAAGGGGTAGAGATAGAGAAATAGAGGTAGCCAGGAAGGAGTAAGATATTTAGAGAGGTGAAGGAAAGGGAACAGAGGTAGAATTAGACAAAAGGGGGGGGCAGGGTGGAAAGGTGAGGCAGTGAACTTATAGTGAGGCAAATTAAGAAGTTAGGTGGCAAGAGAGGAAGTAGTGATGAAGAAAGAGGTGAGGAGGTGAGGAAGGAGTGTGATACAGTGAGAAATAAAGAGGTGAGGGGGAGTAGTGAGGTAGAAGACAGGCTGAGTGACAGGTAGAGAGAGGCAAGGTAGGTAGCAGATACATGGACAGTGAGAGGTGAGGCAAAGATAGAGATGAGGTTGTTTAAGAAGCAAAGTAGATGGAGAAGAAAGAAATTAATTCAGATTAAAAAAGAGAGCAGTGACATATCGAGAGAGAGATAAGGTAAGAGTTAATGAAGAGAGAGGGGATCAAGAGTGATAGATAAAGATGCAGGCACCATGAGTGAAAGAGAGGGGAAAGGCCTTGAGAGAGAGGTACATGGAGATGAAGTCAACTGAGGTATACTGAGAGAGATGACAAGTGTGCAAAGGAGAGGTAGCAAGAGCTGAGAGAGAGAGAGAGTATGAAGATGCATAAAGAAGAAAGGATAGAGAACAAGAAAGGTTAGGAGAGAGGATTACGTTTGGAGAGGTGAGGGGAAGGAAGGAGGGAGAAATGTCAGAAAGATTATTTTTCAATGTAATTGCCACCACCTGCCTGAAACTGTGAGGGTTAAGGCTGGGCAGGCCAATCATGCACACCAAGGGGCAGATTTATTATTGTATGGTACAGCAAACGCAGAGCAGAAACCAAAGTTGCTGTGGTGCATTACTCAATGGGGAATAAGCAGTGCAGATCGATGTTTATTAATAACTGCTTGCTTCTGCCCTGTACTTAGACAAACATAGGCTGTCACCACTCATGACCAGTTCTTAATTTGAGCCAGTGGTTTCTGGTGCTCAGAACTTAATTGTCAGCACTGGCTCTAGTGACAGTCCTCCACAAGGTGGCTCTGTCTGAGATGTGCACAACTGTGTTTATTAATTCAAATTGCATTGAAAGTGGATAATACCAGCCGCTGACACCATTATTATAGATTTATGTGGCTTGAAATAGTCTGAATTGTCATACTTGTAGGAGTGCGACGGTTAGGTGTTATGTTGGTACTGTTATTGGCAGCCCTGGCAGGGGCAATGCATGGTACAGGCTGCAGTGGCCTTCCAAGAAGGGCCCTGACATTTATTTATTTTACAAAATAAGCACTGCATATAACACTTACACCATAGTGCAGAGGTGTGTGTGTGTGTGCTGTCTTGCGTAGGATTTGTACTTATAGCCTATCATTTCAGTACACAATTCCATGCCTAGACAAATCTTAAACATTTCATATGTTGCATGTGTGCTGTACGCTGCAGAACACGTGCAATATGTGGAATGTTTGAAAACATTAAAATATTTATTCCTTTTAAGCCTGTTTCAATGAAGCATTTTTTATGCAAATCCTCGTCAGCCTTTCTTAGCAAATCAGGGTTTGCATAAAAACCTGGGGATGCTTACACCCAACCACCCAAGTTGCACCTAAATACTGCCCTTTGACACACAATGGTGTAAAGCAGTGCAAAGTGCTATTCCACGCTGAGAAAAGGACATCCAGCACTAAATACATTTGTTTGAGCTAGAAAGTAAATAGCCTTGCAGACATTTCTGCTGCTTTGCATCAAATTGTACGACTGCTCCAGCGTAAACTGTTAGTAAAACTGGTCATAAGTTTCTGTTGAGCATGCTCAACTGTCAAATTAGAAAAAGAAGCTGATTTTTATGAGGAACATTCTTATAGAAGTAAATTTGAATGTGCCATTCACTGTACAGGGGGCCCTTGGAAGGTGCCGGCCCTGGGCAACTGCCTACTTTGCCTATACCTTAAAATGCCAGACACAAAAATGACTCAAGGACCATGTGTAGTTCTCTGCTTTGCAACTCATTACATTTGCAACATGGGGTAACATTCTAAATACCAGTTATTTAGTAGTTCTACTGTACCCCTACAAGACCCGCAATGGGCTTAACATAGTACTTAAATTGAGTCGTTGGTTGCTGTTGAGGCCCACCGTCACTCATTTTTGGGAACCAGCACTTATTTTTCCTCACCAGATGCTGACTGATATGCCACTCTCATCTGAGTAATTTTAGGATGAAGACATGGCTCGCTCGTCAAACACCAAGTATCACAAGCCTTAAGAAAACAGTTTCTTTGCCACTTTCTCTCATCTATTGCCATGCCTCAGAGTCCTGCCCTAGCCATAAAGCAGGGACACACCCCAATAAAAAGGCCAAATCATGAAATAACAAGGACATGATCTGCTATTCTCAATTGGCCTGGTGATAGAAAGTTCTTGAATGGAATTGGAGAAATAAATTAGTCAACTTCCTACGTTTGTTGATGTGTGAGGATGGTGTCAGGAAATTATCAAGTGTGAAACCCTACAAATTAACTTCCATCGACATAGAAGGGGAGAAACAAAGCTTATGGGTGGAACAAATGTATGGCGTCACACAAACACTACTGAATTTTTATGAAATCTTTATGAAACTATAGGCAAGGTTGTATCAGGTTAATGCCCACAACTCATACATCTATGTAGAACATATTCTAATACAGCGTTATCAGGTATTGTACAAGTGTGTAAGTCTAAAGGCGAGATATCAAAAGCCACCATGTCTAGAGATGAAGCATTTTTCTCTTGCGCTCTCTCTCATATTTTGGAGGATCCCCACATACACACACACACACACACACACACACACACACAGCAACCTCAAAGAAGCTTTGCAAGAGTTACCTCCAGATGAGAACAACATGGAAAAACACAAAGGAAATACCAAGGGCACGTCCAATAAATTATCTAGGAACACATCAACCACACCATCTTGGCCAGTCAACTGTTGTGCCATATTGTGGCAATGGCATCAATCACTTGAGACACATGCCTGTTGGATACTATAATGGGGGCTGGAGGGGCAGGTACTTAAATGAGCCCAGCAAGAATCCAGGGAAAATACATGTGGATTATAATTTGTACCACAGACCATCTGCAAATGAATAGGTATACATTAATGACACATCAGCATAGAGAGAGAGCGCACTGCATTTTTTCTCTAAATCCATTTTATATGGCAACTGGGGCATTAAAAACAAACAAAAAAATTCCCTATGTAGACATTTGTCTGGATCATGTGTTGTGTTTCAGCAATATTACAGTATGGCAGCACCAATAGTTATCCCCTCATTTCTTCTAAGCCAGTCACAAGAAAAATTACAGTTTTGAGTGAGCACATCAAAAGCAGGTAGGCAAAAGGATTTATATTAAAGTGCAGGAGACCGTAAAGTCTTAAATCCCTTGTTCAATTTGGGAAGATTAACTTTCTTCTGTTAAAAATGAAATTTAGGAATAACCTATGAAAATACAGCAGACAGAGAAGTCTTTGATCCCTTATGTAATTGGGACAAATTAACTTTCTTCTTGGTACGAAACAAAAACAAAAATGCCCTTTTTGTATGGTACTATTTCTTCGCAATGCGTTCGTAGGAGTCACTGTTGTATTAGGGAATTTCAATAAATGGCCATTAAAAACCAGAGACGTTTTATCAACAGTACAGGTGAGCCTTGATCATGCCTGTAATTAGAGTCACAATGTCTTTTATTAAATTTGACAGAGTCGGACTGGTAGAGTTGCTATCTGAATGTTGCAACAGGGAAAATGAAAAAATAAATCTGATAAAATTGGTACGGCCTCCCTACTCACTACGAATTACTTCCGGGTCAGGATACAATGTATCCTGACCCGGAAGTTGTTAGTCTTCCTAAATTGAACAAGGGATTTAAGACTTTATGGTCTCCTGCGCTTTAATGGAAAACTCTGTCCTGAAGAAGGTGGTTGATCCATTTCTCACTGAAACGTCGCGTCAACATCTGTGTAGTTTTCTTTCTTTTTAATAATACTTTTGTGTCACATTCTTATAAAAGTGTTTTTAATTGTGTACTGTACAAGACCCTGTGGTCCTATTTTTTAAAACATGATGAATAAAAACTGAATTGTAAGACGTTATATGTTATTCTTTTGCCTTCCTGCTTTTGATGTGCTCACTTAAAACTGTATTTTTCTTGGGACTGGCCTTAGAAGAAATGAGGGCTAACTATTAATGCTGACATACTGTAATATTGCTGAAACACAGCACATGATCCAGACAAATGTCTAGATAGGGACTTTTTTAGTTTGTTTACACGATTATCTCGCTGCACGCGGATGACGCCATGGTGTACCTCAGACAACCAGATATATTGGCACCCATCATTCTTAAAGTGCTGATGAAGTTCTGGGTGGTCTCTGGACTATGGATCAATAAGACTAAATCACTGTTCTTTCCACTGGGTAAGCTCGCAGGCTTGCCAGTGGAGTGACAACCGTGTTTGGGCCTCCCCTGGAACGTTGAGAAGTTGCGGTACTTGAGGATAAATGTTACTCAGGGTGAACAGCAGTTTTACAAGCATAATACGGGAAGAGTGGTGAAGGGTCTGCATCCTTCTATTCAGTTTTGGAACTGTGCATTTATCTCAGATGGGTAAGATATCGCTCATTTAGACGGTGGTACTGCAATGGACTTAATAGCTGATGCAGGGGACCTTCAATGAAATTGCCAGGATAGTGTTTCACAGGCTGGACTCACTCTTGTTCAAGCTCCTTTGGAACATAAAGAGATGTAGGGTGGGCCTCTCCATGTTAGGGAGGGAATGGGGCCAAGGGGACACCACTGTCCTCAGAGGGGGCTTAACGTTTGCCTCCCCTGAGGCCAGGGATAGCAAAGGAAGTGCCCAGAGTATCAGGGAGCAAGCTAAAGGTTACAGTTGCGACCCCTGACTATCCCCAAATAACGTCCATGCAAGGGGGTATGGCAGCTCCTGACCTGGAACTATATTATGTGGCAGCCCAATTACAGCAGATTGTGCATTGGCTAGATGGAGAACCCAACCGGGAGAGGGTCCTGCTGAATGAAACTCATGGAGAGCATCAACTTGGGGCACCCCTGATGAGCATCAGTGGGCTGACTCACAATTTCCCATTTTGGGTCTGTCTTATGGCCAGACTTTGGTTATGGGTGGTGCATTAGGTGTTATGGCAAGCACCTTATGCGCCTGATTTAGGCGTCTGCATTATTCGTCCCGTTGCACAGATTTCCCAACTTATGTCTGTAGAGAAGTGGCAGGAGGTGCATTGTTTATTTTTGTCTGACCTTTACCATGAGTGTCGATTTATCACCTTGCAGGATGCCATGGAGACATTCGCATTGAGATCTGGTCAATTTCTTCAATATGCAAGTATTGCTACTATGGCATCCCAGCTGTGGACGATGTACCCTGATGCCCCTGACACTACACACACACTTGCCATTATGTTGTCAATGACTAGAGGTTGTAAAATTATAACGCACCTGTATCGAGTGTTGCGTATGGATATATCGGTTAATTCACTTCATGTGGAGGAGACATGGCAGCGCTATAGCGATGAACCACTCTCCCCTAAAGATTGGTCCAGGATTCATGCAGGAGTCCAGTGGGTCTCCGTATGTGCTAGGTTCAAACAAATACAGTATAATATTGCATATGTGACTTGGTTATCCCTCTAAAGTCTGCACGCTATATATGTATTTAGAGAACAGCGCTGTCCCAGATGCGAGGAGTCAGAGGGTGACTTCCTACACATGGTTTGGTAATGCCCGGTGGTGACTGCGTACTGGCTTGAAATATTGACCCAGCATAAGCGTGAGTTGGGGTGGGATTTTCCATACACAATTAATAAATGTTTGTTAGGGATTCTTCCTGATGACCCGAAACGACGTCTGGGCAGGCGCAACACAGTATTTGAGCTTTTGGTGGCATAATACAGGTAGCCATAACTGGGTGGGCCATCGAACCCCGACTAGAGAAAACAAGGAAGAAGACATGCTAGAATGGGCAGGGGCAGAAGAGGCGCATATGAGGAGATGATGAAGCACAGAACACCTTGCTTGCATGGGCCACAATGACCCGGGTACTGTTTGAGCCCCAAGATCAGACATAGGTTGTGCCTGACCAATCACCTGGGGCATTGTGTTCACTTAATCATAGGTTGGGTTCGATAGGATCCCTGGTACACTGCCGCTAACTCAAATATGCAAGAATTCACAGGAGCCATCACTGAGACTGAGAGTTGGCCATTTTTGTGATGCATAAGGAAGCTTCTGGGGTGGGACTGGGTGGGGGGTCTTATTGCAATTGTTGTTTGATACGACTGTTTCTGTATATACATGTTTGGTGTATTAACCTGATTATCATCAGATCTCCTGTTCGCAAATTTTATACACCAGAGAAAAACCTGCACTTTGCCAGTGGTGACTACTCGATCAATTGAAAATTCTTCAACATAATACATAAAAATAGCTATTGATACAATTGTGTATGTCTACCAAACAAAACATTCCTGGACTAATAAAAATGCATGTTACAGTGGTCTTCTACTAAAATCAGGTGCAGCATGGGGGTTCTTCTTGTAATTAAAAAAAATGAGCAATGAGAGCACAGCCAAGATCTCTAGTTTAGCATAAACCGAGCACTAGGGATTTCTACAGTAGGTCTCTCAGTAGTGACCCGTCTCAGTTTAACAATACTTGTTGTGCTTGCAAATTAGCTGGTAGAAGCGTGTACTCTGGTAATGTGCACATGGATGTTCAAGTTCGAGAATTTATATAGCGCACTACTCACCCAGAGGGTCTCAAGGCGCTTGGGGAGGGGGTTCATTATTTGTCGAATAGCCAGGTTTTAAGTTCTTTTCTGAAGGAGATGTGGTTCTGTGTAAGGCGGAGGTGAGTGGGGAGTGAGTTCCAGGTCTTGGCCGCCAAGTAGGAGAAGGATCTACCTCCCATGGTGGATCTTTGGATACGCGGAACTGTGGCGAGGCCTTGATTGGAGGATCTCAGTTGGCGGGTGGGTGTGTAGAAGGATAGTCGAGTGTTGAGACATTCAGGACCTAGTTTGTAGAGGGCCTTGTGTGCGTGGGTGAGGAGACGGAATGTTATTCTCTTGTTGACGGGAAGCCAGTGGAGGTCTTTCAGGTGGCCGGTAATGTGATCTTGGCGAGGGATGTCCAAAATGAGTCTCGCTGATGCGTTTTGGATGCATTGGAGTTTTTTCTGTAATTTGGCTGTAATTCCGGCGTAGATGGTGTTTCCGTAGTCTAGTCGACTCGTAACCAGTGCGTGGGTGACAGTCTTTCTTGTCTCGGCGGGGATCCAGCGGAAGATTATTTTGAGCATACGAAGTACGTTGAAGCAGGAGGATGAGACGGCGTTGACTTGATTGGTCATCGAGAGTGAAGAGTCTAGGATGAAGCCCAGGTTACGTGCGTGGTCCGTGGGTATGGGTGCTGAGCCCAGATCCGAAGGCCACCATGAGTCGTCCCAGGCAGAGGGGGTTGATCCTAGGATGAGCACTTCCGTTTTGTCCGAGTTAAGTTTAAGGCGGCTGTCTTTCATCCATACGGCTACATCTTTCATGCCTTCGTGAAGATTGGTTTTGGCGGTGTTGGGGTCTTTGGTGAGGGAGAGGATCAGCTGGGTGTCGTCTGCGTAGGAGATGATGTTGAGGTTGTGTTGACGCGCGATGGAAGCGAGTGGACTCATGTAAACGTTGAAGAGGGTGGGACTGAGTGATGATCCTTGTGGTACACCGCAGATGACTTTGGTGGCCTCTGAATTGAACGGGGGAAGTCAGACTCTCTGAGTTCTCCCAGCTAGGAACGAGATGATCCAGTCCAAGGCTTTTCCTTTTATGCCAATGTTGCTGAGGCGTTGTATGAGTGTGCAGTGACAAACAGTGTCGAAGGCGGCGGAGAGGTCGAGTAGAAGGAGGGCCACTGTTTCTCCGTTGTCCAGTAGTGTTCGGATGGTGTCTGTTGCTGCGATGAGGGTGGTTTCAGTGCTGTGTTTGGCTCGAAAGCCGGACTGTGAGGGGTCGAGGGAGTTGTTGGATTCGAGGAAGGCAGCGAGTTGGCTATTGACGGCTTTCTCAATGACTTTGGCCGGGAATGGGAGGAGGGATATGGGGCGGTAGTTTTTAAGTTCGGAGGGGTCTGCTGTGGGTTTCTTCAGAAGGGCGCTGACTTCGGCATGTTTCCAGCTTTCTGGGAAGGTGGCAGAGATGAAGGAGCAGTTGATGACATCACGGAGATGGGGTGCGATGATGGAGTCTGCTTTGTTGAAGATGTGGTGGGGACAGGGGTCGGTTGGCGAGCCAGAGTGGATGGAGTTCATTAGGCGGATGGTGTCTTCGGTGGTGATTGGGTTCCAGGCGCTGAGGTTGTTAGAGGGCGGTTTAGGTTCTGAGAGGGGTGGAGAGGATTTTTTGTTGGACCTGTTTTCGAAGCTGTTATGTATGTCGGCAATTTTGTTGTAGAAGAAGGAGGATAACGAGTCGCAGAGGACTTGGGAGGGAGTGATGTTGTTTGAGGCTGCGGTGGGGTTGGTGAATTCTTTGACGATGTTGAATAGTTAATTGCTGTTATGAGCGTTGTTGTCGAGTCGAATCTTGAGTGCTGATTTCTTGGTGGCTCGGATCAGCTGGTGGTGTTTGCGGGTGGCTGGCTTGAAGGTGGTCATGTTGTCGGTGGTTGGGTTTTTTCTCCATGTTTTCTCGAGAGTGCGGCATAGCTTTTTGGATTTCTTAAGGTCATCGTTGAACCAGGGGGCCTTTTTACTGTCTTGTTTGGTGTGATGGTTTTTCAAGGGTGCTAATTCGTCAGCGCTGTGAGTGATCCATTGTTTGAATTTGATGGCAGCTTGGTTTGGGTCCGATGAGAGGGCGGGTGGGTTTTGGTTGAGCGATGTGAGGAGTTGGTCGGTGGTGATTTTGTTCCATTTTCTTCGGGGGATAGGTTGTGGGGGGTTGTCGGTCGAGGTGGTTTTGTAGCTGAACTGAACACAACTGTGGTCCGTCCAGTGGAGAGCTGTGGTGCGATCGAAGGAGATATGTTTGCTGGAGGTGAAGATTGGGTCGAGCGTATGTCCGGCTACATGGGTGGGGGTGTCAACAAGTTGTTTGAGGCCGAGATTGTCCAGGTTGTCCAGAAGGGTGGTGGTGTTGCTGTCGTTTTTCTTGTCCAGGTGGAAGTTGAGGTCTCCTAATAGAATGTAGTTCTCGGAGGCGAGGGCATGTGGACTGATGAAGTCGGTGATGTCTTCGCTGAATTGTTTACGGGTTCCTGGAGGCCTGTAGATGAGGGTGCCTCTGAGTGTGGTTCTAGGGTCGGTGTGGACCTGGAAGTGGAGGTGTTCGGCGGTTGTAAGGTTATCGTCGGAGCTGGTCGTGATTTTGATGGTGTTCTTATGGACGATGGCGATGCCTCCTCCTGTTTGTTTGGTGCGGTCTTTTCGGATAATCTTGTAATTGTCCGGGATGGCTATGGCGATATCGGGTGTTGATGATGCGTTCATCCATGTTTCAGTAAGGAAGGCGACGTCCGGTGATGTAGTGTCGAGTAGATCCCAGAGTTCGGTGGCGTGTCTGTGGACCGAGCGGGTGTTCAGCAGGATGCACTTCAGGTGGTTAGAGTCGGAGCTGTGTTTGGGGTTAGTGGATGTGGTATGCGTCTTGATGCTGGTAAATTTGCAGGAGTGGCAGGCGAAGGGTCCATGGGTGTGACCTGGGCCAGCTACGCAGCATAGAGGTGTGCGTCCGGGGTTAAGGGCTAGGAGGGTGGCGGCGTCATATGTTATGCTGGAGGAGTGCGCTTTGCGGGGACCAGGGGGTCTGGCGCTGGGCGCGGTCCAGGCGCGGACGGGCGCAGACGGGCTTACCTTTGGCGCACCTACGGTGTGAATGGGGCGCGACCGCTGCGCGTGGACGCTGCCCGAAGGACCGTCTGTCATAAATGGAGAGTGGAGGGGGGCGGAGCGTGGGAGGGGGAGCTGGGAGGCGGGAGCGTAGGGGGAGGGACGGGCTGCAGGCACAACAAAATGGTGGCAACAAAAACAAAAGTCAAACAGGACGCTATGGGCGCAATCAGGCAGCAATTTTACTCAGGAGGCAATGCGGGGAATGCTAGCGGTGGAGCACACAGGCACAATTTATAGTTAAAACAATCAAAGCAATGCGGTGCGCTACGCCACAAACCGGGTACAAATTAATTCAAGGTATGGCAATGGGGAGAGCAGCGCTACGAGTTCAAGATGCAGCAGTGGGGAGAAGCAGCGCTACGATACCAGGACAGCGCTACGATGTCAGGAGGTAGGGTGGAGCGACCGCTTCAGTAGGAATCAGGCTGGTCACAGAGAATCCCCAGCCGGGCCGTTCCTAATGTCCAGTGGGTGGGAGGGGGAGCTGGGAGGCGGGAGCGTAGGGGGAGGGACGGGCTGCAGGCACAACAAAATGATCGCAACAAAAACAAAAGCCAAACAGGACGCTATGGGCGCAATCAGGCAGCAATTTTACTCAGGAGGCAATGCGGGCAATGCGAGCGAGCAGTGGAGCACACAGGCACAATTTATAGTTAAAACAATCAAAGCAATGCAGTGCGCTACGCCACAAACCGGGTACAAATTAATTTAAGGTATGGCAGTGGGGATAGCAGCGCTACGAGTTCAAGATGCAGCAGGGGGGAGAAGCAGCGCTACGATACCAGGACAGCGCTACGATGTCAGGAGGTAGGGTGGAGCGACCGCTTCAGTAGGAATCAGGCTGGAATCAGACCTCCACCCAAACACAAGCACTACACATTGTGATCACAGGCACCCAGAAAAAGTCAAACAAGCCCAACGCCAGTTGTCTTCACCTTTCTGCCAGAGACATGATCAATGTTGTGAAAGCGATGTCAGCACATCTGACTTCAACGTTTGTGTTTCTACTGGGCGTGATGGCATGCTGCACAAACCTTGTCGTTACTAAATATGTGCCACCCTTTGCACAAACGCCTCAACTGTCATGGGCACAATGAGCATGGCACTGAGCAGATCTAGTGTCTGTATCCCAGCTTTTAAAGTATTCCACTGGGCAAGAGACAAGCAAGAGGAAAACCTGTAAACACCTACCGCCGCAGGTCACTATTGTTAGAGGCATTTCCCTGGCAGGCTTATGGAAGTACAAGAGTGGAATAACAGCACAGGGCAACCGAGATACCAAAACAACTAATGCATCCCCTCAATCTCAAGTTCTTGTTCCCAGACTTCAAGTTGTTTGAACTCTTCATCAACGAAAACGAAACGAGCAGTACACAGGGGGCTAAAAACATCCTCTTGTGCACTTTTCTTACAAGCCACCTCAGGTGTACCTGTGTGTCTTGCACTTCTGAACCCAAACTCCCCCATCCATTCAGGTATCTTCTGGCTTGCAATGGAAAACCCAAGGGCACTGAACAGTGCCCACGTTAAATCGAGTATTGTAAAACTCTTTCGTGTTCACTTGCTTATAGTGAAAGAATTAGGTCTCTTGTGTATCATTTGCCTATAGCCGCAGAAAGGGTCAAACCCTCTGATACTTCAGGCCCCACATCCGTACAAGAGACCTGCCATCAGCAACATAAAAAATACATAGCAAGTTTACGAGTAAAACAAAAGTTTCAAGTACTGTGAGTTTATAATGCCACAGTCTAGATCTTGGGCTCGTAGCACTATCTCGTTTTATGCAGTGGCATATACTTTGCCTAAAGTTTCACATGACCTCACGTCAATGTTCGAATTCTGTTTTACGCACAGGATATAGATTTAAGAAGACAGAAGACAATTGGGCATACATACTTTTTGCAATCGAACAGGTTCCTTCAGCGATTCAAAAGCCTGTAAAACAGACACAAATGACTGAATGTAAAGATGAGGAGACTGCACACATGAACACACTTCTATTGGCATTTCTGGAGAGTTATATATTTACGTGTTTCGAAAAAAGCAAATTATTCTGGAGAAGATCATGAATATGAGAAAAATCACAATGTTGCAACCACTTACCCCGATTACTGAACCAACCTGTGTTTATTTTTACAGTTTTTGCGAAGAACCATTTAATATGTAGTCCTGATCAGTCCATCAGAGTGGGGTATCCTGTACTTAAACTGTGCTGGTGTTGCCCGAGTGCACCATCAGCACTTACTTCTCGGGACAGGTGTACTTTGTGTGTTTCACTGATTGTGTGTAGGTAGGACTGCCTAGCAACCTAAATCACAAACAAGTCCACCAGGATCAGGCTGAGGCATGCTGATTTGTCAGTCACGTCATATGACACATAACATGGTGACAAGTAGTCACCTGAACAATCAACAGTTCATTAACAGAGGCCATGGCACTAAAAAAACAGAACTTCCACAAGGCAGGAGCAAGCCATCCTTAGCCAGGTGCTGTGCTGGCCCACCTGTACCTATGGGTTGCAGCTGCCTGGATGACCATGCAGAGGCGTGGCGGCCAAACACAGACAGGTCTCTCTGCCCTTCACCATCGCAATGCACTGCCCATACCTGGTACCTGCCAGGTGGTCAACCAGACTCCCTTCCTGAGTCCAGACTTCACTTACTATTCGAACCCACAGTCTTGGAACCTGATTGCAAGTGCAATTTAAAATTTTGACTCCTAATCAACCCCCTGCTTGGACTTAAATGGGACTTCTAAATTGAATGGCATTTAGCGCATGTAGTCAGTACCAGGTATGGTAAAGTCAGCTGTAGTAAGTACTGACTGTGGTTAAGTCCGCATGCCTGCAGTTTTGAAAAGGTAAATATCAATTGGTCAAACCAGCAGATATTATACCATGGGAAAATTCACAGTAAAGCCTAGGGCTTGCAAATCACCAAAAGCCGCTCATTATGACGTATTTTGAAGGGCTTACCTCATAATAGCCAATATTTATCACTTACACCAAATATATACCAAACCAACCAGGTATTGGTCTCGAACTACAAAGGAAAAACAGCTGCATCATCAAAACAGAAGCTTCAGGTAACGGTCTTCTGTGTTTGGTGACAGATATTGTCACATTGTAAAGACCAGACAGGTGGAAATGGCTGTGATATGGGTAACACTGATGATGTTCAGCGGCCGCCAAGTTGTGCAAATTCGAGCCACGCTGAGAGTGGCCACTATCCACCCATAATTAGAGTTACTCTAGTCTGTCTATATGCTTTATCTTGACAGAATACGTTTGGTCAGCAATTGGCCTATCTTTGGTACTTTATATTGTTTTCCAATTTTCACCCTGCATTCGTACTTTTAGGTTACTCCAAAATATTTGCTGTGGGCTGAATCTTCCAGGTTTATGCATATGCTTTAGTGCTACAGGAAAATAGTCATGGAGTCCCATCAGGCAGATGTTATGTTGTCGGGAAAAGCATCAGAGAGTCCACGGATGGATGCAGTAAAGCACTGGCTCTTTGCTTCTAAGTAGTCCATTACCGTGATATCTGCAACACTACAATACAACACCCCACGTCCCTTCTGTATGGTGGATGCATAAAACACCATTCGGCAAAGAAGATTCAACTTTATTGGTGTAGAATCCAGATGAAGGTCAAACAAAGATGCTATTTCGGCCTCATTGCCCACGCCCTTATCTATGGCTGGAGTGAGGAGTTTGAGAAGAACCTTCTGCAGAAGTGTGCTGTTGTAATAATGTGCCATATGCTCCTTTTCACTAACACATTTGTAAATATGCTACATTTTGATATAAAGATTGCTTACAGTGACAAACACTAATATATAAGATTTATTTCACTAGTCAGTAAGTCACCTACTAATCAATATTTTGCACTTAGTGTCTGATTAAAGTAAGACGGAAAGTCCAACTGCTTGCGTGGGGTCGGAATTTCGAGTTGTGCCGACTATCGTTTCTGGTCTTCATTGGGTGCAATAATGTCTCCATTTGCCTATACATATTAGCGTGTCAAACCTTCTGTAATTTTAAGGGAAGAAAAGGCCCAGTGTTGCTTGCATCAAAATCACCTTATTCCCCAGTGATTCACTAAAACAGTTGGAATTTATCACACGTGATAAGTTCTGGAACCAGGTGTATTGCTTTTTTATCGGGCACAATAAAATGCATGTACCCATCCAGCACACTTATGATCAGGCCCATCAGGAGTTAAATTGATGTGACACTATTTTGTCTTCCTCGACATACATTGTACATGAAAGGAACATACAAACAGAACAGTTCATCATCCGCTTAACAGCGGTGCGAATTCCGCCACGTTGCAGTGGTTTTATTCAGTGGGCGGGGCCGCGTCGGACAACGGACGTGCGCGGCACTACGGAGGTAGTGTTCATGATGGTCGTTGGCCGACGGGAGCACTTAAAGGGTTAAAGAGGGTAGCAAGAGAGGGATGTTTCCCCCTGCATTTGTAAGGAACCTAGAAGAGCCACACTACAAACAGATCATTATACCGTGGTAAGGAGAAGGTGATGTTACGTTCTAGGCATTTGTATTGTATATTTCTGCCACTGATAGGGACCTGCAGGACCCTGTCACATAGTGATAAAGTTAGACGTTTGTCTCAGATTGCCTTTGTGAATCGGGCCCACAATGTCTGACACACTTAGGATCAAATCTACTGTAAGCATTAGGGGAAATAAACTGTTGTTCACACACATCTTTGTCTTATTTGAAACCATACTGCTAACTTTCAGGGAGGTGCTAACTCTCAAACGTTTTTAAAAATTGTAATTCTTCTTTAAAAAGAAGTAATTAAAAAGGAGTTGAGATGTGTTCCTTTATTTGTCACCTCTTAAAATAAAATGTCCTTTTGCGTAATTTGGGCACATTAAACTGGTTTTTTTTCCTACGTTGTGTGTCTTATTTCACTAAGAAAGACGTACACATATCTTCCCAGTAAGAAATTAATGCAAAATCCAATTATGCTAGTCTATCGTTAATCAGCAGGACGAACATACAGAAGATTCCTCTTCCCCTTTAAATCTCCAAACTATTTCACAAAAACTCTCAATGATTCAGGACTTTCTACTCCATTTTAAACTTTTACATTTTTTAATCTATTTATTGATTTTTTTACTTTCAAGCAAACAACAGACTCACAATTCTCTGCAATTTAGTAAAAAACATATCAGTTTACAGTTGTCCTTCTTGGCATCACTCTCTTCTAGCCTGGGTCTTGCTCCACTCACGCAAATGAATCTGCTATTTTATCCTCTTCCAATTCCTTTCTGCTCTGACACTATGCCAAACTATTTCACCTCATTTCTAAGTCAGGCCTGTTTCTTTCACACCTCCCATTCTTGATTTTTGCTGTGATGTTTTATGGTTACTATGACATTTTATCCATTAACCCAACTCTTTGTATTATATTTTAAATGCTGTTGATTATTTTGGAGAAAATGCCTTGCAAATCCAAAACATTGATAAGAAATCATTAAGGATGTTCTTTCAAATCCTTCTACTCTTGCATCTAAAGCTGACAAAGGTAAGAAAACAAAGTTGGAATGACCACAGTAGCAGAAGAAGCACATTTTACATAAGAACCTAGTAACACAATAACCAAAATTCCAACTCTCCACAACCTATGATGAAGTTGGATAAAGGGCAAACGGCTAGGGTGTGGTCGGAAGGTGCACCTCAAGGCGGCTCTTTAAAATAGTTCACTTAAGGACAATATCAGTGGAACAGGTTTCAGATGTTGTTTAGGCTACATTAGGGTTTAATCATCTATTTTATTACACGTGGGATAAATACTGGAGCTAATTTTAGGCAGAGGTAGGCGAGCCCCTGAAGCTCACGCCTAGCTCGAGCCAGGTAGCCAGCAACCTCTTAGCCGGCTCTGGCTCACCTTGAGGTCCTCTGGGAGCCAAAGAAGAACCGTGATTGGTCCCTCCAGGCACGAGGTTACAGAGGCGGTTGTGTGGGTGTGCTTGTGTATATGTCTGTGTGTGTGATTGGGTGTGTTTCTGTGTGCGTCTGTCTAACCCGCAAAAAGCGTAGTAAGCATGCAACAGGCATGCTGAGTACTAACAAATTCCAACTTCAAAGCTCTTCAGACCCCAGATGTAAACCAATTGAAACAGGTCCCTTCAGTGCACTCATCGTGTTCATTTTGAAAAGGTTTACCTATCTCTTAACTCATTGTATCTGAGGAAGTCATCTCCACATAGAGACTCCAAACGAAAGCATAAAACGAAGACCTTTTCACGGTAACCTGTAAGCACATGCGTAATGCTCTGACCTGCAGACTGCGGGCCATGTGCAGTGATGCTTTGTTTTCAGCTAGAGAAACCTTGCTATTGTCTTCTTCAAGGTACTCTGTGCTCTGTCACAAACGACATTGAATTTGCACAACAGAATTCCGCTAAACAGAATAAAAAAGAATAAATGCACCAGAAATGAGCAACAGTGTTATGGATTTTATGTTTTTCTGCATTTTCATGGCTTGTGATTTGTGCCACACAGAATAAACCTGTGTGAAGGGAGTAATAATAACTCCCAACCTCCCACAGAAATCAACATCATTTTTGTGGATTCCATGAAATGATGATTCACGAGATGAACTGCTAAACGTGTTCTATTCTAGTTGAGCATATGCAGGGTTTTAAACGAGACAGTACTGGCGGCTACTGCATACCTGCAGTTCTTTATTTGGAGAGAGACAGTACATACACCTCTCAGCAGAACTGCAGGACGTTTATTTCGAGAGCACCTGCACTTCTCAGAAGCGAGTAGGTTCTCTGGTACAGGGTCCGTGCATTTCTATTTTTCCATTTCAAGCACTGTTTTTGTGTATGTAGGATGATCAACTTTGCGTAATGCATGTGTCTGCCTGTGCAGAGACGTTTGTGTGCACTGAGACATTACAGGACACTTTTTTTAGGAGGGGGCACAGACTTGCCATGGAGAGCACTTTTGGGGTTCAGTTCACATCGCCCTCTTCTAAATCAGAGTTAACTCTTTAAAATATACGGATCTACTGGACATTGGGCCTCATTCACAAAGGCATTTAGGGCCTACAGCCACCTTCCTGCTCTTTTAATCAGTATCACTCCAGGCGTCTATTACACATAGGGCGCACTTTTCCTGTTTGTTAAGCCAGGTAGGTGCGTTGGGTGCAAACGGGGAAAGTGCCCCCTATTAAACCGAATTAGCTGCCCCCCAGGACAGCTGTAGAGTCATGCTGCCCTGGGGGCAGTTCATTCAAGTGATAAGCATTGGCAAAGCCAGTAGGTCTCGACAATCCGAGAGATATACGCGTTGGCAATGTTAATGAATTTGCGTACAGCACAGGGACTGGTCTTTGCAAAATAATTGTCCCGTAGCTGGTGTTGGCTGTTCTGTCACCCCTGCGCACTGGGGAAGCTTGGTTTATGCACATAAAAAATGAGCGCTCGTAACTCCACCCTCAATCGGGTGAGGTATTAACAATTGAATGGCCAGGCTGCTGACTGATAAGACACATCTCTGTAAACAAAACTATAAACCATGTGTCTCTGTAGTGAGGGGATGCTTCCACATAGTAGCAAGGCAGAGTGGAACATTTTCTTCAAAAGATCCAGCAATGTATTTACTATTTAACACATCTTTAAGAAACCTGATTAAAGAATAATTTGTATGAATGTGAAAAACAAAGTTTGTGAAGTGGGCGTCTATTTCTTATGTACAAGTGCAAGTGGCGGGAGAGTTGAAGCAACATCGGGGCACGGAAAATCCACCAGACGAGGAAGAAGGAGCAGGGGTACTGAATCGTACGGGTGAGAGAAAGACACGGAGAGCAAGGGGTGGAATCATTCATGAGAGATGGCTGGAACTCATGGGGGGTGGAAGCATTCATGAGATATGGCTGGAACTCATGGGGGGGTTGAAGCATTCATGAGAGATGGCTGGAACGCATGGGGGGTTGAAGCATTCATGAGAGATGGCTGGAACTCATGGGGAGTGGAAGCATTCATGAGAGATGGCTGGAACTCATGGGGGGGGGTTGAAGCATTTATGAGAGATGGCTGGAACTCATGGGGGGGGCTGAAGCATTCATGAGAGATGGCTGGAACTCATGGGGGTGGAAGCATTCATGAGAGATGGCTGGAACTCATGGGGGGGGTTGAAGCATTCATGAGAGGTGGCTGGAACTCATGGGGGGGTGGAAGCATTCATGAGAGATGGCTGGAACTCATGGGGGGGTTGAAGCATTCATGAGAGGTGGCTGGAACTCATGGGGGGTGGAAGCATTCATGAGAGATGGCTGGAACTCATGGGTGGTTGAAGCATTCATGAGAGATGGCTGGAACTCATGGGGGGGTTGAAGCATTCATGAGAGATGGCTGGAACTCATGGGTGGTTGAAGCATTCATGAGAGATGGCTGGAACTCATGGGGGGGTTGAAGCATTCATGAGAGGTGGCTGGAACTCATGGGGGCGTTGAAGCATTCATGAGAGATGGCTGGAACCCGTGGGGGAGGGGGGTGGAAGCATTCATGTGAGATGGCTGGAACTCATGGGGGTGGAAGCATTCAGACGAGATGGCTGGAACTCATGGGGGGTTGAAGCATTTATGAGAGATTGCTGGAACTCATGGGGGGGTTGAAGCATTCATGAGATATGGCTGGAACTCATGGGGGGTGGAAGCATTCATGTGAGATGGCTGGAACTCATGGGGGGGTTGAAGCATTCATGAGAGATGGCTGGAACTCATGGGGGGGTTGAAGCATTCATGAGAGATGGCTGGAACTCATGGGGGGGGTTGAAGCATTCATGAGAGATGGCTGGAACTCATGGGGGGGGGTTGAAGCATTTATGAGAGATGGCTGGAACTCATGGGGGGGTGGAAGCATTCATGAGAGATGGCTGGAACTCATGGGGGGTGGAAGCATTCATGAGAGATGTCTGGAACTCATGGGGGGTTGAAGCATTTATGAGAGATGGCTGGAACTCATGGGGGGGTTGAAGCATTCATGAGAGATGGCTGGAACTCATGGGGGTGGAAGCATTCATGAGAGATGACTGGAACTCATGGGGGGGTTGAAGCATTCATGAGAGGTGGCTGGAACTCATGGGGGGGTTGAAGCATTCATGAGAGATGGCTGGAACTCATGGGGGGGTGGAAGCATTCATGAGATATGGCTGGAACCCATGGGGGAGGGGGGTGGAAGCATTCATGAGATATGGCTGGAACTCATGGGGGGGTGGAAGCATTCATGTGAGACAGCTGGAAATTGGGCCAACGATCTGCATTAAGAACGAAGTCCCGTTATTAAAACAACCGATAATAGTTATTTTGCTGTTTACATTGTTGTAGTTATTTAGGGTTAGTATATGCAACAGTAGATGGGTGCAGAAACAGCTCTGTGATTCATGTTGACAGCAATGGACATCTTGAACGTTTTTTATACACCAAACTAGCAATGCTGTTCCCTGGCGCATATCTTGTCTGGTACCTTCAGCCAGTCCTCCTGGCTCTTGAAAGTATCAAACATTTGTTTTGTTATCTCATCAACGTTTGTACAGAGCAGCTGTTACATTTGTATGGCATCGCAACGCTTCTACAGGCTCGCTGCTTTGTATCGATCTGGGGTTTTTCATGTTACTGAGTCATAGTTATCTGGTGTTTTTTTGTTTGGTCAGTGAATATCCATCTGTGCACTGTATTGTTTGTTGCTTTTCCATAGTGGTCATGGAAGTCAACACATATAATGGGAAGGAAGTATCTACAAATCTCAGCATGCAGACGCCATTCACTAAAAAGCTAGACAGAGCTGAAATATCACAGATAGCATGGAGTCACTTGGCTGCCTTTAGATTGAAATACCATGTAATATAACGTGTCGCCACCTTTAATAGCCAGTTTGTTCATATTTACAGCGACCACCTCACTCATTGGCTGCAAGTTTCATCAGGATCCATGATGCGTCAATAACTAAAACATCACAAGTAGGTGTGGGTGGAATTTGCGTAGTCGCGCTACGCAAAGCTTCGCGAAACGGCAAAAAATCTCTGCGAGCACGCAGTGATCCGGGAACACGTGGAATTGCTTGTTCCGCCCATTCGCAAATGCTGTTTGCGCGCTCGGAGGGAAATGTCTTGCAAACACGCGTTTTGAAAGTGCGAACAAGCAAAAAATTCCACAGAGCCGCAGATCTCTGAATTTTTGGCAATTCCGCATTCTGCGCAGAACGCAAAATTACCCAAATTCCGTGAGCGGAATGGAATTTACCGCCCAAGCCTATTCACAAGCTCTCAGGAGGCAGTTTACACTGCCAACAAGGAGACTGACTGAAGCATGTCTATTGGTATATTAGGACATCCCTCGGCGTAATACAACCATCAAAGCAACATGATTGGCATTTGGTAACAATCATTAAATAGCATCTGTGTGTTTCTGCAGCACCCACAGATCACACAAGAGGGCGAGATGAAAACAGTGAACTGTGTTCATCAATGGGATAGGGAGAGGATGTGGCATAACGACCAAAGCTGCTTACTTTGGAACTAGCAATTGAAACTCCAGTCCCTGATTCTGCTCAACATCCTGGGATTTTAGACAAATCACTTTGTTTTCCTTGTGCCTAAAAAAAATCCTAGAACACTGCTTGAGGAAAGCTCCATACTCTGTAGAAATTAATACACTACAGATAGAAGTTGCAAGAAGAGTGGCGCTTGTGTTAAGTGCTGAAAACAAAGAAAAAATGCACGTCAGAGCCCACCTCTAAAAACACAAACTCTCCTGTTAGGTGGTTAAAACCAACAAAAACAGCGCCCTAGTTACGTAGTGAAAACAACCCCAAAAATGTGTGTCGGAGCACAGTGCGGCTCAATACACAAGCGCTTGTGTTAGGTGCTGAAAACAAACTAATACTTAACAAGCGCTCGTGTTAAGTCCTGAAAACAAACAAACAAATGTGCATTGGAGCACGTGTGGCTCAAAACACAAGCACTTGAGTTAACCCCTTCCATGCTTCTGTCGGCCAATGGTCATTGCGAGCACTACCTCCGTAGTGCTGCGCACGTCCGTTGGCCGATGCAGCCCGCCCAATTCGCTAAACTGCCGCACTGCGGTGGAATTGCCGCTGCGGTTGAGCAGTTAAGTACTAAAAACGAACCACAACACGACAGCTTTTTTGTCTCAATGCCAGCGCAGAGGGCGCAGAGCCAAAGGGATTCCCTCATTTGCATGGGGTCACGCCCCTATGTGAATGAGGGAACACCCTCTAGTGATAGCACTGGAGATATATGTGCCCCAGCGCTAGTTGTATTACAGAAAGGGCCGCACAACAGTCTGCAGCCCTTTCTGTAATACCAGTGTACCTGGAGCACGCAACATGGGCGCACATGCCCGATACACCCTTGGGGCACTTAGCATAATATGGCCCCAGATGGTAACACTTGCTATTAACTACTCTAAAGGATAAGTCGCTGCTAAGAAGAAACTCTTTGTTTTGCTGCAATTCCCTCCCAGTTAACATGTCAACATATTCTGCCACTTGCATGCTTCTCTTTAAAGGTCGTGTTAAATGCCTGAGTTGGAGACCCTTCAAGCAAGCACTCATCACTGCCAGCCCATTTAAATTTCATCCTTTGATTAGAAGCTCTGAGCAAATGTACCTCTCTTCTGAGAGGGCTTCTAAAGTCATTGAGCCTGCATCATCCCAAGACAGGCAAAAATCAGGACATTTAGTGTATCGGTCTACTGGATGTGGGAATTAGGACAGACCCGTCTAATGCAGGACACACGCAGCAGGCAGCTGCTCAGTAATACTGATAACATATAGTATGTAGCCATGCCCAAAACCTTCTCATCTTGAAGTACTAACCTTAAAAAACCAAACTACAGCTATTGTCAATGAAAGTTGAAACACAAATGTTTAGTAAATAAACATGTAGTATACATTTTAAGGAATCTTGGTTGATCTGTACATCTAATTATCACAACTTGCATAATTTATGTCATTTACACATTTTTTTCAGTATTCACACATTTTTGGCGGGCTCGGTCCGTGCACTGGATCCTAATGCCAAGATTGACCACTGACTCGGCCTTCACCCTAAATTCTCTGTCTCGCCCCCTTTTAACTGTAAACAATAAAGCAATGAGCATTTCTTTCTTACCGAAATACTGCTGGAGTCTTTTAATTTAGATTTGTAGAGCATCCAATGATAGCGCAAATCTTCCATCCTCAAATCCTCAGTGATCCCCATAGCTGGGCGATAATGACGCAGAGCTTCAAAAAGGCGCTGCCCCTCTGGAACACGGGACTGCAGTACCTGAAGATTGAGATCAACATGCTTGACATTTTTTTCCTGACCCTTTTACACCAAACATCCAGAGAACATTTAATTTAGATTGCTTCACGTATAGCATCACTTTGTTGATTTCTTTGCATTTTAGCTAATTGCGGTTCATCAAACAGATGACAAAAACACTGTTAATAATCCACCCAAACAATAACAAAAGGTACAAGAACATAAATGAAATGCTACTGTCAACAATTCTTAACAAATGGGGTTGTTACTTTTGTGACCTGGGAGAAGCAATTCATAACTTTTAGCTCATCTCTTAAATTTCAAAAGGGAGATATCCATGCACAAATCAGGTTAATTCTGCCACAAACGTTGCAGATTTGCCCAAAGTGGACAGACCATGCCCCATCTCTATTACTTAACCCCTTTGCCGCGGGGCTCCCCCGCGGCGCGTGGGGGAGGGGGCCGCACGAGGCACCGCAGTGCTTGTGACGAGCTCGGCTCGTCATGCAGCACGGTGGTGCTGTGCTCATGACGAGCTGAGCTCGTCATGACCACACCCGCTCAATGGAATGCCCAGCACAGCAGGGGAATTATCCCTTTGTGGGCGTTCCGCGGCGGTTATGACGAGCTCAGCTCAGCTCGTCATAAGCACAGCGCCACTGTGCCTCATGATGAGCTGAGATGACCATCTCCACAAGTTAGGAATGGGACCAGGACAACGGGACCAGGAGTAATGAAGATTACCAGTAAGTAATAGGCCATTACTTTCTTGCACTTACGAAGATGCAATAAAAAGTTCTAAAATGCAATGGAATATAGCTACCTCCAAGAATGCTCATTTAGCTCTCCAACTCCCAAAAGGAGTTTGTTGACATCAGATGTCAACAAACTCCTCAACATACACAATACTATGCTGAATTACCTTATAGCACCAATACACGCACCACTGAAAACATGATCCTTCAGATTTTAACCTTCAGTACTAAGGTACTCCAAAGTCCTCCACAGACAAGCAATACAAGAAATACCGATGTAGTCTGGTGCTAAACTTCCAATTTTGGAATTTGGGAATCTGGGCCTAATCCCAGCTTTGGCATATTACTGAAAATCAGGAGACTCTGACAAAAACCCTTAACATCCTCACTTCTAAAAATCAAAATAGCTGCATTTTAATGGAACTGTAAATATGGACATGCAATTTAAAAGACTAAAAATTCCTGCTTTATGAACATGATCTTCTTCTGCCTCCCAACACCGCAGGTTCTGAATTCCACCCTTTACGACCCATGAACCCAAATCTCATGGAATTTTATATGAGATGAATTCATAGATAAAAATCTTTTATTACAAGATGGTCAAGATGATTTGCATTTGCGTAACCCATAAAATACTAACATATATATTTTTCCTGTTATTCACATTCAGAAATATTATATGAAAGCCTAGTATTGGCTATATTAACATGCAAAGTCAATGTATCAATGTTCTCCTTACCTCAGGCAAGTATATTTTTTCAAATGTTGGCCTGTTGTGTAGAGAGGAAGGTAATAAGGTTGAACTCATGCTTTAGAGTGAAACAGTGCGTAAAAGCCGAGGAAATTAGTGGCTCAACGAGAATCTTCTTGAATTCTGGGGCACATTACACTGCTTTGCCCCTGAATCCTCAACAGTAGATCAATATGGGTTGAACTTACCATCGCTGACTAAAGGTGATATATGAGGAGGTTAAAGGATGTACATTTGTACAACATTTTGAGAAATTGAAATGTAGGCTCTGGAATTTTTTAACAAAACGTTACTTTGTACTCAAACATTTCTAATCTCCATAATAATTCCCTTGCTTTTAGTGTCTTCTGGGTCAAACGCAGTGTTAAATAACAAAATTATACGTTGAAATGCTTGTTTTGACATCTCAGATAAAAGTAGGGGTCCCATATATCTCAGTTTACCCTGCTAAGTCTCTGGCAAGTCTGAGATAGTCTCAAAACGGGCTCCTCCTTGTGGACTATGCTCACATGGGGATTGGGGAGACGCTTGTCTGCTTTTCCTGCTCTGCGATTCAAAGGCTTCATAGACCGCGAAGAAATGTCATCACTTAAAAGGAAATCACTTAAAACAGTTAACATCTCTTTAGGGTCATGTACCATACACCTCTCCTTTGCTCCACAGCTAGGTTTGCTATATAAAAAATACCAAAACATTTAGGCATCTAAATACACATACACGAATGCCCCACTAATTACACCCAACTCAAAGCATTTTGTTCTGCATGAAGGCCCATTATTATCACAGCTAAAGCCAACTTTGACCGGAATATCGTCAATGAAGTGACCACTGGAAGTGGAGGAGTCTTCAAGGCAGTCAAGCAGGGCACCAATCCTCAGCCAAGCCCACCAAATCTCATCAGTCGACAAGTGCAGGGCCAATACTCACTTCTACACTGAGATGTTTAATAGCATCAGAACCCCTATCAACATCAGACACACTGCCTCCACCCTCCCCTGGTTCCATATCCAAGGGGGCAGCCATCAGCCTCATCTAGCACACTGAAATCAGATAACGCGAACTCCCTCAAGGCCACCTGCTACAAAAAAAAGCATTCTGCCATCTTCCATCATGAAATCCCTCCAAGAAGATGCCTCCAAGACACAAGAGAAGAGATTCCACCCCTTCTAAAAAAATCCACTCTGGGCCCAAACGATTTCACGCACAGTCTATTGTGAGCAGCAGAGAAAGAGGCCTAAGGCCCGGATCTACCACACCTTATATCCTAACATTGGTTTTCCCACTGATTGTAACTGGACATTTTTGCCTTTGCAGTAATTCTTGATCACTATATCTGTGTTTTCTCTATGTCATGAAGATTTATTTATTTTTTGTTTACTAACTTTGTTTGGGGAGTTATACAATGTCTGTTAATTTCCCCACAATATTGTGGTTTTGGAGTTGTTGCACAAGTACCACACCCATTCTATGAGAAGAGCCAGACTGCTTGATCCAGGTTACTAAAGATGAGCTAGATATTCCTCACTGATGCTGGCTTACCTTTTAGGAGTCAGAATGTTTCGGAATTGTGGAACATTAGTCAGAATTCACATCAAGGCTGTGGCTTCTAATCTAGCAGTCCAATTTTATGCAGAAGGGACATATAACATTACTGCTAACCCTAGGGTGGATATAGTGGACAAAAATTTGCAGATATTTCACAGAGGGGAAGACACAGATGCACAGGGGCATGGGGGTTTGCCCTGCGGCGATTGCACCATGATATTTTTTGTTATTTATGGAGGGTACCCGCACCCCCGTGCTCCTCCTTTCCCACCGGTCAATGGGTATTCTGTCAGCTGCATCTACCGCGTAAATATTACGCAGCGCAGGCGGTGAAATGCCCGTCGGCAGGAAAAGATGCACAAAGGTCGGAAACAGTTGCCAGGACCTCGCCTAGGTGACAGTAGGTTTCAAGGAGATCTGCTAAAGCCCGCTTACATAAATCAGAGATGAATAAAATAATACAAAGCTGCTCTATTTACTGGTGGTGTATTGGCCCTCACTTCCGGTTGCATAAAGCCAACCCGGCAGTAGAAGTCAGAGGTGAAAATGGGAAGAACCAGATTTGGAAATTGATGCCACCATACAAACAAGGTGCTGCCCACCCACCTGCATGTTGCTGTTAAGGTCAGAAGCTTATGCCAGTGGATAATTCCGACAGGAAGGAGTATGTAAAGTGGTGGTAACTCATATTGATGGTAGCCTTTCCTTCCGCTGGACGAGAACTTCCATCCTTGAGTAACAAGACCCTTTGCCTATTTTACTCATCTCAAAATAACAAGCATTTGCAATGCAATAGGTCTCACATTTGTGAGAGTGTAAGCTAGTGGCATTGTAAATGAAAATACTATTCATGTATATCTTTTTATAAATAACACATAAATAAAAGCCATTGTCATTTAAAATGCCAATAGCTCAAACTCTTGTAAATGCGCGACCTATTTAATTTTAAAGAAGCGGCTGCTATTGTCCCGGGCTGCTTGGAAAGTGAAAGCGTGCATGGCCACTGGATGTTCCAGGAAAGCAGGATGTGCCTTCAGTAGGAGAACCTCTTTAAAAAAATAGTGGTTACGGACTAAAAGAGACATACCGTGTAATAACAGAAGTAAAAGGGACAGTCCCCATGGAAGGTTACAAATTAAGACAAGGAGTACTAAGGAGGGATTAGCAAGCCTATTAACGAATCAGAAGCCGTCGTTTACGAAGGACAATGACACAAGCCAATGAAAAATATGGGTGGAGACCGGGCGGGGCTTTAATTCCATACTCGAATTCAGCATGCCTCGCAGAGCAGAGCATGCTCTGCCCAGGCTCGACCTAAAAATCGTAATACACATATAGGGTACTTAAATTATCACCATAATGATAAATGGACAACAACACATTCATGTTTTGCCTCTTAGTATATCTATAAGTCTAGCAAGTACAACTACAGGTTAAGACAGAAAAGTAAGAAATCTTCTGTAAAAAATGTAAAAGGCCTGATCATAGTATGTAATGAGTTCAAAAAGGCTGCTTAAATTCAATATATGATAAACATTTTAACAACATGTCACATGGCTTTACACACCAGCAACTTCTGGCGCCTTGCTTCCATATCTTCATCACTCGTGGAGGTTCTTGTGAGAATCTTGTTCAGTTTGGTATTTTCCATTTGTAACCATTCCTCAAACTCCTTGATGAGCCTACTGTAATCAGCACCATCTTTCACACCTGGAACAGGCAGCTGCATTATATGATGAAAGAGAGAAATTGGTTTACCACAGTCTCCTACAAGTCATTGATATGACTGTACGTTTTAGTGACTCAAGTGAGTTGGTGCACTATGGTTGCATTTCTAATGAGGAATTATTAAATGTACTAAACAGTAAATAATTACGTATTAAACACGGAGTACGCCTGCAAAGTGTGTGCCCCAACACACCTGCCAAGCGGCAAGTGTTAAATAGATGAAACATGTCTCAAATTAAGTTTCAGAAAAAAATAAGATAATTAAAAGCAAGAATTGTTCTAGACTTGAACTGATTTTGAAAGGTTTTGTGAAGAGTTTGTGTAAGAAAATATATCATCTGAGATTAATGAATATCTTTGTTGACTTTAACCACATGGATGTAATGAGGCATGAAGGTGTTGACACTGACAATTCTTTCGAAATTATGCACGTAATTTGTACACCATTTCACAATCAATTCTGCATGCGGGTTATAGCATGAAATATGCTCATTACAGTGTCTATACCCCAGAACACGAACTTCGATGATCTCCCTATGTTTATAAACGTAATTGGGAGATTGAAATAGAGCATGCCTTAAATTTGTGTTGAAAAAAATCATGAAATTGAGCTTTTGTTCGAATAGAGTTAGAAAGGGTATAAAAGGGGGATTTTCTGAAAAGAGCTTGTAGATATATTCATGCATACTATGAAAAATCAGAAGCCTCCATAAATATGTAATGCTTTTTTTCAATGGAAATGCAGCTGTAATTACAAAATCACTTTGGTGGCAGGCTTTCTCGAAAAACAGGCTAGTATAGCAAATCTGCACACACATCCCAGCAAAAATATGTGCTTGATAATTCTCAGGTTACCAGAAAATCAAGGATTTAATATTGACCTGCCAAAATATTGTGGCAAAAATATCGACAGTCAAAATAGCCCATAAGCTAACACAAAATCATGTTTACTATACTTAACTCCACATATATGCTTGCTGTGCAGTACTCGAAGTACCATGCATTGGATATTGCAAAGCTTGATGCCCTCTTCGTTATAGAAACATAATTTAAGCCCACATCCACAAACATCCTAGATGTCTACCTTCCTCAGGCTACAATCCAACCTGTGGGCTGTGCCAGGTTATCTCACTTCTCAAGAAACCTATATTAGACCCTGATAACTTGGCCAACTACAAGTCCATCACTCACTTACCCATCATTGGCAAGATCATTGAAAAACCAGTCTACACTCAAGTCCAAGTAATGATCAGTGCTAACTATATTTTGCTTGATTATCATTCTGGCTTCAGATTATACTGCAATAAGGACACGGCTACCTTACGTAACATAGACAATGCCCTCCTGACCACAGATGAAGAGGACCCCATCCTCCTGATATTGCTGCTTTTGATACAGTTGACCATGAAACCCTCATCCTCACCCTAGAGTCTGCAATGGGATTCATTTTAAATGTCCTTCAATGGTTTTCCTCCAAACTTCCCAAGCAACACCAGGTTATTCACATGAGCACGCCAGGTCCCAAAAGATCCCTAGCACCTGTGCATCACCCCAGGGTTCCATACTGTCTCCTGTCTTCTTCAACCTCTACAAAGAGCCTCTTAGTGATCCACTCACAGATAACAGTATCACTATATATTACCAGATATTTAACATGTTTGCCACAGTATTTGTGCATATTGGCATTTTTGTATTAAACTATCTGACATAAACCAACCTGCGTTCATTTATCAGTTTTACATGTGCCGAGCAGGTTAAAGTGTTTTCGTCTACACATGCCAATCTATATATTTTATTTCACAAAATCTTTCTTCCAACATCTAAAAAAGCTACCATGTTTTTTCCCAGGTCAATAAAACTTTGACTATTTATACTTTATTAAAATAAAATGTAAGCATATATTGTTTTGTTAACCTACAGTGAGATATTCTATTGCTTAATACATTTACCCCTTAAGTTGCTCGACCAGATTTGATGAAATCCACTCATCACAGGTAAGCAGTGGGTGAAACCTTTACTTAAATCAATAATTTCATGAGGTGGCACTGGTAGGTGATAGTAATGCCTGGTACCAAATATTCCTATGTTAATGAAAAATTTGATCTAGTGTCCAAGTGTACACTAAACGGACTTTCGAAACATCTAAGAACTTTAGGTGTTTATGTTAATCAAACTTTATGTAACACATCACATTTTTCATGGCTATGGTGAAAATGCATTTGAGCAAAGAAAGATGTTCCACCTTTTGTGTTCCTTTGATATGATCAGAAAATGTAGTCATTCCTTTTCCAGCATAAGAGGGAAACTGTACTGTCCATTTACTTTCATCTGCACCCTCCGAGTAAGAGGTAAGCTCATCTGCCTCTTTTCCATCAACTACAGGCATCTTCTCTCTGGCTGACAGAATATTACCCTCAGTTTGAGAAGAGGTACCGGCTTGTTTTCGCCCCCTTGTTCCCATTCGATGTCTAAGTGCTATCATTTCATCATCATTGAAAAAGGACAACTCATGTCCTGTTTCTCCTCTTGATGCTTCTATATTCATCTCCAATTCTGTTGCTGCACCACTACCGTGGGTGCCTTGCCCAATTGTCCATTCAATTCCCCCTTCTTCAGTTACTTCTTTGTGTGCAGTTATATCCTGTAGCGACGAAGAGCCTATCCCAGCAGCTTGTCGAATTCCTTGTGACCGATTTTTATTGTCAGCTCTTTCTGCCTCAGAAGTGAACTCAAGTTTGCAGTTATGTCGAGCTGCAAATATTTGCTTCCCAGGTACAGTAATACCATGGTCTGTGGGAGAGGTTAACCTGGTGTCTGGATTACTATCTCTTTCATGAATGTTCTTTTCAGACAATTTACTTTTTGCCACAGAATGAGATGTTAACCCAAATGTCCTTCTCCCTGCATCAGTTTCATTCCGAGGAGTACTCATTTCATCCTCTGAGGAAGATGCAAACCCAATTCTATGTTCATGTGTCCCAGCAGTGATTCTCTTCCTTGTTCCATCAATGTTGTCTCCTAAAGAGATGAAAGCAGTTCCCTGTTCACTGCCTCGTATGGTAATGTTGTTGCCTATCCTTTCAAACTCTTCCAGAGAAGGTGTTAATCCCATTTCCTTTTGTCTTCTCTCGGTAGTCAATTTCTCCTTTCTTCCATTAATGTCAGCATTGGAAGAAGTTATTTCCATTCCATGTTCTCCTCTACCAAAAGTCACCCTCTTCTTACTTCCATTGCAGTCATCACTAGAAGAAGTTATTTCCATGTCCTGTTCTCTTTCAGTATCAATTCTCTTCCCAGTTCCATCACTGTTGTCCTTTGAGAGAGAGGGAAACCTAGGCTTGTCCTTACTTTTCTCATCAGTTTTCCCAGCATCCATCTCAATTTGGTCTAGCTGATTTCCTTTGTGAAACCTAGTAAATATAAAAGCAAAGAAATGAAATTATACATTAGCAGATGGGGTGATTTAAATAATTCACTAATCCCCAAAAAGTATTTAAACAAGCCTTTCCTACAGTGGTCAAATTTCTCTATGCACTAGATTTCGCAGGACACTTGATTGGACAGCATTAGATTTAGCATTCACAAATGCAACTGGTGGGAGCCTTGCGGAATGAGTATCTTAGAGTTAGGTAAAGAATGTGACACTTGTTATAAACAACACTCTTTGCAATGGTGCAATAGGAAACAAACTTTTGTATCTCCCTAGCTGTCGGTGTAATGGAATGGTGCTACCATTCACAGCCAAGATCTTTGAGAATATCATCACCAGACACCTGATCGAATACCTCAACAACCACCAACTACTCGACACAACTCCATCTGGTTTCAAACCCAAATACACCATGGAAATTGCCCTAATCTTGGCCACGGATGACATCCACATGATTCTGGACACAGAATACATGACTGCCCTACTCCTCCTGGACCTCTACGCAGAGTTTGACACAGTCTCCCACCCATACTCATCCAACGCCTTCATAACATCAAAATCCAAGGACCTGCATGCCAACTGGATCTGCTCCTTCCTGACTGGAAGGAAGCAGTCAGTCAGGCTGGCACCATACACCTCGAACACCCATGACCTCATCTGTAGAGCTCCGCAAGGATCATCCCTGAGCCAGACCCTCTTCAACTCATACATGCTCCCTCTAACCAGCATCATTAGCTCTCACAACATCAATGTCCTCTCTTAGGCCGATGACACACAACTCATTCTCTCCCCCACAGACAACATGCCCGATACCCGGGTCAAGTTCAATGCCTACATGATTGAAATTGCCCACTGGATGAAGACCAAATATCTAAAGCTGAACAGTGATTAGACCAAAATTGTTATCTTCCGGAGGAACACATTACTGTAGAACTCCATCTGGTGGCCAATAGAGCTAGGACCATCACCCACGCCAAGAATCTCGGGATCATCATCGCACCAAACTCGACATGACCGCCCAAGTCAATGCTTCCATACCCTGAAGATGCTGAGGAAGATTTCAAATGGATCCAAATCAGCACCTAGCAAACTGTCACACATGCCCTAATGACAAACAAGCTGGACTACGGAAACGCCCTCTAAAGACGGGATCAACAAACGACTCACCAGAAGGCTGCAGATCATTCAGAACTCAGCAACCTGAATCACTTTCAACCTCCCTGGCCGCACTCACATCACACCACACCGGAAGGAGCTTCACTGGATCCAACTTCCTAAACAAGCACAATTCAAACTACTCACCCCAGTGGCGTAGCGGGGGTCCGCACAGGGCAGCACTCTTTTTGGGGGCGGCAGAGGTGAGCAAGTCATGTCTTTCGACTACCACCCCTCCCCCGCGAACAAATAGCCTGTCGGCCTCCATCACATCCTCTCCCCTCCCCCTGGCCCCTCTGCTCTTACCTGCACCAGGCGGTAAACTCAGGGGTCGCCCTGGGTGGCAGTAGGTCTTGCTACGCCACTGACTCCCCCACACTTTCAAGGCGCTACATCGTATCGTATCGTAAGGGGTGCTTATAGAGCGCACTGACACCATGGGTTTCCTGGCGCTGGTTAGAAATAGAGGGGACAGAAAGACTAGCCAGATTGAGGGAAGAGCCAAGTTTTTAAAGACTTACGAAAAAGAGTTAGAGAGTTAGAAGTTTTAAGAGAGAGGGGGAAAGAGTTCCAAAGCTTGGGGGCCAGGTAAGCAAATCTCCGGCCACCAGATCTACAAAGCTTGTAGGGAGGAACAGTCAAGAGATGGAGGTGGGAGGATCTCAAATTGCGGGATGAGCATAACATAACACTGGCCCAGCATACCTCAACAATCGCATCTGAATTCACAAACCTTCCAGACACTTCTACTCATCTGGACTCCTACTTTCACAAAACCCCTCATAGGGAAAACCAGATCTGCAAGTCGGGCCTTCTCCTGCATTGCTCCTGAAGTTTGGACATACCTGCCACTATACATACAAGCCCCTCCTCACTTCTTGAATACTGTAAGAAAGAAACGACCTGGCTTTTTGAGTAGTCTCACTAAACCATAGGTATGGCTTGACACACGCCTGCTCAGCACCACAATACCCTCTCAGGAGATAGTTTACTCTACAAATCTACATAACATAACACAGACCTTTCTCCAGGTCTTACCATAGAAAGATTTTTTGCATCAGGGCAAAATTAGAGGTATTTGAATGTCAAATTAAATGATCTGTACCTCATGCGCTGGTTATAAATCATTTTTAAAAAGGAACAGAGATTTAACTAATGAAATATTGACCCATAATATTCCACTTTTAAAAGAGGAAGCAAACAGATTTTGTAATGTCTTCTATTGAAGTGATAAAAAATTAAACAAATTGCTTTTGAAACAGAGTTTAACGTGTCCTCTTTAAAGCACAGAGATGGTGTATGATCCACTCACTATTATGAAAGCAGCACTAAATTGTGTAAATCAGCTTGTGCCATATTTGCCCTATGAAAATCCATTCCGTTAGCATTCCCAATTAATAAACCACAAACACGGTGAAAACTGGTTTGACCTTCTATTTGCACTAGTGAAAAGATGATGTAAAATGGCAACTGGGATGGCTGAAAATTTTGGGAAACAAAAATTGCTCTTCCATTACCACTCCGAAATTTCTCGAGTTGTGTTAATACCTCTGCGTGTGTTTCAACTTTGTAAGGGTTATGGTGTTAGTATATTACATTAGCTACATTCTGCATCAGGATGGGAAAGAGATTCTTGCCAAGGATATTGACCTTGTTAAAATCTGGCTTTATGGACAAAGGGCATCCCGGCACTACCAGGGATAAATTGCACTGGCCAATCTGTCTGTGCTATGGCGTAGAGAAAAACCAAGTTCTGAGCTGTTTTCGGAAAAGGTATTCACTGTTTATAAAGTGAAGAGCAATGGGGAGCATATGGCAGGCCTTTGCTGCTAAAAAAGCAAATAACTGTCCTCATCCCCTGACCACTTGGAAATGTGGAAGGAAGGAAAGATTAGAGTCGGAAGATTTGAAGTTTCTGTTTTGTGGTATAATATTTAAACCTGAGAGCGAGATATTTGGGGAAACTGTCAAAAAATGCTCAATGTGCAAACACCAGACCTTAAAACGACTTTGCTAACTGTGCCACTGGCCCCTGGGAGGAGTTCAAGGACGGTGCAATGAGTGGATTAAGCCAAATGAGATTTTTTTAAAAGTAATACTCCAAGTGAACACCGGAGGGAGCCAAAACCTCAAATGTTATGCAGAGGATTTTCACATTATTCCACTGCATGTTTAACACATTCATGGACGGTTATTACATCTAAATTACAGTAAGTGTCTGATTCCTAATTGGTGTCAACATCGCTTGCATAATGAATGAAGTGACTATGGTCAGCACCTTCTTTGAAGTGCCAGGACCACCCACAGAAAGTTGGGTCCAAAGGGTCAGGTGTTTTGAAAAGCACTCCAACCATGGAGAAGGTGATTTCTATTCTAAAGAGCATTGAGAGGTCTGCTAAGGTAGTTAAGTTACTGCGCAAACCTGATAACCATCATGCAGATGTCAATCTAATACGCAAAGAAGGAGCAGTGTCGACAAACCACTTCAGAAGGAACAGCATAAATAGCAATTCAGATTTGATCAGCATCAAATTGGCATGCTATTGTTGCAGGTCCAGTACCCACTTAGCAACTAGCAGAGGTTGTCCTGCTTTAGGCATAGTCTGAAAGGGATATAGAAAGAGAGGCCATTTCCTCAAGGTTTGCGAAACCTCTCACTTTAAGAAGGTCTTCAGAGGGGAAGAATCAATATCGAAGGAAGACTCAGATGACGGTGTAATGATGAAAAATTTAGCATTACTTGTGGCGATCATCAACAAGGAAGATTTACGGAATCAACCAAAGTGTAATGTTCAAGTGAATGGAGAAAGTGTGGAGATGCTAGTGGACACTGGGTCCAGAATCCCCATTCTATCAAAAGACACTTATGATGGGGCGTGGCTTGCGCGCCGCTGTAGCATGGCGTGTCGCGCTTGAGCTCCGGGGTGAGTTGGTCCCGTAGAGCGTTTCTTTCCGCTTCTTCGTGCCCTTCTGACCTGAAACATCACTCACCAGCAGCGGAACATGTGGTAACCTTCACGACGCTGTTTTTTCCGCGTTCTCAGCCACCGAGGATATGTTTCCTGAATTATCCCTCACAGGCGCTCGCATTCCTGAAGAGCGACCGCCATTTTGTCGCGCATGACGTTCCTGTCATCGGACTTCTGAGGCGCCGCAGCGAATACAAACTTGCAGTATTCAGCGCTCGGCTGAGGGTTTCTACACACGACGGCTGAAATGGTAACATTTATGCTTTTTTCTTGATGTTACTTTCTTGCTTCTTGGCTGGTTTTTTTGAGCTGCTCGCTTTTATTTTTTCTCTCACATTCTTCATGGAGGTGTCCGTTTTGCTTTATTGAGGTGATTTCCTACGCAACTTTGCTCATACTTGAACAGCTACTCTTGCTCTGCGTAAACTGCCACTTTTTCACACTGAATCTACATATTTTGCGCAACTTTGGTGTTCTAGCCTATTCCAGTGTATTCTCTCAGGCTCCTGCTACGTCACTGTCATTATGAGTCGGTCCTTGAACAGCAAGGACTCTAAGGACCTGGGCGCATCTTTAAAAAGACTTAAGTCAGTCTCTCCGACGCCTGAATCTCCTCAGGCAGACAATGCTTCCACATTGGACACCATTTTGGCGCGCCTGAATGAAGTTCATGAAATTGCGCAGTCAACAAAAACTAACACTGACTTACTGCAAGTGGAAGTCTCTGCTATCCGGAATGACTTTAAAGCCCTTTCTCTTCGTGTATCAGCGACAGAAACACGAATAAGTTCCGCAGAGGATGGGATGCAAAAGCAATCCAGGTCCCTTTCTCAACTGGAGCGTTCTATGGTGGCGATGCGCAGAGACCTCACGGAGCAGGAAGACCGTCATAGGAGATCCAATCTCCGTATTTTTGGCCTACCGGAGGACTCAGAGAAATCATCCTCCTCTATGATTGAGTTCCTATCTCATTGGATTCCGGATACACTCCAGCTATCTTTTCACAGAGATTTTGAGATTGAAAGAGCACACCGTGTTCCAACGTTTCGTTCCAAGGCAGCCACCCAGCCAAGAGCAATCATTTTTAAGCCCTTACGACATCAACACACTGAACTGATTCTGTCTCATATGCGCAAGATTAAACAACTCAACTGGGAGGGTCATCGCATATCCATTTCTCAAGACTTTGCCAGAGACACAGTCATAAGACGGAAAGGCTTCTTGAACCTTCGGAAACGTCTCACCGACTTGGGCATTCCTTTTTCCTTTTCAGGTCCATCCAAGTTTCGCATCACTTATAAAGGACGTCCCAGGATCTTCGATGAACCGGCAGACTTGACAACGTTCTTAGACAACCAGGAGGAAATAGAGATGGAGATTCAAAGAGCAACGACGCAGGCTCCTGGGGCCTCGGGGACCTGATTTGTTTCTCTCTATACTTGTGGTTGTGCTGTTTTCAAGATAAATTCCTCTTCTTTCTTTCTAGTAGTGTTTACACGCTAATTTGCTCCTCTGCTATTGTACTTTCTTTTCTTTCTCTTCTCCATACTACTCTTGAATCTCTTCTTCCTTCTCAAATCCGTCCTCTCAGCCTCTTTTTCTGGTCTATCCTTTACATGGTACTTGCCTTGTTATAGTTATTGGGTGCAGATTTCTTGGTTGTAATTAATATACTATTTCTATTTTCACTAGCACTTTTTTTCTCATCTTTACCTTATACTAGGTATCGTTCTAGTATAGCGGGGTAGATTTCTCCTTACTGTTTCTGCTCCTTTTCCTCTTCCATCTCTGTTTCCTCCTCGTCTCTACATGCTCCTCTCTTGCACTTATCTTTTTTCCTTCTACGATCCCACTTTATAGTATAGTTATATGTAATTGTTGTTATTATTAATATGTGATTTCGGTGCATATTCGTTACTGTATTTATGAAATGTTTACATATTATTTAGGTTGTTTACTGCATAATTAAGCTTTTCTTGCATTTTTTATTCTATTGTTCTTCACTATATGATCTTGTTCATGTTATGATATCGCTAATCTACTCTGAAGTGTATTATTCCTCTTATAGCATCTCAGCTCCTCATTTTCAAAATGTATGTGTACTGAGTTCGGCTGTTTCTCCATATTGTTTATTTATCTTAATGAGATTTTTTCTAATAATGGGCTGTTTCTCCTTACCAACTTTTGCTCTTAATACGGTTCCCCTACTCGCCCTTTCCACGTTCTCCCTTGCATGATATGGGTCTCTTTTAGACCTCCCCCTCTGCCTCTTCTCTTTTTCTCTTCTTGTCTTTCTTCTCTTCTGGCCTTTCTTTTTTCCTGGTTCTCCCACATGGTTGCTCCCGTAACATCTATTTTGCTTAATAGCTGGTCCACTGTTTTTTTGCACCCCGTTCTTTGTCTGTCATCAATGCTGTCTCCGTTTGTATCCCCCTGTGTTCCATGCCAGGTTTAAATGTATTATCCCTTAATGTTAAGGGTTTAAATCATCCAGTGAAACGATCTAAAATCTTGGATTACTGTAAGTCGCTCTCGGCAGACTTAGTCCTCTTTCAAGAATCTAAAATTACCAGTAGAGAAGCTTTATTTTTAAAGAAAGAATGGGTGTCGGATGTGTCTTGTTCTGATGCTTCTGGTAAACGCAATGGTGTGCTTATGTTAGTTTCGAGGAATTCAGGATTATCAATTATCTCTTCTGAACATGATTCTGAGGGTCGCTGGCTTTTATCTAAATTGTCGGATGGACAACATGACTTGTTTGTTATGAATATATATGCCCCGAATGTTGATAATCCAGCCTTTTGGAAATCCATTTCTAAAAAATTGCATGACACCCCTCATGCTGGCAATCTCATTGTTGGTGGCGATTTTAACTTACCAATGGATCCTTTATTGGACAGGAACTCTGCATTTCAGTTTCGTCCGCCTAAAGCACATAAACAGATGATTAACATGTGTTCCATTGCTCAATTGCATGATATTTGGCGTCTCCATAATCCCACTGGCAGTGACTTTTCTTTCTTTTCTTCCCCTCATTCCTCATTCTCTCGTATTGACTATCTCCTGGTTCACTCTTCTCTTGTCTCAGCTTCTTCCTCTCCGCTGATTCATCCCATTGTCATTTCTGATCATGCTGCGGTCACTTTTACGCTCACGACCTTTGCGCCGAAACCGCGTGGTCGTTCCTGGAGACTTAATACGGAAGTGTTACATGACTCTTCCCAGGTGGATAAATTTTCCACGGATATAAACACTTTTTTCCGTGAAAATGAGGATTCTGTATCTTCTCCAATAACTTTATGGGACTCTTTTAAGTGTACTTTTCGGGGCCAAGTTATAGCATGCATGTCCAAACGTAACTTGGCGATTAAGGGGGAACTTACTGACTTATCTTCTAACATCAAAACTCTGGAAGCCTCCTTTAGACATACCAAAGATCCGACTACCCTACAACAAATTAAGCTCCTAAAATACAAATATAATACTATTGTCACTAAAAGAGCTCATATTGGCTTCCAAGCGCAAAAGTCCAAGAAGTTACTTTTAAAGAATCGCGCTGGGAAACTCTTGGCTGCCACATTAAAATTCCAAGATTCTTCCTATAAGTCCTCCCAGATCTCTTCTATTAAAGATCACACTGGCTCTACCAAATTCCAAACTGAGGAAATTCTTGAAGTCTTTCGTGATTTCTATAACAAATTATACACCCCCTCTAACCAGGCTTCTTTTGACAAGTGCCAAGACTTTTTAAAATCAATTCCGATTCAATCAGTCTCAGAAGAAGATCGCTCTACTCTGAATGCTCCTATCTCACCGGAGGAAATAGCGGCTGCTATCAAGGCCACCCGCTCGGGGAAAGCTCCTGGTCCAGACGGATACCCGATATTATTTTATAAAACCTTTCTCCCGCTACTTGTTCCTAAGCTACAAGCTGTTTTTGACACTTTCGTTCGTAATGGTTCTGTTTCTGGTACAGCTGCTGATGCCACAATAGTAGTGATCCCGAAAGAAGGTAAGGATCATTCAGATCCTAAGAATTTCCGCCCTATTTCGCTTCTTAATATGGAAGCGAAGATTTTTGCTAAAATCTTGGCTAAACGTCTAGAATCTTTTATTCCTAATCTAGTTCATCCCTCCCAAACTGGATTTGTTAAGGGTAGACTGGCAAGAGACAATATCCGCACTTTCTGTCATATTATTGGAGCGGCTAAGCGATCCCAACTACCTGCCGCGGCCTTGGCCCTCGATGCGGAAAAGGCCTTCGATAAGGTCTCTTGGCCTTTCCTTCGAGCTGTCTTATGTGCACATAACCTCGGGGACTCTTTTATTAACATGGTAATGTCTTTATACTCCCAACCTAAAGCTAATATTAGGGTTAATGGTTCTACATCCTCTTCTTTTAATCTTTGCCAGGGCACGAGACAAGGGTGTCCCTTATCCCCTCTCTTGTTTCTGTTATCTATTGATCCTCTCCTTCGGCTGATTGATTTACATCCTGATATCAAAGGATTTTCTTTTGGCCCTCATTGTCTTAAAACCGCTGCCTACGCTGACGATGTTCTCATTTTCTCAGATGATATAGCGTTGGCCATCCCTGCTATCTCTGACACCATTTCTTTGTTCTCTAAAGTATCCGGATACACTCTAAACAGAGATAAGACAGAAATGTTCCCTTTAAATGCCTACTGTTTTCCTGCTCATATGGGTTCGGCTGGCTTTAAGTGGCAATCTACCCATCTCAAATATCTAGGCATCTATTTCTGTTCCACGCTACATACCACGGTTGCCTATAATGAATCTCAAACTCTTACTAAAGTTCGTCGTCTTCTGGATACATGGTCTCCGAAACATATTTAGTGGTGGGGTCGCCTACAAACCCTAAAAATGATGATCACGCCGATTATTAATTTTGTCTCATCCATGATTCCGATGAAATTATCCGACTCTTTTTTTCGGGAAATCGATGGTATCACCGCCAAATTTCTTTGGAATGGCAAACGCGCTCGATTAGCATATAAATATTTACGTAGACCCTGTGATATGGGGGGTTGTAATTTCCCGGACTGGGAAAAATACCAGACGGCTTTTTTGGCCTCTCAGGGGGCCTTATGGTTCTCTCCCCCATCCCACCATATTCCTTTATGGCTACTCATAGAACAGGACTTAGCTGCACCTCTACCAATTGCCTCTCTCTGTACTACTTCCACTTTGCACATTCTGTTTTCCCGCTCTATAATTATTGATACAATTACCGCAATTAAGAGAGTAGACAGGAAGCTGGCATTTCCTCTGCACAAAACTAGATGGTCTTCCATTTGGCGTAATTCCAAAATTAAACTTAATATCACTCCCACCCTTATGTCTTATTGGGCTACGAAAGGTGTCTCTCTTGTACAACATCTGTATAGTGACTCTGGTGAGCCCCTACCTTTTTCTACCTTAGCGCTCAAACACTCTCTAACTAATCTAGACTTCTATACCTTTCTTAAAATCAAGGTTGCCATCTCAAAAACTCGTCTTCACCCCTCCTCCCCTACCATCTCGCTATTTTGTATTTGGCTCAAAGCTGGTCATGTTGCCTCCCACATATATAAGTTTCTATCTTCTACTTCGCTTCCTGACCAGACGGTTGCACAACAAAAATGGATGCGTCATTTTGATCACAATATTACAGATCATTTATCATCTGAAGCTTGGCAATCCATTAGCAAATTTGCGCTCCGTAACAAAATAGCTCCTTCCCTAATACAGTCCAAGTTTTTCTCGATTAACTTACTCCACTGGACACCTGTACGTCTTCATTCTCTCAACCTTAAAGAAGATGATCTCTGCTGGAGTTGTGGCCTGGAGGCGGGGGATTTCCCTCATATGTTCTATAATTGTTCCTTACTTAAACCTTTCTGGGACCTTATCCAGCAACATTTATCTCTTATCTTTGACATTCAGCTCCAGCTCTCTTTTCCTCTAGTTATATTAGGTCCCTGGGCTGCTCCTACGCCCCTTCCCCTTGATTTGTTGCAATTACAGCTGTTAGATCTTCTTTTATCTATTGCGGTCAAGGTTATCCTTATGGATTGGAAATCTTTCTCGTCAGTCTCTTACCATACGTGGTGGGCATGGGTTTCCTTCTTACGCAGTGCTCACACCTCAGTAGATCTAGCACACCTATCGCCTTCCATTTCGAGTGGGGTTTGGGCATCCCTGGATAAATACATGGAACTCTCCTCGCAAGGTGTAGTCCCTCGATTTCCTGTTGGTTTGTCTACTTAATTTTTGTCTGCTAGTTACGTTACATTGGGCTATTCCTGTGGGATTCCTTCTCTCTTTCTCCCTCTTTCCTGTCCTCTCATCCCGTTCTTTCTTTCCACTGCTATTTTCCTTGCTTTCCTTCCTTCCTCCTTTTGCTCTTTTTTCTTCCCCTGCCCCTACCCTCATCTAAGAGGCTGATATGTTCCACGTTCTGCACGATATACCCATTATTGGCTTATACTATTAACTCCATATTGATTCCCTTCTTTCCAATTTTATTTACATCTAATTGAGTTACTGATCAAATGATATCCATGTTTGTTTTTCACGTTCTACTCATGTTGGAATGTATCACCTCTTTGTATTTTGACTGCTATTATTTGGATCCTTATTTCTCTCAATAAAATCTTGTTGAACTAAAAAAAAAAAAGACACCTATGATAACTTAGGATGAAAAACTCCACTAAAAGCCAGCAAGATCATCCCAGACTACAAAATAAAACTGGAAGGAGTATTTCACACAAAATGGACATTTAAGGATAAACATATTTTAACAAACGTTTATGTAATAGATTACAATGTCAATATCCTCAGCTGCTTCGAACAGCAGAAGCTAAAGGTGTTAATTAATCCACACCAACCACCCTATGTGGTCAGCATCTGGGAAGAGAATTTATAAAGAGATCTTGAGGAGTATAAAGGATTATACAGTGAGAAACTTAGCTGCTTACAAAGTTTCAAACATTAAATAATTTTAAGAAAAAACATGCAACCTACCAAGCAACTTGTAAGAAATGTACCTTTATCAACCCGCACTGAAGTCAAAAGCCATTCTAAAGGATTGGATTGACAATGGAATATTCCAATCTATTAACACATCAGAATGGTTATCAACTGTAGTCATTGTAAAAAATAAGAATGGCTCGATCCATCTGTGCACTTATCTTCGCCAACTCTACTGTGATGTGTTAACTGATTGACAGCCCTTCCCACTAATAAATTAAATGGTGGTGGCACTGGACCAAGCAAAGGTCTTTACAATGCTAGACTTCAGTGCAGCCTACTATCAAATTCAATTGGAAGAAAGGTCAAATATTTGCACTGTGTTCCCTTTTATCGAAGGAGCCAACCAGTTTTGCAGGTTGCCTTTTGGATTGTGTTTAGCGTCTGCTGTCTTTCAACGTGTAATTAATTAACTTTTTTTAGGTATGGAAGGCGTAAGGTCATTTTCAAGATGACATACTAATTTACAGCAAAAAAAGAGGAGGAATACGTCTATTTTATGGAACGTTTCACAAAAGGTGCAAGGCAGCGGCCTAACATTACAGAAAGACAAATGTAATTTTCTCAAAGGAACAGTTTAATACCTTCGGTACCTCATTGACGAACATGGTGTTCAACCAAAGCCGTCTTTGATATCTGCAATCTCAAAGTCACCAACAAACAAGGAAGAACTTGCATCATTTTTGGGCATGTGCAAATTCCACACCAATTCGGAATTTGGTAAAGAAAGATGCACATATTATATGGGTTGAAAAAAGTGAACAGAGCGTGAAGGAAATAAAATGATAACTTGAGTCGGTACCATCCCTGCAGTCATCCAATGAGAAATTCCAAAGTATAGTAACTACAGATGCTAGCCAGATTGGGTTGGGGCGGTGCTCAGCCAGAAAACAAAGAAAGGGGAAAAAAGCATTGCATTTGCATCACGTAAGCTGAGAGGTTCCAAGTCGAAGTTTACAATGACTGAAAGTGAGCTATTGGCCTATGTGTGGGCGATCAGCAAGTTCAAAAGTTTACTTTGAGGTAAAGGGTTTATAATTTGCACCGACCACAAGCCATTGGTCAGCATTTTGGAAAGAAAAGGTTCTAGTAAACCTACCACAAGAATAGCTAAGTTAGCGTGTACGTTTCAGGAGTTCCAGATTAGACTAGAGCACATTTCAGGCAGAGTGAATGTTTCTGTTTACTACCTGTCACGTGCCTCTTATGATAGTGAATCAGATTGAGAGGGAGAGGAGGACGATGACGTTTGCTGGTTGCATGTTTGTTTGATTGTGAAGAATCTAATGGCACTGTTAACAAGCAAGAGTGGGTGGCAGCTGTTAGAAACAACAATGTATTTGCAGAAATAAAAAAGTACATAAACAAAGGATGACCGCAAGAAAAAATACTGAACAAAGCGTTAAGACTATACTGGAAAATAAAAGATGACATCACCATTGGTGAGACACTGATTGCACCCATATCCTTAAAAGAAAAGCTAATATCCCTCACACACGAAGGGCATGTAGAGATGACAGGAACAAAAAAACAGCTTAGAGAAAGATATTGGTAGCCATTCATGGACCGCAATGTGGAGTTTTGTTAGCCATCGTACCATTTTTGTCAAGGCGGATAAAACCATGACCACAAACCGATGCCACATGTCGTCTGTAGAGTGCCTGAAAGTCCTCAATAAAGGTCGGGATCCACTTTATTGGACCAATGAACACTCTGTCCGTATAAATGCATTATGTCATTGTTATAGTAGACTACTTCAGTAAGTGGATTGAGGTTAATTTTGTGTCACAACCCACCACATCCGAAGTGATAAAATTCCTGAAGGAGTTGTTCTGTAGGGAGGGTTCCCTCACCAGTTAGTCTCTGATAATGGGGTGCAATTCATGACCCAGGCGCTGTTTATGTTGTGGAAAATAAATATGATAATCCCTGTACCATCCTCAAAGCAATGCGGAAGTTGAACAGGCCAATCGACTCATCAAGGAAACCATTAAGATGGCTTTACAGTCTCACATTCCCTTAGAGGTGGCCCTTAGAACCAGACTATGGTCATATTGCACCACTCCACAGGTAGAACTGCCTTTGAGGTGCTCAGGGGTAGATTAGCCATCACACAGTTGCAACCATACTGGTCTTTAGTGTGGAAGAAGAGAGAAAAGGAGAACATAAAGTAAAGGACAACAAAATGGGAAGTTTGGTAGCTAACACCAAAAACGCATGCACAGCAACTATGAAGCTCGGAATGTAGTCAAGAAGATATCTTTGAGTGCCAGTGATGTGGTGAGAGCGAAAAATCCTAGTAAAGGAGCTACTTTGAGCAAGGACAGTGAGCCCAGACTTGTGGTTAAGAACAAAGGCAATGCTTTTTTGTTAGACAATGGCCAATGGTGGAATGGATCAAATGTCATTGCCATTAGTCCTAAAGAACCAGTGAGCGGCCATGAAGCTGTTCATGGTAGGGTACCTGAGTCAATCAAAAATGCCAACAACAGTCAGCAACTTAGTACAAACAATGCTAATGCTACATGTGGAAATTCTTCTTCTACGATTGCCACTAACTGTAGTGGTACCGCCATGACTAGAAGAACAGTTGTACCGCCTGACAGATTCAAAGATTAAGTATTGAACTAATTGTTGATAAAAGGGAAAAGATGTAATGTCCAGTAAACATATTTCATTGTATTACAGTATTGATGGCGTTCCTGCCCTTCCCCTGCTCCACCGTCGTGTGTGGGTGCGTGTGACGAATGCCACGCATTGATTTAGAATATTGAAGAGAGCGGGTGAACATGGGGTCATTAAATGGCATTCTGGGAAGAGTGCAAATGTAATAAAGAAGTGTTTAACCTGGCTCCCGCCTCCTTGTTCCTACATCTGACATTAATCCACACTGTTTATCTTTAGCCACCTAAAGGCACGTTCAGCATCCCTTGCCATCTGTAGCACATTCGTCTCTAAGACCCATTCCTATTCTAAAAGTTGCTTATCAGGTTTCAGCCCCTTGGACGGTGTCTCTTCTTGTGTTATCAAACCTTTCAACCTAAGCACTCAGTTCTCACTTCCCTTAGCTGTTTAATATCGCTCTCTTGAAAGTCACTAACCCTAAAGCAGGCATGTCTAACAAGTAGCTGGTGAGCTACTGAAAGCTCTCCGGCTTCCTTGTAAGTAGAGCTCCTGTATGCAAGTCAGCCTGGTTAATTAGAAGCTCTTGCTTGGTTGAATTATTATATATACCAACAACGAGTGTGGGTTTTTAAGACGAAAATGTGTGTATTATTCAAACTTGTAAGCTGATGTTTGAAGAATTTCCAAAATATATATAAAGCTAATGTTGGAGTATTAAATCATGTGGTGTTGGGGAGACTTATTAAAAATATTACCTCGACACCAAGGATATTGCAGAGCCAGGGTCATTCCAGCTGATATATATCACCCATATAAAGGAATTTCAAATTGACAAAGCTCTTTAATGTAATTTACTGCTGGCAGCCCTACCTGATGTACCGAGATGATCACTCCTAGTAATCTCAAATATGGTGGCTGATAATGTAATCTTGCCTGAAGTGGTCACTATTAAAACACTAATGATACTAGTGTCTCGGGGTGCTTTTCATTGAACATAGTTCGCTCGAATCACAGAAAAGTTTGGAGACAATCTAATGCTGCAAGTCATTTGTTTCTACAACTGTTACTGAAAAAAACACAGCCAACAGCTCCACATGCCTACTGTCCAGAAGGCTCCTTAGCTGCATCTTCATTAATGGCATATTGCTTCTATTCCAGTCCTAGTTCTGGTCTCTTCATTAAAGTGAGAATGCTCTCTTATATGTCAATAACTCCATCACCTCAGCTCTAGTCAACACATGGAACTGCGGCCTGGTTTTGGGGCATGTCAATGATTGTGATAAATTGGAGAGCTCCATTTGAAAGCATTTGTTTTTGGTAGAGTACCTTGTTTCCATTTTAGGTAGGCACGTTGCATATTTCTACCAGGTCCACATGGGATATGGCTTTATTTGCCTCTGTAGTTGGCAATACTAGGTGGGTCGCAGGGCCGGACTGGGAACCAAAACCGGCCCTGGCAAAGTGCTCAGCCGGCCCCCCTTCCCCCCGGGGGGTTGTGAGTGCCGCCGAGCTCTTTTAGTTACTTTTATATCAAGCAAAAGACAATGGGGCTTATTACCAAGGGCCTTATCGCCGCTTTAGCGGGAATTTTTCCCGCTAAAGCGGGGAGAATTTAATCGCCCTATTACCTAGCTGTCGCTAACACCAGTTAGCGACAGCTGATAGGCGATAGCCGGCATTTAGGGGCCCACTTTGCATGACAGCAATAAATATCGCTAATGACATGCAAAGTGGGCGTGCCAAGATGTTAGCGACTGGAAGCAGTCGCTAACATCGCTATCCCCTATTACCAACTTTTGGAAATATTCGCGCTAAGCGCGATTATCTCCAAAAGCTAACGCCTGCCCAGAGCAGTTCTTAGCCATGTTATCCAATGGTAGGTGGATAACATGGCTAAGAGCATTTGCTCGGTAATGCATGAATATCGCTGACTTTTCAGCGATATTCATGCATTTCGGCTGATTTTTATCGCTTAGGAGATAAACGTTGATAATATCAAGGCTCCTAAGCGATAAAAATAGGCGAAGCTCGGCGATATAATTTTGGCCGCTAACCAAGCTTAGCAATATTTTTCGCTTAAGCTTGGTAATATGCCCCAATATTATTATAACCTCAGTGGTCAAATTAGAGATTGGTATTGACTGTTCATGGGATGAAATGTTTTCAGCACTGTTCAGATTTCGTACCCCTGATTTCAATCTCAATATGTGTTATTATATATTATACATATTATATACATTTTAAATATATCTTGTATAGCTCGTCTCAAACATAGGCTACAATGAGAAAAAAATAATTGTAGTTTGTATAGGGAAAATATGTTTTTCTAACTATAACTAAGCTTTAACCTTTGTTTTTTTCATTGACTATATCTTATTTACATCTTCTCCAACAAGGGCTTGCCTGAGAAGAATATCATTGGCTGGTCTACAGACTGGACTCTTTTGTACGCTAATTGTTGATGTGTAAAAAGGCATCTTACTACAAGTGGTGTTGAGTATGGGTCTCATAATTAGTCTCTTTAAGAAAAGGTGCTAATGGTTAGTTATGTTTTTCTGCCTTTGATACATTAACTCTTACAAATCACTGTTAAGTGAAGTTAAGTAATAAATCTAAAAACCTTCTCAAGTTGGCCAGTAATAGTTAGCTACACAAACCAAAACCTGTGGCCTCATAATAAAAACTACAGCACAGTGCCCAAATCGACTGCCTGTTATATCATATTGATCAAAATAGGTAACAGAGCTTAATCAAACAATCTAATGGAAGAACCCCACATAGCCAAAGAAAATTACACTGCACCCACAGAATTGAAATTGACACTGTCACATGTAAGATTATGTCAAATAATATATGACAAAATTAAATAGTCCTGTTTTGCAACAGAATCATAGTTTTCTTATGCCACACGAAACCAAAACTTACCCAGGATGTATGACATTTAGAAAGGTTCTTAGGAATCCCAAATCTTTCATAATATCTTACGATTCAGGTGACCGTAAAGACTGCAGCTTCTGTTTAAAGGTTTATGAGGTCACCAGAAACACCCAAAGGTTGACAGTCCTGTCCTTCACAGTCAAGAGTCAGAAATTCTGTATATATTGGCACTCACCAATTTTTGCAGGACTGTGAATATTAGCCAGTGACATAAAAGCTTACCTTGCCAGGGTTGCAGCAAGCTGCAACAACGATGCCCAGTAAGTATTCAACTGTTTCAATTCTGATGCAACGTGCGCCGAACCCTCAACAGACGAGTTCTCCATCACCCTGTGACCTTGACTTTCCAAATGATGCAGCTGCACCTCTTTCACTGGGAATCCATCAAGCAATGCCTAAAATGCACATGATTCAGAATGCTGCTCAGATCAGTGAAAACACAGGATACATTATTTTTATGACAACAATACAGAAGTCTATAATGACACAGCAGACCGGAAAATGACCACCCTAGATGAGTCTGTTGATCGTATTAAATGTGAATTGTGTGCTATTAACACATTTTCTATTTCAAGAGTGATACCTTTTTTGCTATTCTACGCAAAATAAAGCCAGAGATTAGCTGCCAGATTTATCAAAGACCCGTTTTGCGAGTCTGTAATAGCGATTCATAAGGAATCGCTATTACAGATGTAGGAATCGCAAAATAAATTGCGATTCCTACACATTCCTTATTTGCGATTATCAATTTGCTAATCGCAAATAAGGATGCGATTTCAAGGGTGCTAGGGGTGTCCAAAGGACACCCTGTAGCACCCCTGAAAGGTAATCTACATTGGTTTTGCGCACACACATGTCCAAAGGACATGTGTGTGTGCAACATGCAACTTAGAAAAATGCTTTTAAAAGCATTTTTCTAAGTTTTCGCTATTTACCACGAGGTTTGACCTCGCGGTAAATAGCGGCCCGAAATTGCGATTTCGCAATTTAAAAATGGATGATGAATTGCATTTAAGGAATCTCAAATAGAGATTCCTTAAATGTAATTCCTCACAAATTAGCGAATTCGCTATTACCGTTTTTTGCATTTGGGATGATGAATCCCAAATGCAAAAATTGAGCTCGCAAAGGGCCAGATTCTGAGAATCTGGCCCTTTGCGAGCGTAATTAAGCATCATGAATCTGGCCGTAGGTTCCTTAGCCCCTCTGGCAAAAGCGCAGGATCAATGACAACCTGCCAACTACAGACAGGGAAGACGATAGACTGTAGCCCAAGAACCACCTGAGCAATTCATGAGGATGGTGCATTGTGGTTATTTTCAGTCATGTGAGTCTGACTGGATTATTTGTTGTTAGTGAGTTCCAAACCTCTTACCAGCATACCAGCTCTTTTAGGCTGTTAGCACCTCAGCTTTGGAATACTCTGCCTTTGGCATTACGTAGCACTGCCAATTTGCTAACCTTTAGGAAGGGCCTTAAAACTTGGCTTTTTGCCCTTTAGGTTGCTTTTCCTGTCTCTTTGTTTCTGCTGTTCTGTTTTTTTACTGTGTTGTGTTATTCTGCTGCAGGTTTCTCAATAAAAGCGCCAGGACACTCTTTGGAGTAGCCGCGCGCTATAAAAGACAAAATTAATATTAACATTAACATTAACATAAACAGAAACTCAGGAATACGCACGAGGAATATGCTTTACGATTTTTATTAAAATCAACATCCTATCCTAGGTCATAAAATGTGTATTATTGAACTACTTAAAAAACGAAACAGATGCAATAAAAAGTATTAAAAAACAAAATATTAACAAGAATTGCAACACATATGCGGAGGCCACATTGCCTGTATTTAGGATTGTGGTACAAGTGCTGATTTTAGAACAAGTAATACACAGGTCATTGTCTTTTTTTCATCGAAAGTGTAAACAACACAGACACAGAGAAAAGCAAATTACAAATTCACTCCTGGGCTGGGAACGTCAACAATGTACACCTGCCAGTGTTCTCTGCTTTGGATTGTGCTAAGGCAAAGACAGTTAAACCTTTATATAAACAACAGCAAGCAACCCAAGACACCTTTACCTCAAAATCAGATTCCCGGTCCTTGATGTTCCACTCTCCATTGACACCTTGGAAAGATTCCAGCTCCTGTCGCGTCTCCATAATCCAGCTCTGAAGGTCCAATAAGTTGGTATTGAGTATTCGGTGGTCGTTAACGTACTGTCTGCTGTTTTGTATCATGGTCTACAATAAAGGCAGTGTTGGTTATAACATGTTACCAAGAGGAAAACACCCACACAAGGCTTTCAATGAGTTCAATCTTCAAAGTGGACAAATAAGAACACAAATACAGAGCCAGGCAGGAGAAACACCTTCTTGTCTCAGAGTTAATACACAGCTTTACTTGTGAGCCTTGATTCAGGGGATTATTCTAAAAATGCAATACAATATTTTGCAAAGTGAAAGCCCTGCTGTTCAGGAAAGTATTACGTCCTGTTATAGTTTACTTGGAGGATGCTAGGTAAAATTGCCTCCAGAAACTTAGATTTTGAGTGAAATAGGAATTTATTAGAACATTGGAATGTTGGGAGCTCCATTGCAGACAATGGAGTGCTCCCTGCTTCTACGGACCGGTAAAGGCCCGCAGAGCAACATTCCAATGTTCTACAAAGGCTTCTCGAAGCTCAAGGGGATTTATATCCCCTCGTGCTTCGAGAATCCTTTGTTTAAATTGTTAGAACATTCTGCCCTCTAGTGGCAGAATGTTCTAATAGCCTTATAGCCCTTCGTAGCAGGGCTATACCGGCTATTAAAGTCCCGCTGTCTCTTTAAAGTCCCTCGACTTCGGCTCGGGCCTTTAACGATTCAGCAGGCCTTTAATAGCCGGCATAGCGGGCTATAAGGCTATAGTACACAAGACATGCCTTCAGCCGATGACGGTATACATTCACTGGACTGCTTCAAGCCAGTGCTGCCCACTCTGATTTAGGGGAGGAAGAACAGCAATGTTGGGCCACTGGGCAATGAAAGGAATTGTGGGGAAAAATGCCTATCTGATTTGAACGTACATGCCCAATGCCCAAGAGACACTTATGACAACTTAATAATGAAGGAACTGTATTGACAGTGAAATTGCAAGGAAGTAGAATAAATCAAATACTTAAATAACTGTAAAAGTTGACATACAACAGCAAAATCATATTGGAGGCACTCACCTAGAGAGTGCCTTTTAAAATCTGTAGTAACCAAACTCTACAACTCTGGGTGAGACTCTCTTATTGGGATCTGCATGGGGGATTTCAGCTGCCAGGATTCGCCTGCTGAACCTCGTTGGATGGAGAAAACTATTCCTTGTATGCAGCCTGATCCACATTGCCAATCTCGCTTTTTTATGAGAAGTTTTACCGATGCCCTCATTGGAAGATAGAATCTCCTACATTTTCCAGGCTAGGCTGTAATTAGGGAAATTGAGGAATCCCCTTCGGTAAACATATAGTGCCTCATATTTTTACTTTTATTTTTTTATTGTCCTCATTCGCCACCAACCTCGCTTCACACTCAAGCTGTCCATACTTTCACTCAGTAATCTGGGAAGACTAGGCATTTGAAAATGGAAACCTCGGGGAAGACCCGCCTACAGGTATATTGACAGACTTGGATGTTACTAACACCAGGTGAGTTAACTCTTCTACTAAGCTCAAATGAGCCTGATGACAATTGTCATAATACTTCCAGAAAACTGGGAGTAACCGACTTAGTCTAAAGAGTGCCACAGCAGCATAATCATAGGACCCTTTACCGAAAAATATATATATTTTTTTTAAATCAATAAATTAATTGGTTCTGGGCCCATTTTAACAAGTCCCAAAATGCTGTCTTCTTTCCGCTGCCAAATCTGGCTAATTCGATCTTAGAATTCTCAGTCAATGAGGTCAGCCAGTCAGAATAAATGGGAGGAGTAGATTCTGTCCATCGTTTGCATATTTATCTCCTGGCTAACAAAATAGCATAAAAAAGCAGGGATCTGGATGGACCAGTAACTTGATATGTGAAGCCGAAGATTATCAGGGACAAGTCTTTCCGTATTGGGCAACCCAAGATGTCCACTAAAAATTTACCAACACTTTCCCAAAAGGTAGCCAAAGCAGAGCACTCTTTAAACATATGTATATCTGAGGCTCCAACCAAACCCCCTTTCGCACAACTAACTGATGGGCCTTTCAAAATTTTGGAGAGCGTTTAGGGGGAGAAATAAGCCCTGTGAATAGTAAACTATAAACCAAAGCACACAGCAGCAGACCAAGGTTTAGCACATCAACTTTTTCTGTTTCCAAATAACTAGTGGTGCAACCACTCTCACCATCCGCTGCCAAGGATGTCCGCCAGAGCAATTTTACAAAAGAATTGAGAGGTGCACTCGATAAAGTCAACAATACAAAACGTTCATTGATTTTGTGAATCTTCTGTTCTTTCTTTAATGTGTTCTTTATTTTCTTTTAAAATACACAGGCACAGCCAACGCGTTTCATTCCCTTTCGTGCCTTGGGAATTTCGTCAGGGCATACAATGAATGATCATTCACGTTCGATAGTCCGTAGTGTGATCGCACCTGCGAAGCTGGTGCTAAAGGATTGATAATTGCAATATGATCCCAAATATTCCTGGATAGAGTTGACGTACAGTTCCAGGTGGAGTGTCTGTTGTAGTGTCCCAAATTTTGCCGCAATGTTGAGTTGATAAAGTCAACGAGTGTATATCCTGGCCCCCTTAGTGAATCGGCGTAGAGGAAGGGGGGACGGATATGCGCTGGATGACGAGTGGCGTCCAAACAAGTTATAACAGTATTCGTAGGGTGCGGGACCTGTGATAGGGTCTCTGCAGTCCCCTGCTCCTCCCCATGGATTTTTGGAAGCCGCCTGGAACTGTACGTCAACTCTATCCAGGAATATTTGGGACTATCGAACGTGAATGATCATTCATTGTATGCCCTGACGAAATTCCCAAGGCACGAAAGGGAATGAAACGCGTGGGCTGTGCCTGTGTATTTTAAAAGAAAATAAAGAACACATTAAAGAAAGAACAGAAGATTCACAAAATCAATGAACTTTTTGTATTGTTGACTTTATCGAGTGCACCTCTCAATTCTTCGGTAGAATAGTAAACAAATGATTAATTTTCAACCAAGCTGGTTTGACTATATCATGCAGGATCTTACAAGAGTTCTGCCACAGATAGTCACAATGTTGGTCAAGTATAGATTCCCCCCCACAGTTCATCTGCCAGTTTAAATTCACCATCTATGGTCTCCACTACGGCTTGGTACCAAAAAGAAACCTTTTTCCTCCCAGGTGGTTTAGCCACAAGCTGATGTTCTAGGATGTTGTCACTTCCTATAGATTTTTTAAGGATTTTCTGTGATTGGGCCCTCGTATTGTATGAAAGCTATGCCAATTAGTTCAGACACCTCTTACCCCTGGCTGAGGCCCGTGAAATTGTAGCAAGACATTCTAGCCATGCATACATCCATCTTACATTTGTCCTAGGTCACACTATGCATCAGACTGCACTTCACTAAGGGCCAGCCCTATGAACTCATCTTTTTTTTTCTTTACTCAATGCTCCTGCCGATCTGTTTTTCGCTGGTTTGACCATCACCAAGTTTGATCTGTCTGTTCATTCTGGTACAAAGCGATGTACTGGGGGTTTAGGCAAGAGGGCTTCTTTCAGATCATTCAGCCTCTTTCCAACAGTGTCAGGGTATGGAGCTACTAAAACCTCCCACAACCACACTCACTCTCAAATATTGCTATATTTTTAACTACAATGGTCAATCTTTGAAGGTCTACCAATGCTCTCCCTCTACTCAACTCAGGCTGGATCATGTTACATAGTTGTAGCCTCAGTATGTATTGAATTTCCTTTTCATGACTTCACAATCAATCTTAGGAGGTGTGATCCACGGTGAGTTAATGTCTTAATAAATAAATGAGGCAGCCATATTCATGTGTAACCCCCTTCACTGTGTAGTGTCGTCTTGACTAATAAGACTATAAACAGGAAAACTTTCAGTCGAAAAGCTACCAAAAAATGGGCAGGTCATGAACGTAAGGAGGAGACACTGTGCTTTTCTCCAGAGCCGGAACAGAAACCAAAATCAGCCCTGGCAAAAATGTTCAAATCAGCCTCACTCTGCAACAGCCTGAATGGGACCACGAGAGGCTTCGTGGATGGGTCATGGAGGTCCATCGTGCTCTGAAAGCCGCCCTCTACCCTACGGCCAACCAGGAAAGCATAGGAGTGGGAGAATGGCCAGCCCAGGACTGCATATCCATGAAAAGGCTCTGGTGAAGGACCTAGACAAAGGCTGGCTGGTGTTGGTTGCAGTTATATGATCAGAGCTGGGTTAAGCTTCTGTCCTGAGGTGCAGTAACTGTAGAGTTAGAGAGAAAATGAGAAGAGAAAAAGACCCCTGCATAAAATGTCCAGAATTACTCGTTGAATTATCTGAATACGGTGCTCTAATTTTTTTAAGATATTTTATCTGTGTGGAAGGGTTAAGTACATAATTTAATGATTTGAGCTGTGCTGGTTAAATAATAAGGCTGAGAGAAATGCAGACACATTCACTTATTGCCACTATCCACACACATTGCGATAGATAGATAGTAGCTTTAACCACACACAGCGCCTTGAAGGTTAAGTCCCAGCTCGAGGGTCCCTTAGAACAAATCAGTACTGCTGAGAAATACCAATATATTAATAGTGCAGATCTCAGTCTGGACACAAGGTGGGGCAGTATGAATGAGAAATGCATCCAGCACATCGAAACAGCAACTTCACCTAAAACTGGAAAATAGGAATTTGACTCTTTCCTTTCCCCTTGAAGTTCGTGTCTCCATCATGGACGCCAATTCACTAAAATGACAGAAGGAGTGACATTACGCAATCTCGATGACGTCAGAGGGTTCTCCCCTTGTCGAAGATGTAGCCCATCAACATCCTCCCATTTGCTGTTGCAGGGATGGGCGGAAGAGCAAGGTGCGGAAATTAGAGCGAGTTAGCATGGTAATAGCCTTCAGGATCTCCATGTTATGTGTTTGCATAACCGTTTTAGTATCAAAAGAGAGGAGTCTTGGGCTATTACTGCTCTTGCAGGAGCAGAAGGTCCACACACGACGTGCCCAAATTACATGTAATGCAAAGGTTGTCGTGTTGTTCCTAATGACAGAGAACGGTATAGGTACAGTCTATAGTGCAAGCGGATTAGAACAGGGTAGCCTGATGGTCACCCTGGGAATCCATTTTGTTGGATTTAATGCCCTCACACACCCTTTCAGGTGTCATGCTTCATCATTTGGGCCTGCTCCTCTTTGGGTCGGCGGTGCAATACCCAACGGGCAACACCTCATAGAGGGGCTCTTTGGCGGAGATCTTTTTCCAACTGCTGTATAGATGAAGTGCGGGTATGGGGCCAGGATTCAGGGTAGACGTAACTATGTGAATTAAAATAAAGCTAGTGGTACCAGAGACACTTTATTCAGGAGGGCCACTGCTTTAGTTAAAAACGATTTCCTAGAGGAGAGTAGTGGAAAGTGATGTTTCCCACTCTCTTCTGGAATGTGTTAGAGTCCGGTCGACATGTTTCTCGCTACTCTAAAATTTATTGAGCGATTTTTCAGGACCAGGGGGACTAGTTAGCAAGTATCTAAGAGTATATGTAACTGTCTACACTATTGCCACACGGTATGGTGTATGTAAGCTCATTTGGCTACCATCCTAGTGGGTGAAAGGGAGAACAATACTATATTACCCTTCTTCAGGTTGCGATTGTTAATACCTGTTGGAGGCAAAAAGGGGGGTAAAAACATATCACAAACAAGTTATAACACGTTGCATTAATGACTGTGATACTTGTGTGTAACGCATGCTGTGATTCATGCGTGTCATAGCATTATTACACAAGTGTGTCAAGCACTCTCAACAGTGGGGATTCGGTGGGAGTGACATGTGAAGGTAAAAACCTTGTGTTTAACAGGAAATACCAAATTGGTATTTGTTGCACGCAGTTATTCACAACTCACCTAAAGTTAAAAACAATCAGACAACGACAGTGTCCAGCGGGTTAAGCTTCAGGAGATCTTCCACCACAATGCTATATAGAGGGAAAGATCTCAGTGGTATATACAGTGATATTGAAGACCGTGTGATGTTTACAATCTAGAGTCAATGTAATACATAAATATATACAGGCTACCTTGCAGTTGCTATCCAATGTTTGTGTATTGCTGAGACAAAACATGTGGGTCACAATCATAAGGTTTAAAATTTGGAACATGAAGCCCTAGAGTAGGTGTGTCTAGAGGGCTAAGTTGTAGGTTGTGAATATATTTACCTACACTTTATGTATCTGTGACAATGCTCAATGTATTGTTTGTAGCAGGAGTATCTAGGGGGTGAGGAGGTGGTAGTTAACTCCTTCCGACTGGGTAGTATTGAATCTAGTTCATGCTATTTAGAGCTGTGAAACGGATATAGTCCGTTTAGGTTATTATTATGTTGGAACTCTGTCTAGTGTGGTTTACAATAAAGCCCAGCGTGTATTGCCTAAGGTCCATGTTACAAGACCCTGTGTGTGTCCAGTTACTAATGCCACAAAAGTATCATTTAGCGTATGCTCCGTAATAGAGTTTTGTAAAGGTTTTACACGGAGTGTGGATTATCTTAATGGCATACAGAATCCCTTAAGTTTGGCCGCTTGCGGGTGCCGGAAATGTCCCGCTCGTACCCACCCATCGATGGTTCTCGCCGTGCACCTTTGACAAATAAATGTCGGCGGGACACAGTTTATTGACATAGCGTGTGCTCCGTGATAGAGTATTGTTAGAAAAAAGGGGGTTTTACACGGAGTACGGAGTATCTTAATGGGATACTGGATCCCTTTTGTTTGGTCGCTTATTGGTGCCGGAAAAGGTCCCGCTCGTGCACACCCATCATTGATTCTCGCCGTGCAGCTTTTACACGTAAATGCCGGCGGGACACTGTTTATTCAGCGTGTGCGTTTAAATCGTTTCCGTGCGTTACTGGCTTCCCTATCCCCAATACTAGTGTCTTAATTATACCGCTCGTGTACACCCGCCGCTAGCCTCTGTGTTTAGACAGTGCTCGGTGCAGTGTTAGCGGAAGAAGTCGGCGGACTAGGTGTCACATCGCGTATATATTGAAGCAAAACGGCATGTGTTATATAGTCACGGCACGTTATTGTTGTATGTAAATGTTGCATATTTGAATAGATGCCACTTACTTGGTGAATGCCTGAGCTTCGTTACACGCACCTACCCATCGCCGCTGGAACCGGGTGGAGGCAGTGGGAGGGGTTGGATTTGTTTATAAAGGGAAGTGTCTACGAACCCCATTGGTTCGTGGTAATGGCAGCCATATTGTAATGGCTAGTGGTTACCACATAAATGTATTCAAAACCTCTACTTATTGCCTCTGTTTTGAGTTAATGAGGTTATGTATGCGATTTGTGAGGGGACAAACTATGTTTTGACCAAAACCTAGGGTTGGTGTAATAATTAATTATTATAGCTCAGGTCAGTGAAATTAATCGTATTAAACCATGTGCTCATATTTACATATTGTGCAACTAAGGTCAGAGCCATTAATCGTCTTTATCCACTTGCTCGTATTTGAATATTTTGCAGCTGAAAAGGATCATGATGTCTGTCTGGTACAGATGGCATATTGGTATTGGGTTTGTAGTAAGTACTATATCTTTGAAGTGAAAGTTGCTTCGGCCATTTTGGAGTGGTGTCGAACTGTTTATTATAGCAGTCCTATTATTAAGGTGTATATCTTTGTGATAGTTGGGGGTTAGATAGATTGCACCCTATAATTAGTAACAAGATTGGACAATCAGAGTGGCAGGAGTTGTCTAGATTATTGGTTGCGAGTCATTTGTCCGAATTCTTTGGGAAACGGTGTTGCTTTAGACTTGTATAGTAGTAGTGGTATTATCAGTTTAGTGGTCATTTCAGAGACTTGCCCAGGGTATATCTTCATTCAGGCCCTTACTGTTGGAGGACAATCTATGAATCCAACGTTGTTCTTTGTAGAACAGTCCTTCCTTAGATGTCTGTTGACTGGCTTCGAGGATAGGCCATTGGAGAGAGTCTGGTGTGTGTTGCATTTCTAAGAAATGCCTACACATTTTGGTGTTACTTTTTTTACACCTGAAGTTGCTTCGGTGTTCAGATATCCTAGTCTTTACATTGCATGTGGGCTTCATGTTCCAAATTTTAAACCTTATCATTGTGACCCACATGTTTTGTCTCAGCAATACACAAACATTGGATAGCAACGGCAAGGTAGCCTGTATATATTTATGTATTACATTGACTCTAGATTGTAAACATCACACGGTCTCCAATATCACTGTATATACCACTGAGATCTTTCCCTCTATATAGCATTGTGGTGGAAGATCTCCTGAAGCTTTACCCGCTGGACACTGTCGTTGTCTGATTGTTTTTAACTTTAGGTGAGTTGTGAATAACTGCGTGCAACAAATACCAATTTGGTATTTCCTGTTAAACACAAGGTTTTTACCTTCACATGTCACTCCCACCGAATCCCCACTGTTGAGAGTGCTTGACACACTTGTGTAATAATGCTATGTCACATATGAATCACAGCATGCGTTACACACAAGTATCACAGTCAATAATGCAACGTGTTATAACTTGTTTGTGATATGTTTTTTACCCCCCTTTTTGCCTCCAACAGGTATTAACAATCGCAACCTGAAGAAGGGTAATATAGTATTGTTCTCCCTTTCACCCACTAGGATGGTAGCCAAATGAGCTTACATACACCATACCGTGTGGCAATAGTGTAGACAGTCACATATACTCTTAGATACTTGCTAACTAGTCCCCCTGGTCCTGAAGAATCGCTCAATAAATTTTAGAGTAGCGAGAAACATGTCGACCGGACTCTAACACATTCCAGAAGAGAGTGGGAAACATCACTTTCCACTACTCTCCTCTAGGAAATCGTTTTTAACTAAAGCAGTGGCCCTCCTGAATAAAGTGTCTCTGGTACCACTAGCTTTATTTTAATTCACATAGTTACGTCTACCCTGAATCCTGGCCCCATACCCGCACTTCATCTATACGGCAGTTGGAAAAAGATCTCCGCCAAAGAGCCCCTCTATGAGGTGTTGCCCGTTGGGTATTGCACCGCCGACCCAACGAGGAGCAGGCCCAAATGATGAAGCATGACACCTGAAAGGGTGTGTGAGGGCATTAAATCCAACAAAATGGATTCCCAGGGTGACCATCAGGCTACCCTGTTCTAATCGCTTGCACTATAGACTGTACCTATACCGTTCTCTGTCATTAGGAACAACACGACAACCATTGCATTATTTGCATAACCGTGACAATGAAAGGGAGTTTCAACTGACTAAGAAGAGAACTCTCACCATGCACAAATCCTCGGAAAAAATACAACCACCACACTTCAATGCACAGTGCTACCCAGTCTCAGCTAGATGTGCACCAGATAACTTCCACCACATAAGGATGAAACGTATTCGTCAATCATGAACATGTTCTGCATTACAAGTCGCAGAGCACCCATCAGTTACCACCATACCAGCCATGGGTTCAAGGCTGGTTGGCAGCAGTGTTCAGCACTGATTGTGGTTCTGACTGTCTGTGCCTTGTTCGTGTGTCGTGACTCGTGATTATCGTTTGAATCGAGCTCACTATGTGTGTGGGTACCCGACTGAGGCTTGATTATAGAAATATTTGGCTTTTCCATACATTCAGGTGGGGGCTACTCCGGCAGGAGGCTTAGGAAAGGGAAGATTATTTTTGACAATATTTGTTGACACACCAGGAATGCTCGTGGAAAATTGGGTATGTACTTAATATGAAGAAAGCTCACGAATAAACATACATACAGTAATTTAGCTTGCAGAGAATAGTAGGGTCTGATTCAAGAAAACAGGAAATTACTACACATCGTTCATTATCATCTTTAACTCTTCAACCTAACAAACGAGCAAGAATCCAAATTAGGCACTGTTTCTAATTTAGCGTAAAGGGAGCCATGCTCACCAGGGACATGTTATTAGAAAGACCGCGACTGCTAGAATCCTCAGACCTTCGTGCTATCTGTAAAACCGCAATGCCACAATGATAAACGGTAATAGAAGATTTTTGCTGAGTGTACTCACACACTCTTATTAATGCACAAGCATGTACGTGGGGAATGCGGCCCGATCCTGGATAGTGTGAAAGATAAAAACCCAGATTCTTGACTGTGGGAGCCTGTAAGAGCAGTGCTAACTCTGGCAACGGAATGTGCTCACCTTCGAAGCGGGATGTGCAATGACCCTAGAGACAGAGATGTTGCAAACCATCTTGCTCAGCTGAATTGGTTTAAATTACAGTTACTTGTGAAAACCCCCACCCAGCTCTTGTGAGCTCAGATATGCACCTGTAACCTTGTAAGCTTAATCAGAATTGAGTCACTTCATCAATACTAGAAACCATTTCTTGTACAGTCTAAATGTGGCGCTTGCCTTTGTTCGGGAGCTGGTCTCCATTGCCAGTGGAGGACGAACCCCTTGAAGGGATGCACTGTGGCTCATGGATTACTCATTTATCAGCAATGTACACTGAAAGACTCAACCCACGCAAGACAAGTTTTCTTCAACCACAGCTTAACATTAAAGGTTGGACTGTCTATGCCTACAATGCCTGTGTTTGCATGCTGAACAGCAAATTTACCTCTAAAATTCTCTTTAAAGCCAGATAGTCTGAGGAGAGCTGGTTTATTTTGTGTTTGTGGGCGGGACTGCGTTGAGCAAAAGCCTCCAGCTCTTCCAGCTGAAGTCCTAGTTTCAATAGGTCTTCGTGGAGTATCTGCAACACACAAAACATATTGAGCATGAATATATGGAACAAAGACATTTGCCACATTATCCAACCATTGACTCAAATCTCATTCATGCTTTAGGAAAGGCAGATCATTTGGGAGGGATATCAGGTGTGAGTGGCAAAGCAAAAAACATTACAGGGCGAAATGAAATCAAAGGGTTTGACCGTCAATATCTGGGACAAATGAGGGAATTCCTCTTGTACTCCAAGGTACGTTAAAACGAACCAATGGGGCAGCTACAATCAATGGCAGAACAGAGATCCAATGGCAGTGTTGCATAAGCTGCAACGCGTAATAATAAAAGGTGAAATCTCAAGGACATAAACCCAGGTCCACCGTGACTGAATGTAATGAGCAGAATGTCGGAAGCTACGTTTTAAAGTAAGTGACTACTGGATTCAAGGTGGTACCTTAGCACCTTGATTGCCTTTTTAAACGATGATGTTTAGTACCACATTTCTCTGAATGCCGCAGTCCAGTAAATTACCGTGAATGAGGATGTGTATCGACCTAATGAGCTTAGGAAAAACTAGAAATTTAGCATTTATGTTGTCTATGAATCAATACACAATTTCCCAAATGTCTCAGAGAAATTCACCCACCAGCATTTAATTACGCATAAGCAGGGCAAACATATTTGCACATAGTAATGCTAATCAGTATACACAATATCACTATTAGTGCTACACATATTTCTGTTGCTTGCACAGGATGTGGTAAGGTTTCTCATGATGGCAGTGCATGGCGATAGATATTGCCAGGCCTTTCACAAAATATGCAATTTCCACCCAAATACAGTCCTTACTCCCAAACACTTTACCAAGGAGGTATCTAAAAAAATACGACTTCAACACCTCCTCTCCACCGGAATATGTATGTATGTATAAACCTTAGCTCATGGTGACATCATTTGCACTCAACCCTTTTGCAAAGAGCTCTAAGCCAGCTGCATACATAATGCAGTCTTTAACAAATACCCAAATAACTACATCAACAAGATGTAAACTGAAATGTCATAACATAACGTGTATTTGTAAAGAACACGTTCAACCAAGTGTATCTTGGTGCTGAATAACAGATGTTTATTGTTGCCCAAAGGTACTCATTTCATCGACCTCGGAAAGATATAAGGCTGAGTGAACCCACTGGGATCTGAACCTGTGACCATGAGGTCAAGCACAGGCCCCTACAGTGGAAGCATTAGTCCACTGAGCCACCAGACCCGGCATTTTGGGCATTTGCCGATTTTCGATCGTTGACATATAGATTCATTTTATACACAAATAGATTATATTTTCTTCTAGAAATTATACCATTTATTGAATAAAGTTACTAATGACAAAAGTAGATATTCCTAGCCTGCAATGAATTAATAGAATATCATTTGCGTAAATTATGTGACGAAATAAAAGATCTGCACTGTATGGGTATCACGGTGCACACCTTCTTTGTTTCCAATTTTGTTGTTTTAATCATTTTTGTTATCTTCTGTTGCGTGCTTCCCCGAAAAACGCGGACAGCCCTGCCACGTTATTTGAATATAACGCACTGAAAGAAGGAGTGATTCCACTCCTCGCCGGGTGCACTGCATTAATGTTCAGGCATCACAGAATATGCCACACAATAAGTCTTTTGTTTTCTTCTTCTTTATTTTAATCACAATAATCCACATCGTGTTTCATTCTTCTTACTTTTACATCTTTTCGCTCTGTCACAAGCGGGAACGCTTACAATTTAGCTTTATTCTAAATGAGGCAGAAATGCTAATCCAAGCCTTCGTCTGCGCCACGATAGCACATGTAAGTTTTGTTCATGTCCATAAAATTCATATACCCAATGCATTTCGGGCCTTTATGTTTGGCCCTTCGTCAGGGGTTATCTAAAATGCAAAATACATAATTAACTCTATGTTTCATTCGGTGACACTGCATCTTAAGTTCTAATAACATCAATATCAAAACAGAGCTGTTTCGTAAACTAACGTTTTCCAGCTAATGAACGTAGCCTACTGCTACACATTACCCTGAATACCTCTACTCTCTTCCATGCCTTTCCACCTTTTTTGTACTCCCCATGTGTCCCAAAACCTCCCACACCATCTATCTACCCTTATCCCCCCTCCAAATTACTCCTTCCTATATGCGCCTCTTACCACATACTGATATTCCATTGCTTAATGCACATACCCCCATTCTTTTTCGTCATTACATATGCGTACCTTTTTGCAAAATGCCCACGTTCTCGTGCTTGCGTCTGCTGTCTCGTCAGACCTCTGTTAAACTCTTACGCTTTATGATGTGCACCCGCCTTCTTGAGCCTAAAGTTATCCCCGCCCCTCTGTTACACCTGTACGTGATTAGTCCGTTATTTTTCTTTCTTTCGCGCTGCTGTTACACCCTCCCCTCTTGATTACCGCCTACAGGACCCATGGTGCAGTTCGTGTTACATTCTAAATGTCCGGCATCCTTAATCCTCGCTACTACATTCCGAAGTTCACCAATTCACAATGTATTCAACATAATTACCCCGCCCTCCCGTAGATGTCAACTAACGTTAGTTTTCGCCTTGATATGTGAGGTGTTTGTTATTCGTCCCCCTAATTTTATGTATTCTAATTGCAATAACACTAATGAAACATATGCCGTTCTCTGTGTACCATGCTTAATTCATGAACCTAATGAAAGCTGTTATGAACAACTGGTTAAACCATCGTCCTGCATGTGACATTTTTAGTCCTTCATCAAATTTTATCAAATATCTGCGATGGGTGCTCCGAGGTCTTTGGGCTGAAAAATGTCGAACTGCACTGTATGGGTATCACGGTGCACACCTTCTTTGTTTCCAATTTTGTTGTTTTAATCATTTTTGTTATCTTCTGTTGCGTGCTTCCCCGAAAAACGCGGACAGCCCTGCCACGTTATTTGAATATAACGCACTGAAAGAAGGAGTGATTCCACTCCTCGCCGGGTGCACTGCATTAATGTTCAGGCATCACAGAATATGCCACACAATAAGTCTTTTGTTTTCTTCTTCTTTATTTTAATCACAATAATCCACATCGTGTTTCATTCTTCTTACTTTTACATCTTTTCGCTCTGTCACAAGCGGGAACGCTTACAATTTAGCTTTATTCTAAATGAGGCAGAAATGCTAATCGGGGTAATTATGTTGAATACATTGTGAATTGGTGAACTTCGGAATGTAGTAGCGAGGATTAAGGATGCCGGACATTTAGAATGTAACACGAACTGCACCATGGGTCCTGTAGGCGGTAATCAAGAGGGGAGGGTGTAACAGCAGCGCGAAAGAAAGAAAAATAACGGACTAATCACGTACAGGTGTAACAGAGGGGCGGGGATAACTTTAGGCTCAAGAAGGCGGGTGCACATCATAAAGCGTAAGAGTTTAACAGAGGTCTGACGAGACAGCAGACGCAAGCACGAGAACGTGGGCATTTTGCAAAAAGGTACGCATATGTAATGACGAAAAAGAATGGGGGTATGTGCATTAAGCAATGGAATATCAGTATGTGGTAAGAGGCGCATATAGGAAGGAGTAATTTGGAGGGGGGATAAGGGTAGATAGATGGTGTGGGAGGTTTTGGGACACATGGGGAGTACAAAAAAGGTGGAAAGGCATGGAAGAGAGTAGAGGTATTCAGGGTAATGTGTAGCAGTAGGCTACGTTCATTAGCGGGAAAACGTTAGTTTACGAAACAGCTCTGTTTTGATATTGATGTTATTAGAACTTAAGATGCAGTGTCACCGAATGAAACATAGAGTTAATTATGTATTTTGCATTTTAGATAACCCCTGACATAAAGGCCCGAAATGCATTGGGTATATGAATTTTATGGACATGAACAAAACTTACATGTGCTATCGTGGCGCAGACGAAGGCTTGGATTAACATTTCTGCCTCATTTAGAATAAAGCTAAATTGTAAGCGTTCCCGCTTGTGACAGAGCGAAAAGATGTAAAAGTAAGAAGAATGAAACACGATGTGGATTATTGTGATTAAAATAAAGAAGAAGAAAACAAAAGACTTATTGTGTGGCATATTCTGTGATGCCTGAACATTAATGCAGTGCACCCGGCGAGGAGTGGAATCACTCCTTCTTTCAGTACGAAATAAAAGATATCACTACCAACAACATAATGGGAATATAACCACAACACACTTTCTTTCAAGAATTGTAAATCAAATACAGACCAACCTGCAGTCTCTGGAGCTGAGCTTCTTTACCAACCACGTCCGGCTGGGGTTGATTCTCGGCAGCCACTTTTATTCTGATGGCATTCAAGCTCTTCTGCAAAGGCTCGAACAGTGAATCGAAGTCCTCACTCTGGGACACTGATCTCTGCATATGTGGAGAACGAGTATATCATTTATTTCTAAAACAAGAAAATCACTTTTGACACATCCTCTTATTCCCCTACTTCGTGTGCTGAAGGAGCACATCTACATACAGAATATTTAAGTTAAGGACTGTTACTGCAACCAATCAGAAGAGAAGCACACATGCCTGCCAATTAGCCACACATTTTTAACTACACTTGTAGGCCATAGCTTACCCGGGCACCACTGCAGCCTGCTGTGACTGCATGTATGGACCGTAAGCACCATACTTATGCAATGTTATTTAAGATGTTATGTACAGTTCACATCCATATCCATGTGTTAGCTAAGTACCCAACAGCCTGTGCAGGTGTTACAAAGTAGTCTGCAGGCTGAAGAAGTGTGAAGTTAGGTTTATTACAACAGCCCCACACGGTGGTGGTGCGTAGGTAAACGGAACATCAGTAATGACAGTTGGTGTCAACGTTATCAGCTGGGGAAGGAATGGAATGTGGGGGAACCAATGGGAAGGCGAGAACTCAGGAGAGGTTCACGCGCAGGGGAGAGGATGGTACCATGCGCTGGGGTGCAGGGGGGGGTGGCATAGGTAAGATACAACACATCTTCCTCTCTTGAGAGTTTTGGCAACAGTGCCACGGGATGCGGTGGCAATAAGAAGGTGGGTGCATAAACAGTTGGGTAGTTAGTCGCACACATAATCATCTAAACGTTTAGGTCTACGGATGGTTCTACCAAACCTTCCAGAGGCCGCGGGTAAGTGTGGTGCACATTCGGTGTCCGAATGAGAGTCAAGGTTAGTTCTGCCGAACCTACCACTGAATCTGTGACCATCAGACGCAACTTCAGAATCCGAATGAGGGTCATCCTGACAACTCCGATTACAAGTCGAAGTGCTGGGATTGACACCTGCAGACCGATCTGTCGATTGACCATCATCAGAGTCAGAGTCAGGTTGGAGGTCACGTGTGCTGTTGTTTCTAGACCTATTATTCTCATCAACACTAGGTCTATCGACATCTACCCACAAATCATTGCTAACGGTAACATGCTGCTGTTGACCCTGGGCCTTGTCACTAGGATGATAGTTCGCCAGTCTGCTCATGTGCCAGACTTTCCCATCACTGAGTCTTGCCGCATTGTTAAACAGTTTGTCAATGTGAAGTGGGGCGGTATATCTGCTTTCTCCTTTCTTTACTTTTTTTTCCAAACGAACTTTCACAAGGTCGCCAACCTTGAATGAATGATCTTTTGCGCTGTGTCTAGAATCATACCATTCTTTGTAGTACTTCTGTGCCTTGATGATGTTATTCCTTATGTTTTCAGGTGACCATTCAATTTGTTTGGATTCAGACATCCACCCCAGATCAATGCTCATGGGCTGTCTGCTTCTCATGAGAATGAATGGTGCTGTGCGTGTGCTTGCACAAGGAGCAATCCTGAATGCCCAGATAAGTTTGTATATTTCCTCTTCCCAGTTTAAGTTTGCATTTCTGGATAGTTGTATGTGTCCTTTCAAGACACGGTTGAAACGTTCAGTGAGGCCATTTTCTTCTGGATGATAAATTGAAGTGGTGTGGTGGGTGATACAGTTCCTAGCAAGGAATGACTTGAATGCCTCAGAACAGAATTGTCGGCCATTATCGGTGAGGACGGATTTGGGTAAACCTTCACTGAGAAAGAGCTTATCCAAGAAGTCTATACATTTTGAGCTGTCAATTTCCTCTACGATCTTAATTTCTGGCCACTTGGAGAAGTGATCTATTGCCACCAGGATGTACTTGATTTCTCCATGATGTCCTTCTATGGGCCCCACAATGTCCAAACCCAATTTCTCCCATGCCATTTGCGGGGGTTGAATCGGAGAGAGACTGACTTTTGAAGTTTTGAGAGTTTTGTCTGAGTCACAGCATTCCATACAGTTCCTGACCTGGACCTCAATTTGCTTGTCAATACCCGGCCACCAATAACTTGCCCTGACTCGCTGCTTAGTTTTGGTGATGCCAAGGTGGCCAACGTGACACAAACTTAGGATTTTGTCTCTGAGCGTGGCCGGGGCTATGGCTTTACCCATTCTGTACAACACACCGTTTTCCAAACTGAGTTCATTCCTAGTTTCCCAGTACGCCTTGACATTGTCCTGTAGGTTGCGCTTATCTGGCCATGCGGAGTTGATGAATTGGCATACCATTTGCAGAGTGGAGTCGCGCGACATGTGTTGACCCCATTCTTCCGCTGATATTCCATCCAGGTCAGTGTTGAAGAGCAGAGCTACCTTCTCCTCGTCTTCTTGAGCGATCATGCTTTCCGTGTGAGGCAGGGGTAGTCTGCTGAGGAAATCCGCAATTTTGTTTTTCACCCCTGGCCAATATTCAGCCGAGTAGTTGTAATCCAACAACTTGATCGACATTTTGCTGAGTCTTGGTGAAGCATTTTGTAGACCAGAGGCAGTCAGTATCTTGATTAACGGTTTGTGGTCTGTGCGGAGATGGATTTTGTATCCCCACACATATGCTCTGAAGTAATTGAGCGCCCATGAACAAGCCAGCATTTCACGCTCAATGACAGAGTACTTTTCCTCCGCAGAGGTGAGCGACCTGGAGGCAAAGGCTACGACCCATTCTTGGTTAGTTGAGTCCTTCTGTGCTAGCACAGCTCCAATACCTTTGTTGCTTGCATCTGTAGTTAGGTAGATATCTGCTTTGGGGTCAAAACCTTTGAGGAAAGGCGCCTCGCTGATTTCCTTTTTGATGGTAACAAAGGTGTTCTGACAGTCCGGTGACCAGACAAATTTGGTTTTGTTTTTCAGTAATTGTCTTATGCTGTAGGTTTTTTCAGAGAAATTCCTTATGAATTTGGAGTAATACTCCGTCAAGCCGAGAAAGGCTTTTACATCTTCTTTGCTTGAAGGACATGGGGCATTCAGGATGGCATCCACCAAACCTTGTTTGGGTTTGATCCCTTCTCGGCTGATGGTGTGTCCAAGGTAAACCACTTTGTCCTGTGAGATTTTACATTTGTCTAATTCTACTGTTAAACCATGCATTTTCAGTTTGCAAAACACTTGTCTAAGGCGTGTGTCATGTTCCGATTGGTTGCTGCCCATGACCAGGATATCATCTTGGAAAAACCTGATACCATCAACACCTTCCAGAATGGATGTCATGACCCTTTGGAAAAGTGCTGCGGCAGAGGCCAAGCCAAATGGTACCCTGGTAAACCGATAGCAACCAAAGGGTGTGATAAAGGTTGTGAATTTTTTACTGTCCGCATGCAAAGGGATCTGGTGGTATGCGGATTTCAAGTCAATAATGGAAAATGCACACATATCATTGGTGGCACTTAACATTTCACATATGTGTGGTAGAGGATATTGATCAACAATAATGTTCTTATTGAGGTCCCTGAGATCGATGCAGAGTCTGATTTTCCCGTTGGGACGTTTCACAACTACCAAGGGGGAAACCCACTCTGCCGATTCCACAACTTCTATAATGCCCTCCTTGACAAGTCTGTTTAGTTCAGTTTGAACATCACTTCTCACTGACACCGGTAGATGTCTTACCTTGTGAATGCAAGGAACAGCTGAGTCCTTGAGATCAATTTTGTGTTCGAAACTGTTAAGAAGACCAACTTTACCTGAGAACACTTCGGGGAAGTCTTTTTGTATTGTCAATTTACAGGAATCATTTATGGACAAGACGGGATCATCACTATTGGGATCAAGCATGATGCCTAGATCAGCTTGGTCACTCCAGCCAAGGACAGAGGGGCCTTTTTTTGCAACATAAAGTCGGCAAAATGCTTTCCGGTTTTTAAATTCAAATTCCAGATCACGTGTTCCTAGGAATTCTATGTTGTTTCCCGTGTAGCTTCTAGCGATAACCTTGGGTTTTTCCAGAGTTGAGCCAATTTTATCCGTGAATTGCTTCCAAACATTTTCGTTGATAATCGTGAAGGGAGAACCAGAGTCTGCCATCAGATTGACTGTCACGCCTCCCAAATTGACATCACACATGGGTTTTTTTTTCTTTGTTGGCGTGAGTTCTAACACGTCATATTCAATAGAGAAAACATAGCTGACATTGTCGGAGTCAGAATACTCTGAATCTTCTTCGGTTGAATCACTCTCTTCATTAATTTGTCGTACCTGTTTGCTTTGTTTGTACATTTTTCTGTTGCAAACCTTAGCGATGTGACCAGTCATTCCGCATGACAAGCATTTTTGATGTAGAGCTAGACACCTTTTAGAGTCGGCTAGATGGGTTGGGGACCCACAGCGATAACATTTAAGTTCAGGAAAATCATTGTCTCTTGTATTATTGCGTCTATCACTGCTACGCTTCGATCTGCTTGGTTCACTTCTTTTGTAATGATCATGACTCATTTCTTTTTTGTTTCCTTTCTGTTTGAATTTACTTGCATTGGAGGACCTAATAGCTTTTATTTCCGCTGGTTCATCAATTACTGCTTTGGCACATCTGCCAGTAAGTTCAGCTTTCTTGACAAGGGCAACAACCTCCTTCAAGGAAGCCTCGCCATTGACCCAAAGTTTATCTTGGATGTTGGGGTTGCTCGCGTGCATTATTATTTGATCTCGCACAAACTCTTGCTGCAGTGCTCCGAATCTGCAGGTTAAGGCCAAGTTGTTCAGAGCAGCAACATAATCCTCAACGCTTTCATCTTTTCCTTGCTTCCTTCTTGAGAATTTGTACCGATCAACAGCAACGCACACAATTGGCGAGAAGTGATCGTCCAGATCATCTAGGGCATGTTGGTAAACATCATCACCTGTTCTTACCTTCTTCTCTATGTTATTGTAGGTCTTAAGTCCACCAGGACCCAAGCAGTACAAAAGTACTTTTTTCTTCTTTACAGCAGTGAAGTCATCATCCTCAACTGTCTCAATGTAATTAACAAAATACTCTTTCCACTCTTTCCAAGGCATGCAAGGTGCACCTTTAAGAGGTAGAAATGCCTGAGGTTGCGAAAGATTCAAGGAACTGAGAGCACACATGACGGTAGATGAATTATAGGCTCAAGATTCACACTGCGAGGATTCCAATGTCACTTTGTACACTATACTTGTGAAGGGTAAACCTGTTGTTTTCAATCAATAAGATTAGGCTTAAGTAAGTGCTTGCTCAGTAATTTGTGACTTTTTTTTTGTTTCATAAACACATCTCGCAAAGTCAAACGAATTCAGAGCTTAGGCCAGGCTCGAACACTGACTTGAAGAAAACGAACAATTTCAAATGAAGTATTTTTTTTCCAAAATGGCCCCCAGCGCTGCGTTCCAGTGACGTAACGCGTCACCAGGCATGCGCAGATGCGTGGAATCACAGGCGCGAAAGTAGCTGACAGGAATTTCCGTTTCGAATGCGCAAGGGAAGCGCATACGCCACTGACAGGAATCGAAGTACGCCAGGGAACCTCAGCCAGGGAAGAGCGTCGAGCACGTTCAGATGGCACACACGAAGGGGAGTCCCACAAGTACAGTAGCGGTCCTACCTCCGTGTGGCGCAGCAGCCGGTCGTTGTGAGATGCTCAAATCTCGAAAGAAGACACACGGCCACTTCACCCTCGACAGCTATGCGGTCCACGTCTTCGTTCGCTATGAAGAGAGGGCACCGGAATTCCCCAGGTGAGAAGAATTGCTCCAATGAATCGATAGATTACCGATTACAGCAAAGTGAAAGTCCATCAGCTGTACCACGGTGTGAGGCTGTAGTTCCGCTGATAACCTCGTCGCCACTGTTACAAAGTAGTCTGCAGGCTGAAGAAGTGTGAAGTTAGGTTTATTACAACAGCCCCACACGGTGGTGGTGCGTAGGTAAACGGAACATCAGTAATGACAGTTGGTGTCAACGTTATCAGCTGGGGAAGGAATGGAATGTGGGGGAACCAATGGGAAGGGGAGAACTCAGGAGAGGTTCACGCGCAGGGGAGAGGATGGTACCATGCGCTGGGGTGCAGGGGGGGGTGGCATAGGTAAGATACAACAGCAGAGCTTGGAGCGAAAACCGGCCGTGGCAAAAATATTTAAATCAAACCCACAGGGGAGGAGGGATTGTAGTGAGCGAGCCAGAGCATGTCCAGCGAGTTTGGGGCAAATGCACCCTCTCAGTCCCCAAAGTATTTTTTTTAGAAAGAACATCCCTAAATGATGCCTTTTACAATATATTTTTCAAAACCGTGGGTTATGCTCTTTCAGGACTGGGTCACCGCAGTCCATCCAGCCATACATTCTGCTCACTAACCAGCAATTTGTCAGGATAATGCCAGGAAGCCTGTATGGCCGGCCCAGCCCTGCCTACAGAACTCACAGAAGGCTGCTGTGTACTTTCATGTTATGCACATCTTATATTAGGTGATCTTACTTCCTAAAGGATATAATTAGATAACAGTAATGAACGTCCTCCAAAGGAATCTCAAAAGCAATAAATGAATGGTTTGAGGTCTGGCAATGATACCCAGGGAGAAAGGTAAATGCTATACAAAGGGTTCAACTCATAGCAAATCGTATAGGATAAATCAGGTATATCCCTTACATCTTACATCCATTTACTTGTAAATTCCATTCACCACAGTAAAATGCATGCACTTAGAGAGTGCCTACCAAAAACGCCCGTTTTTGTCAGTAATTTGTGCTTGTTTCTTTCTGTGCCCAAGATCGTGTGCTTACTGTTTTTTCCCCCGTTTTTGACTTGAATTGTTGCCTGTTTTTTTGTATGTGCCGTTTTCTCGTCGTGTTTTGAACTCCTCTGTACATTGTGCCTGTCTCCTTCCTGTTTGCCCGCCTACCTCGCCGCCCTCCGCTCCCCGCTCCCGCTTCCCGCCACCGCCATTAGCCCCGCCCCTTTTCTCTTCTGTTTCCCTCCCCGCTCCCGCCTCCCAGCTGCTCCGCCCACCCGCGCACTTGGCCTTAAATGGCGACCGTGCGACGCAGGTGAGTGTGACCCACTTGTGGGACACCCCCGCGCCGCACGGCCACCAGCTGCTGCGTGTGCCCCCAGTGCCTGCCTCTGCCTCTGCCTCAGCGCCGGCCTCGCTGCCGCCTTGAGCGCTCCCCTTTGGTTTTCGCCCGTTTTTGTCAGTAATTTGTGCTTGTTTCTTTCTGTGCCCAAGATCGTGTGCTTACTGTTTTTTCCCCCGTTTTTGACTTGAATTGTTGCCTGTTTTTTTGTATGTGCCGTTTTCTCGTCGTGTTTTGAACTCCTCTGTACATTGTGCCTGTCTCCTTCCTGTTTGCCCGCCTACCTCGCCGCCCTCCGCTCCCCGCTCCCGCTTCCCGCCACCGCCATTAGCCCCGCCCCTTTTCTCTTCTGTTTCCCTCCCCGCTACCGCCTCCCAGCTGCTCCGCTCACCAGCGCACTTGGCCTTAAATGGAGACCGTGCGACTCAGGTGAGTGTGACCCACTTGTGGGACACCCCCGCGCCGCACGGCCACCAGCTGCTGCGTGTGCCCCCAGTGCCTGCCTCTGCCTCTGCCTCAGCGCCGGCCTCGCTGCCGCCTTGAGCGCTCCCCTTTGGTTTTCGCCCGTTTTTGTCAGTAATTTGTGCTTGTTTCTTTCTGTGCCCAAGATCGTGTGCTTACTGTTTTTTACCCCGTTTTTGACTTGAATTGTTGCCTGTTTTTTTGTATATGCCGTTTTCTCGTCGTGTTTTGAACTCCTCTGTACATTTTGCCTGTCTCCTTCCTGTTTGCCCGCCTACCTCGCCGCCCTCCGCTCCCCGCTCCCGCTTCCCGCCACCGCCATTAGCCCCGCCCCTTTTCTCTTCTGTTTCCCTCCCCGCTACCGCCTCCCAGCTGCTCCGCTCACCCGCGCACTTGGCCTTAAATGGAGACCGTGCGACTCAGGTGAGTGTGACCCACTTGTGGGACACCCCCGCGCCGCACGGCCACCAGCTGCTGCGTGTGCCCCCAGTGCCTGCCTCTGCCTCTGCCTCAGCGCCGGCCTCGCTGCCGCCTTGAGCGCTCCCCTTTGGTTTTCGCCCGTTTTTGTCAGTAATTTGTGCTTGTTTCTTTCTGTGCCCAAGATCGTGTGCTTACTGTTTTTTCCCCCGTTTTTGACTTGAATTGTTGCCTGTTTTTTTGTATGTGCCGTTTTCTCGTCGTGTTTTGAACTCCTCTGTACATTGTGCCTGTCTCCTTCCTGTTTGCCCGCCTACCTCGCCGCCCTCCGCTCCCCGCTCCCGCTTCCCGCCACCGCCATTAGCCCCGCCCCTTTTCTCTTCTGTTTCCCTCCCCGCTCCCGCCTCCCAGCTGCTCCGCCCACCCGCGCACTTCGCCTTAAATGGCGACCGTGCGAATGCGCAGCGGTCACGCGCAGCGGTCACGCGCAGCGGGCGCGCCGTTTGTGCGCCGAAGGCGCGCCAAAGGTAAGCCCGTCTACGCCCGTCCGCGCCTGGACCGCGCCCAGTGCCAGGACCCCTGGCCCCCGAAGAGCCCGACCGACCCGCCTGACGTACTCCGCCGCCACCCTCACCGCTCTCAACACCGGCCGACTCCCAGAATGCCATCAAGCCACTCCACGACGTACCCACGGACCTTTCAGCTGCCACGCCTGCAAGTTCTCCTGCATCCGGACCAGCCTCGCACCAGCACCCGCCAAGTCGAACACCAGCAGTACCCACCTCAAGTGCATCCTGCTCAACACCCGCTCCGTCCACAGACACGCCATCGAACTCTGGAACCTCCTCGACACCACAGCCCCTGACGTTGCCTTCCTCACGGAGACCTGGATGAACGCCTCTTCAGCTCCCGACATCGCCATCGCTATCCCAGAGGGCTACAAGATCGTCCGGAGGGACCGAAACGCCAACCAGATGGGAGGAGGCATCGCCATCATCCACAGGAACACCATCCGTCTCACGACCAGCACCGACAACACCCTGACCAGCGCCGAACACCTGCATTTCCAGATCCACACCAACCCGAACACCACCCTCAGAGGCACCCTGATCTACCGACCCCCTGGACCACGCACACAATTCAGCGAGGACATCGCCGACTTCGTCAGCCCGCATGCCCTCCCCTCCGCTGACTACATCCTCCTGGGAGACCTCAACTTCCATCTGGAGAACAACAACGACCGCAACACCAGCACCCTGCTCGACAACCTCGCCAACCTGGGACTCAAGCAACTGGTGTCCACCCCCACCCACCTCGCCGGACACACACTCGACGCAGTCTTCTCCTCCAGCACAGACATCGACTTCAGCCACGCCACAGAGCTTCAATGGACGGACCAGAGCTGCGTCCACTTCACCTTCAAGAGAACGACGACCCACCACCACCAACAACAGGCCGCCCGCAGAAGCTGGAACAAGATCACAACAGACCAGCTCGCCACCTCCCTGAGCCAGCACCCTCCTGCCAGCTCAGCGGACCCCAGCCAGGCCGCCGACAACCTCACGAAGTGGATCAGCAACTGCGCGGACGAACTCGCCCCACTGAGGACCCCGCCCAGCAGACCCGGCAGCAAGAAGGCCCCTTGGTTCACCGACGAACTCAAGAGCTCCAAGAAGAACTGCCGAGCCCTCGAGAAAGTCTGGAGAAGGGATCCGACACCGGACAACAGGACCTCCTTCAAGCTTGCCACCCGGAAACACCACCAGCTGATCCGCGCCGCCAAGAAAACAGCATTCAAGGACAGGTTGGACAACAACGCACACTACAGCAAGGAACTCTTCAACATCGTGAAAGAGCTCTCCAACCCCAGCGCAGGAAACAACGACATCACCCCATCGCAAGACCTCTGCAACTCCCTCGCCTCATACTTTCACAACAAGATCGCGGACATACACAACCGCTTCAACAACCAACCAACGCACACCATGACCGAACAACCACCCCCCACCACCACCCTCCACGCCTGGACCCCGATCAGCACCGAAGACACCATCCGCACGATGAACTCCATCCACTCCGGATCACCGACCGACCCCTGCCCTCACCACGTCTTCAACAAGGCCGACGCTGTCATCGCACCCCACCTGCGAGACATCATCAACACATCCTTCGACACCACCATCTTCCCTGAGAGCTGGAAACACGCCGAACTCAGCGCTCTACTCAAGAAACCAACAGCGGACCCCACCGACCTCAAGAACTACCGCCCCATCTCGCTCCTCCCGTTTCCAGCCAAAGTCATCGAGAAGACCGTCAACAAGCAGATGGCCACCTTCCTCGAGACGAACGGATCCCTCGACCCCTCACAGTCCGGCTTCCGAGCCAATCACAGCACCGAGACCGCCCTCATCGCCGCCACCGATGACATCCGAGCCCTGATGGACAATGGAGAAACAGCGGCCCTCATCCTCCTAGACCTCTCCGCGGCATTCGACACGGTCTGCCACCGCACCCTAGTACGGCGCCTCAGCAACATCGGAATCCAGGACAAGGCGCTGGAATGGATCATCTCCTTCCTCGACGGAAGAACACAGAGAGTCCGCCTACCACCGTACAAGTCAGAGGCCTCCGAAGTCATCTGCGGCGTCCCTCAAGGATCATCTCTGAGCCCCACCCTCTTCAACGTCTACATGAGCCCCCTCGCGGCCATCGTACGCAAACACAACCTCAGCATAATCTCCTACGCCGACGACACCCAGCTGATCCTCTCCCTGACCAACGACCCCGCCGCCGCCAGAGCCAACCTGCACGAAGGGATGAAGGAGGTAGCCGAGTGGATGACGACCAGCCGCCTAAAACTGAACTCGGACAAGACGGAGGTCCTCATCCTGGGCCCCTCACCCTCCGCCTGGGACGACTCCTGGTGGCCTCCCGCCCTGGGCACCGCACCCAAACCAACAGACCATGCACGCAACCTGGGCTTCATCCTGGACTCCTCCCTCTCCATGACCAGGCAAGTCAACAACGTCTCCTCGGCGTGCTTCAACATCCTACGCATGCTACGGAAGATCTTCTGGTGGATCCCCACCGAGACCAGGAGGACCGTCACCCAGGCCCTCGTCACCAGCCGACTGGACTACGGCAACGCCCTCTACGCCGGTACCACCGCCAAGCTCCAGAAGAGACTCCAGCGGATCCAGAACGCCTCAGCCAGACTCATCCTCGACATCCCACGAACCAGTCACATCTCCGGACATCTCAGAGACCTTCACTGGCTCCCCGTCAGCAAAAGAATCACCTTCCGCCTCCTCACCCACGCACACAAAGCCCTACACGACCAAGGCCCGAGCTACCTCAACAGCCGAGTCAACTTCTACGCTCCCAAACGCCACCTCCGATCAGCCAACCACGCCCTCGCCGCTGTCCCCCGCATCCGAAGAGCGACTACAGGAGGAAGGTCCTTCTCCTACCTGGCTGCCAAGACCTGGAACTCCCTCCCGACCGACCTGCGCCTGACCCAAGACCACCTCTCCTTCAGGAGGAAGCTGAAGACCTGGCTGTTCGAGCAGTAGCGGCACCCCCCATTGTTTTGGCTCTTTATAAGGGCCACATTTGCTTAATGTGGCACCAGACGAAGAAGGGGACTAACAATTTTGCAATGGGCCAGAAAAACTCCAGAGATGAGGTACACCCGTTCTACCACAGCACTGAGGTGAGATTGCTCAGTCCATACGGGGTGATCCCATAAGGCAGAGAAAAAGAAGGAATTGTTTTATGTATGTATGTATATGGTATTTATATAGCGCCTAGCTAAAAGGTAGAAGTCTGCAGTACATGGCTAACAGCAAGTTTAAAGTCGAAGAACAATCTGAGAGGAAGCTGAGTTGTGGATGGTTAATACATTGTGATGTACTATTCTTTCAAAGTGGTGAGTCTTCAACTTTTTCCTAAATTGGAGCAGCGTTGGGAAAGTCCTGATGGATGTGAGAATTCTGTTGGTCCAGGTTTTTGGCTACGCCATGAGCTGCACTGTGCAAATAGCTATGCGTCAATCGCAGACCGCTGTGCCGGCTGGTATCCAGCTATTGCCTGGTCTACAACCTCAGCCGTGGAGAGGTGAGAGAGCGTCTTATTCTGTTTGGCCCACGAGCGATGGGCTGATATCCTGCAAGACTCAATTGTCTATTTACAAAGCTTGGGTGACTGCAGCTATATGAAGCACCACTGGAGAGCTTTAAAGTCTGGTGAGAAGATCTTGCAACAGTGCAAAGGAAAACTTACACCTGGTGGTGACAGAGCATTCACAAGCTGGTCATTTTCACAAAGAGGTTATCTTTATCAGGGCACAGCCATTTTAACATAGGAGATCCTGAATTAATCGAGAAGAGGTGGTATGGTTTCCAGATCGGTGCTAGAATCCCCACTATGTTTCTGGTAGAAAGAAATGTGCACCCCCCAGGTATTGAAAGTCAATTTTTTCTTAACACAGATTCACTGATGATAATGATTATAGATGCATCCATGGCAAATGTTAGGGCTTATAAGGGAAATTACCATTGGACGGAGTTAAATAATTGCAAAATAAACAAAAAACTGATGTGGAACACTATAACACATGATCCATACACAAACATTATGGTTCCTCGAGAACCCGCACAACAAAGAGACACTTGGCATGATGAAAGATAAGGTGTGTCTTAAAGCGGCCATGACAGCGCTCTGCGCTCCATTTACCACTCCAAGACTGCTGTTAAGGGCTTCTCAATAGAGCACGGTTCAAGGGCCTCTATTCCTGTTACTCTTTAAACAAAGCTGAGGGGTCCGGGGCCTCAGTGTGCTGGGAAATGATTAATGGGCCCTGCGGGAGCGCGGTAACTGCAGCAGTTCTGTACTGTACCAGAGAAGAGCAAGAGCAAACCTTTGCAAGTACCAACGTGTTCTATACTAAACGCACTAGTTAATTTATTAAGTTATACATGTAAATTTTTTCTCTGGTTGCTAAGCCTGGTTAGGCACAAAGCTGCAAAAGTGCAAAAAAAGAGAAAAATGTATGTACAAAAGAAGAATGTAAAATGTAACCCACACTCATCTTCACAATACTTTTCAGAGTTGTGTGTGAGGCTCTAGGAGATCAGGGGAAGAAAAGGAATATGCCACTGATAAGTGGAGCAAATACAGGTACATCCCTTTACATCCATTGGGGGCCCTTGTCTGTACATTTAAACCTATTGCCTTTTTCATCAGCAGCGGGATCAGGGTGGGAACAGGCCCCTCTCCCTCACCTGAGAACATTTAAGCACGACCTGATGGAGTCAGCCAGGCACCACAGCTGTCCCTCCACGTTGTCTAGACTTTCATCAAAAGCAATCTTATCTATTTGGAACAGGCCCAATGGAAAACAAAATGATAAGCCACATTGAACGGCCATCTTGGCAGGGCTGATCTCCCCTCTGGGTCATTGCTTCGCCCAGCCTACTCGTTATAGGAGGCAGTTCTGAGTGCATTTTCCATCTTTGTTCATCACAAGTTGGAACACATGGGAACTAGCAGTTCTCTTGCATCAGTGACTGGAACCCCGACCAAGCACACCCGCCAGACTCTCTGCAATAGCAGCCAAAATCACTTGAGCCGAGTCTAATGCTGTACATCAACTGCCTGCCTACACCCAGTGCATGCCGAGAGATGCACCTCTACCCCAATAAGACTAAGTGCATCCAATGTGGGCCTATTTGACTCTCATTCCTCGTGACACACGACAGACCTCTTCCGCTGACTATTTTATGCCCTTACAAACCAACCTGCTGATACTCTTTCCTTACAGACCCAGACCATGCAGCAAAATGAATCATCACTTTCTAATGCTGGAATAAAACACATTTTTCTCTAAGGGCGCATCCTTAAAATAGTTTAGAGCACTGGATCATACAAGTTTTAAATTAGAATGAACCACTTTCCGAAGGTGGTTGCTACATGCTAAAATGTGAGGCTACTGCTGGGTGCTCCACAATTTCTGAGGGTATGCAAGCTTGTGAAGAAACCCAAATTTACTTTTGGGTATATAGTGGCGTCGATATAAAAAGCGTACAGAAGGAAAGGTCCACCCGTCACCTTGAAGCTGCTTCTCCTGTGCAGAAGGCTGTCGTGCAGGGCCTCCCTCTCCTTTGCAGCACGCGAGACCTCACTCAGAAGAGACTCTGCTTTCTCATCGTCAAAGATCCATCTCATGAAATCCTTGTTCAGCTGCACCATCATCAGCCGCTCCTTAAGGCGGGAGCTATCTTCGAGCAATGTCTGCAACAAAGAGGTTTGTAATACAAAATGTAATTGTAAAATGCATAAGAATTAAACTGCCCAACACTATATGGGCTCTATGATGTCATGATTGTGATCCCCATGCTTGTCCTAGATTTGTCTGTTCCACCGTCTAAAGCTCTTTCCTAGGTTACAACAGTAGTTCAGCTAGACAGGCCCAGAACACAGCAGTAATCAGCCAGGTAAACCCATAGGAGATTATAAAATGGGCTAGCACCTGACTTCTACAATTTTTGATGCATTACCTCTATCTGTGCAGAGAAGTTCTGTATCATCGGGAGGTCAGTCATGTCAGCTGTGGTATCCAGGACTTGCTCAGCCGCCGGCTTCCAGTGTTGAAATTCTCGCAGGGGATTTTGGAAACACTGTCTGAGTGCAGATTCGGTCTCCGTGCAGTGCTTGAAGGCCTTGCTTTTAACGCTGGAAGGAATACACATGGCGCCAGATGAAATACATAGAGTACATCGTAAGCCACAGTTTAAGATTTGGTTTGGGTGGATTTCTGCGGCACACGGATTGCAAAATATAATTTCTACATTGTCGAGCAAAGATTTTACAATTGTTATTTAGAAAATAAAATCGTAACGTCACAAAAACTATGTGATGGTATTAACCTGCATTTTCAGGACAAGATTGCAAGTATTTTGAACACCTTGCATGATAACTTAACCCTGAACATAGGACGCAGTGTGATCCATAACTGTCGGCCTACCTGGACAACTTCCAAACATTAACAGAAACGGTCTTTGATAGCCTGGGTGACAAAGTCTTATCTGGTTCTCCCCTGGATCCTTTTCCCCATAAACTGTGGAAATCTTTAGGGCGTAATACCTTTCCATGGCTGAGGCAGATCTGCAATCAGTCCCTGGAAGAAGGCAAGGTTCCGGAATGCTGAAAATTGGCGGTGGTGTCCCCCTTGATTAAAAAGCCCTCCTTCAACCCATCAATACCGGCTAATTTTAGGCCCATCTCCCTCCTTCCCTACCCGGTGAAGATTCTGGAGAAAGCAGTCAGTAGGACCCTGTCCTGTTTTCTGGAAGAGAACTTTTTATTCGATAAAGACCAGTTTGGCTTCCGTCCGGGGCATGGGACTGAGTCCGCCTTGACTACAATGATGGATAACCTACGTATGCAGGCCGACAGCGGGAATGTTACTATTCTAGGGCTTCTCGATATGTCGGCCGCATTCGATACGGTGAATCATCTCCTACTGGTGGAAAGGCTGAAAAGGCTGGGTGTAAGAGGTTGTGCACTGCAATGGCTTCAGTCCTATCTGGAGGGTCGCCAGCAGGTAGTGACTCTTGTACCCTTCTCCTCCGGTAAATCTCCCCAGTTGTTCATGGGGTGCTGCAGGGTTCTGCAATTAGCCCTATTCTATTCAATTACTATTTGCAGGCCCTGTTTTCTATCATACAGTCTTTTGGAGTCGGCCTAGTCAGCTATGCTGACGATACGCAACTGGCCTTCTCCTTGGAAGGGGACCATGCAGTATCGATGGACCTCTTCCAGCAATGCATGCAGCAGATGACGGATTGGCTCAGAAGGAATTCTCTGCAATTTAAAAGCGGAAAGACGGAGGTGATGTTCTGCTCTGCAGGCAGGATATCTAGACAATTGCCTTGTGACTTCAGACTCGTACCAGAGGAGGACCCACTTATCTCGATTAGGAAAGTTCCTAATCTGGGGGTGTTGTTTGATGATGACCTCCAGATGGAGTCACAGACAAATAAGACCGCCAGCGTTTGCTTTACTCTCATTCGGATGCTGCGCAAAATACTCCCCCTACTACCTAAAGAGAATCGCTCTCTGGTGGTAAGTAGCATCGTGGGCAGCAGGCTGGATTATTGCAATGCCCTTTATTTCGGAGCCCCTGGGTACATCTTTCAGGGATTGCAAAGAGTCCAGTCTGCAGCAGCCAAACTGGCCCTTGGTAGGTCACGGAGTTCCTCTTCTACTGCGGCTTTAAGAGAGCTTCATTGGCTGTCTGTTAGGGAAAGGGTCCATTTTAAAACTCTATGTATGGTTTTTCGTACTGTGCATGAGCTTTGCCCTGTTTCCCTACAGGAAAGGTTCAGATGGTATCTTCCCACAAGGCAGCTTTGCTCTTCCAGCACCGGCCTGTTGTCGATCCCTTGGTTTAAACGGACCAGGCTTGGAGGAAGGGCTTTTAGCAGGGTTGGCGCTCGTCCTTGGAACGAGCTCCCTCAGAGCCTCAGATTAGTCAGCTCTCTGTTAAAATTCCATAGGAACTTAAAAACCTGGCTTTATCCCAGGATTTAGACCACGTTCCCCTCCTTCTGCGGCGACCTGTTCTACTCTGGTCACGGATAGTTCTTCAGTCTGAAGCGCCAGGATGCCCTTAGGGTGACAGTATGCGCTATACAAAAGCTAAAATCAATCAATCAATCATTATATAGAAGCGCTGCAGTATTTTGACCTCAGCGTTCATTGAGACTATTGAACAAGAGGTAAAACATGTTGATCAATGATGCATGTCAATATATCAGAAGAAATGCCAGGAAGTGAGTGTTTTTTTTCTAGTATGGCTGTATAGGTAAACTCATTTGAATTATGTAAGCTTGAAGGGCTGGAATTAAATTCCTTCCTGAAACCTCAGTATGGTCAATGGACCATACTGAGGTTACGTTTAGCGCTGAGACGCCCCTTTGCTGGGGCAGCTGTGCGCTATAGAAAACCTACTAACATAACATAGCATAACCAACAAGACAGAAAAAGTAAAGTTCTTTTCCATGAATAAAAGGAGCTGCAGCCAATTGTTTGTTAACAATGGGACACTATACACCAGCATCACTTCAGGAGATTGATGTGGTTTGAAGTCCCTCTTTGAAATATAAAAAACTGTGTGTTGTCTGAGTACCACTTTGGATTCTAGACAACATTACTTAGGTTGTGTTAGTGGGTGCAGGTGCTCGGCCCTGGTGCTCATTATGGCTCATTTTGGGGACTTATTTTTCATCATGATTCCTTAAAACCGCAGCAAAAGAGAGAACGAAGTGCTGCTAGGCAATAAAATGATTGCTGCTCAAAGAGGTTTTTTTTTTATACCTCCTGGACTCTACTGAGTTCCGATGAAGAACGTCAAACACCACGCAGAAAGCGGCGGTAGTCTTGAAGATCTAATACAAGACATGCCCCGGTTTTTCAAAATCATCCAGATCTCCCTGCTGAGGGCAAGATTTGCAAACCTTCATGGAAAAAGCACAGTTATTTACTCCTGTATCGTTACTCCTGCCTTTCTGTCTTTTTGGAATCCAGCAATAATTCCGGAAGGACTCACAGTTATCAATGCAAGCCATTATTATCCACAAAAAATAAAATTGATAACTACTTCTGCATCCAGAGCTGTAGTGCAAAAGGGCATGCACAGATACATTCACAGCGTATTTTCTTCAACGTGAGAATAGGGTTCCCCATGGAAAAATAGTCTTTTTCCTACACCCCATGAATTATGACTCTGTTTGCTCCTCCTTGTTACCCTGAAATTGCATTTTTCTCAGGTCATTAACACGGGTACTTTTGCAGACATCTTCTTGAGGCAATCACCAGCAAATGTCTGGGGAATAACCAGAAACTTGTGGATTTTGCTGGGTAGCCAAACTTGAAATACCCACAAATCTCACCATTGCAAATTGGGTATTCAATGCACAAATTGGAGTTGCGAGGCTAAAAGGCAACCATTCCTGGTTCTGTTCAACAGACATGCAAATTTGCCTTTGCACATGCTTTTATTTGCAAACCAAAGGTGACCTTAGGTTCACTCATATTTGTGACTAGAGTCCTTTGTCCTTTGTGTCATGCATATGGCAGTGCGCACACTGCAACCTCAGAGCCGTGAAAGAGGAATCATCAGCCTTAACTTTTACTTTGTGTGAACTGTTTGTTATTGAGAATGGTGTCAATATATTTCATTTTGTGCAAGGAAATGGCATACCCCACCTAAGGTACATTATCAATCTTTCTCTAAACACAATTGTTCACGACAAATATAAATGTCAAAGAAAGGGCAGTCAAATGTAATATAGTATTCACTAGCATATTTTGTCAGTTGGAACACAGCCTGCAGAAGGCAGGTTAATTACTGTCACAATTTTCAGACCTAAGAAAACAACTGTCCGCAAAGCACAAACTTCTTTGAAATAGAAATAAATGAGGGAACCTATTTGTCTCAACCACAAACTACCTCGGTCATGCTGATATGAACGGAAAACCACCACCACCAGCGCCGAAACATTATCATTTAAATTACCTTTGATACTCCCGTATTGCAGAGACGACGCTGTTAGAGGGGTCCTGTACATCTTGGGAAAACCTGAACAACTCCTTAAGTTGCGACTTCAGTCCCTCTACTCTCGGCTCCTCTGCTGCAAGGGCTGCCCTGGCCGCCTGGATAAATTAATAACATATATGCAAGTCTATCAAATATGTTAATGTGAAACATAATGTGAAAACATGTAAATACCTAAAAATTATCTCCAGGTCCATAAAGGCTTATATTTAAAGAAAAAGTCACTTTAGTTTGTCTGCATACACAAAAAACACTATTTTTCCATTAACATCAGCTAACTTCATAATTTATATTTCCCTTCTCTACTTTCTCCTCCTTCAGAAGACGTCTGAAGGTTTACTACAAAACCCATGGTGTGCTTGTTGGCATATAGAAAGAATAGCACCCTATTCCGAGTTTGCCAAGTCTTGGTAATTCCCTCTGGAAGAACCATTAATACGTTTTTGGGAATGGACTTACTCCCCATAACACATTTTTGGGGGAACAACATGTAAAAATCGGTAACGGCACAGAATCCCACATCCCTGGCTTTTTACCCATACATTGGATTCAGTTAACTTGTAATTCCAGGGGCAATAATAAAGATGCAGTGCAGCTTCCTGGATTGCGCTGGTTGCACCTTTCAAAAGGTGCACCCAGCACAATCCAGGAAAATGTGCTGCATTAAGGTGACTGCGCCGCCCTCAGGGCAGCCGCGAACTTGCGCTGCCCTGGAGGCAGCGCATTCTTCTGAAAAACGGAGCGACTGCTTTGAAGCCGCTCTGTGTTTTCACAGTGCATGCAGCAGCCGCCTGCTCTTTTAAAGCGGATTAGAGATCCCCTTGCTGGCGGGCGGAATTGCACCCGCATGCAGAGGAATGTCTGGGGGGGGGTCCAAAGGCCCCCTCATTCCCCCTCCAGAAGGCTGCTCTCGGGGTGCACTGTCAGTACATCTCGTGAGAGCTTCTTCGCCTCTGCGCCCGAATCTGTATTACAGCGCGGGCGCAGAGACAAAGGGATTTCTTCATTTGCATGGGGAACGCCCCTATGCAAATGAGGACCCCCCCCCCCCCCGAAGTTAGCTCTGGCCCTTTATAAGCACCAGCGCTATCAGTATTACGGAAGGGGCTGCACAAGCATCTGCGGCCCCTTCTGTAATACCAAAGTGCCCCGGGGGCACGCAAAGTGGGTGCAAATGCCTGTTTCACCCCCAGGGCACTATGTGTAGTACGGCCCTAGATGGCGTTGGCAACTTTCAGCTACGGGCACTCTCACCTGAAAACTCATTTCTCTTAAAAAATATTTTTCATAGTTACCGTGGCAGAACAGATTGTCAAGATGCATCCAACTGATAAAGGAAGCACTCTTCAGTGCTCATGACAAGGTCAACTCGTCATGGGTTTTACTTGCCCTGTGCTTATGACGAGTTTATTTTATTTTATTTATTTTGAAAGTTTTATATAGCGCGAACAAGATCTTTGCAGATATCAGAGCGCTTTACATAGAATGGGTACAGGAGGGAGCATAGTAAGACAGATAAATCAATAGATCAAACAGTACAAATAAGTGGCTGCAAAGCCAGTCATGTGAGTAATAAGACCAATAATACAAATAATCAGAGGGGTCAAACATGTAGTATAGGTCGGTGCAGAGTATTAACAGAGTTCGAGAAAATAGTTCAAATATATTTAGCCATGAGGATAGCTTTTACTTCATTTTTAAAGAGTGTAGTGGAAGAGATAAGCCTGGTTTCTGGAGGGAGTGAATTCCAGATCCTAGGCGCCATTCCTGAGAAGGAGCGCTTATATGTTTTTTCCTTCCGGAATCTTCGAGGTTTCAGCAGAAGATTGTTTGTGCCTCTGGTGTTTCTAGCCCCGCCAGAGATTGTCAGCTTCTGAGCGAGGTAGCCGGGTGAGTTTAGGTGAACCGCCTTGTGTGTCATGCAGGCGATTTTCAGATGTATTCAGGCTTCAAAAGGCAGCCAGTTCAGGGATTTCAAGTCAGGGGTAATATGGGAGTGCTTTTTTGACCCAGTGATGAGTCTCGCTGCAGCGTTTAGAGAAGCTCTTAGGGGTGCGGTTGTAGTTAGGGGAAGTCCGCAGAGGGCGGTGCTGCCGTATTCTATTCGAGGGATGACTAGTGCTTGTACTGCGGTTTGGAAGTCTTTGGCTGGGAGGAAGGGTTTAAGTTTCCTCAGAGTATTGATTTGGAAGTTCGCTCCCTTTGTTGCCTTGCTGATATGTTGCTGCATGTTGAGATTGGTGTCGAGTGTTATGCCTAAAGATTTTGCTGAGTCCACGATGGTGGGTTGGACATTGAGTGCGGTTAGGTGTTTAAGCCAAATTTGAGTGGTGGAGATCTTCACTGGAGGTGAGATCAGAAGGAACTCTGTTTTCAGGGCATTGAGTTTGAGATGATTATCGGCAAGCCAGGATTGGGTGCCTCTGATCGTTGAGTTCAGGAGCAGGATGTCTTTGGGGGATTGTAATTTGAGATAAAGTTGTGTGTCATCGGCGTACATGTGAAAGAGTACATTGGATGCTTGTAGCAAGGTGGTCAGAGGCTCCATAACTAGGTTGAACAGTGTTGGGGATAGAGAGGATCCTTGGGGGACGCCTAGCGTTACAGGTATTGGCGATGATATCAGGTTGTTGCTCTTGAATTTCTGCGACCTGTTGTGAAGAAAGGAAGTAAACCACTTGAGAACAGTTCCAGATAAACCCATTCTTGTGTTTAGTAGTTCTAGTAAATTCTCATGTTTAACGGTGTTGAATGCTGAAGAGAGATCAAGAAGGATGAGGAGGCATGTGTCGTTTTGGTCTAGCATTTGAAGTGCGTCGTCAATTATGTGAGTCATAGCAGTTTCTGTACTGTGTCCTGCTCGGAAGCCTGACTGGTGAGGGTTGAGGAGATCAAATTGTTCAATGTGTTTAGTCAATTGTAGTTGTGCGCATTTTTCCAGCAGTTTGGCGAGAGTGGGAATATTGGTAATGGGACGGTAATTGTTGAGATCAGAGGGGTCAGCTGTAGGTTTCTTTAGCAGAGGTGTGACTTGTCCAACTTTGAGGGAGTCAGGTATGCTTCCTTGTTGGAGAGAGCTGTTGATAATTTTAGTCCAGAGAGGGAGAAGCAAAGGGGTAAAGTCTTTTACTGCGGTAGCAGGAAGGGGGTCCGTGAGGTGATTGGATGGTTTCAGGGTGCTGAGCAGTTTGCCAATTTCTTCTTCCGAGTATGTGCCAAAGGTTGACCATGTAGCATTGTTTTTTGGTTCAGTGGGTGCTAAGCACTGGGGTTTGGAGTAGAGGCTCGCGTCAATGAGGAGATCGCTCTTTATGTTGTCAGTTTTTTGGATAAAGAAAGCAGCGAAGTCTTCACAGGAGGGTGCTTCACGCATAGTGTTGAGTGGTTGGGGTTGGTCCTTGGATTATGATCTGATTAGCTCAAACAGTTTTCTCGGGCGGTTTTTTGCTTGGTCGAGCTGGAGGCTGAAGAAATCTGATTTTGAGCGTTTTATTTTCCTGAAGTAGGCGTTTCTCTTTTCCTTCAGAGCTTTTAGGTGCAATGCAGAGGGAGCTGATCTCCAGGTGCGCTCTGCCATTCGCATGTCTCGTCTATCTTCATTGAGACTCCCGTCGTACCATGGATTGGAGATTTTAGTAGAGACTCTTTTTAGCTGCATAGGCGCAGCCTCGTTAATTATTGAAGTCATAGCGTTGAGATAGTGGTCAGTCAGGGTTTGAACGTCCGTAGCGCCTGTCTGTGGGAGTAGGAGGTTGCGACTGTTAGGGGCAAAGAGCCTGGGTTGAGTTTTTTCATGTCTCTTTCCAGACTTTGGGCTTGGAGAATTGAGCCGGGTTAACTTTGACTTTTTCATTGATGAAGAATGTGACGATATGATGATCTGACCAGTCACAGGGTTGGATGGACTCGAGTTGGATAGAGTCCTCTTTGGAGATGATCAGGTCGAGGATAGAGCCTTTCTCGTGGGTCGGGCTATTGCATATTTGGGTGAGGTTAAGGGCATCGAGGAAATTTTTAAGACTATTTACCACCGCGTCATTGTGATCGTTCCAGTGGAGGTTGAAGTCACCAAGGTATATTTGGGTGAGCTGCCGTCCAGAATTGGTTGAGATCATATCCATGATTTGTTGGGAAAAGGTGAGGTTGTCCCTGGGTGGGTGCTAAATGCTGTGTAGAGAGCATATCGGTTTGCCCTCACTAATAATGTCAAGGCAGATGTATTCCCAGGATGTTGGGGATGGTAGGGAGGTGGTATTGACTTTCAGAACGGAGAGGTTGTTCCTGTAGATGCATGCGATTCCACCACCTATTTTGCCTGATCTGTCGAGCCTGATGATGTGGTAGTTGGGAGGAACCAGAATGTCCATTATAGGTGATGAAGATTCAGATAGCCAGGTTTCGGTCAGGATGATTAGGTCAAGGTCCAGCGATAAGAGGAGATCAGCAATGGCGGCGGAATGTTTCGCGGCCGATCTGCAGTTGAGGAGAGTGCATTTGAGACGGGGTGTGTTGAGGGTGGTAGAGGGTTCTAGCGAGAGAGGGACTTTTCTAAGGTTATTGGGGATAGAGAATCTGCTGTTTAGTGTGGGGGGGTCTAAGGGGATTTGAGTGTATCGTGGGAATGGTGAGGTGTGCGGTGGTTGTGTGGTTTTGGGGGGCTGGGTCATAGGAGCGGAGAAGGGTGAGTGTGTCGAGGTCAGAAGTAGGGTGTGGGTGCGACGAGGGCGGTTGTTGCGATTGCGAGCTGGGATTGAGGTCCGGTGTGGGGAGAGTTGAGTGAGAGAGTTAATCGGAAGGGTGGGGGACAAGTTGGGCGGGGAGGTGTAGTTGTGAGAGGGGTTGCAGGGGCGGCGAGGGGGACGAGGGCGGTTGCTGCGAATATGAGCAGGGATTGATGCCCGGTGTGGGGCGTGTTGAGTGAGGGAGTCAGCAGGAGGGGTAGGGGACACGTTGGGAGGGGAGGTGGAGGTGGGTGAGGGGTGTATGGGGTGTGTGGAGAGTAGTTCTTTGATGGTGTGTATGTCTTCTTTGATCTGAATGAGGGTGGCCATGATGTTGTCCATCGTGGGGTAGGTGGTGGAGGTGGGGGTGGCAGTCAGAGGTGAATGACTGACCAGGGAATTCGCGTGCAGGTGGGAGAGTGGGCTGGTGTTCGAGCAGGGCTGCGTTGTGTTCGTGTACGGGATGGTGTTAGGGAGGAGAGAGGTTTTGGGCGAGAGGGGTGTGGGTGAGGTAGGGAGGAGGTTGGTGGTATGAGTGAGGGCATTGATGGTAGGCGGGGGGATCAAGGTATAGGCTGGGAGACTTATAATAGTGGTGGGGGTGCAGGAAGGGTAATGGGGGCTGAGAGTAGGAGGGGAAATGGGATTGGAGATGGTCCTGTTGTGAGGAGGGGGAGTTAGATTGAGAGAGGAGGTGTGTTCTGCGTAGTTAGTTAGAGGGTAATGGGGACTGAGAATGGGGGGGATAGAGAGAGGGATTTGTCGATGTGCGTGTTGTTCTGGTGCTGAACTAGGTTAGGTGTGTTGTGGGTGGGAGCTGTGCTGTCAGTGGTGAGAGGAGTGTTAATGACAGCTGTAGGTGTGAGAGGAGTGATGATGGTATGTGTGGAGGTCCGAGGGTTGGTAGAAGGGGTGGGGGTGTGAGTGGTGTATGAGGGAGAGTGACCTGTGTCTGTGATTGAGGCGTGTGTGGCAACTGCCTGGTGCTGAACTGGGATAGAGGGGTTGTGGGTGGGAGATGAAAGGTCAGGGGTGGTAGGTGTGTCCCTGATTGAGGAGTATGTAGTAGCTAACTGGCGCTGAAATAGGTTAGAAGGGTTGTGGGTGGTGGGAGCTGTGAGGTCATGGTTGGTGGGACTGGAGGAGATATGATTGTTGGTCCGCGAATTGGAGAGGTGCTCTTTGAAAGTGGGGAACAAGTTGTCTAGTAGTTCCAGGTTCCTGTCTGTGGATTGAGATAGGACAATCCCGTTATTGTAAATAGTGATGGTGGCTCTGCCTGGAAAGAGTTGGGATGGTGTGATGGAGAGAGTTAGGCTGTGCGCGGATTTCCTGGTGGAGGAGATGGTGAGTAAGGAGAGGAACGCTTTTCTCCATTGAGCTCTGCATGTGGTGTGGAAGATGATATCGGTGTTCATGGATCCGTTGACCGGTGAGAAGTAGGTGTCAGCAAAGGGGGTTTCAGGGTGTGGCCTAAGGAAGTTGTGTTTAAAGCGTTTAGCGGCTTTTTTGGTGAGTGTCGGTGGGTAGTTGATTTTATATGTAAGATTGCCGATAGGATCCATGTTGGGATGGTGGTTTAGGTGGGTATGGGAGAAAGCACTATAGTGGTACACGTGTGTAGAAAAATACATACATACAGTAAGATACAAAGTACAAAAGTGGCACTAGTGGTCAACCAGCATAACTCAAATAAAAGAGTGTGAAGAGAAACACATACATACAATAAGTTACAAAATACACTAGTTGACCTTGTCATGAACAATGGGGATCCTGAAAATCCAGCGCACAAGGGGGAAAACCCCTTAGCACCCAAGATGTTAAGAATGTTTCAGAAATAGAGGCTTATTCACCAAAGCACTAAAATGGGCTTGAACTCTCTGCACTTGTATCAAGATGATCATTTTTAGGAATCATCTACTAGACCCGGGGCCGCATTATACATGTGGCGCATATTCCTTCACGGCTCGCACCTTTTAAAATGTGCACCTAGCGCAATGAAGGATGGGGCACCTTATTATGATGAATGCGCTGCCCTCAGGGCAGCTGCAAACACACGCTGACCTGGGGGCAGCGCATTCATGCGAAAAACAGAGCTGCTGCTTTGATGCCGCTCTGTGTTTTCACAGTGCAAGCGGCAGCCCGCCTGCACTTTTAAAGAAAATTAGAGATCACTTTGCAGCTTGGTGCAGTCAGTGACTGCAGCTGCCTGGAAGGGGATGTCTGAGGGGTCCATAGGGCTGCTCTCAGGGAGCGCACTGTCAGTGTGTCTCCGTTTAGGTGGTGCACTGTCACTGCGCCTCCAGAAAGCTTCTTTGCCTCTGCACCCATGTCTGTAATAGGGCGCAGGTGCAGAGGCATAGGAATTCCATTATTTGCATGGGGGACGCGCCCATACGCCCCCATACAAAGGAGGCAACGTCCCCTGAAGATAGCGCTGGTGCTTTATATGCACCAGTGTTATCGGTATTACAGAAGGGGATGCATAAGCATCTACGGCCCCTTCTGTAATACCAAAGTGCCCAGAGGGTGCGCAAAGTTGATGCAAATGCCCATTGTACCCTCAGGGCACTTTGTGTAACAGTTACAGTAACAGTTATTCTTTTGTTTAGCAGAATCAAACTCTCAAAAGAAGAGTTAATCTTCTCTAAATAGAAAGCATTTACACGTAGGGTGTTTTCTCCCAGCAGAAGTGGGGCATTCTACATGCTCCTGTCTGCCATGGTTCACATGGTGGATACCGGTAGGGAAGATCAGTGACTGTCACCCTGCTCTATCAAGGGCAAGCAAATTGCCACTGTGGTTCAATAGTCCAGTGGTGACACCCCCGATGAAAACCCACTGCTAAATAGGAAAAAGGAACTGCGGGTTTGGAACGATGAGAGGACTGCCTGTTTGCCACATTCCTACCGGTTCCACCAAACTCTATATGAAGTGCATAATCTGAAACGTCAAGGTATGAACTCATATTCCATGCATAATAAGCTTTACGTGCCCACCCACTACCTCCACGCACAAGTAGAGCCTCCTCTTTCAGCGTACAGCCTCAGGTCACTTCAAATGCCTGTGCACAGGCCTCTTAGAGCCTAACAGAGACTCATAAACGTTAACAGTTCATTTGTCCAAAGCTACACATGCCAAACTATAACCTCTCTTGCCCAGATACCTCAATGATATGACAGGCACATCCTTCCATGCCCAGACAAAGCTGCATATGCTGAGCAACAGAAATAAAGGCCCAGGTTAGAGGCATATGTACACAATAATGCCAAAACACAGCTTCTCATGCCACCATTGCTATATCAATATAGGCAGCCATAGATCTGCTTCCTGCTTCAGTCATATGAGCAAAAGTTGTATTTACCTCTTTCCCCACAGTATCTTAGTAACGCATATGCCTTCTATATTTTCTGGGAGATGTGAAGAAACAGAGGCAGCATGCAGCCGGTGCAGGTAGAGCCTGCAGGCTCCAATTCTGCAGCAGGTCCTAAAGATCTGGATAGAGGGCTGCTTCAGGTCTGGAGAAGTGGTCAGGGCAAGAGAACCCCTGTTCGTTTTCAGTAACTGGCACTGCCCCTGAGACACCTAACCAGAGGACAAAGGACAGTGCCAAAGGTACCATAGGGTTAGCCAGGGTTATCAGCTGTACCCTTAATACCAAATAAATGATGCTGATATAAAACCCAGATCACTGCAAGAATCTACCAACATTTGTAGAAGTCACAGCTTTATATGAACAGGCGCTTACGAGGGTAAGGATTACCTTTTGCTCAGGTGTAACAAAACAATTAGGAAACAAGTCCACAAGTGGTCAACTCTAACCAAATCTGATACAGTCAGTGCCAAGTCTAAAACAGAAGGCTGCTATTAAAAGCACCCTACAAGAGAACATTATTCTTGTGCAACTACCAAGAAAAGATTAAAATGAGCTTTCCTAATGCAAGCAGGGACTGGGCTTACCATCTCACATCACTGTACCGCTGAGCCAGCAGCATTATCTCCTGACTCCTGAGAAGCTGGTGATTTAGAGAAAGAAGTATGTGGAACCCATAGACTGCAGGAGAGGACACATGGCGAGTGAATATGATCCTGAAAGCTACATAACACCAGAGTGAATGATTCAGAGCTAAAGGGAAGTATTCAGAATACCGACTACGAAATAAATGTATACAGACTGATTCACTTCATCAGCTCCAGGAAGCGCATACGGTGCACCTGGCTCAAGGCTTTCATAGCCTGAGGCATGGCATCTTCCTGAGCTACTATATTTTTTTAAAGAAAATGCTCACTTCTGTCTAGTCAAGGCCTCAACATTAGTTTCTCACATCTTCTTTCATGTAATGATAACATTGTTACCGTGAAAATACAAATGAGGGCACATTCATCACTGAAAATATCCAATTCTGTTTTCTTTGTGCACATTCACAATTATAGTGTATTCTGCGAAAATATCAAATAACTCATATTTTGGTGTATTATTAGTTAGTGTAAGGTAGGGATTTGGCACATGCCATTTGTGAGCAAAATGTTACTGCTCTCTATTAAGTTCCTAAAGGCTGAACCCCCTTGAGGCCCTTAAAGAAGTATCCACATTGCCCACGTCGACGCTGGAAACAGTCAAAGGAACCAGAAAACTTTGAAAATAGTATTTTGCATTTTTCATCAGTACTGCCCTTTGATTTAGAAACTAAGGATGTTGAGCATTGTTCATAATGAACATTTCTTCATATCCAATCGAAGCATTTCACAAGAAACAAATATAAACTTTTTGTTTAGACAAACATGTAAAAATAAATTATGGTTTGATATTCCAACGGTTGGGGATGCTCATCTTCATCTCATCTTGAAGCTTTGATGTTATGTATGGTTTTCAGACTGAGCCATTATTTCCAATACCGGATCCTGGATCAATTAATTTACCTCTATGACTAGCAACAGTGGAATAACAAAAGCGGCTTTCCACTGTTGCTACCTCACACTTGGAAGCACTCGCTTCCTCTGTGTTCATCCGATCCAAACAGCGGAATGGCAGATGGCGGTCTCAGCCACCTTTGTCTGCATTTCTCAGGTTCAACCGCCTCATCCCCTTTCAGCTGCAGTTCTCCGCAGGCAAATGCTAAAAGGGAATTTGAAACCACGTTGACCTGGACAGCAGATTTAAGATGGGGAGGGGGTCTGAGGCTGATGAGGCAATTATTATATGGCTCCCCAAGACCCCAACATGCCTTTATTGATGATGAAATCATATGGTGTTGAAATAGGGTGGGACATATATAACATACAATTGTATATAGGTAACTATGAATAAAGTGAATGTTTTTACCCCAGGGGTTCTTATTGGCGTTTCTCAGAATCCCTCGGTGAAATACTCTCCATTATTCACAGTTACCCATTTATACTTCTATCTAGCATTGTAATTTATCTTGGTGAACTCAGAATGTAGAGGTGATTTTGCAACAATGATGTTCAAGTTAATGAGAGAGAAATGTGTCGATTTGGAAACTGTAGAACAGTAGTCCTCATCCAAAATCTAGAAATTTGTTTTGAAACTCTGCGCCTGATCTACAAAACAATATATAACAAAAACCGACCCAGTGGTCACATATGTTGCCACAACCTATTAGGACAAGCCAGGGGCGCGCGAACAGATAAACCCCAAGAACACAGTCTGATAACCACTGCATGTAGTACCAGTCTCTACAAACAAAGTGATAGTTTTATCTTGACTCTGCATAACAAAATAACTTTTAGAGGGTTACACCATTCACTTTTATGCCTCAGCCCCTATCGCTTTAAAAAGTACAGATTGATTACAGCTTCCACTTCCCAGCATCGTCTCAAAGAAATGCTGACAAGGGTAGAAATGCATACTGCTCCTTGTCTCCAGCTGCACGTGAACTAAGGTCTCAATGCTGCGGCTTGAACGCGCTTAAGGTTCCAACAAGTGCGAGATGTCAAGAACAGATCAAGCTCGTGACACGGAAGGTGGTTTCGCGATAATTGTATTTTCAACACATCAAAGTACAAAATACACAGTGATAACGAGCGCTGCTATTGAAAATAATCTTTATTCATTAATGATTAATTTATTGACTAACAGCACAGTCACATGGCTTCGAAAAAGAGGCAAGGCAATTTAATAATTGCGTCCTATTAGAACCACAATACTGGATTCCTTGACAAAGTCCTTCAGATGAGAATATATGTTTTTGCACACTGAAATCTATCATATTACTCAAAAATTCACCTCGTGTCTCCAGTGAGGTACATCTGGACTATCTCAGCCAGCCATTTTGCCCACGCATTGAGGCGCTTACAAAAAAAAACATTCTTTACTTCTTCACTATGTCTTTACCTTTTAAAAAGTTCACCTTTTTCTGAAATATTGGCCTGAATTTTCCAGTGGATATTCTATTCTCACAGCTGTTATCTTCTGAAAAACCCTGAGGTTCCAAAATGAGACTGTGGAAACATATGTGGCCTCGGTTGGTCACCGAATTGTTCTAGAGATACCCCGGAGTGTACCTCACTTTTGCCAGAGAGGTGGATGGCAATATGTTCAGCTTAGTTTTGTCCTTGAGTTGTTCCAGAGATAGTACTCTGTTGCAAACTGTTAATCCCTCTAGATTTTATTTCACAGCAATCACTAGTATATCGCATCAAGGTCCGTTAGTTAAGTTCATAGCAAAGCTACATTTCACTGAATGTCTAGGGCAACATGTCACCATCCATTGCTGATTTACCTCTCTTAACTGGTCCATGCAGTCCACCCGTTCAGTCCGGAGATGCTGAGCCACCCATAGATGCCCTACTCCAAAAAGAGCTTCCATGCACCAAGACGGTTTATGCTCCTTACTTAAACAATCCGACCACAGCCCAGGTAAACTTCCCTACACCTCCGGGTTGTATGCCTGTTTTCTCTTTCGTTAATGTACTACTACTACTCATTATTACACACCGTTTTTAGTGACCAGTGAAGCACTTTAAATTCTTTTAAAATTCTCTACCTTTACCTTTAGTAACAGGATCCATAAAGGTATGTGTACAGGGTGCACGTTTCACATCATACTCACCTTTGTCACCACCAATAGTGTTTCAATTAGAAATGTGGTCCTTTCCCCCCTTCTTTTTCCCAGTTTTATGCTTACTAGGCAAACACATCTCCTAAACCTCAGTTCCTCTTCCCGAATTTAAGTAAATGACTCCATAATTTTTCTCCCCGTCCCAGCCACCCTTTTTCCCCCCACTCGGGTGACCAGACCCATCCCTTCCAGACATCAAACAGCAGCACCATCCTGAGGAGACTTTGCCAATTGTGGTAGTGACATTGACATACCCGTATCATGTGGGCCATGGTAATCACGAGTGTTAAGGGTGCCACTGTCAATGCTTTAAATCCAGGATATGGACCATCTTAACGTTGTTTGAGGGCCACACCACAGAAAGTGCAAACGTAGTAGGGTGGCTGATTTTAGCTGGTGAAATATGCAGTGGGGTCCTGGTTTCCATTACTGGATGCTGAAGAAGGTTGTGCTGCATCTTTTACTGCGTCACTTCTACGACCCTTCCTTGCGTCAATATGCCCCCCTTGCATACATTATACCTGGCGCAGGTATAATGTGGCACAGGGGTTTACAAAGTGACACATCTACCTAGATGCGTCACTTTGTAAATATGACGCAACAAGGCGCATTTTTTACGCCACTGGTGCGTCACAAAAAGTGATGCACTGGTGGCGTAAAAGTGACGCAAGGGCTCATAAATGAGGCCCCTGGTTTACCACAAGCATGTTTTAACTCCTGCTGAATAGCTTAAATGTTACAGTGCCTGCAGCTGAGATTACCCTGCTGGTGACATATTATCTGGAAAATATACCAATGAGGTAGAGATCTTAGAATATGTTTCAGATTATACATCTGACTCCTCAGAAGGGCACTCACCATTCTGCCATTCTAAGAATGGCAACATCAGTACATTTACACATGGCAATACCAATAGGACGGGGCACCTCTGGAAAATATAACACATCCTCTTCCCTCTAATTACCAACAACAGACAAGCATTTGCAATGCAATAGGTCTCGCATTAGGAAAGTTTGAGCTATGGTTTTGTTTTTGAAAATAGCGAAATTAATAGCTTTGCCATTTACAATGCCATAGTTATAACTTTCGCAAATGTGACACCTATAGCATTTGTAATGCAATATGCGTTGTATTTACGTGACTTACATGTATTGATATTACAAATAACAATGGTATTTTTTTTTTAAATAATTAATACTTAATAAAAGTTATTGTAATGTATAATGGCAATAGCTTAAACTTTTGTAAATAACTTTTGTGAACATTATGTTCAGTGTATTTTATTGTGACGAAAATCCAAGAACAGAAGTGAAATATCAACATCTTTTTGTTACATTTGTAATAAAGCTTGAAACATTGAGAGAACATATTTGAACCATCTGTTGTTGAATGGTTGCACGGATTGATGCTGTGGTGGTGCTGAGTGATGTTGTGATGGCGAACGAGTGATGCTGTGGCATTCAGTGATGCTGTGGTAGCGCATAGTGATGTTGTGGTGCCCCTGAGTGATGCTGTGGTGGTGCTGAGTGATGCTGTATGCTATGCTATGTTTTGTTATGCTATGTTTTGCTATGCTATGCTTTGCTATGCTATGTTTTGTTGTGTTTGGTATACTATGTTTTGCTATGCTCTGTTGTGTTTTGTTAACCCCTCCGCTGCGCCGACCGTTCTGCGCTGGTGCGGAACGTTGATTGCGCGGGCGGGGCTGGAACGTTCAGCAGACGTGCGCAGCACTACCGAGGGAGTGCACGCGACGTCCGCTGAGCGTGCGCCGCACCGAAGGGGTTAAGCTATGCTATGTTTTGTTGTGTTTTGCTATGTTGTGTTATGCTATGTGCTGTTGTGTTTTGTTATGCTATGTTTTGCTATCCTGTGCTTTGTTTTGTTATGCTATGCTATGCTTTGTTGTGTTGTGTTGTGTTTTGTTTTGTGATGTTGTGTTTTGTTTTGCTATGCTATGTTTTGTTGTGTTTTGTTTTGCTATGCTATGCTATGTTTTGTTGTGTTTTGTTTTGCTATGCTATGCTATGTTTTGTTGTGTTTTGTTTTGCTATGCTGTGTTTTGTTGTGTTTTGCTATCCTGTGTTTTGTTGTGTTTTGTTCTGCTTTGCTGGTGAGGGAGTGTGAGGTTGTGAGGGTGAGAGGGTTGGAGGGTGAGAGGGTTGGAGGGTGAGAGGGTTGGAGGGTTGGAGGGTTGGAGGGTGACAGGGTTGGAGGGTGACAGGGTTGGAGGGTGACAGGGTTGGAGGGTTGGAGGGTGATAGGGTTGGAGGGTGAGAGGGTTGGAGGGTGAGAGGGTTGGAGGGTGAGAGGGTGAGAGGGTGGAGGGTGAGAGGGTTGGAGGGTGAGAGGGTTAGAGGGTTGGAGGGTGAGAGGGTTGGAGGTTGAGAGGGTGGAGGGTGAGAGGGTTGGAGGGTGACAGGGTTGGAAGGTGAGAGGGTTGGAGGGTGAGAGGGTTGGAGGTTGAGAGGGTGGAGGGTGAGAGGGTTGGAGGGTGACAGGGTTGGAAGGTGAGAGGGTTGGAGGGTGAGAGGGTTGGAGGGTGAGAGGGTTGGAGGGTTGGAGGGTGAGAGGGTTGGAGGGTGAGAGGGTTGGAGGGTGAGAGGTTTGGAGGGTGAGAGGGTGAGAGGGTTGGAGGGTTGGAGGGTTGGAGGGTGAGAGGGTGGAGGGTGGGAGGGTGGAGGGTGAGAGGGTTGGAGGGTGAGAGGGTTGGGGGGTGAGAGGGTTGGAGGGTGAGAGGGTTGGAGGATGAGAGGGTTGGAGGGGTGAGGGTAGGTGAGGGGGTGAGGGTAGGTGAGGGGGGTGAGAGGGTTGGAGGGTGAGAGCGTTGGAGGGTGAGAGGGTGGAGGGTGAGAGGGTTGGAGGGTTGGAGGGTGAGAGGGTGGAGGGTGAGAGGGTGGAGGGTGAGAGGGTTGGAGGGTTGGAGGGTGAGAGGGTTGGAGGGTTGGAGGGGTAGAGGGTTGGAGGGTGACAGGGTTGGAGGGTGACAGGGTTGGAGGGTGAGAGGTTGGAGGGTGAGAGGTTGGAGGGTGAGAGGGTGAGAGGGTTGGAGGGTTGGAGGGTGAGAGGGTGAGAGGGGTGGAGGGTGAGAGGGTGGAGGGTGAGAGGGTGGAGGATGAGAGGGTGAGAGGGTTGGAGGGGTGTGAGGATTCAGACTCTGTGGATGCCCCCTCGGGGCACTTTTCCCCTCATTGCTCTCCCATTCTGTGTTTTCAGAACGTCAACGACAATGATGACTGCGGCCCCTTTAAATCCTATGCCTGGGCCACTCCGATGAGGGAGTCACGTGATTCCAGCGCTCTAAATAAGGAAGACGCCGAGGAAGAAGGTCGTCGCACATCGGGACCACGGATCGGACGCCAGGAGGAAACACCGGTGAGAACCTTCTTTGTTTCACCGTCGGAGAACGGAAGGACGGAGCCTGAGATCGGGAAGAGGACAACAGCCGAAGCTGCCTGCGACGCCGAGGAGCCGAGCGCCGGAACAGAAGGGCAGCCAGACCCTACCTGGCAACGCGAGTACGCCAGCCACGGCCACCGGGGGTCGTGGCTGCACAAGGTACGAGACAAACTCCAACTCTCTTGGGGTCGGGGACTGGAGGACGGGAAAGGAGGGGGAAAACCGGGTGGAACCGAATAACTGGTGTTAACACTGTGCATAGAGGACGGGGCACAAAAACGTCCGTTTAAAGATCTGCGCGCACACTGGTGAAGGTTCTGGTGAAAAGCTTCCCCCCACTTCCCTTGCTTCCCGCGTAAGCTTTAAAGCGTGAAACCCCACATCTGACAGGAGTTCTTGTTCTTTTTTTTGTTTCACGGTATCCGAGGAGGTCTGTCAAGCTTGAAGACCGGGGAATTCCGTTTGGGTGAAAACCTGAGGAGGAGAACAGAGTGTGACCAAGTTGTATTTCTACCACCATCTTTTGCTTTGGACCCGAACTACATCTCCCAGAACTCCTCTCTTTAGCCTGGATTTGAATTAGTTCTCCCTGACTTACCTTGATTATTTGGGAAAGCATATGTGCCTTTGACTCTTAATAAATCCTGACATTATAAGACATTTAATTTGTCTTGGTCTGCTTCTACACTGCTCTACACGTGGTGTCAGAAGTGGGATCTTGTCGCCTTATCATGGAAAACCTGATACAACAGTTAATACGAGGGCAGGAGAAGCTAGAATGGGCAGTAGAAAAGCAGATGACTTCTGCTCAAGCAGACCGAGAACTCATGAGAGATAGTCTGGCCAACCATGCAGACCAAATGCAAAAAGTAGCAGACGATAGAAGGGAGTTAACAACACAACTTCAGATAAGGGCAGGAAATGGACCAAATGTGTCTCTCCAGAAATATGCCACAGGAGAGGACCCCGATGCCTTCCTTCTTAACTTCGAAAGGGCGGCAAGGGCATCTGGGTGGCCTGAAGCTAAGTGGCCTTTTTTCCTAGCCCCACTTCTTACCGGAGAAGCCCAAGCTGCTTACCAAGTAGCTAACCCGAATGGTAATACGTCCTATACAGACATAAAAACTTTGATACTGGATCATATGGGCCTAGATGCAGAGGCGTATAGGGTACGGTTCAGGAAAGAACGCGGCAACCCAGCCGATAATCCCAAAACCCTATACTTTAAGCTAAAAGCAGCAGCAGACAAATGGCTAAGACCGCAGTCCCAAACAAAAGACGAAATCATGGACATGATTTATTTAGAACAGTTCTTAGAGGCCTTGCCATACCCCATTCAAAGATGGTTGAAACAACACAAACATCTGAGTCCTGAACAGGCGGTAGAAATGGCCACCACGTTTTATAGGGCGCAACCTAGGGCGTTACCTTGGGATTCTGAAAAGCCCTCAAAACCTGGGAGCGGTCCTGTACGACCCGAAAAGAAACCACTAAAACCCCCACTAGAAACGGTAAAACCAAGAACACCCCGACTAGAGCCACCTCCCCTACGCAACCCCCAGTGTTTTGAATGTGGAGAGTGGGGCCACATAGCACGTAACTGCCCCAGGAAGAAACCTCCTGAAGAACCGATGGACATCGGATGTATACCCCGTGCCATCCTATATTCTGCAGAACTCGGACCCAGTTTTCACGTAAGTGTCCAGGTTAAGGGTGTGCAGGTGAAGGCATTACTAGACTCGGGGTGCAAACAGTCAGTCATTCTACAGTCCGTTGTGTTACCACTCCCTGAAGAGGTAGAAGATTCTGTACCGATTAGGTGTGTTCATGGGGATGTAAAGGTTTATCCTGTTATCACTGTCCCTGTAGTCCTTCCCCAAGGTCAGACCCTAAAGGTTAGGCTCGGGGTTGTTCCTAGTCTACCGGAAGAAATGATAATAGGGCAAGACAATCCCTCATTTCTTAACATGCTACGAAACGAGTTACAGAACGTCTCTCCCAATCCCAGAACACAACCTACTCTTCTAACCCAAGCTCCGTGGGTCACCGACCGGAGTTTCAAGTATGCTCAGAAACATGACCCAACCCTGCAAGCAGCATGGTCTCAAGTGCAACAAACACCCGATAGCTTTCCCTCTTTTCACGTAAAAAACGAATTGTTATATCGCATAGGGAAACAAGGGGACACTCCTCAGTTGTTAGTGCCCCAAGCCTTTCGGGAACAAGTTCTTTTTTTTGCTCATTCACATCTGCTCGCAGGACACAGAGGAGCCCAAAAGACGATGCAGATGTTGTTGCAACATTTTTATTGGCCTGGTATATTTTCCCAAGTCACTAGATTCTGCCAAGAGTGCGAGGTCTGCCACAAAAAGAATCCTTACAAACCACCAGCTGTTCCCTTACAACCGTTACCAATTGTGGGTAATCCATTTGAAAGAATTGGCATGGATCTCATTGGTCCATTACCACGAACCAAGAAGGGACACCTCTACGCTTTGGTTGTGGTTGACTATGCCACAAGATACCCCGAAGCCTTTCCTTTGCGTACTCCCACAACCCGAAATATCTCTGAAAAACTCCTGGAGCTCTTCTCAAGAGTTGGTTTCCCTCGGGAGATATTGACTGACCAGGGCACTCCCTTTGTTTCTAAGTTGATGGGCCAAATTTGTAAATCGTTAGACATTTCTCACATCAAAACATCAGTATATCACCCACAGACTGATGGACTCTGTGAGCGTTACAACGCCACTTTGAAATTGACATTGAAGAAGCTCTTAACTGTTGAGGGCAAAGAATGGGATCAGCTACTTCCACTAGCTTTATATGTCATCCGAAGCCAGGTACAAGCTAGTCTGGGGTGCTCCCCATTTCAGCTCCTCTATGGAAGAGAGCCAAGGAGTCTTTTAGAGATTACAAAGGAAGTATGGGAACAAGAGAAAGAGGAAGATACTAAAACTTTTCTTGAGTATACCCAGAGTCTCCACTCAAGACTCCACAAGTTAAGGGACTTTGCTGATTCCAACCTAGAGAAAGCACAGAGACAACAACAGACCCTCTATGATAAGGGAAAGAAGTGGCGCCACCTCAACGTAGGAGACTGGGTATTGGTCTTGTTACCATCCAACCTAGGGAAACCACGATCTGGGTGGCAGGGCCCGTATAAAATCACAGAGAAAGTAGGTTTAACTTCCTATAAAGTACAGATCAAGCCCAGAAAGACTCAGCTGTATCACATTAATCTCCTAAAAAAGTGGTTGGGTCCCCCCCCTCAAAATGTACAACATATAGGAACCCTGTCACAAGGTGAAAGTACCCTGAAGGAGTTAGTGGTCAATCCTGATTTGACGGAAGAACAAGACAGAACCCTTCAAGAGACCCTACAACCCTTTTCTCATCTGTTTTCTAACCTGCCTGGAAAAACTAGGTTAGCTGAACACACCATAAACACACAGGCTGGGAAAATAGTAAAACAAAAACCCTATCGCATTCCAGCTGCCAGGAGACAGGCCATTGAGGAAGAGGTTAAGAGTATGCTAGACCTAGGAGTCATAAAACCCTCCAAAAGTGATTGGTCCTCTCCTATAGTTCTAGTGCCAAAGCCGGATGGGTCAGTTCGTTTTTGTATTGATTTCCGCGCGGTCAACTCTATTTCCAAGTGTGACTCATATCCAATCCCTAGAGTCGACGAGTTAATAGAACGATTAGGGGAAGCCCAGTACATTACAACCCTTGACCTCACAAAAGGCTATTGGCAGGTTCCCCTCAAGCCAGAAGATCAGGAAAAGACTGCCTTTGTTACACCAACAGGCCTGTATGAGTTTACTGTCTTACCCTTTGGGTTGCACGGGGCACCTGCAACATTCCAACGCCTTATGAACAAGGTGTTACAACCACATCAGGAGTATTCCTCTGCATACCTTGATGACATTGTCATTTTTAGCCCTGACTGGGACTCACATCTAGAGCATTGTACTCAGGTTCTCAAGTCCCTACATGCAGCAGGGTTACACATAAATGCAAAAAAATCCCGAGCAGGTTTTAGGAAAGTGAAATACCTTGGGTTCCTTCTGGGAAATGGTGTTATCGAACCACAGTCTGAAAAAGTGAAGGCAATAACTGAGGCCCCTTTTCCTTCGACCAAGAAAGAGGTTAGGGCTTTTCTGGGGCTCTTGGGTTATTATAGACGTTTCATTCCACAATATTCTGAAATGGCTACTCCCCTGACTGACCTGTTACAGAAAAACGTTAAAAGCAAAGACTTCCGAAACCCCAGTGAAGACACCATAGCTGCATTTGTGAATCTGAAAAAGGCCATATCCTCTGCCCCCATTTTGAGGTCTCCTAATTTCTCGAAACCTTTCCTGTTACATACTGACGCTTCTGAACATGGATTAGGTGCAGTATTGTCCCAATTGTCGTCTGATGGTACTGAGCATCCCGTTCTTTTCATCAGCAGAAAACTCTTTCCTCGGGAGCAGAACTATCCAATCATAGAGAAAGAGTGCCTGGCCATTAAGTGGGCGATTGAGAAATTGCGTTACTATCTGGAGGGGGCCCATTTCATCCTTTACACTGATCATGCCCCCTTGCAGTGGATGAGCCGCAACAAAGGTAACAATCCGCGAATCCTGAGATGGTTCCTCTCCCTCCAGCCTTATTCTTTTGAAGTAGTGCACCGGAAGGGAGTTGACAATGGAAACGCTGACTTTCTTTCACGCCTTCCTTTGTTCCCCGAACGTGAACAAACTGGGGTAGGGGTGTGTGAGGATTCAGACTCTGTGGATGCCCCCTCGGGGCACTTTTCCCCTCATTGCTCTCCCATTCTGTGTTTTCAGAACGTCAACGACAATGATGACTGCGGCCCCTTTAAATCCTATGCCTGGGCCACTCCGATGAGGGAGTCACGTGATTCCAGCGCTCTAAATAAGGAAGACGCCGAGGAAGAAGGTCGTCGCACATCGGGACCACGGATCGGACGCCAGGAGGAAACACCGGTGAGAACCTTCTTTGTTTCACCGTCGGAGAACGGAAGGACGGAGCCTGAGATCGGGAAGAGGACAACAGCCGAAGCTGCCTGCGACGCCGAGGAGCCGAGCGCCGGAACAGAAGGGCAGCCAGACCCTACCTGGCAACGCGAGTACGCCAGCCACGGCCACCGGGGGTCGTGGCTGCACAAGGTACGAGACAAACTCCAACTCTCTTGGGGTCGGGGACTGGAGGACGGGAAAGGAGGGGGAAAACCGGGTGGAACCGAATAACTGGTGTTAACACTGTGCATAGAGGACGGGGCACAAAAACGTCCGTTTAAAGATCTGCGCGCACACTGGTGAAGGTTCTGGTGAAAAGCTTCCCCCCACTTCCCTTGCTTCCCGCGTAAGCTTTAAAGCGTGAAACCCCACATCTGACAGGAGTTCTTGTTCTTTTTTTTGTTTCACGGTATCCGAGGAGGTCTGTCAAGCTTGAAGACCGGGGAATTCCGTTTGGGTGAAAACCTGAGGAGGAGAACAGAGTGTGACCAAGTTGTATTTCTACCACCATCTTTTGCTTTGGACCCGAACTACATCTCCCAGAACTCCTCTCTTTAGCCTGGATTTGAATTAGTTCTCCCTGACTTACCTTGATTATTTGGGAAAGCATATGTGCCTTTGACTCTTAATAAATCCTGACATTATAAGACATTTAATTTGTCTTGGTCTGCTTCTACACTGCTCTACAAGGGGGTGAGAGGGTTGGAGGGTGAGAGGGTTGGAGGGTGAGAGGGTTGGAGGGTGAGAGGGTTAGAGGGTGAGAGGGTGAGAGGGTTAGAGGGTGAGAGGGTTGGAGGGTGAGAGGGTTGGAGGGTGAGAGGGTTGGAGGGTTGGAGGGTGAGAGGGTGACAGGGTTAGAGGGTGACAGGGTTGGAGGGTTGGGGGTGTGGGGGTTGGAGGGTTAGAGGGTTGGAAGGGGAGAGGGTTGGAGGGTGAGAGGGTGAGAGGGTTGGAGGGTGAGAGGGTGGAGGGTGAGAGGGTTGGAGGGTGAGAGGGTTGGAGGGTGAGAGGGTTGGAGGGTTGGAGGGTGAGAGGGTGGAGGGTGAGAGGGTTGGAGGGTGAGAGGGTTGGAGGGGGTGAGGGGGGTGAGAGGGTTGGAGGGTGAGAGGGTTGGAGGGTGAGAGGGTTGGAGGGTGAGAGGGTTGGAGGGTTGGAGGGTGAGAGGGTTGGAGGGTGAGAGGGCTGGAGGGTGAGAGGGCTGGAGGGTGAGAGGGCTGGAGGGTGAGAGGGTTGGAGGGTGAGGGATGTGAGGGTGTGTGAGGGTGGGTGAGGGGGTGTGAGGGTGAGTGAGGGGTGTGAGGGTGAGTGAGGGGTGTGAGGGTGAATGAGGGGTGTGAGGGTGAGGATGGGTAAATGGAGTACAATTAAACTGGGTAATACTTAATTCTTATATTTTTAATGCTTGGAAGTGGCAAAAGGCATTGAAAATATAAGAATTAAGTATTACCCAGTTTAATGGTACTCCATTTACCCATCCTGGAAGAATGGAAAGTTAAGTCAGCATTCCTGGGATTCACACTCATGACCTGCAGGTCACAGCATTTTAAAGCAGGCACAGTTGTACTCACTGAGCCATCCTGGTGCAAAAGTCACATGCATAAAAACTATGTTGAAACATGTCGCTTTAACAAAAAAAGGCCGAATTCACAAAGCATTTTCTATATATAAGTATTACTTTGTTATGCAAACATAGCCATTTGAGTGTAAATTAGTAATACTTTTACAGATAATCAAAACTGATGGATTTCTTAATTCAAAGGTATACTTACAAATGCAACAAATGTGCCAGCAGAGAGGCACTGTCAGTCAGACTCACAAACTGTGAGGTGATGGTGAGAGTGTGGGCACTTCTGGGCGTATTAACCTGTCATAGCAGGAACACCAAACTTGTAAGGTTCTGGGTATTAACACGCCTTTTACAGATTTAGTCCTTGAGTCGAAGCACCTGACGAGTTGGTCCTGTCAAAGATCAAGTGCTCTCTAGGGCGAAAATCTGCAATAGTACATATGCGCTACACTTGTAGAGGAGAAATGTTTGATCCAGAGGAAAATCTACACGTAAATATTGCGCACTCCAGGAAATCAACTAATGTTGTTGGTTTACTGGTGCACTCTGGTTCCTACCGGAATCCCCAGAAAGACAGAAATCTGCTATAAATGCAGAACTAAACCTTATGAAACCAGATTATAAAAGCAGCACGTAACGATCCCTGCAGCGTAAACCAGACTCATTTCTCTTTCGGTTCCAATATCCAAAAGCCAACATGCTTACAAGTTTCCTTACTGAAATCCATCGTAACAGTCCCAAACTAATAGCTGTAATGCCTACATGAAACAAAATTGTCCAGTAGATAAAGTTTTAAACGGGCAATACTGTGGAGAACTGAGCTAAAAGTTAACGGGTGTTTTTTAACACTCCCCTATTGGCTGCCACAGTAGGCTCAATGCACAACAATCACCAAGCCTACTCTTTTAGTGAGGACCGTATTTGATGCTCCATGCATGTACGTGCACAGCAACACAGGCAAATGCAAGCTGCAAATACAGAAATTCAACTTCGACCAGAAGACATGAATTACTGGAGTCGCAAGTGAGCTCAAGAGAAAACACACAATGGCACGTAATTAACCAATATTATTAAAGGAATGAGTTGATTCTTTCATGCCAAGTAGAAAACCAACACAGAAATGCTACATATGCCGGTCCAAAACGGAGAGAAATTCGCGTTAACAAATCCCCAAAAAGTAATGTGAGGCACCAGCATTTGGAGCACAATAAAGTACGTTCCCTGGGACACAGTTCGCCAAGTTACTCGGTGCAAACCTCTTAAACAGCTCCATCTAGGGCGGATTCAGAGTGTAGATGTTTTCTCTCACAAAGAAGCGGTCTGTAATTACAAGAAGTTGTGTGTCGGTCTAGCCAGTAAACAGTGTTAAAAATCTTGCCTGACTTGACCATTGAGCGCCTACAATAATTTGATTGATAAGGACGACACCCAAGGTCGGTTCCTGCTACTTATGAGCGCAGGGATGGGCGGTATTTTCTTTAGTAGATTTATGTCCCGATTGCCCAAGGGTAAGGACAATAGGCACAACGTGAAACAAATAAATAAACCAATCAGCATAACAAGCCGTGAGCGTGTACTCTCCCGAACTTCCGGTTTCGGGATGTGCACGCTCACGGCAGTCGTGGGGCGGGACTTCCGTCTTTGCGAGAAGTCCGCGCCCACGGAGGGAATGGCCCAGAGAAGCGGTGGCAGCAGCAGTCAGGAGTGGCGGCTGAGGCGGTAAGTGGGGCTTGGGGGGCTTGGCACCTGTGTGTGAGCGTGTGTGTAGGCAGTGTGTGTGTGCATGCAGTATGAGTGTGCGCATGCAGTGTGTGTGTGCGCGTGCGACTGGAGAGGCATGGCTGACCCTGGCAATCTGGAGATGTGCTTCTGGAGATGTGCACGGCTCTGGGAGGCTGGGCATGCGCGTCCACGATGTGCAATCGGCGCTCGTGGCCAGGCCTGGCTCCGTTGAGAGCTGACTCAATCACAATAGGTCTCGAACGAGACCTAAAAAAAGGGTCTTCTCCTGCAACATCAGTGCTTTAAATGGGTAAAAATAAGAGCAGGTTCTCATTAAAATAGAGGTGTGTGTTTCTGTAAAAATAAAAAACAGATGAAGTCCTTACACAAGATAAAAATCATGATGGCACTTTCACCCAAATGGTCGCTGGCACCTGATTCACAGTGCAGGGTCTTTTTAGAGACCCTGTCCTGTTAACAAAGCGTGACACAAGCCCTCTCACCCCCCTGCAGTTTGGCCCATTCAAATGGGCGCTGCTGGAATCTTCGCCAGCAAATCTGCAAAAGGCTGCTTCAGCCGTGTTAATTACCAGCTCCTTGGAAGCAGAGTGGCCTCTGCCCTGGAGGAGAAACCTAACCTGAGCCTGCCGTGCTGTCGATCAGGGTACCGGTACTCCTCCTGGCTCCAGAGAAGTGCCAGTACTGACGGCAAAAAAAATCGGAAGTGCCGGTGAGTACCGGCCCATTTAAAGCACTGTGCAACGTGATAGAGACAATATTTTAAAACAAAAAATAGTATTAAAAAAGTGCTCAAGAGTATTGTTTCTGACCTAACTGATGTTTTATTAAACAACTGTTACATTTTGTTGTTGTTAAATCTATGATTATAATAACATCATCGGATTCATCCCAAATATTTTCCAGGAAAAAAATAGAAGTACTCCTGAGGTCAGGCCTACACCCCCCCCCCCCCCCGCCACCCACCAAAAAAAGTAACATAAGGCAGGACCGGAGCCAGCGACCCCCCATGTGCACCCCCCACACCCCCTTCACCCAGGGGGCCCGCAACGGGCCCCCGCAGTGAAGTTACACATGCTTTTCCACGGCGGAAAACCTGCAGCGGAAAAGCATTTGAAACAGCCCCTCCTAATATGGCTGACGGTGTCTGAGAGACACCGTCACCATATTAGAGCTTTTCCACCGCAGTTGTAAGCCAACCTCGGTGGAAAAGCTGCGGACAGAAACCAGGACCCACCAGCCATCCTAATGTGGCGGTGGGTCTTTGGTGGGTCCGCTGCGGTTTTTCCGCGTCCTCCGGGCCGGCGGTGGCTTCCGCCGGCCAGTAGGATGCGGAAAAAATGCAATCGTAATAGTGCCTAATGTACATAAAGTGTGGCAATTATAGACCGCTCGATCTACCATTCTAATTTTAATCTAGACACTTGACGGTAGACCAACCACCATCAGAAGAGTAGTTCCAACATTAAATATGATAAACCAATAAGTGAATCTAACTGAAGAGACTGATCAATATGTCTATGAAATGTCTAGCAGAATTTGCTTTCTTCAAGTTTGTTTACAATAAATGATTTTACATTCACAAACTTACCGTGTATTTCCTCCAGCGGGCTATCAACTCCTCTTCAGTCTTCGCTCTTTCCCCCGATTCCAAGCTACTTTCTAAGCTCTCAATCACTTTCCTAAACTCCCGGACTTCAGCTTCAAGCTTCTCAAGCAAGGCCTGGTAGGCACTCTCAGACTGATGGGCCTTCATAAGATCTTCAGCTTCCTCATCATTCATAACTTTTAGCTCTGCCAGTGCTTTTCGGAGATCATCCAACTCGGCCTTGATTTTCTCAGCTCCTAGTGGCGATGTATGCGTTATCACATGCGCAGACTGACCATCCAACCACTCCAGTCTCTGTTCACCGCTTTTCACATCATTAGCAATTTCCTAAACACAAAACAAATGGAAGAGGGATCACGCAACATAAAATATTTTTAATTAACCATTAGCTAGACTGACGGTACTGTTCGTGCTAACATTTTTATATCATTTTTAATGGAGCGAAACACAGAAGTCTTGGCTAGAGAAATACTTCAAACGACAATCCTGGGAGGTGATGATAAAATGGTGTGACTACTTCAAAGTACAAGGCATTGTGTACAGTATACTGCAACCAATGATTATTTCCACAGTGTACATTTCTAACAAAAATAAAACATACATTTTAATTAAAAACATTAATCTACTGAATGAAAGTATACACTACAAACATAGCACTAAGTATTTGGTCAAAAAACTCATAAAATACAACGACATAAGTGCTATGCAGTATCCACAATTAGGACTTTCATGTATTTGTTTTTCATTGCATAAATCTTGCCATGAGGGCTATACAATTTTGAATAGAATAAAAATGGCAAAATAAATGTTATGAAATGTATTCTTAATATACACAGGAGCGGCCCGTGGAGGGAGTTCCGTAGGGCGGAAAGGCAGCCGGGGTGGGGTAGGGATGGGGGGTAGTAAGCACTGGAATATGGATGATTGGAGGTAAGTAAACAATGAAATAAATTAAACGAATGTCATAGCGCGCGCTGCATGCATTTTGCGATGCAGGGCGCACAACGAAATTTGTTTTATTTAGTTAGTTGTTTACTTACCTCCAATAATCCATTTTCCGGTGTTTACTACCCCCCACCCTGTCCCTCCCCCGCCCCGCCTTTCCCTCCCACGGAACTCCCTCCATGGGCCGCTCCTGAATATACACAGTTATTCCTTATATTATTGAACCAACAAATAAGATTTTGGTACTTACAGAACGTATTCTGCAAGAATCTGGTAACAACATTTCAAGTCAAGCGAGTGCAATTGTACATGGTGCTCAATCTTTAAGTAGCTGCAAGCACAACGAGTTGCATGGACACAATATGTTAATGATGCTGCAGCCTAACCACAGTCCCCTTGCCCCTTATTTCACATGCAATCAATCACATGTCTAAAATTGGTCAATATGAGTATGATGTCAAACACTAAGATCCCGCTGTCCAAGGTCAATGAGGATTTGCAAACATTGATCCACTGGGCATATTTACTACGAAGTGATGGAGCGAGCATTAGCCTCCATGGCTTAACGCTGCGCTCTCCCACTTCTGAAACGCAGGGCTGCACCATATTTACAACAATATGGTACAGCCCTGCATTTCTCCCTGCGCTGGCGCTAAATTTAGCAGCCTAGACCCAACGCAAACACCCTTCCACCATTATGCAATGGTGTCTGCGTTGAGGGGAAGATTGTTTATGTGCAGGAATGTGCCCCTTCCTGCACATAAACAATCTTTAAATGACGTTTGAAACTTCTATGTGTGCTGCTTAGTGCAGCACACATAGAAGTCGCAAAACGTCATTTTTTTATTGATTGTTTATGTGCAGGAAGGGGGACTTTCCTGCACACAAACAATCAAAGGCCTTTTGCTGTTTCTATGTATGCTGTATAACATAGCACACATTGAAACAGCACAAAGAGGAGAAATGAAACATTTCTTCTCGAAAACAATGAGAAATTAAACATTTCTTCTCGAAAACAATGAGAAATTAAACATTTCTTCTCGTTGCGCCTGTTTAAGACTGGTCTTAATTTTGGCGCTGCCGATATTTACCCCGCCCTTGTAAATATGGGGCAGCGTCAAAATGAATGGGTGTTGAGGTGGAACGTCCACCACCACACCCACTGCCCACCCCTTTCACACTATGTACAGCGTGAAAGGGGGCCTTATTAACAAGGCAGCGTTAAGGCACGTTAAGTGACTTAACGCTGCCCTGTCAATAAGGCGAAGCCCATATCACCACAGGAACGTCACTAAAAGTGACGTTCCTTTGCCGGTAGGGGCTTGTAAATATACCCCTACATTTCTTACACTGCGTAGAATCATTTTCAATGTATTTCATGAAAGTGGTAAAATAGGCGTCAAATTTACCAACCTTGAAGAACACATTGACTTCCTTTTTGAAAAAAGGTGTAAAATAAAAATTATTTTTTTGTAAACACTCATCGCTCCAACTATGTGCAGTGTTGATCGTGCTATTCCTCAGTGCTTTGTCTGGGGTGAATCCAGTGTGGCGGAAGGGGGCCAAAGTTTCCTGACAGAAAAAAACGAGGGTGTGGCACTGGAAGTACATATTAGGAGTGTCCGTGGAAACCAGCAGAGTTGCCTAATATGTGTGGACAAGAATTCTGTGTTTGGAGATTTTCTAAACTGAACTTTAGTTTTAAGAGAGAGTGGCAGAAATAAGCAAATTAAAGTATTACCCTTAGCTAGGAAAGTTTTCAAAAAGTGTTTTCGGTCTGTAGTGAACCCAATATACAAGATTATACTCTCACATTACATTAGTCAGACTGACCACCAAATAAATCATAGTGTCTTCGAACTGCACACAGTTTGCTAAAACACCAAGATTTATTCACAATATTAGTCATGAATATCTATCATTGCACCAAACAGCAATGGCCATTAATTTCATGGGGATGATCAGAAACACTAAAGTAAAGCAGACAGTAAGATACTGTACAGGGTCAATGCACCTGGTGCCCAGATCTCTATGATAGTGAGTCAAGCTACTGCCAGAACAAAGCTATTGGTCTACTGCTGTGAGTTAACAATAACGGATCAATCGTGACAAAGCTTTTTCCCACTTAAGTCAAGCTTGCATGAGCAGAAAGGTGGGACTGCCCATGGAATTCACAAACCTCACCACAGAAGGAGGCCCTTCAGGTATTTCTGTGCACATATTCCGTATAAATCTGTGATAAATTCACCAAACACATGGGATTTACTGCTGTGGTAGGTCTGAGCTAGGCTTCACAACTCAGGAGATTGTAACGGGTGTAAAAATGCATAATCACACCCATAAATCTAAAGCTTTCAGATTGTTTGCTATTCCTTGCATTAACTTCACCCTCACTAACTGCATTCCAAAGGTAGACCCCAAAAGTATCGAATTGCATTGTATGGTTTGTTACATAGGAATCCACTTCTCCACATGGAAAATATTTTTCATGTTACAAAATACATGCGCATTTCCCCAACTCTAACGCAGAGGATTTTTCCACTCAGAGAGAAATCTGTAGGAGCAAAGTTAGTGGGAAACAGGCAACATCTGATAAATAGTTTGATTTCCAGGATGTTTTGCCTGGAATGTTAGTGACTTCTACATTCACACAGATCTCCCTGTTTGTTGCGATCCTCGCCCAATTTCGTCTGTTCTGTTTTTTCTCTGGTACTTCTTTACTGAGAGGGCATGACAAAAACGCTGATTGCAGGCAAATCCCGTCAAACTCACTCCGCCTGTGTGTCACTGTCTGCTGAACACTTCAACATTCTGTGTAGTCTCCAGCTCCGCCATGTTCTCACAGTATGATTATCTTATATATAGATACAACTAAATAGATATTGATGGCAGATTGCATCAATGGGCTAACTTGGTCTGGCTGCTTCAAGCTGAGACACTGCAATCAATCCAGGAAACCAGAGCCAGCAAGGATGGGTAAATGATATTTGTATGTTAAGCAATTTTATTAAATGTACTCACTATATGAAGAGCATTTCCAATATTTTAAATTACTGGTCGATTATCTACACCGTGAAACTTGGGTGTGTGGGTTATAATGGGGATTGGAATTTAAGAGTTTTCGGTGCTTGTCGCAGCCCGTCTATTACTGATAGTTGATAGATCACCTACAGTCAAATTCCAAATGAGAATACAACTTAAATTAAATTGAAGATGCCATCATTAAAACCAGATATTGGGAGGAGGTGTCACTTTGCGCACGGATGGAAGACGTGCTGAATGGGGACACTACATTCATTAATACATTTTGGTGGAATTTAAATATGCAGCCTGAGCGGTCAAGTCATTTTAGAGTTTCATGAGGGGTAGTGGTAAAATACGTGAAATAGAAAAATAACTAGGTTATAAGAAGTGTTGTAAAGTGAAGGTACTTCGTGCAATGGGTACAAATCCTAAGGGCCTAAGGATTTCGCAACATATAAACTACATAATATTGGAACACTGCTTGTTTCTAGCAATCTTTTTAGCTTTTGCACAGTGAAGTCCTGCATGACAGCACAGGGAGGCTTCGTAAACATTTTTAAGGCTTTGAATATTATTGTAAATTGCAGTCATTAATAATTTGGTGTGAAATGTATTTTAACTGGAATGATTTTGATTAATAATCACAAAAATTGCACTATACCATTGAGTAATTGGTAGCCTGCAAACCCAAAACAGATATGTATTGTGTCTTTGAGGTGGCTGGAGCCCGTCCACTCCCTATTGTGGTACTGCCCCATGCCACAGAAAGATCCTTACCACCTGCACTGTGTGAAAATGTACCTCTGCCTCCCACTGAAACTACCTCAGGGAATCTCCTCCTTAAATCAACCCCTCTGCCTCAACTCAGGACGTTGTCCCAGAATGCAATGCACTACAGGCTAAACTGTCAGGGCTGCCTGAAGGTCTCACATAAGACCACCTGGTAGCTAAAACGTGATTTCCTTTGTTCGAATTGAGCTTTATCAGCAGAGCACCTGGCTTCCATGGGGTTGTTTCTTTCTCTGCCTTGTACTTTTGGGAGGGCCAGCATTGCACAGCTGCTTACTGGAGGCTCCCTGAGATAAACTGCATTCTGGGAGTTATACCGGAAGTGGGGGCGTCGGTATAACGCTCTAAGTTACTGATTGCAAGTGGGCCAGATATTCGGACACTTGTGCACACCTCTCTTTGTACAGGAGTTGAAGTTATTAGATTTGATGAGTTTACAGTACATGATATTTAGCGGTTCTGATAAAGTTCCCACCCCTGGATTACAATTTCGACAGGGTCAACCTGATGAAGTTGACTGGGGAGCCCTTTAAATAGTGAGTTTGGTGTGGAAAGCTTCAAAACCTGCATGTTATTTATTACCCATATGAAATGTGGAAAACTCATAATTCGGAGATATTTATTACACCCGATAAATACGAATCTCAGTCTCATATTTTATCTGCTAAAATAACTATATCCAAACCCTCGAGGGCACTCTACCTAGGGCCTTTTAGAAATATCTCTATTATTTCTGGCCTGGTCTCTGTCGGTCTTCTGCAAAATTCTAAGATTTCAGAGAAAAGCTGCCTTCTTGAAATGTAAATGGCCGGTTGTGAGGGAGGTAGCAATAAAGGCACTGGAGAAATGGTACAGGAGGGAACAGAGTAAGGAAAGGTGTAGGGATTAGGGAGGGGAATTAATAAAGAAAAGACTATGGAATCATGACATGCTGATAGATATATGAAGACAAGCTTCTAAAAATTGACATTTTTGTGCTGGAGTACAATGTTTCATTAAACATTTTCTGCTGTGCCCCACTATGGCTGCAGTTCATCCTAATGTTTCCGGTAGGAATACAAACTTTTGCTGCTGCAACAGCATAAAGATTTTGCTGGGTCTGCAGCATTAATGAAACATTGGCTAAAATCAAGAGCTCCTCTCCAACACTATCCATATGTTTTTTCCAGTCATTATACTTTTACAACGTACTTCCTATTCTGCAATTGACTACAGATTGTAGAGAGTTTGTTGGAGTTCGACCATTTCTATGGCGCAATATCTCGCTCACCGTGATCCTGGAACAGTCTTTAACTACTATGATTTAGTGAAATGACAACACACCAAAAGCACCTTCCTCCAGTGAATGACTATCATGGGAACCTGCAACAAACATACAGGAAAAACAGGAACACAGGCAGCAGCGCTGATTGACGATTAACACAAATACATTAAATTATTTATGTCTTTTCACTATCCTCGCGTTTCAACTAAATAACACATAGTTTGCATTTAAAAAAATTATGCTTGTTCACTCTTGTATCATGCTGTTATGCTGGATCAGGGCCAGCGTTGGTGGCGTCTGCTGCAATCATCTTTGTTGGCACCCCCTCCCCCACACAAACTTATTTATTATGTTGAGTGAAATGTTATGTATGAATGAATGAACATACTTTTATTTGATTTCATAAAAAAATCATAAAAGGGTGGGAAAACCACCATGAGTAAAACTTGCAAGGATGTAGATTTTTGTAAAAGATTTTTTAAAAAAGACAATATTTAAAAAAAAATTAACATGTAAGCAAGGCTGTCGGAGGATTTCGGAGCCAGATGTTCTGACACTGCATGAGTTGATTAACGGATTCTGCATTGGCCAGTTCTCTTGCCGCGTTTTTTAGAAAGTTTATGGTTCTGCAGGACAGTGGGATGGATGAGCCCCTAAGGCACTGAATCACTGCTGCTCTACAAGTTCTTATTTGTCCCTTCTTGAAGACCTCCCGAAGGCCCGTTTTGCACGTTTCTATTAGAACAGGGCAGATGCATAGTAGATGCAGTAAGTACTCATCCCAAGCTCCGCACAAGCGGCATTCCTTTGATTGCCATGCGTATTTCCATTTCGGGGTTAGGTCCTTTGATGGGTATGACCCAAGCCTTAGTAGCGTTAAAAAGTGTTTTTTCTGATGTGGAAAATGGTCTAGCAAGTAGGATTGAGGGTGCAACCTCTGGTATGTCTGTATCAAGGTCCAGGCGTGTTTTATTTTTGCTAGGGCAATTTTGTCTAATAGTAAAGAGTGCCTTTTTATGGCTTTGTTGAACACAGAGTTTAAAGCCGGAGTAGGTAGGAGCAGAAAGCCATGCCTCCTTTAACTTTAGTGCTGAGAGCGAGGCCTTCAGAGCTTCGAAGATTTAATTTTTTAGGCTGGCTTGCTTTTTGATTCCTACCCAACAATGGTGGGCAAGTGTGTTTTCCTCTGCGTCCCGCATCCTCCAATAGTTCTTAGCTAGTGCACCTTGTCTGTCGGGGTAGGGTGTCTTAGACCATACTCAAGTCGATTTTGAGCTTGAGAAATATGGCGGGGAATTGTAAACAGTTTCTTGAAGAGAAATGATTGTTCCGAGTTCAGGCCTGTACCGTCCTTGCCATTCAAGATTTCTGTGCCATATGAGATGGAAGGCAGGAATTTTGCTGCTATAACCTTTAATAGGTGACCAGTGGAGCCGCCTGCAAGGTTGTTTTTTAAGATTTTGAAGGCAAACTGCAGCTGTTTGGATTTCGTATGACCTTGAGACAGGTGAATCATGAAGGAAAGTTTACGATCAATCTGGAAGCCTAAGTATTTGTATGAATCCACCTTGGTCAAAGGTCACTTGTCCAAGGTCCAAGTGAGTTTGTGATCGGCTTTATGTTGTCTGTTAAAGCGCATCACCGTCATTTTTTGGTGGTTGATAGTTAGTTGGGCCGAGGTGGTATAAGCCCCAAGTTCAGTAATTAGTTGTTGCAAACCAATTGGCATTTGAGCCAGTAAAATGTTGTCATCCGCATATTGAAGGCTGGGTGTGGGCGTTGTGCCAAGTTTCGGAGGGTCGGATTGGATTGACCAAAGGTGCTCGTCTAGATCAGCGGTGTTAATGTTGAAGAGGCAGGGTGCCAGCACGCACCCTTGTTTTGGCCCGTTGAATGTGTAGATCTTCTTAGTAATGCGGAGCCCATCTCCTTTCCTGATCTGGACCCATGTTTGAGAGTACAGGTTGATTATGGCCTCCAGCAACTTAGCTGGGGCCCCCCCATTTGTGCATTTTTGCCCATAGCTTGGCTCTTGTAACCTTGTCGAAGGCCGCTTTAAGGTCGATGAAACATGCGTAAAGTGGCCTTGATATTGCGAGGGCTTGATTGGCAAGAAGGGTTACAGCGGAAATGTTCGTCAAGGTGCCCATCCCGGCCCTAAATCCGGTTTGCGTATGAGGAATAAGGCTTTGATAGGTTACTTTTATTTGATTTGTACAAAAAAATCATAAAAGGGTGGAACGTACCACCATGCGATCAACATTTACATCTTTAGAACTACACAAATAAACAACAAATCGATTAAAAAATAGTAACATAAAATTACACAAGCATTACAAAGAATGTCTTGGGAGTGAAGTAAAACTTAGGAAAGTGGTGTAAGTTAAGTCACGTTACTCTTTTTTAACTCAAATTTAAAAATATTTACACTATACTAGTGAATGAAGAAGAAGGTGTCCATTGAATAAAGTAAAAATAAAATAAATAAAAATTAAAGAGAGGGTCCATGACCGAGTATGGCCAGGGCTATTATCCTGAGTCCTCTTTATTTGGTGCCTTGTTTTCCAGCTCTTGAGCGGCGCGCTTCAGAAATGTTATAGTATTACAAGATAATTGAATCCAAGACCCGCTGAGGCATTTAATAACAGCCGCCCTGCAAGTTCTCACCTGAGCGTCTCTTAAGAGTGTAACAGGAGCGTTTTCCTTAGTTCCTAAAGTGCCGGGCATATACATATTAAGTGCAGAAGTGACTCTACACCATTGCCGCAAAGGCGACAGTCAGCTGTTGGCCACGTCCGTAGCCATTTGGGGGTGAGGTCTTTACTCGAAAAGCAGCCCAGCGGAATAAGGCTTGTTCGCGCTGCCCAGTCCTCTAAATCTGCCAGCAGGTTTGATGCGTAGATTGTAGCCTCCATATCGATTAACACGATCAATCTGTAGTTTGAAGGATCGGACCGAGAACCCGATTTGTATATTGGGCTTAGAATGCTTCCTCTCCAAGAGTCAGGGATCGTGTTAGAGGTTAAAATATCAGAAAAAAGAGAAGACAAGTAGTCTGCCCAGAATGGTGGATTGTTCCGAAACAAGGCGTTTGGGAGGCTGTTGGGCCCAGGGGCACCCTCGGATCTTAGTTTTTTATTGTTTTTATGACTTGTTATTTAAGGATCTGCTGAAGGAAATCTGGATCAGAGGGGGAGTCGTTTTTTACTAGGTCTCTGACAATAGCTTTGTTACTTGGTTGGAAGCCACAATCAATGATGCCTGGGGGTAAAATTTTGTTCTAGAGTAATTCAATGTGGGCTCTCCATGTTTTCTCCATAATATCCGAGTTGTGGTGTCGGTTCCTGACGTTTGTTAACTAGTTGATAATTTCCCAGAAGAGCTTGGAGTCTCTTTGTTTGCAGGAGTAATGTAGTTTCGCCTAAAGGTGTTCCTGGAATACTTTCTTGGCAACCTTGATGTCTCTTTTAAGGTCTTTTTGGGCTTTGGAGATTAGAAGCAATTGGTCTTGGGTGGAAGATGACCCTGAGTTCTTAGTTGTCGTAAATGTTTATTCATTTGTTGTTTTTGAAATCTAAGGCTTTTGGTGAACCATGCAGCCCCCAACGATTTCCTACTTTTCTGCCAGTTGCATGTTTGGACCATTTTTGATTTAACTCTATGGTAAATGACTCCCAGGCCCGGATGCTAGAAGGTAACATTTTGGATTTCTCCAAGATACTGATGCATGTTTCCATGAAGTCGCGTATATTGTCCTCTTTCCAAATGAGCCGTTTGAGGTTATGGCAGTGGAGTTGTTGCGGCATTGCATAGATGAGAATTGGATTTGTATTGTTTCTTAAGAGCGTAAAGGATTGCGGTTGATGGTCACTCTCTGATCTATCCAAGATTTGAAAGTTCGTGATCTGGGAAGCGAGGTTGTGGTCCATGAAAGTGTAGTCAATAATTGAGGTTGACTTTTGAGTGACCCTTGTGTAAGCTGCTGGGGTATCTGTCGGGCTGTGACCATTGAGCATTCGCATTGAGAGATCGTACAGGTAAGCTGCGCATTGCTTGCCAAAGGTGTTGCGTTGATTTTTGGCCCAAGTGTGCCCCCTGGTGCAGTTCGTTTCCTGCAGTAGGGTCATATTGAAGTCCCCTGACAGCATGATGTTAGCGTCAGGGTAGGCAAGTTTTAGAGTGGCAAGTGAGGCTAATAAATGGTCAATGCTTGCCCGTTTTTGTTTGATCACAGGGTGAATGTAAATGTTCATGATCAAAAGACTGGTGAAAGGCGGGATGTCAAGTTTGACACATAGCAACCAGGGGGAATCAAGGTCTATGGCAACAGCGAGACCGGAAGTATCGGTTGAAATAAAGGTGGAGAGGCCCCCTTTTGCTCTCCCTTGGTTAGTCCCCTTTATGGCCTGGTTCTGGAATTCCTTGTAACCTACTAGGCAGGTGGATTTTGTTAGCCAGGTTTACTGGCAGAGGAGGATATTATGCTGTGTAATGAACTCCATGAAGTCCAGGTCTTCTAGTTTCATGCCGAGGCCAAACACGTTCCAGGAACAGATTTTGTAGCCTTTAGGTGAGCTTGTGGCAACTTGTGGTTTTTTTCATGCCTCTTCTTGGGAGATTTCAGGGATGTTTGAGTGCCGGGGTCCAGTGAACTGACTGGCTTCAGGGTGAGAAAAGGTGATTCTGATTGTCCTAGCCTTGGAATCTTTGCCTGGGAGAGGGCTTCAGTTATCCGGGCCTTTAGCGCCTTGTAACAGACCCGCTGGATGTATAGGCATGTGTAATGGGTGGGAAACAACATTTACATCGCAACTTTTACAACGCACTACCTTTACAACAAAACTTTTACAACGCAACATCCATTACAACGCATGCCATTACAACGCATGTCTCTACAACGCATACCACTACAACGCATGTCATTACAACACAGTCATTACAACACATACCATTACAACGCATACCTACACTATCCAACACTTACCCTACTGTTGCACCCCCTGGAGTTAGAATAGTAATTTTTACCCCTACACTATCCAACACTTACCCTACTGTTGCACCCCCTGGAGTTAGAATAGTAATTTTTACCCCTACACTAACCAACACTTACCCTACTGTTGCACCTTCCTGGAGTTAGAATAGTAATTTTTACCCCTACACTATCCAATACTTACCATACATGCAATGTAATGGTATGCGTTGTAATGGTATGCGTTGTAAATGTAGTATGCGTTGTAGTAGAATGCGTTGTAAAGGTAGTTTCAAAGAATTCGTTGTAATGGCATGCGTTGTAATGGAATGCGTTGTAATGGATGTTGTGGTTTAAAAAATGCGTTGTAAAGGTATGCGTTGTAAAAGTATGCGTTTTAACGACATACATCCGTAATGGGCTGGGGTAACATGGGGGCTCGATCTTTTTTAATTCAATGCCCCATTTTTCAAAGGGGACCCTCTGCTGCCAGATTTGTTCAGTAAGGGGGGAGTCGGTGAATGTGGCAGTGGTTGATTCTTGGAAGTCCACGGAATGCCGATTCTGGTAGAACTCTTTACTTTCAATGTCCCTGGAGTTGATGTGGCTCAAAGAAGGGAGCGCCTTGAATAGTTTTAACAGAACGCTTCTGTTGAGGAAGTCGTGGTAGCCCCTTGAGACATAACGGGGAGTAAATTCCAATTTCTTATGAAATGTTATGTATGCATAGTGCATGGATGTGTATGCATACGTGGGTGTTTATGTCTATGTATTTAGGCATGTGTTTCTGCATGTTGGGGCGTGTGTGCATGTGAGTGAGAGGATATGTGTATGTGTTTGGTGTGTGTGCCTGTGCATTTTTAAACAAGCAGGACTGAAACATTAGAAGTGGGGGGTTGAGGATTTCTTTATTTTGACAGTAGTGCTAACTTCACTGCTAACAAAATTAAGGTGTCTCTAGGTCAGAGTTGGTGAACATTCCCTCGATGATTTGAGCAAAACTCTGTACGTGCAACACAAGTGTGGGTGAACCCGGAAGTGGATTCATCCAACTGGTTCCACACATTCTAATTTCATAAAGCACTCATTTTGTATGTCATTATATACAAAAGTACGGGTATCGATTGACAAAAGATCTTTCAATTATAGGCAATAATAGTACATAATTTGATAAGTTTACACACTTAGAAGTAAGCACAAGGGCCAGGGAGGTGAAGCTGGACCCAATGGGGGCCGTTTGGAATGCCTTCCTGGGACGAGAACCCCACTAGACCGTGAAAAAGGGGGGCGAACCGGATTGGGCACCCCCCAAGCAAGCCGGTGGCCGCCCAATAAGGGCAAATAAAGGACAAGCAGCTTGGGGGTTCAAAAAGGGCTTAGGTCCCCCTTTTTGTCACAGGAACCCCACCAGCGCATCGGAAGTAGCTCGCTACGGAGGATCGGACACCTCACAGCTGACTAACCTGGAAGGAGCATTGGTCAGCCAACCTCACTAAAGGTGTATAGTCTGGGAGAAGCAGAGAAGCAGTGGGCGGCTGGACGGAGCACTGCAAGGTTTTACTTCATCACTGTCACAACAAAGGAGCGGCTGGAATAAGGAGGCGTGTCCCTCTGCTATGGCCACCAACAAGGACAGGTTCAGCGTCCAAGAAGCAGGCGAAACGGCTCGAGCACTCCCACCCGGCAGGAAGGAAAAACCTGCAGGAGGCGGAAGCAGTGAGTGTCACATAAGCCCCCCATCCCTGGTGCAGTATTGCTAAGTCCAAGGGCCCAGGATTCAATCCCCTGGCCTACCATCCAGGAAGCAAAAAATATCTCCGGCATCACCACAGCTGTTGTTGGGGACTGGGCGGTACCGGTAGGAGCTTTTTTTAAGTACGCCGCCAGCCTAGTTGCTGGTCGCGGGGGCACTGTGTCACAGGTTGCTGGCAGGACAACTTCACAGCCCAGTGCTATTCGTAGCTGTTCTGGGCACTGGGCGGAATCGGTAGGTGGGTGTTCTAGGTACACCGTTGCTGGTCTCGGGCACCGTGTCGCAGGTTGCCGGAAGGGCAAAGTCACAGACCCAGCGCCATCGGCTAAGCCACCCTACCTAGCAAATCAGCAGCGGCCCCCACCCACTGAAGGCAGAAACTGCCCATCGAAATGGCGGGAAAACGTGGCGCCACCGAAAGAGAAAGGAGAATGCCAGCTTGGTTCAGAGAGGCGACAAGGGAGCAGGAGGTCATGCATAGGAACCAGAGGAGGCACCAGGAGGACTCCGGGCCAGAGCTTGACTGTGACCTGGAGATGTTATTGGAGAAGGCAAGGGCTTTGGTGGCCCTCCTCAAAGGCAAAGAGTGGATGGATCGGAACATGGTGGTGCCACCTACCAGGAAAAAGGCATGGCTGGCACAAGCGGCAACACCCCCCCCCCCCGCCACGGGGCCCGGTAAGAAGGGTCATGCAAACCAAACGGTGGCCCCGGCCAAACCGGGCAAAGAACAACGCCACCCCTCTCGTGGCCTGGTAAGAAGGGGAAGGCAGCCAAAGCGGCGGCCCTAGCGAAACCAGACAAAGGGGGCAGAGGAAAGCACAGCGGTCTCCCCCTGCGGCCCCACCACAGGCGGTAATAATCGAATCGGACACAGATGATAGCAGCGGCAACAATGGGTCTGTAGCCGGCACGCCGAAACCTTAGCACAGACACCGAACATGGTGAGCACCAAGCGCTGAGCGAAAGGGTCAGGCAGCGCAAAATGGGGGAAAGGGCAGAGGGGAACCAGTGAGGGGGTACCCCGGGGGAAGCGTGGGGGGCAAGCACAGGCACACCCAGCATCATGGATGCCTTTGTGGCATTGGCCTGGGCCAGGAGCCCCATACAGTGGGTGCCGCAAGGAGGAACAGGGCACAGCAAGGAAGACAGAGGGCCCAGCCAAAAGGGGGGGGGCATAAAGAAGGGCGGAGAGAGCAAGCAGGCACACCATGGGAAAGCCCACAGAGGGAGTCACGCAGGGCAATAAGGGTGGCACAACGGTAACTGAAGGATCCCAACCAACCAGGGCCAGGGCTGGGGAAGGGCGGGAACCAGCAGGTAAACCCACAAGGGAATACATAAGTCCCTCCACGGGCGACCCGCCCACCACCACAAAACTACTGGGTTTAGCAAACCTCATCCCGCTGACAGTGAATGAGAGGATCTGGCTAAAGGAATACTTAGAAATATTCTCCTTTCTGGAAGTACGCCAGGCCGAATTGGACTGGTTCGACAGGAAGGAAGAGGACAGGAGGTATAGGCACAAGCCGAGGGTGGAGAAAACAATAGAGAACTGACTGCGGTCCTTCAGAACTCTGGCATGCGTATTCATAGAGAAATTCCAACAAAGTGCAGCCGCTGTAATCCTATATGAGCAGAAAGTGCAAGAAGCACAACAAAAGTATCAGGGTAAGGCCTGGTTAAGCTACGATGAAGGTTTCAGGGAAAAAATGCAAACCTGACCAACAGTAGAGTGGGACTGCCAGGACATAGAGGGCTTCACGAATCACATGGTGGCAGCCAGAGAAGGGCTAGGCGTACAGGAACCCAATTTTCGTCCCTCAGTGTTCAAAGGAAAATATTAAGGGTGAGGACAAGGGTTCAGAGGCAAAGGCCAGGCAGGCGGAAGAATGGAAAAAACACGAATGGCATCATACTGGAAATACCACAAGGATGAGTGTAAATGGGGAACTGCGTGCAGGTTTAAAGACAGCTGTGGGACCTGCGGCGGCAACCATCCCACCTTACAGTGCAGACAGTCACAAGGAGCAGGTACAACAGAGATAAAGGCAACACAAAAAAATAGTTTTGGGGTTGAGATAGCGCCGGGGGTGAGAGGAAATGAGAGCAGAAGAATACCACCAGAGGCACAACTAGAGCCAAATTTCTGTGAGGTTAAGAAAATATTTCGGGGGAGCTGAATTTTTAAGCAATAGTCAGAGTGGGGCTGCAGGGGCTCTTAGAAGGGGTGAAACAACGACAATGCCTCATTATTATGCAAATGGTCTTTTAAAGATCTGTGAAGTGCTCGGGTGTGGCTGTGTGTTTGCCCGGGAAGCTGTCTCATCCCGGGCTGCCACACACGACGGGGGGTGCTGAAGCCCTTTGAGTCCAATGGGCGTTGCGCGCCTGGATACCACTGCCTACTCCCATAAACACAAGAAGACTGATAACATTGCTAAGTATCTACCCAAAAACGGCGGACAGGAAACAGTTAGCGGACGGGTTCACATCCGGATTCCCCATCCCCTATAAGGGTCCTGTGAAACTGTGGCTTAGCCGCAACCTAAAATTCATACAGGACAACCCAGAGGCAGCTATACAGAAAGTCGACAAGTAGGTTCAGCTAGGGTGGGTGGCTGGCCCATTCACCTTCCCCAATACCTAACCTGATAGTTTCACCCCTAGGCGTAGTACCCAAAAAGGAGCCAGGTAAATACCGGCTCATAAACCACTTTTCACACCTGCACGAGGATTCCATCAATGACTGTTGGAGCAGGACAGCTGCTCTGTAGCTTACGCCTCCCTGGACGATGCAGTAGAACTGATCAAAACAGGCAGGGAGGGGGGCTCTTTTGGTCAAAATAGAGATCGAGCCAGCATTCTGCCTGTTGCGAGTGGACCTGAACATTTATCACCTCCTAGATTTCCAACTAGAAGGGAAATATTACTATGACAAGTGCTTGCCTATGGGCTGTGCCATATCCTGAGGTGTTTAGCAGTTTTCTAGAATGGGGGCAGCGTTGGTAGCGGCGCAGAAACACCACAGGGTGCACCTTACACAGGGGGTGAAGCAAGACTTAGGTCGGTGGGACACTTTCTTGGCCAATTTCAACGGTACACTCATGTGGCGGGAACCTGGGTGTGGACAGAACAACTAGAACTCTACACCAATGCAGCAGGCGGTCACGGCTTTGGGGCCCTCCTGGGGACAGCGTGTGTAACGGCTAAATGACCAGACAGCTGTAGCCAGAGCAAACTCACAGGCAACATCACATTGTTATAACTCTTCCCCATCATGAGGGCTTTTACTATATGGGGCCAAAAACTAGCCAATAAGCAGATCACCCTATAGTCAGACAACCATGCGGTGGTACAGGCGATCAACTTAGAAGCAGCAAAGTGCCCAGCAGTGGTCAAACTACTGCAGGAGTTAGTCGGTTGCCAACTGACTGCGAACATAGCCATTCGGGCAAGACACATCGCAGATCTGGACAACTAAATAGCTGACTCCATTTCTCGTTTTCAGTGGGTTAGGTTCAGAGAGCTGGCACCAAACGAGGACCAAGTAATAACTACAATGCCAGAAGAGCTATGGGAATCGTGGACAAGGATAAAGAAAGTGTTGGAACAGGCACTGGCCCCCAAGATGGAGAAACGATATCGTAAGGGCTGGGCGACCTTCATTGACATAACAGGCTCTGGGAGTGTGCAGGCTGTTAATCAGGAAGAGGTAACAACGTTCAAAGGCTGAGCATTCCAGAGCATAAAAAACAGATAATGGGCTCAAGCACACCTGAGCACGGTCGCCTATTACTACAACTTGGCGACAGAGGGGGATCCTACGGGGGCATTTTTGTGCAGAATGGCTATGAAAGGCTGGAAGGGATTAGAGCACAGGACTAGAGATAGGAGGAAGCTCATTGATTATACAGTCCTAAAAAAGGCAATTTGCGCATTAGCAGAAATATGCACTGGGGAACATGAGCTGGAGTTATTCAGGGCAGCATTCGCACTGGCATTCTTTGGGGTGTACAGGATCAGCAAGTTAGTCGCCCCAGCGAAAGTGAACCCGGGGACAGAATGCCAGGATCTTGAGATTCTTCTCAACAAAACTAAATCTGGTTCTCCGCTAGATGTCTGTCCGTTAAAGATCCTCAAGCAGTGCAGAGAATCCCTCCTTCCCCCTTTGGTTGACATCATGAATAGGGCGATGAAGGAGGGCATTTTTCCCCAGCAGTGGAAAAATGCTGTGGTAAAACCTCTGCTCAAGAAGCCCTCTCTTGACCCTGGGGTATTAAAAAACTTTCGCCCCATCTCACTGCTCCCGGCTCCAGCGAAGATGTTAGAAGCCCATCTAAATAAACATCTTGCTGCATTCGTGGAGAGTTCGGGTTGTTTGGATCTTTCCCAGCACGGATTCAGGAGGGAACATAGCACCGAGTCTGCCCTCACCATAGTGCTTGACAACATCCGCACACGGGTAGATGGGGGACAGACCTCCCTCCTGATCCTTCTAGACCTCACGGCTGCCTTCGATACCCTTTCTCCCTCGGTATTAACATCTCGACTGAAGGAGATTGGGGTCCGGGGGGGCGGCCCTGGGACTCCTTTCCTCTTTTCTCGATCATAGAGAGCAAAGGGTGATGCTGGGTCAGTTTCTATCTCCATCCCTGTCTGTGCAATGTGGGGTCCCTCAAGGGTCAGCGCTTAGTCCTACCCTTTTTAACATCTATGTGACCCCCCTTGCCAGACTTATTAGATCTTTTGGGATGGAGGTAGTCTCCTATGCGGATGACACCCAGATCCTCGTCTCTCTCTCCCAGTCAGTTACGTCGACTGCCGCCAACTTTAGATCTTGCATGGAGGCAGTCGGCCAATGGATGATTCACAATTCATTGAAACTGAACGGGGAGAAGACTGAGGTGATGGTGTTTGGAGGAAAGGAAGAGATCTGGTCAGCTGAGTGGTGGCCGGACTCACTGGGTGCCTGCCCTGATCCTACCTCCTCAGCTAAAAACCTGGGGGTTATGATCGATCCTATCCTTAGCATGTGCCAACAGGTCAACAGGACTGTATCGAAATGTTGGGGTATCATCCATATACTAAGGAAAATCAGGCACTGTCTCTCTTTACAGGCAAGAAAGCAACTGGCCGTTGCCCTCCTGGGCTCTCGTCTGGACTATTGCAATGCGCTGTATGCTGGACTGAATAAAAGTCAGCTACAGCGCTTGCAGGTGGTCCAGAACGCAGCAGCCAGATTTGTTCTCGATCTACCCCGACGTGCCTCCGCCACCTCTGCCCGGAAGCAGCTTCATTGGCTTCCCGTTGTGGACCGTATCCTTTTTAAGACCATGTGTATGGTCTATAAGGCTTTAGCTAAAACCAGCCCTACTGGCATTGGATCTATTTTGTCCCATTATAATCCTGGCAGGAACCTTCGTTCCTCAAACAGACTTCTTCTTTCTGTTCCCCGTATCCGGAAGACCAGATGGGGGGGGTAAAGCTTTTTCCAATCTGGCCCCTAAATGGTGGAATGCTCTCCCTCTTGAAGTAAGGTCTCTCCCCACTTTCCAAGCTTTTAGATATGCCCTAAAGACCCACCTCTTTGTACGCGCGTACCTGTAGTGGTGCTTTGCAATTTTGATCTTTTTTGATAGGCACCTTGACACCTTCGGGTTTAGTTTGCGCGATACAAATGGCTTAATAAATAAATAAATAAATAAAGCATACGCTGGACGGACCTCCACATGGGGTTGGGACACATGGTAATCCACTTGCGTTCATCAAAAACAGACCAGGCAGGCAAAGGGAAATACAACAGGATTGAGTGTATCAAGGACAAGGCCTGTTGCCCAGTATGCCTCATCCAGAACTTTGTGCGACAAGGAGGGCCGGCGCAGGGGGCGTTATTTACACAAAGGAATGGGTCTTGCCTCAGTCAGTTTCAGTTTATAGAGGTTATGGAGAGGTCCCTGGGGAAGGCGGTTTTTACACCAGGGGATTTCGAGTCACACTCCTTCCAAATAGGGGCTGCAATCACGGCGGCACACTTGGTTTTTGGTGCTAAACAAATCAAAACAACGGGGCAATGGACATCGAGCACCTTTAAAAAGATACATATGCCCCACGGTGTACTGAGTTTTGGATTTAACCCTCCTTCATCCAGGTCTGTCGTAAGGTTGCAAGAAAGTATTGATCGTGGTTCACTCATACATAACCTGGGGGCTACAGTGGGTGGTGGCACAGCAAGAATTCAGAGGCATCTGGCTCTGTAACACTGAGGTGACATGGCTAGGACAATCCGGGATGAAATGGGACCAGCTGCTGCCCGTGGTGCGAAGGGCGCTCCTGGAGGGCGACTGGCCGGACGCGGTGGTGGTTCACTTGGGGGCTAATGACCTAGCAGCCATTGGGAGAAGAGGGCTACTGAAAAAATTATCACAAACCTAGCCTCCCTAGCCAAGTTAATCTGCCCAGTGTATGTAATATGGTCAGAAGTAATAGCACACAGGGCATGTAGGGGAGCCATAAACCAGGGTGCAGTTGAAAAGTCCAGATACAAACTGAACATCACCATGGCAAAAATATGCAGGTGCAACAGCTGGGGTTTCGTAAGGCATGGGCTGATTAACCTGAGGTCCCCGAGGATACCAATTGGAGGATGGGGTGCAATTAACCAGGGTAGGCATGAACATGTTCATACTCAACATAATGGGGGTTCTGGAGCAACTGGGTTTCTCTTGAGCGGGGGTAGGGAGGCGGCAAAGGGGATAGCTGCCTCCGATTGTTGAACTAGCGGCAGCATGGTGGAGGAAACCCAGAAAAAGATCCAAAAGGGAAAGTACCAAGCATGGGAAATTAATGCATGATGTAAATTTACATGGAGGTACATGAATGGCCAACCAATAAGTTACGAGATTTATAACCCATGTGTGAAATAAACTGTGGCCTTTCTATGTACCATATCATGTCGTCACTAGAATTATTTATGGGAGGAAAAGGATGCATGTGGTTAGGTCACTAAGATGAAATGGGTGAACTTGCCCCCTGGGGAGGGGTTACCCTACAGCAGAAGACAACAGTGCTGGAAAGATTAGACATTTCTACCCACGAAAAATAAAGTGTGTGTAATTTTATGTTGGTATGACATGTTGTCCTGCGTGTCTGTGTACCTGGTAGTTTGTTTGTGTACCTTTGTGGACACATCAGTCTGCCTATTTCCCTGTTCACTCGAGCACTTTTGTATGAGTGTGTTGGCATGTTTGTACATTTTCGGTAATATCTGTATTTATGTTCACGAGATCATGATTGCGTGAGCTTAAGTGACATCATGTGTGTGTGTGCAGTTCAGTTCCGAGCCTGGGTTTCTCTCAAAGCTCCATCACACCAGCAGGTGCATTAACCCAGCGGTTGCCCTCCTTGCAGGGAAGAACTGCTGCTGTGCTGCACAGATACTTGCTTTGTTCAGAGAAAGCGTCCAGGTGTTCTATTCTCATCCCTGCAGGGCACGGCTCACAGCTCACCACAGCACTGTATGCATGAGGAAAACTCAGTCTCTGTCTTTCCAGCTGCTTCTCCCTATGTCTCTTCACATTCTATCTCCGACACCACAAACCAGGTCTGTATGTGTATCTGGTACTGACAAATGGCTCCCCTCAAGCCAAGTGCCCTGGGCGACTGTACTAGTCGCACCACCATAAGGCCAGTGTTGTGCTCGATTAAAGGTCACGTTACAGATATTACCAGTGGTGGCTGCCTCGGAATGAGGGTTCTGGGGATGATGAAAAAAATAATAAGAAACTTAACTGTCAACGCTGCCGCCTCTCACCCGTCCTCAGTCTGTGCACTGGCAGCTCAGAAAGCACCCAGGCTTCCAGACTCTCCCAGCCAATCGCTGCATGAGAAGTCGTTCAGCCTGTGTGCCGCTCAGGCAGTGCCTTGGAGCCTGGGCATGCTCTACACAGGGCTGTGCAAAACAGGCAGGTGGAGAACAAGCTAAGTGCGCATGACAGCTGGGTCGGTCCAAGAGGGCTGGCCTAACCGTCATGCGCACTTAGAGAGTGCAAAAATCTCCTCCTTCCTCTGATGGCGGTGAGCCCCACCTCACACTAACCTGGCTTTGAGTCAGACAGAAAAATAAAATGATAATAACGTCTTGTTATTATCATTTTCTTTTTTTGCATTGATCAACGAGCGGACGAGCCACCACTGGATATTACACTTTCAAGCAGTCTTGGCATTTCAGACTTCGTCACTATGCATTCTCGGACTTGCGGTTTTAATATCCCTCTAGAAATGTGGGATTTACAACCCAAACATACAAAGTACTGTCGGCTAAAAGGCTTAAACTGGCTAAAGGTGCCATTTTGCTCCAATGGACCAATTATATAAAGGAATAGGTACCACCTACGGTACAGCAGAATAATACCAGCCACAGAGGAATCTGTGACCAATCCAAAGCCCAAGGACATGGATGAACTTACTTTATATTTCACAAAACCCAGGGGGGAGCAGCAGTATCTACACTGAGTAATAGAGGGAGGGTTATTTCATATAATATGTGAGTTTTGCGCCTTCTGCTGACAGACTTCATAGTTGGAAAGGGTATCCGTCCATCCCCAAGCTTCAATCAGGCATGACCAAGCCCAATGGCCACGGGCCGGAAAGGCGAAGACAGACCACCTAAGGGCCCGCGATGAACACCTACAGAGGGTGATGGTCAGCAGGAGCAGGAGGAAAATCCTGCGAAAATGCACATCAGAGATTGGGTGGTGTGCTGTGAACCAGCCAGTGCGGTAGCAGAGGCGTTGGAAAAGGGAGAGAAAGTCATAAGCAAGGGCACGGGGATGGTACAGGACAATTGACCTCTGCACAGAAAAGTCCACCTACCCACACTGGAATGCGGACGTCGCAGCCGCAAGGGAATAGGTAGATGGAGCTGTGGAAGCAGCACACAAAGACAAACACAAAAAGATAAGTTGCCCGTAGAAAGAGTGCCTCAAACAGTGTCCTTTGTATGCCTCACGGCAAGGGCACTGAGAGCAGGTGATTGGCCAGTGTCTTGGGGATGCCGTACGGCAGGGTCACTGGGACCAGGCGATTGATCAGCAAGGGTCTGGTTCAGGTGGACATAGCACTTGCAGCCCTGGCAGACCTGACGGCTACCCAAACATATCACGGTAGCAAGGGAAGCCTAGAAGCTGCAAACCCTAGGCACCTGATAAGGGGCCATCGCGCAGAGCTGGGACAAGTTGTGTTGGTAAAGAAACAACGCGCATGACTGTGTAAATATTGTCCAATTTTGTTTTATGGTTACAATGGCAAGTGATATCTTTATGATAATTCTTGTGTTATGTGAGATATAATAAACTGCAGCCTATTTGTTTCATAATTGGTTTCAATGTATTCTATAAGTATGAGTTGATCAGGTTGTCCGGAAGTAACAAGGACCATGTGCACATCTGGGAGGGGTTTGGAAATATGCAGTTTTGCTGCTGGAGTGTTTTCCACATAATAATGGATTTTCAACAATCTGCAGATTTGAATAAAACACATTTCTAGCACACAAAAAACATGTGTTATTAAAAACGCAGCAAGACATGTTGCTGTGCAGACCGGGTGATGCCCGGAGGAAGCTGCTGGTTGGCCCCGCCCCCTCCCCCCCTGGTCTGAGGTGGACCGCGCCGAGAGCGCACACGTAAGGCAGACAAAGTACCCCTCTCCACGTTATGAGGAATGACAACGGAGAGCCGAGACATAGCATCGCAAGCACAGCACCGTGGTCTATGAAGGGAAGTTTTATGATCTCCTATCTTATTACCCTGCTATAATACCACAATAAAATGGCTGCCAGAGGCAAAGAGGAGAAAAATGGTTGATCACCGCAACAACAAGAGTGAGAAGCACACCCCCACCATGGGTCAACCTTATCTCATGTCAACACCATCCCAGGTCTAGCAAACACCAACCACAGCACCTGAAGTAGGACTAGTGCATAGAAAGAAAACAAGTCTACAACCATCAGCCCTCAAACAATGGCAAAAGAAACAGGACTGTACTGCTGATTAGGAGGTTTTGTACAAATGAGGTGGCCATTTTGGAAAAGCGCCAACACAAGGATATAACACACAACCTACTTCAGCCAATCTTACTACCCAACTAAAACAGGTCAGAATGTCTACATAACTCTCTTAACTTAACATTTTGCCAACAGACCTTTTCACCCTTTACTTTAGCTCTCTGTCCACTACTACTATACCTCACTATCTTTCGGCCCACTAATCCGCTTTGCTTACACTAGTTTCGTCCTGCAGATCTGTTAACACTCATTTTACCAACAAACCTTATATTCCATTACTTTATAATCCATTATTTTACATTTATACCCACTACCACTATACCTCGCTATCTTTTGTACCGCTGGCCCTCTTTACGTACATTCTTTCATCCGGCTGGTTTGTTAACTTTCATTTTACCTACGGACCTTATACCTGTATACCCACTACTACTATACCGCTTCCTCTTTCGACCTACTGGTCACTCACTGTACATCACTCACGATGCCAACAGCACACTATTTTTTGGATTCCTAAACGCTTCCCTCCTCTACACCCAGATTAGTACCTAGCCACTTCTACAATTAACACCCTCCCTCATACCTACCCACCTCCTTTAGCCTGACCCCACATATCCCGTCCCCACACCCAAATCAGTACCTAGCCACTAATACAGTCAACACCCTCCCTCATACCCACCCACCTCCTTAAACCTGACCCCACCTCCCTAAGCCCGGCCACACACAGCATAACACGGACCTCTAACAGAAACACATACATAACATTTCACCAACTATTTTGTGCTTATCATGGAGCTCTCAAGTATACATACCTACACCATTGTTTACCTCCCCAAACTCTTTAAAAACGCAGCGAAATGCTTCAAACACAATCTTTTAAAACAACACCCTGAAACACCCCTAGCTGATCCCTATTTCTCAATATACAACAGACACACAACTAATGATATCATTTTCCATAGGAAACGAAGAGCGCAATGGAGAAAGACATTTCTTACACTATTTACACTCTCCGCCACCAGAAAAATCCTCCATGGTCTTATTATTTATATCGCCCCCTCCCAATTTTTCCAAGCGACTGCAACCATCACCAACTACAATAATGGAACCATCCTCATGAAATCTACAGATCACAATCTAAGCCTCTTAGACAACATATTCCCAATTATCAAAGAGCAAGTGTCCAAACCCCAAATGGTCACGCAGGCCACCCCCTCCGCTAATACTCAACATACCCCACGTCTTGATCCTACTGACAACAACGCTTCTCCATTCCGACCTTTACCTACATATGACATGTTAGATACTCCCCGGACTCCCCCCTATACTAACACACACCAATCCACCAAACAGAACTCCCAAACCAACACAACCAATAGCCACCGAACTCCCCTTAATCTCTACAACAGTTGCCCCTTTGGATAACACTCCCTCGCCCCTCACTAACTTTCACACCGCCGCAACCTTGCCAAACACCGTCACTCATAGTAACCACCCCTCCCACACCAGACCACCACCCTTACTTTAGTTTTTAGACCACATTAAGATACCCCACTTAGAGGATATAGAGGACACGAGGCCCTCGGTTATCACCCTGCCCCCCAAGTATACTTCCTAAACCCACATACCAGCCATCCACTCCCACAGCCCACCCACCATCATCTACAACTCTACCTACACCCTCATCCCAGCCATCCTCCCCCACAGCCCACCTAACACACACTCACACCTGCAACACAACTACCTTCCCCACACACAGTGGCCCCAAACCACATACCAGGCCAGTCCTCAGTGCCTACATCCTCCCCCACAGCCCACCTAACACACACACTCACACCTGCAACACCACTACTTTCCCCACACACAGTGGCCCCACACCACACACCAGGCCAGTCCTCAGCGCCTACATCTACACCTATAACACAGACCCATTCCCCACTCGTAGCCACCCCCACAGCTCACCCAACACACACACTACAACCTGCAGCACCCCTCCCGTCCACACTCACACATACAACTTACTGTACACCAGGCCAGACCTACCTGCATGCATCCAAATCCACACCCTCAACACAATCACATACCACATGCCCGCCTGCACAAAATTCCAGTCTTGACAAGATAATGATTTCTTTGAATCAAATCAAAGAAGAACTCCAAACACTCAACAAGCGTTTCCCGAGACAACCTTAGGGTATTAGAACAACAAGACACCCCAAAACAAGATGGCCCAAGAACTAACTTACAACTAACATGAACCTCTATTGTCCCAAATGGTCCTCAGTCCCATCCTACAACAACTCATCCAAACCAATTAGAAGCACTAATCCGTTCTCAGAGAGCGATTTACTCTCCCTGGTGAGCTCATATGACCCCCACTCCCATGAAGCCACCCACACCCCCATCATCACTGATTCCTACTATCCCCCCCCCCCCAATCCCCATAGGACCATTAACCCCTTCCATGCGGCCGCGATTCTGCGCCTGTGCGGCAGAATCGCGAGTGGGCGGGTTCATGACGGCCCCCAGCCGTCATCAGCACACGAGCACCGTAGTGCATGACGGCTGGGGGCCGTCATCAGCATGGAAGGGGTTAAACCAAACACTAGAGGCGTCACAAACAACAACCTTAGAAAAATCCCTATCACTCAGGAGCCCTCCTCAACCATCAGCACGCCCAAACTCAAATGTATACTCCTAAACTGCAGATCGGCCGCTAGACATGCAGCGGACATAGCTGACCTCATCCTCACACTTGAACCAGACCTGATAATGCTAACTGAAATCTGGCTAAAGGAATCCTCTACACCAATCATTGACATTTTAGTTCCACACAATTACAACATCCTCAGACTAGACAGAGACATAGCTGACAAGTCGGGGGTGGGATCGCCTGCATACATCGTAGTAATATCTCAGTAAACAGAGCCATCTCCCCATCATTCCAGTCATGCGAATACATTTGCCTTGACATCACTAGCAAGGATAAACCTGTCTGTTCTCTGCACGTCATCTATCACCCACCAGGCAAGAACCTCGCCTTCACCGAACATTTCATGAACATGGTATCTTAAAACTCGGGGTGACAAAACCCCCAAATATTCCTCTGAGACTTCAATCTCCACTGGGATGATCTTAACGATATAGCAGTGAACAGTCTCAAGAATTTTCGAGTTGATCTAGATCTAACGCAATTCTGCAACAGCCCAACACACAACATAGGTTCAATTATGGACCTATTAATCTCTAAAACAGACTACATTCAGCTAGAGTCGATCCAACCCTGCAACGGGTCGGACCATCACATCATCACCTTCACCATTAAGGAAACGGTGAAACTGAACACAGCTCAATCCACAAGGCCAAAAGTGTGGAAAAGAGACCTGAAAAGACTCAACCCCAACACCTTGCCTTCATCCTGTTACACCCTACTGTTGCCCCCTGCAGGATCTTGCAAAGTACAGGATCTCACCAACCACTACCTCTCGACCATGACATCAATAATAAACTAGGTCGCACCTCTGCAATTAAAAAGAGTCTCTCTGAAAGATTCTAAACCTTGGTAAAACGGTATACTCAACGAGGACAGGCGTTTGCTCAGAACTTTGGAACGGGCCTGGAGATCTATGCCATCCGCCAACCACCTCAAGATTCTCAGGACAAAGAGAAACGCATATTTCCGAAAGATCAAGCGCACCAAAGCTGACTTTTTCAGCCTTCAACTTGACCAGGCAAGAAATCGTCACAAAAAACTCTTTGAACTGATCAAAACCCAATCCAAGAGGCACCTCCTCGGCCACAAGTCACAGAATGCTCGCAGCCAAACTGTGAAGAATTCTCCACCTTCTTCACCTTGAAGACTGATAACATCAAGAACGACCTCTTAAATGATCAAACCTTATACGCGAGACCAAATACTCAAACCCATCCACCACCCCTAACAACGCCAGGTCAACTCACATCAAAGCCTAACCTAAAAAATTATGCAGACTGGTCATCATTTACCTCCTACTCCGAAGATGCCATTGGCAAAATACTCAGTGCTTTGAACCCAGCCAACCACCTCTCTGACCTGCTTCCGGCAAACGCAGTCAAAGACTTTACTCCACTGCTTATTCCTCTCTGGTCCAAGATCATAAACAGTTCACTTCAACAAGGATGCATCTCAGATACCCTCAAAGTAGGCCAGGTATCACCCATTCTAAAGAAGCCCACGGCAGACCCCACGGACCTAAACAACTATCGCCCTATCTCCAATATCCCTACCTTAGCCAAGCTGCTGGAAAAATGTGTGCATCTACAGCTAACGAAGCATATTGATCACTTTGACCTTCTTAACAAACACCAATCACGTTTTCGTGCAGGCCATAGCACAGAGTCAGCCATGACACACATTATTGACGATGCGCTGCAAATACTTGATCAAAATAGATCCTGTTTACTCATCCTACTTGACCTCTCCTCGGCCTTTGATATGGTCAAGCATGAGAACCTGTTAGACCTCCTGAATCACAGAATGGGTTTTTCTGGGGCAGTGCTAAGCTGGTTCACATCATTTCTCCAAAATCAGACACAACAATTCAAAGTCAATAACGCCATGTCCAAGCCCGTCCCAGTATCTTTGGGAGACCCGCAAAGATCCGCACTATCCCCAACACTGTTTAATCTCTTCCTGGAACCTCTAACCAAAATTTTACAAACCTCTAACATGCAATATCACATGTATGCAGACAACACACAACTATACCTCAAGATCCACACCCTAGAGGACGTCAAACTACTTAATACAGCCCTTAGGAATACCCAAACGTGGTTGGCAGAAAATCATTTCAAACTGAATGTCCTAAAGACTGAATTCCTACTAATAGCTCCTCCGGCCCAAATCCCCAAAATGCAAGATTGGATCAAACATATTACGGCGTTCAATGTTCAACCTACCATCGTGGACTCAGCGAAATCACTAGGAATAACTTTAGACAGTAACATCAACACGCAAAATCATATTAGTAGTGCTACCCAGGGAACAAACTTCCAAATAAACACACTGAGGAAACTGAAACCCTTCCTACCTCACAATGACTTCAAGCAACCAGTACAGGCGCTGGTTATACCTAGAGTGGAATATGGATGTGTCTCGCTCTGTGGCCTACCCAAAGCGTCAACTGCACCACTAAGAGCTTCAATCAACGCCACAGCAAGACTCATAACTGGGTCTAAACGTAGCTCCCACATCTCCACGGACTTTCAATCCCTGAACTGGCTACCCCTGGAAGCGAGAATTCAGCTGAAAATTGCAAAGATGACGCACAGAGCCATGCATCACAAGACACCCAGCTAACTGTCACAGAAATTGACAATTTCGGGTGGGTCTAGATCCACAAGAAATGCAGAAAAATTACTACTGAAACCACAAAAATTCCATAAGAAAAAAACTTACAACAGATCCTTCTCTGGGATGGCGTCTAGAATTTGGAATGCCTTATCCCCAGAAATCAGACTTTACCCGTCCACTACCTCTTTTAAAAAGGAAGTAAAATCCATCCTCATGGCCAAATTCACATGAGCATGGGCTACTGAAACCCTGTTATGAGATGGACACGCGCTCCCAACCACAAGTCATTTTTTTGATGCTACATCTTAAAATGCTGTTTTTCTTTTTTATAATTTGCTCTGTACATATGTTTGGATTTTCTCTTATTTACTGTAAAAGTAACATTTATTGTTTGTATAGCGCTCTGATATCCACCAGGATCTTGTTTGCGCTCTATAAAACTTTCAAAATAAATAAATAAAATACATCTTTGCTGTATTTGGGTGTTAGACGGGTAAATGGCGTTAAACCTTTGCCAGATAATTTCAACATGTGTAAAAAAAATATATGAATGAGGTAAAACTATCACAAAAAGTGCTGCATTATGCCGCATAACTTTACTTTTCTTGCCACATAATTTAGGAAATCTTGCCACATAATCTTTAAGATCATGTTTTCAAACTTGAAAACAAACCTAACTTCCCAGAATGTATCATACTACAGGCTAAACAGACAAAACTGGTTGAAAATCTCACATATGGCATAGGGACACTTGAAAACTAAAATGTAAGCATTCCTCTGCTCGAACTGTGCTTTATGAGTAAAAGCTCTGGTGCCCCATGCGCTTGTTTACTTCTCTAACTCTCTCACCTGTGAAAGAAATTATTATTGCTCATTGGACAGGACAGCGCTGTTGCTTCCTGGAGGTTTCCTACGACAGCTTGCATTCTGGCGGCAATACAGGAAGCAGAAGCGCCGCGCGTAGAACACAGTACCTGAAATACTTTGAGCCTGGCCTCCGTGGACTCAGTCGTAGCTCCTACGCAGTTCTTTAGCTTCTCGATGACGTCGTTCAGCCACGTTCGGAACTGGTCGATATTGCCCTGGTACTCCTTGTGCTCCGACATGATGTTCGAGAGGAGGCTCACTCTCTCCTGTAAACACGAAAGGACAGTCAGAACAGCAATGGCTGCAGGGCTTGGCAGTCAGGCACTGCACAGGTGACGGTTGAGAGACAAGCCGCGCGCATCCCTTCCCTCCACCCCTGCCTTATCAAAGGCCTGCAGCCGGTGTCTGAGAAAACGTCGCACAACACGGCCATTCTGACACCCATGCAGGCATGCCACTGCCAAAACGCAGTTATGTATTTTGTATATTGCATGCGGTTATTTGGTAAGGGATGCAATTATGTTGTATGTTTCTGTTTTAATAAATTAAATGTATACTGAATAGCAGTGTAATACAATAAATTCATATTTGGTAGCTCGTAGAGCAGAACATATATTTCATAAGCACAGTCACAAAGTGGGAGTTTTATTGTCAGTAAACATTGGGTTTGATCCATGACTTTTTCTGGTCCCAAATACTGGTTGCATTGTATTTTTGCAACCAAAACATTTTTTTATGATCCTACTGATTGAACGAGTAGGTTGGTTCTCAAATAAATGAGAATGGGTCGCAATTTGCCTTCCCCATTAATAAACATGACATATGTTGCAAATTACGACAACACTGGCATGGTGGCCTACTATGGTCAGCAGAGCACTGGGAGTATTGTGCCTCTCACTCAAAAAGCATTTTATGTTTTTTTTAGATTGCCTTCTGTTTTCCTTAAAGGAAACGTAGCTGCATTAATAAAAAAATAAAACATTTGTTTGAGAATGGGCAATTGTCTCTTGGACCACTGCCTAGTCCCAACCTTTTTTAAAAAAACATTCACAAAGTGGTGGGGCCCCAAGGGGACGTTTTTCTTTTTACCAATTAATTGCCACCCTAGCTCGGGATTTGGTACTATCAATTTTTTTGCAACCAGATTAGAGTTGCAGAACATTGATACATCTACTGATTCACAACTTGGAAGGAAAATTCGATTGTAAATTTGCAAGCTTGGGACTTACACACGTGGCTTCGTTTAGGAGGTATGGAACGATGAAGTGACAGTAATACATCTATTTGAATGTCCGCATTTGTGTGCATTGTTTATAGCTTGGAGTGCTGAAGTACATATGGAATTTAATCAGTGAGGTAGAAAGCCAAGCTGTGAGACTAAATGACTTGTACTGATGTGTTGCGTAAGTACGAATTTGGTAGGAATCTGTCACTGTTGTTTTTAAAATGTATGTGAATATAGCCTTACTGTGTAATCTAAAATGTGGAAAAAACATGTACTTAAACTTCCACGAGCTTTGTATGTCAATAAACCGCAGATGATTGTTCTTGTGAGCTTCTCTGAGGGACTGAAGGTATGATCTTTTTTATCCAAACTCTTTGATTTAACCTAAAAAAAGGTAGTATCTTGCAATCTATATGACACATTCAACCAAAAACACAGTGTGAAGCACTGCTACAAGCTTTAACCGCATCGCTGCGGCGGTTATTTTTCCGCTACGCTGCTTTTTTCTAAAAGCCGCGTTAGATGACGAGCTCAGCTCGTCATCCGCACACGACCACCGTGGCTGATGACGAGCTGAGCTCGTCATCAGTATCGAAGGGGTTAAGAAGCTGCAGAGGGACGTAAAGCAGAAGTGAGGAAACTACCACTATTGGAAATAGATATCAGTGAATGTTCTTGCCTAACCTTTAGAGTTCCCTAGAATCATTTAGTGAGTTATACATACTGTAACTGTGCTTTCTATTTCTGTTTGTTAGCCCAGTAAAACTATTACGTAGCTCAGTGAATTAATGTACAAGCTGTCTGAAAACCTGGCAGATTAAGAATGACTTAGATTTTTTATCTTTTTGAACTCATGAAATTAGTTTTAATGACTTGAGCACTAATAACAATTGGAATCTGTAGCTAGATGCAATTCAGAATCCATTGCACACCAAAAATGTTTTCAATATTATACAACATTATTAAGCATTTTGGCAGGCAAAAAATATAGCTTCTACTCCACATTGTAAATATTACGAGGCACGCCGGAAGACAGAAAACCATGTAGAGGATCTGGGTCAATACAGGTGTTATTGCTTGCTCAAAAAATCAGTAACTTTATTGAAATCTCTAAAAAAGAGTCCCCTCAGCACTTCACCTCCAAACCCCATAGTAGACACACAGTATTCCTTCTCCCAAATGCCATCTTTTCCCTCATCCGATTCTTCCATCACCTATCTCTGAACCTTCGTACTTCCTCTTTCTTGCTACGCTCCCTGCCCATGAAACCATTTCTACCCACCCTCAAAAACCCACGTACCTCCCAATCTTACCAGCCATTCCGTCTCAGCACTTTATCTACCAGGAGTTCTTGCCCACAAGCTAAGACGTCTGATTAGCTGAGTAGATCACAAGATTCCACTCATGGGCTCAAAAACAAGTGAGGGGCAAAGAGACAAAGAGACAGCGTAGAGAATACAGGAGAGAGAATAGCACTCCTTGCCTGCTCTCCTGCTTTTATCTGCTGGCCACTGTAGCTAAACTTTCAGTTCAATATTGGCAGTTTTGGCCTACAAGCAAAGACGTCTGGTTGACTGACCCTGGCACAACATTCCATTCAGTATGCTAATAATTATTCAGGACCACAATACTACCTATCCCACTACCAGGATCAACTATTGAGATAATAATCCCAAGCTATAAGAAGACCATAGTAAAAAGGGTTAACTTAAAAAAAATATTGTAGTAACAGTGATAGGCTCTAGTGAGACTAGAATCATGGGAGCATTGAAACATTTGCTAATCACTTGTACATTTCATTTGATCCTTTGTAAACATTTGCCTACCATGTCCATTGATAAGCAAGTTATTTGCTCAATGCAGAAACCAAATACCTATTGTTATGAATAGGGCCTTCGAGGAAGGGTAAACGATCCTTATCAGGACTAATATCCTAACTATGCCTTGCTCTATGCAGAATATTTGAACAGTGAGAGTTCTGAAATCTTTCAAAAGATACCCTAAATCAACACTGTCTTATACACAAACTAAGACGAGTTTAAGTTACTATTTTCATCTTTGTATAAGAAAGCATATTTGAACAGTGGGAATTATGCAATCTCAGTCTAGGTACCATAAGTCAATACTGCCTTATATACTAACTAGGACGAGATGTATTCATTATTTTCTTTAATTTGTAATCTACTAACAAAAGAACAAAAGATAGGTCAGACTCTGCCTTTCAAAGCACAAAATCCTTATTCGAAGCTGTGCCAAGATTTGGGAGGTGATGAAAGCTCTTTGGCAAATACTGCTAAATGCAGTTGAATTAAAAATTACTTCTAGTAAATAAGTAATGGTGGTGCACTACAGAGGTACAGATCTGTAAATATAGTTAGCTAAAGCAACTCAATTACTTCTAATGTGACTACACTTCCCCAAAACAAATAACTCTAGGGAATATGTGTCTTAAAAGCAAGGAGGCGTGTGCACAAACTTTGATCAATTTTGTTGGCTCTTGGAAAATGTGGTAGGTAAGAAGACCATGTCACTAAAACCACCATTGCACCTGTCATGAAGAGGCACTTGTGCTGGCTGTGTCTTCTCTGAAGCCAAAGACTGGAGGTCAATAGGTCTAATGAGGCCTGTATTATGCCCTGCAGTGACCTTTGACACATTTGAGCACTCTTGGTGTTGCTCAGATACATCAATCACTACACCTACTGAACTTCTTCATGAGGGACAAAATGCGGCCACATTCCCTGCGAGGATATTGTGAAGTTTATGTCACTAATGGCTATAAGTAACCTCCATGTTGCCTCCTTAAGCTTATGCGACCCTGTCGAATGGCTAGACTGCCTAGAAGCAACTCAGTTTTGCAGACTAAGCTAGACGTACATATAAAGATAAAAGTATGCGTGTGACGGGGTGGGACTCGTGTCCTACAATACTGGAAAATGCAGTCCAGATAACTTAAAAGACTGGTGGTCAGCTGTTCCCCTTTCTGTTTCGGACAAGCAGCCGGACTCAGCCTGGTTGGACGAATGGACTCGCGCAGGCTCAGAAGCAACCTGGGGACACGAAGCTGGAAACTAATACGGCTCCTTTAAATCTGCCGACGAGGGAGACGAGGCTCCACCCACCGGCAACGCCACACGCTCAAAAGAAGGCGGAATCGGGAAAGCGGCGGACAGCGTTTCCCAAGGAGAAGACAGACGAGGCTGGAGACGAAGTACGGAACCGGAGCCCTGCGGAGAAGAAGCCCTGACGAGCCCAGCAGTGGACAACAAGCCAGGAGGCCAACGGTCCTGCGAATCGCCCCGCCACACTCCCGCGGGAGGAGTGCGGCTTGCTAAGGTACGGGGCTAAGTGGCGGGCTGGGTGAATCAGAATAGTACAGTAAATGAGTGAAACTGCTAAAAGCGCAGCCTCACTGTCCCTTTTCCTTCACGAGCACTAATAGGCACTAGAGCTTACGTTTTGTTGCACTCCTTCACTCGGTGTCCCTCACCCCCTGGTCCCCTATCATCCTGCAAGGTCGTCAGCCTGACTCCTTGTTGTTTCTTTTCTTCCCACGCACGATTGGAGTTGAGGACCTTGGCCCCCGACGACCACTGAACACTTCCGGTCTGGAGAACTATCGGCACCTGCGTGGAAGAAACGCCCTGGAACTATCATAGTTTCCCAAAGGAGTCAGGACGGAACCCGACGAGTTTGCTCGCATTAGACAAACTAGCAGACAGAGAAAAGCATACTTAAAAATAAAACCCTCTTTGAAAACTTTATTCAACGTGTCAGAGTCGCTCCCTCCCACCTCTCCTGGTCCTGATCCCGTACAAGTGGTGTTAGAAGTGGGATCACCATCACAGTCCGTCTGCACCCCTGAAATGGACGCTCTCATCCAACATCTAGTGAAGGGACAGGAGAAACTAGAATGAGCGGTAGAGCAACAAAGAACTTCAGCTCAAGCTGATCGGGACTTGTTCAGAAACACTATATCTGCCCAGCTGGACAGCCTTCAGAAAAACATCGCGACACCCACAAGTACAGTGGCGGTAGAAAACCGGGTACATGTACCCAACCCGTCGGGAATAGCTCTACAAAAATCTGTACACGGGGAAGATCCTGACGCTTTTCTCATGAACTTTGAACGGGCCGGTAGAGACCTGGGGTGGCCGGAAGAGAAGTGGCCATTTTTTCTTGCCCTATTGCTAACAGGTGAGGCGCAATTTGCGTATCAGGTGGCCAACCCTGTAGGCAATGCTCCATATCCCCTGATCAAAAATGTGATATTGGACCATTTAGGGTTAGACTCTGAGGCGTATAGACTGCGCTTCAGAAAAGAAAAAGGGATACCTGCGAAAACCCAAAGACTCTTTTCTTTAGATTGAAAATGATGGCAGATAAATGATTGAAACCTGAAAACAGTACTAAGGAAGATATTCTTGCTAAGATATATCTCGAACAATTTATGGACGCTCTTCCGTATGGATCAGAGAGATGGTTGAGACAGCACTCAAGTCTCACCGTGGAACAAGCCATCGAGATGGCAGCCAATTATGCAAGAGCGCAACCCCGAGGAACAGTCAGGGAACCGGAGAAATACCAAAAGAGTCAACCCTCAGGAAAACAAGAAAAAAAAAAAACAGATAACGGAACCTGTAAGACCCAGACCTCTTCGAATGGAAACACCCATGTCCCGAGGACCCCAATGCTTTGAGTGTGGTGAATGGGGCCACATTGCTCGCCTGTGTCCACGAAAACACCCGCCTGAAGAGCCATTGGAAGTGGGCTATCTCCCCAAAACCATTCTCTACTCCGCAGAAACTGGAACTTCCTTTCATGTGAGTATACGGATAAATAAACAAAAAGTGAAAGCCCTTCTTGATTCAGGCTGTAGACAGTCAGTGGTTCAAAAACATCTGATCCTCCCTAGTCAATACCTCCCTGACTCTCTAGTGCATGTAAGATGTGTTCATGGGGACGTTAAGCCCTATCCTATAGCTGTGATTACTGTACAGCCCATAGGCAAAGAGCCAGCTGTAGTGAAGGTAGGAGTGGTGGATTCCCTTCCTGAGAAAATGATTCTGGGGGTAGACAATCCCGACTTTCTTGCCCTGTTTAGAGAGACAGTCTTTGACCGCCTCCTGACTAAAGACGGCCCCAAGGCAGCATACATAACCCCTGATCCATGGGTGGTGGATCGCAGTTTTCGTTTTGCTCAAGCTGAGGACAGAACTCTCTTCAATGCCTGGGAAAGTGCACAGGCTGCCCAGGATTCCTCCACTCCTTCGTTTCCTAGGTTCGTTATACATAACGACCTTCTATATAGAGAAGCCGACATAGGAAAGAATCCCCAATTGCTGGTCCCTTCAGCCTTCCGTGAACAGGTGTTGTTCTTTGCTCATGCTCACCTAACGGCTGGTCATGCGGGCAAAGAGAAAACAACAGATAGCATATTACGTCATTTCTATTGGCCCGGGGTGTATAAAGACGTACAAGACTATTGCAGGAAGTGTGAAATCTGTCAGCGGAAGAATACTCACAGACCACCTGCTGCACCCCTACAACCAATGCCGATTGTCAGCACTCCCTTCGAACGAGTAGGGATGGATTTAATAGGTCCGCTGCCCAAGTCATCTAGAGGGCACCAATATGCTCTCGTCATTGTGGATTATGCTACAAGGTTTATCGAAGCATTTCCCCTAAGAGCACCAACCACAGCCAATGTGGCAGAGAAGTTTGTGGAATTGTTTGCCCGAGTTGGTTTTCCCAAGGAGGTTCTAACCGGCCAGGGGACCCCCTTCACTTCCTGTATGATGAAAGAAGTGTGCAAGTCACTGAATATCCACCACTTAAAGACTTCGGTCTATCACCCCCAAACCGACGGGCTCGTCGAAAGGTATAACCAAACACTGAAAACAACCTTAAAGAAGATGTTGTCCTCAGAAGGCCAGGCATGGGATCGCCTGCTGCCTATAGCCTTGTATGTGCTAAGGGCTCAAAAGGAAAGCAGCCTAGGCTGTTCATCATTTGAATTACTTTATGGACGAGTCCCAAGGTCAATCCTAGAAATCACGAAAGACACCTGGGAGTCACAAGAAGCACAGGAACAGAAGTCTCTCTTGGAGAACACTCTACAGCTACGTTCTAAGCTAGGGAAACTAAGAGACCTCGCTCACACAAACTTGGAACAACAAATGCATAAACAGAAAATGAATTACGACAAGGGGACAAAACTGAGAACTCTCAAGGTAGGAGACTGGGCCCTGCTTCTTTTGCCATCTGTCACACACAAAAATGAGTGGGTAGGACCCTATGAGGTACTTGAGACTATTGGGAACACCACGTATAGACTCCGTCTGTCGGCCAATAAGACCCAAACCTACCATATCAATCTGTTGAAGAAATGGATCGGTCCAGTCCCAAAGAGCAATAATCTGGTACTCCCTACCCTGTCAGAAAAAACATCAACCCTAGACCAACTTGTCGTAAATTAAGAACTTCCTGAAGAAATGAAAAAAAGCCTTCAAGAAATATTACAACCTTTGTCCAACATCTTCTCTGATCTCCCGGGCAAAAACGACTCTTGTAGAGCATTGCATTGAAACTCCCGCTGGGAAAATTGTGAAGCAAAGGCCTTATAGGATCCCCGCTTGAAGACGGGAAGATGTCAGAAAAGAGGTACTTGACATGCTGAAACTTGGTGTAATAAGGCCCTCTAAAAGCAATTGGGCTTCTCCAATTGTCATGGTCCCAAAACCGGACGGTTCAAAGAGATTCTGCATGGATTTCAGGGCCCTGAATGCTATCTCCACTTTCAATGCCTACCCTATCCCTAGGGTCGACAAGCTAGTAGAAAAGCTTGGGGACGCCGTGTTTATCACCACCCTTGATCTAACCAAAGGGTATTGGCAGGTGCCTCTCCAAGAGGAAGACAAAAGAAAGACCGCCTTCATCACAGACGAAGGTCTGTACGAATTCACCGTACTTCCATTCGGTTTACATGGCGCACCTGCCACTTTCCAGCGTCTTATGAATCAAGTGCTGAAACCCTATACGTCATTCAGTTCGGCCTACTTGGACGACATTGTCATATACAGTAAAACATGGGAAGACCATCTACAGCACCTATACACCATCCTGACTGCCTTACAACAAGCTGGCTTACACGTAAACGCAAAGAAGTCTCGAGTAGCCTTCACTACCGTCAAGTATCTCGGATATGTCCTGGGGAAAGGCACTATTGCACCACAAACGGAGAAGGTAAAAGCTATCCAGAACACCCCCTTTCCAACCAGCAAAAGAGACCTGCGAGCCTTCTTAGGCTTAATCGGCTATTATAGACGGTTTGTTCCCAAATTTGCAGAGGTCGCAGCACCTCTTACTGATCTCTTGCGTAAAGACACCAGACTTAGGGAACTACAGAATCCCTTAAAAGAAGCCAGAGATGCTTTCGAGACATTGAAAAACATCATAACAAACGCCCCAATCCTTGAATCACCTAATTTCAAGAAAACCTTTATACTGGCCACTGATCCATCCGACATAGGGATAGGGGCTGTACTCTCTCAGGTGGTGGACGATGGAATAGAACATCCCATTCTGTTTATTAGCTGCAAGTTGTTCCCCGGGGAGTACAGATATTCTACCGTAGAAAGAGAGTGCTTGGCTATCAAGTGGGCTATTGACAAACTGCACTACTATTTGGAAGGGAAGACCTTCCTTCTACAGACAGATCACGCTCCATTAAAATGGATGTATCAAAACAGAACAGTGAATGCAAGAGTGCTCCGCTGGTTTCTCTCTCTGCAACCATATTCCTTTTCTGTGCAACATAAAAAGGGCACGCCAAATGGGAATGCTGACTTTCTTTCAAGGGTCTTTCCTCTCCCCGATCGGGAGATTCCAGGGGGGGAGGAGTGTGACGCGGTGGGACTCGTGTCCGACAATACTGGAAAATGCAGTCCAGATAACTTAAAAGACTGGTGGTCAGCTGTTCCCCTTTCTGTTTCCGACAAGCAGCCGGATTCAGCCTGGTTGGACGAATGGACTCGTGCAGGCTCAGAAGCAACCTGGGGACACGAAGCTGGAAACGAATACGGCTCCTTTAAATCTGCCGACGAGGGAGATGAGGCTCCACCCACCGGCAACGTCACACGCTCAAAAGAAAGCGGAATCGGGAAAGTGGCGGACAGCGTTTCCCAAGGAGAAGACGGACGAGGCTGGAGACGAAGTACGGAACCGGAGTCCTGCGGAGAAGAAGCCCTGATGAGCCCAGCAGTGGACAACAAGCCAGGAGGCCAACGGTCCTGCGAATCGCCCCGCCACACTCCCACAGGAGGAGTGTGGCTTGCTTAGGTACGGGGCAAAGTGGTGGGCTGGGTGAATCGGAATAGTACAGTAAATGAGTGAAACTACTAAAAGCGTAGCCTCACTGTCCCTTTTCCTTCACGAGCACTAATAGGCACTAGAGCTTACGTTTCGTTGCACTCCTTCACTCGGTGTCCCTCACCCCTGGTCCCCTATCATCCTGCGAGGTCGTCAGGCTGACTCCTTGTTGTTTCTTTTCTTCCCACGCACGATTGGAGTTGAGGACCTTGGCCCCCGACAACCACTGAACACTTCCGGTCTGGAGAACTATCGGCACCTGCGTGGAAGAAACGCCCTGGAACTCTCATCGTTTCCCAAAGGAGTCAGGACGGAACCCGACGAGTTTGCTCGCATTAGACAAACTAGCAGACGGAGAAAAGCATACTAAAAATAAAACCCTCTTTGAAAACGTTATTCAACGTGTCAGAGTCGCTCCCTCCCACCTCTCCTGGTCCTGATCCCGTACAATGCGTAAAGGCGAGTGCGCTGGCAAAAAGCAGCCCATTCTTAGGCCTGAAACTCAACCAGACGTACATTTCCTGCTCAAAATAGGGCCGGAAGCCCAGCTCTAAAGCCATTTAATATCCACCTCAATGTTTGTATAATTTCTACAACCATTCCCTCTCAGATCCTTTCCCTGCTTATAAATGTGGTCAGCTGAAACTGGGGCCAGTTTAAAAAAAAAGCACATGCTTGAAAAATCCTCTACTTACACTATGCAAACTCATTGCTTTGAAACAAAATATGAAACCCTAGCCCAGGGCCGGCCTGCCCTAGCCCCACCATCAGCCTTTTACATACCTTTCATATAAATAAAAAAAATGGAGAGGGATAGGTATAGGTCCCGACGCTGATTATCAAAAAAGGGGCAAAATAGAACGTCTTTGGTGTTCATTTGAAATAGGATGTGCATTTCTGATTGAAAGCAAAGTCCGAAAAAAACAATACTTTTTAAAATCAATTTGAAATTCCATGAATCTGCATTATGAAGTCAGACGATCTTCTCCCTTGCATTGGTAAAAATATTACACACGAAATCTAGAATAAAAAAACAACAGCTCGAAGGCCAAAGAAACTATACACATAGTGGAGGATGTCTTTAATTATACATATTAAAAGTCCTAATCCCTGGACCTGCACTGATGTCAAAAAGTTCAAGGCATTTCAATCTTCCTATTTTCCTTCCAACCACACTACTACGAGATGGGCAGTGGGACCACTACAAACTAGCCGCAGATGTCAGGAACTGCTGTTCGCCGGGGGTGTTTGGCGGCAGTCAGGAGGCATTCATATGCTCGGCGGGTCCGTCGCAGTTCTGTCATGCATATCTGGAGTTTTCTATCTGCCAGGGATTTCATGGTGGTTCCTCCTACATGAAAACCCTGCTTTATGTTGAACAAGGGAATCCACAAGGTAAATAAGGATCCTGGGTGTTAACTTTATATTATAAACAACGGTCCTTAAGAAACAATATAACACAATGATAAATATAGACTAGGATCAGTACTATATTTGCAGGATGTCCAGCCGGACACACAATTTAATAAATCAAGGAAATGCCACACCGGCCGTCAGCATCTCAACACGGCTGGAAGCCATTAGATTTAACTTCCACCCTTGGCCACTGTCTTACGCCGTAATTCTCTGAAGCGCCCGTCTCGCACTGATTTCGGCCGCATCAACAGACTAGTATTCTCTTGACAATCACGTCTGTATAGATCCACGTTTTCCCATTCACTATAAGCACCTAGTCCGTGTCCATCCACCTCTATGGCAGACAGTAGGTCTGCTCAGCATCATGCACCCGTCACCTCTCAGGCTTTTCTATCACCATAGGCCTCAGTCCGCATTGAAACACAACACAAGCTGCTCACTCACGGTATGTTTACCATTTGGATCCTTCTCTAACACCTTAGCCGCGAAGTGGGCGGGGCCGCCTCAGCCATTGGATGTTTGCAGCACCAGCCAGGTAGTGCTCCCGATGGTCAACGGCCGACGGCAGCAGGGAAGTGGCTAAAGGCCATATTCTGCCTCTCCCACTCCCCCCCCCCAAAAAAACACTCCACCTGGAGTTTACACACCTCCAGCCATACTGCTGTCCCACCCAAACCATGGTTCACACCAGAGAGCCTGTCACCGTAGCACCACCCTCACGGCTTTGCGTGGTGCAACAAATACTTAAGAGTAATAAGCCTAGTTTCCTTTAAAGGGGCTTACTCTCATCTCCTCTTCTTAATATGTTTTTCTGCCTCTCTATTTTTCCCCTTTCCCTTACAGGCAGTTTCTTATACTCAGGCATGTAATTATACCGTCCTGATGATGATCCCATTAACCTTCTAAAAGGGATCGAAACGTCGTCGACCTATGAAACATATTTACATGTTAAACCATTGCGTTAAAACCAGTGTTAATATTGTTTATGGAAAGCTTGTCATTTATGATCATTGATTTTAAGCCTCCTCTGTCTTTTGCCTGAGATACTAAATTTCCAAATGTAATTGTCTTTTGTTTGTGTGTAGGACGCAGGACTGTGTCCCACTCTATTTTTGCTTGCTCTTGAATTTGTCTAACATTTCCTTGATCCATGAAAACCCTGGCAGAGAGGAAACAAAGGTCCTCTGCGCCATGTGGATGCACACAGGGGGGCACATCATGTGCCCCCTCAGTGCATGTACACCAGCTCCTGCACGGCATGGAATTTTCAGTCCATTCCGTGCAGGAACTGGTTTTGGCGTTCTCATTGTGGTGACTTTTTTAAAGGCACCACAGTGGGAACGCCAAAAAAAGCCAGCCAGACACGAGAAACACTTGTAATCTGGCGGGCGGCCCAGACCATGGGTTTGATGGTGTAGCCGCAGGGTGTCCCCGGTGCCACACTGCTAAACTTGAAATCTGGACCTTATTGTGGTAGGAAAAGCCGCTGGCTTCATCACCACTATAACATCTAAGAGTTTAACCAAAAGTATGTCCCATACATCTCCACACAGCTTTAAGTACCACGCTAAATTGGGTTTGTTTGATCTAATGTAAAAGATGATATTTGAGGCTGCCATTTTGGATGCACTATTACTTTCAACAGGTTAATGATGTGAAAAAATGTTTTATGCGCATGTAGGAGACCTCAACCACGCCGAACAGGACGCGTACTCAAATCGTGAAGAAGTTCATAATTGTTGAACAGGACCAAAAGGAAACAGCTGCATAGTACAGTAGTGATGAGCTAACCCCAGGAAGGGAACTGCATTTCAACAGGACTCTTCACTTGACATTCATGTTGAGAATCCTTGCTCTCGGTTTTCTGGTGATGAGGTAACGATGTCTCTCTTCCTATGAAATTCTTAGCAGGCCATGAAAAACTGAAGCTTCAGAATGTGTGTTCAGTTTGTTATCTCAGTGAGTAATACTGTGTTCATCCGGTTTCTGATTGCAGATTACTAATACGAGTTTTATCCTAAACAATATTCAGATTTTTTTCAAGGCTCAGTATAAATGGAACTTGCAAACTAATCATGGCAGTCACAAAGATATTGATTAATACATGCCAAGTAACCAAATACACCAAAGCGAGGTGTATTGCTTGGAAAAGTAGATGTGATCCGCCTAGGCATCATTTGTACGAGGCATGAGGTGGTGGTTCAAAAGAGAGCAGCAGTACAGCATATTATGTGCTTTGCATATGCCTTAGGTGCAGGCGTCAGCTACACTGTACACTCGCCACAAGGATCAATGATTGTGTTCTGCTATTTGCAATGTCATAGGCCAACTTGAACAGTTGCACGATTTTGGAAACAATACCAAATGTAATAAGGAAATTGGGAAAGGTATTCGCCATCAAGAAACATTTTCTACATGCAAAAATGTTTAGATGTGCAAGTACTCATTTGAGTCTGATATACAGGTGGATGTTATTTCACCTGGTGCAAAATGTTTATGGGTACTTTTTATTTACACTTTGAGTACTCAATGAAATCAACAAGCGTTGTGAATTTGCTTGAATACTGTGGCATTCATTAGGATTCCCTGGAAAGTCAAAACGTGGCACAAAATATACGGGTAGTTTGACATGAGATTATTTCCATTGCCGACATCATTAATAAAGGGGATCTTATCATGCGCGGACTTAGCCCAATGGGCATCAAGGCGCCTAATTCCAAATACAGCTCATAACAGAGGAACTCTGCAGCTCAACCTGTATAGGCTCTAGAGAAACACCATGTTTTTAGGGCCTTTTTGAACAGCGCCAGAGAGGATAGCGTCTTAATCTCCGTCGGCAGGATGTTCCAAAGCTGTGGAGCAGCGACGGAGAAGGCCCTAGCTCCCCATCTGGAGAGCTTAAAACGGGGGACGGCAAGTTGGAGTTGTCCAGAAGAGCGTAAACACCTTGGAGGGTGATAGCGGGTAAGCAGGGAGCTGATAGCGCCTTTAGGTCCATCCTCGAGAGCTCTGTAGGTCAGACACAGAATTTTAAAATAGATTCTGTGCTGGATAGGTAGCCAGTGAAGGTCTCTCCTCGCAGCAGTAGCAGAGGAAGACCTGGGAAGATCCAGGACAAAACGTGCAGCAGCGTTCTGCACTACTTGCAGTCGATGTATAAGGCCCTTGTTGGCTTCCATGTAGAGAGAGTTACAGTAATCCAACCTGGAACCAACAAGGGCGACTGCAATCTGCTTACGTGCTTGAGGAGACAAGTAGCTGCGAATTCTGTTGAGTGTCCTGATCACGCCCCAGCAGGTCGAGACAGTCCGATTCACCTGTAGAGACATCGAGAGTGATGTATCGAACACCACACCCAGATTTTTGGCGGATTGAGCGGGAGTGGGGCAAGTACCAAGAGAGGAAGGCCACCACTCACTCGACCAGATATCTTGGTCCTTCCCAAAGACCAAAACCTCAGTCTTGTCGCCATTTAGCTTCAGGGAGTTGGTAACCATCCAATCTGCAACATGTTGCATACAGGACCTGAAGCTAGAGGCAGATGTTATGACAGAGGACTGGGTGAGTGATATCATAATCTGGGTGTCGTCGGCGTATGATACCACCTCCATCCCCAGCGATCTTACAAGCCTAGCAAGGGGGGCCACGTAGATGTTGAATAGGGTCGGACTTAATGCTGGACTAATTAATGCTTAATGCGGACTTAGGATGAAAAACAAGCATTAGCAAAGCCAACAGATCTAGCCTTCATTAGTGCAATTGATAATGTTGTTACTGTAAGCGGCAGCCTATTCCACGAAATAAAATAAATTAAATAAAAGCAGCCTCCTAAACGTGGCTGCCATATGGTCACAATAAAAATCTTAAGATTAAAAAAATAGTCACTGGTGGACGCCTTAGTAGTGATGTTTTTTAAATAACAACCCTTTAAGTTGGGCCATTTGTTTTAGACAATCAAACGAAGGCTCATATTGCAGGCAGCTACGATTTTACAATGTCAATTAAACATTATATTTCAGAAACTTTAAGAAGGAGACGGAAAATAAATTCCCATCAAACTGGGCACCTAAGTGTAAGGAAAATAATTAACTGATATTTAAAGTTAATAACAAAAATAAAACAAATAAAGCACACATTGAAACAGGTTTGTCAACAGTGAAAGGAACCATTTTAGGCAGATTTGAATAATGTGTACCGGCTTTGTGCAGTGACTCAAAGTGAAGGGAGCTATTGGGAAAGTAGGTAGACCCATTGCCCCAGTCAACATGCTGCAAGTGGGTGGTAGCAAAATGTGAATGACAATTTAACAGACCAATGACCAAAAGCCTTGCTCTGCATGTATTTGATATATACATTTTAAAAAACAGCCTATTACCACAGCAAAATATTTATCAAAAGTCTGACCTAAAAATCATCAGATTCCGTGCAGAATTCAAGAAGTAATTTTTCAAAACGTAGAAGTCTATATTTTATGTTTAAGTGAAAATAAAGTTTATTACTCCCTTTGCTGTCCTTTTCCTCATCTGTTCATTAAGGCAAGTAAGAATGAGGAGCAGATTAATGCTCTTTAACAGAAACCACATCTAGAACATGCACAGCTGTAAACACACCTGTAGTGCCTCCGCGCCAGTACAGATGACACAGACACTAGTCTTCTTAAGTGGAGCTTTATTCACGTGCACCCACTATCGTCCTTATCCTGTTCTGCTTCCCCTTTCCTCGCTCCTCCTCTTCCGCCACCCAGCTCTCCTCCCACCTCTTAACCTCATGTGATGGTCCTAGCGCCCAGCACATACCACAACATTACATCTTCCCCCTTCTTAAACAATTTTAACTATCTTAGATGTGTCCGTGCATGCCAGATTGGACAATAATATAAAAACAACATAGTTACAGTTCTTTAATCAGGCGAACTGGTCTTCGATGAGTTCGTTGCGGTCAGAGATGGACTTCTTGAACTGGCCGTTCCCTTTTGTCAGGAGACGTGGAAGATCGATGATCACTTGCTGACTCAGGTGCACCTCCTGTTGCCTCACTGCGGGGTGCAGTCAATGCTTCTCGGACATTGGGCGTGCATTTCTGAAAGTGTGCCACATTCCTTGTGATCCTCTTGTTCTCCGAAGCGGTTGTAATCATGGTCCCTTTTTGTTTTGTCACCAGCAGTGGGCCTGCATGATATCGACAGTCTGCTTTTCTCTGTTGTTCTTGTCGCACAACAACACAGCCTCCTTCATGGATGGATGGCTGCGCAGCTTTTCTCCGTCGATCTGGATATTCCTTCATCTTCTCCTTTTTCAGTTTGTCGCTGGCTGCTAATTCTTTGTGCTCAGAGTCTTGAGACAGACCACTAGCTGCATCTTCCCAAGTTGGTATTCTGGTGCGCATGGTGCGACCCAACTTTAATGTTGCCGGACATTTACCTGTAGTCGTATGCGGTGTGGTTCGATAGGCGTGTAATACTTCATTTAGAGCCACTTGCACATCACACTTTGAAAGTTCTGCCTGCTGGATGGTCTTCTTTAGAGTGCCCATAAATCTTTCCACCTTTCCATTGGACTGGGGACACAAAAGAGTGCTCTTTCGGTCTTTGAAATTGAGGTGCTTGGCAAATTCAGCGAAGTCTTGCCCATTGAATGGTGAGCCATTATCTGTTTTTACTACCTTCGGTATGCCCCATGCTGCGAAAACCTCATAAAGTACCGGTATAGTAGTGGCAGCTTTTGGTTGACGTTATGAGGTGCGCAATTGGGAAACGTGAGTATTCGTTCATTATGACCAGGATGTACTTGCCAGATTGTAGCGGTCCAAAGAAGTCCACTGCGACCTGATGCCAGACACCATCCGGCAGTTCAGACATTTGAAGCGGCGCAGGTGGATCCTCTCGACTAACTAGCTGAAACTGTGGGTAGTCTTTCAGTGTAAGTTCCACCATCTGATCCAGCATAGGGAACCAGAACCATTCCCGCAGCGCTCTCTTCGTGGCTACAATACCTCTGTGTCCTTCATGCGCTAGGTTGATGACTTCTTGGCGCAACTGTGTCGGGATGATGATCCATTTGTCCTTTAGTACAAGGCCATCTGCGGTAATGGACAGTTCATCCTTCACATGTCTGAAAGAGGACAGTTCCTGACTGTCAATCTGTTCACTCTGCACAGATTCTTCCAAATGCCTCCAACTGCTTGTCTGAATGCGATGTTTTATATTTTGCAGTGTGGCGTCTTCATTGGTGGCATCCAGGATGGCCTCTAGAGGGACGGCGGGTGTTTTGGCTTGAGCCACTACAAAATGGATGTATTCCTCAGCTAATGATGGATTGGATTTAGACGTTGCCTTGGGATGTCGGTACATATAATCAACAGGATTTGCAGCTTTTCCCGGCTTGTGGATAATGGTATAAGTATATTCTTGAAGGCAGATGCCCCAGCGCTCTATTCTGGGTGGCATTTTGGCTCGGGATTTCCAAAGATGGTTATCGGGACCTGGTGGTCCGTGATAAGTGTGAAATGTTTCCCGCAGATGAAGATGTGAAAATGTTTGCAGGCCAAGACCACTGCCAGGCTTTACTTTTCAGGCTGGGAGTAGACTCTCTCTGTGTCCGTGAGACTCAGACTGGCATACACCACAATATATTGTTGATCACTCTCTCTGTCGTATTGAGCTAATATCGCTCCCAGTCCTATGGGACTCGCATCCACAGTGATTTCAGTTTTTCTTCTAGGGTTGAAATATGCAAGATGGTTCGCGGATTCAACCGCAGCTTTGATCTCATGAAAGGCCTCCAATAGAGTATGACAGACTCGGTCCAGCGCGGTGTCGTGTTCTTGCATTGTTGCTCCATAGACTAGGATGTCATCATTGTAGTTTAGAGTGTTGGGAATGTGATGAATTACCTTTCTGATGATCTCCTGAAAAATCTCAGCAGCAGAAGAGACCCCAAAGCTGAGTCTTTTGTATCTGAACAGGCCTTGATGATTCGAGAATGTGGTGATATATCTCGATTTTTCGTGCAGTTCCAACTGATGATAGCCCTTGTTAAGGTCTAGTTTGGGGAATATTTGCGCCCCATTGAGTGACCCAATCATGTAGCGGATGTGAGGCCCTGGGTGTCTTTCTCTTTCAATGGCGGTGTTGGATGCCCTCTACATAGAGACGCACTTTACCCGGTGAGTCCTTTTTGGGCACAACGACCACTGGAGAGACCCAGGGGGTGGGTCCTGACGTTCTCTCAATGATGTCTGCCTGGAGAAGATCCTGCAGTTCCTCCTCTACAGCCAGTTGAAGGTGAAATGGAATTTTCCTGTGATGTTGTGCTATAGGAGTCACCCGTTCATTTATATGCAGTTGAACTTGGCAATGAGCCAGCTTTCCATGTCCGGTGAATAACTTTGGAAACTTGTGGACTATGCCAGGCTCATCATCGATTTTATACAAAATTTCTACTAGGCGAAGTCGTTCAGCCGTGGGCAAGCTAAGAAGATAATCTGCTTCAGGACCATCAATGACATGAATGTGAGCTGGAATAGTTCTGTCCTTGTACGTGAGATTCGTCGGGAACTGTCCTAAACAAGGAAAAGGTTTCTTTGACATCCAAGTGTACACCCGCACGTTGGCTTTATCCAAGTGTGGGGTTGGCTTCATTTTCTTGTATTCTGCAACTGAAATATAGTTGAGAGATGCTCCACTGTCCAGAACAAATTTGGCCAAGTGGGTATCCATTGACAGATCTAATCGCGGGTATTTCTTTAACAGGTACGGATCCGCAACCATGCAGACGTACTCATCACTGTCTTGCGATATTGGTGACAACGACCTCGACTCACTAGATTGTGACCGGCGGGATTGATATGTCCCATGAGACTGACGGCTGGACTGTGAAGAACCAGTGGAAGAGTCTCTGTAGTCCCACACTGCTTTGGCATGATGGCGGGTGTTAGACTGTCTGGATTGTCTGTAATTGTCTCTGTGGGTGTCTTTGCGAGGGGCTCCGCAAACATTTTCAAAGTGGTTGTCCCAGCCACACTTCCTGCATTTTTGGCCTAATGCAGGGCAGTTCTCCTTGTAAGGGAAGTCATATCCGCAGCGATAGCATTTAAGTTGGCGCTCCTGTAGTTTAACCATCCGGCTAGAACTGCGACACCGACAACTTGTATAATGGGACTGAATTGTGGGTCTGGATGATTGTTGCTTTGCAGGGGAAGACCTGTTGGTGCTACGGGATTGTAGCCGAAAAGCTTGTTCACGTTTTTCACCTCTTCCAGCTTCCATTTCCTTGACATGTTCTTCTGCCTGATCATGTACCGTGTCATTTCTTCGATCTCATCCAGAGAGTAGCTTTTCTTTAGCAGACGTCTGCGTAGTGACTCAGACTGGCACCCTTCTATGATTCGCAGGTGAAGGGCATCTTCCGTCGAGAAATAGTCAAATTCACAGTAGCGGGCCAAACGGCGAAGTCGCTTTATGAACGTACTCATGGGCTCGTCTTTTTCTTGAGACGCCAGATTGAATGTATATCTTTCGTAGTCGTTTGTGAAGACATTTTCTGTTCAGTGCGTCACTCACATGAGGCAGCATAATTTATCCCACCCTCATCGCCAGTTGTAGTGTCTCCGCGCCTGTACAGATGACACAGACACTAGTCTTCTTAAGTGAAGCTTTATTCATGTGCACCCACTATCGTCCTTGTCCTGTTCTGCTTCCCCTTTCCTCGCTCCTCCTCTTCCGCCACCCAGCTCTCCTCTCACCTCTTAACCTCATGTGCTGGTCCTAGAACATTACAACACCCTTTAAATACGAACAAGGGTAATTCCTCAATTCTATCCATTATTTATTAAACTATGCCTAAGAAGTGCAACAGTCAGACGGAAAGTATAAGTTTATTCTAATTACCCATAGATGGTCCTATAATCATTAACAACTAAATTCATCCAGGAGAAGCAGCCATTTATATTTTATAGGACGTTTTTGCCAAATCTGAACTTCCTTTGCATGCTGTCCACATACATTAGAAACCAAAGTCTGTAGTATTTAATGAATAGCCCAGTGATCTGAAATATGTATTGAAAAGAATTTTTAACAAAGTCTTGGAGTATCCATCTTGAAAGTTTGCTTTTGACAGTTCGGAACTCTAAACTTGCTCTGCATTCTCCTGTAATGTCCATAAATGTGGCCTGCCCTCAGAGACAACATGTTACTCACTTGACCAAACACTGACATAAGGAATAGCTTGATTAGATCATCACAAAAAACACTTCTCTGGATGTTTGTTTTTTTCCTGAAAAAAAATGGAAACCTATTTTGTTCTGCACTGTAGCTAGAATTGCGACTGGTAAATGTTCCAACACAGATTTTCCACTGAGTGGCCTTGGATTTGTTTCATGTTGAAAGGGATGGAAGCTTGGAAGTGCATGGTTTTTTTTTATCCCTTCAGGACTATTTCCTGGATGTAGATGAAGGTTTTGATGTCTGAAATGTCTGGCGAGGTCAGGCAAATGAACCAGGACCTCAACAAAGACCAGAAATGTTGTGCTTAGCATGGGTCTGTTGGTGATAAGGAAACATTTAGTCCAATTAGCATTTAATGTTCCCTGTCTTCTCTGATCTCTTTCAATTAAGGATACTACTTTGAGTAGAAGACTGTTGGTACTTTCTGCTGCATTTAAAAAATCTTGATCATTTCAAAATATTTTAATTGTACTGTGATTTCTTCCTACCCGGTGAAAAAAATAAAACGAGTTTGATGTGTTTTTCTCCCTGTATTTGATAGAGGGTGCTGAAATGGAAATAAAAAGAATATGCCAGGAATTGTTAAATCTGGGAATCCGGAGTACACTTTTCAGATTCCAAGCCATATAATTAAAACATAGCTGTCAAGACAATTTGGTATGTCACTGGAGGAAACTCGCTTTGGTCTAATTCTACGCTGTTAATTTACAAGGGTGCGAGAAGAGTCGATGAAACACTTTGTAGTATTAATGCCGTTTTACAGGATATCAAAAGAGAGATGGTGTGGCCTACTCGTCATGGCACTAAGAGAGATGACAGCAACCATAAAACAAGAGATAAGCAAAACAAGCATAACGTTAACATAGAATCCAACAGACAAATTGTGGATTATCAGGACTTGACTTAATGGACATCATCCGGATCCTCAGTGCACTTCATCATCATCAACGTAGTTAATGACCGAGAAAATATCAACAGCACATACCGCACATACACCACCGCTTCATGAGAGAGCACCCAAACCCTAATACAAACTCTACTCAACTACACCAAAAAGAAACTCTCTGTTATTAGCTTTGCTCATTCAGTGTCTGAGTTCCAGAGGTGTTGGCTGCAGTCGGACATTTTAAATGGGGCTTCTTCAGTCTAGCACAGGTTTGTAAATGCATGCTCCATGCCAGCTTGTTTGGGTGTGCTTGGATCAAACGCAACTCAAACTCTGCCACAAATCCTAAATTATACTTTTAAACCCATCAATCTGTCAAAAATTTTTTTTCCGAATTATAAAATCCACTATAACTGACAGTACACAATCAACATATCCAAAATAATATTTTTACACCCATATCACATTGCAAGCTCTTAAGCTCTCACAACCAGTGACATATTATTTATATTTCCCTGCACCTATTTGATCAATTATGATACGCAAGTATGATAGATATATTGATGCTTGCTTCTGCTTCTCACCTGTGCTTTTTTCTTGATTCCTTCATAATCCCTTCTCATCTGGTTCTGTACCTCCTCGTCTACGCTCGGATCTCCAATCCGATTGTATAAGGCGGCTGCCTCTTCCAGGAGCCGGTCTAATAACGTGGCCTGGTTATGGACATCCTTAAGCAGGACCTGGGCATGGCTGAACTGCCATTGCTTCTCCTTCAAGCCAAGTTGCAGCTCTATGTCCGGTTCCAGGGTCAGTCTCATGTTGTGGATCCAGAGAGTGAACTCATCACGGGCTTTCAAATACTCGCTCCAGTGGAGCCACACCCACTCGATGCGACTGTAAGGGGAATGGACAGTTTATGAGCATGGAGGCATATGTAGTAACTAATTAAGAATATGTAATAATAATCATAGGTGGGGCCCAAGTCACTTAAATATGAACATATACAAATTGGGAGAGTTCCTATATAAGAAAGTAATAAACACATGATTGTTTACAACAATAGGTTTGTTAATTTGGTGAGTTTTTGTAGATAAATCCACTACTCTCAGGGCTACATAAGCCACAATAAATGAACATAGTAGACAGTGGAAATGTGTCGTTGCCTACTTTGCAAGCCACCTGATTTAGTTTACACACCGTTGAAATAGGCATCGTAATTAAAAGTCCAATGGTTAGTAAAGTCTATGACAATAGAGAGGAAACAGGCTAAGGGATACGCCAGCAAGCAGCAGGGCGAAACTGTTGAAACTGCAGAGTTCATTTTTCATAACATTATATAGTAAAACTCGAAATTGTGGTTGCTCCTGAATGGAGATTAACTCCTTAATGTTAGAGAATCAAGGTTATAGCAGTTGTTATTTATTTTGTATCTCAGTAATCACAAACTCTGTATGTTAAGACAGATCTATTAAAACACCTACAGGTAATACTAACAACATGTGTTTGTAATATTTTGATGAAATTACAAATTACCCCACAAATACTGTACATGGTATCATGACATATATAATGAGATATGCAGGAGATAGATTAAATTGTTAGGCTGTTTAGAAGACTTGTGAAGTGGTGCAATGCAGTGCCACTTAATATTCTGACATTTACAGGTTGGAATATGCAAATTAAGTGTCTCCAATGCTGAAAAACACAGTGAAAGTAACTTGATTTTCTAGTTCCCTCATAACAGAAGTAGGCTTGCCTCTGTGTTACCCCATCAGGACATTTTAATAACTTAACAGATATTCAGCTCCGTTTTTAGTTCAGTAAATGAGACAGCTAAGTGAGTTGAGCTTCTGTTGTTAAGATTTTATGTATCACACAAGACACCGTTTTCCACAATAGCACAGCTAGCTCAGCATTTTCTTCTTCTGACCTCAATAAAATGTGTACCAGTGCATTGGATATTTGTGTGTGGCAGGTGGTGCACTGAGTTGACACTTGCTACTGAAACACCCTCTGATGTGCTGATAATTAGTCTGAACATCACCAAGAGGACTCAACCTTCAATCTTTCCAAGGTCAGTAAATTGAGTACCATTAAACTGGCTAACAGTAACATTTGTTATTTACTGCACTTCGAAATTGCAGTGTGTAGCATGGTGCGCTATATAAAAAACAAGACATTATTAAAACCAAAAAGGGAAAAATCTGTTTTTGTGTCATTATTATTAGCTGTGTCATTTATAACATGGGGTTTCATCAAGATTCATGTAATCATATGTCTATTTCAGAGAGGGAAACATTTCAGTTACTGGTTTACTGAGACCTTTTACTTTCCAGTCTCGCTGAAAGGCTTTTGCAGTTTCTGTGTTTGCTCTAGCGGACTCTAGAAGAGCGCACCCGCGTTCTCCAGACTGGGGAACATCCTTTACAACGCAACTTTTACCACGCAGTGCTGTTACAACGCAGGTTTTACAACGAAAACCATTATAACGCATTACACTGGGGGGCGCTCTAGGATAAGGAATAAGTTTAATTTACTATCCAACACCTTCCCTAGTGTCCACGGGGACTGGAGTTGGAATAGTAAATGAAACTATTCACTATCCAGCACCCCCAAGCGTAATGCGTTGTAATGGTATGCGTGGTAAAACCTGCTTTTTAAACAGCATGCGTGGTAAAAGCATGCATTATAACGTCATACATCCCTCCAGACTATTTGTAAATAGTTAAAAAAAATTACTAGCCCAGTCTTTCACTAACTTTATCAATTTGAGGGCTTCCATAACTTAGATGGTACTTACCTATGGCAGTGCGTCATGTATGTTGTGGTGTCTTCGAACATGGACTTGATGTCTTTCAGCTTGGTCTGTATCTCATGCTTCTCGTCCTCACTGCTGTCCTGAAGAAGAGCCTCGGCTTTCATTAGCACCAAATCCATCTTAAACCGGCCTTCAGGCTCCATTTCACAAATTCTCTGTGGCATAAACAAGATGAAAGAGGCACATGAAAATGTTCACTACAATTAGTTACCTTAAATGCAATCTCTAATTATTCAAGACTAGTAGAACTCTCATGAGGGACGTGCACACTGGTTAGGATTGGGGTGTGGTTTTGCATGTACATTGCAAAGGGAAGGTTCATGTCTTATTAGTTACTTAATATGGGATGACAAAGTCATACTTGTTTAGTGCAATGGGCTCTTTTGGAAACTTTGTTGGATCTCATAGGTTTCAGTGTGTCGGGATTAAAAAGTGTGCCACAACACTTTAAAAGAGAACCACTTGAAAAGGCCCTAGGTCTGGCTTTTAGGACTGGCTTTAACATTCCAACGTATGTGAGCACTAGCTTTGATAACTGCTGTTAGCATGTATTACACGCAGAAATGCTGTTTATCGCAATAAAGCGTGCCCTGATGTCTTTGACAATGCTGGGAATGAAGTAGCAAAAATGAATGTTTTCTGTGAAGAACACATGCAGGAGTTTCAATTTATCTTTATTTGATTCACACAAGGTGTATCATAAAAGAATACAAGAAGAATAAAATTTGTATTAAAAAATACAGACAATTAAGATAACATTGGAAGTGCTAGAGTACAGATCATATTTTAACAAACAATTCATTTAATAACCCACTGCTAGAAAAGATTTCTCCTTGCTTGATTCGCCTTAAGAAACCTTGTAAGTATCACGCATGTGTACAGATTTGGTAAAAGTTGTAAATATAAAAATACTGGCCTACATTGTTTAAACTTTAGTGATTTCAATAAGGGTACACTAAAAGATATTCTCAGATCCGTATAAAATTGACAAAAAAGTACAATGTGCATAGTTAATAGCTTAGATACATTTTCACAGGAGCAACGCTGTAATTCATTAGACCAGTTATTGAGGGTTGCGAAACTTATCAGGCGGTGGAATATGTTTAGCCTAAAACGTGTTAAAGCAAATCTATGTTGAGCATTAAGAGCATAAGATATGCAGTGATACACACACTTTATTGAGTCATTAAAAAAAAATTACAATTCAAAACATGACTAATTCATACAATAAAAATGACAATGATAAGTATTAAAAACGTGGATTTTAAATTACTAAAGGTTAGGGAGCTCATTATGAGCTAATAATGTTCTGCTGAAAGGCCTCACTCTGGTTTTCTGATATTATAGTCTTTAATTTGATTGTTGAGCCTTTTAACTCAGCCGCCATGCTAAGATGAGGGGGTTTGGTTGCAGTTGTGGCTTCCAGTAGTTTTAACGCTTTGTGGACAAATTTCGTAAGCCCAATGTTCAACTTAGCGTTGTCAGGGTTTAGAGCAGCCATTATTGCTTGGTGGCAAGATCGAACTCCCAACCTGATCCATTGATCCAGCAATAATGACCGTCTGGCCATGAGTAATGCAGGGCATACACAAACGATGTGTTCCATTGCTTCAGAGTGGTAGCCACACAACCTGCATTCAATACAGCTACCTAGACGGCGCCATTCGGGAAGGTTTTCATAAAGGGCCAGTCACCCATCCTCAGGGCTAAAAACTTTTGTTTCCAATAAAGTAAATATGTGCCTGATAGGTAGGGCAGCTGAACACCCAGTTTAAAATTGGAAATTACAGCCCAGCGTGTTTTCTTTTTTGACTGTATTGCCCTGTCAGAGTGAAAGGACAACAGTTTAACAGTCTTTTTAATGGCAAACTTTAACACTGGGTGGGTGGGATTTGTTTCCCAGAGGTATTTTACTCCTAATATCTGTAAACTGCAATCCAGGAGTTGCCGATGCATTTGGCTGGTCTGATTTTTCTGTATTTCCTCCCATAGTCGGGCCTCCAGGGAACCCTCCTGAGCAGGGCACAGTCTATGCCACAGTTTTATGAATGCGCCTGCCTCAACTCCATGGTGATCTTGTAGTCCCAGTTTGAGTCTAACTTGGGCTGGCGAGGCAGTTCTTGACGACCAGAAAGCTTGTTTAAAGATTTTAGTTGTTAGTTTGTTTATTAATGTACTGGTTGTGCCCTTAGTGATCTTGTGCCCATACGTGAAAGAATTAATTACCTTAGCCTTCATCACTTTCAGCATGGGAGTTAGGCTCGGGCCAAGTAGCTGTTTTGATAGTTTTACGGCAGCAGCTTCTAATGACAGGGCTTTGGTTTTAAACGTTTCTTTATGCTTGATGAATGTACATCTGGTTTCGCAATCTGCATAGTAGATAGCTTAGATACATTGTCACAGGGGCAACGCTGTAATTCATTAGACCAGTTATTAAGAGTTGGGAAACTTATCAGGCGGTGGAATATGTTTAATCTAAAACATGTTAAAACAAATCTATGTTGAGCATTAAGAACATTCATAAGATATAGTTGCATTGAAAAAGTGGTCATAACCATTTGGTTGTTTCACAGATGGTTTGGCCTGTTCCACACATAATCTCAGGTCCCCAGTTGATTTACTCACTCTGTTTTTAGTGCGGTCATTGAGATGGTTGACAGAGATTCCGGTCATTCATAAAACTCCAGACGGCCAATATCTAACATAACGTTCTTAATAAACTTTAGCCAAGTGACCTTTAAGGCCAATCGTGAATCACAACAGTCCTTTGCTATGGTACAAATCAAGTCTGTGTATACCCAAGTCCATATTTTGTGCCAAAGCAGAACTGGTTGAATTCTGATCAGATCTATTAGATAATTGGCCACAGTTCTGAGTGACATGCATGATTTGAGCAACTGGAGGGAAGTGCTACAAGACTTTAAAAAAAGGCATTTTCCACAGCCTGTAGAGAATCAGCATTCAAGTATCCCCAAATATTGGAACCATACATTGCTATAGTTCTGCATTTTGAATAATATATGGTAGGCATTTCTTTTGGTTGGATGTTCCCCACTTTCCTGGCAAAATTGCGAACGGCCATGTTAGATCTTACAAACTGCAATCTTCTTGAAATAATAGCACATTTCCAGGTCCCTTCGCAATCAAATAAAATACCCAAATAAGAAAAGGTCCGGGTTTGAGGTAGAATCTCTTTTCCTATATAAATGTTGCGGCACTTGGCTACACTACGGCCCACTTTCATAACGAAGGTCTTACTTATGTTAATTTGTAGCCCCAGATTCTCCATAAATAGGGTAAAACTATCAAGGAGGCGTTGCAGGGCCAGAGATGTGCATGGCATAAGAAGCGCATCGTCCGCGTAGAGAAGAACTGGGATCGACCGATTCTTTGCTTGTGGCAGATCAAAGAACTAACCAGCGTATTGTCCAAGTTATTAATATATAGATTAAATCGAAAAGGGGAAAGTGTGCACCCCTCGCGAACCCCTTTTTCTATTCTAAAAGGGCGAGTACTCTTGCATAGCTGTTGGAGTACAGGTTTCTTAAAAAATGAATGATAGTACTATCAATACCCCATGAAGTCATCTCAGCCCACAGTTTCTCATTACTTTCACATTTGAAAGCTGACGATAAGTCAACAAATACTGCATATAGATTGCCATGTTTAATGTGTGCATGCCCAATAGCAGATTCATATTACTGACTTGCTCCGTTGTACCAATTCCCTGGTGGAATCCGTATTTAGATCTGAGATCTTGCTATTGCTATCTGCCCAGTTTTGTAATCAGGCTAAAAGAATACATCCTACCACCATGACGAAAGAATCAAGTAGAGAAATTGGTCTGGAGTGCGATAGACAGTTTTGATATCCTTTTTTAAATATAGGTAGAATCTATGATTCTCCCCAGGTCAGGGGGAACCCAGTGCTCTGGTAGGATCAAAAAACGTGGGTAGGAAGAGGACCCCAGAGCTTAATATTTGCTTTGAATAAGTCAATGGGAACCCCATCTGGCCCAGGTGCTTTGTTACCCTTGCTTGAACTAATAGCAAGAGAAACTTTTTCCAGAGTAAAATTTAAGGCAGACCAGTAAGGTGCAGAAGTAAACATTTGTGGAACTGCCCCAGGGGTTAAAACTGAGTGCTGAGTAACCTTGTTTACTGTAGATGAATACAAGGTGGAGAAATGTGTTACCCATTCCTCTTCAGTCAACGCCACCTACATTTTTGGTTTATCGGCTTCATTAAGGAAAGGGGAATTAACCACATGCCAAAATGCAGTAGTATTGTTGCTTCTACTCGCCTCATACAATTTCTAGCAGGTCTCCTCTTTTATTATGTTTTTACGATTTTTTAATGCAAGCCTGTATTCCCCCTTCAGTGCTGAACCTCCTCAATATTTCTGGGGTTATTTTTCAGAGCTCCTATACGTTTTTGATGTGTCTTGCTGCATACACAGTCAAACCAACCCTTCCTCTTTCCTGTTTCTGCCTTCTGCCTGGCTAGTAGCCTCATTTTGATAGCACTAGTTATTTCTCCAAAAGATTCCACAATAGCAGGGGCCTCCTTTGATGAGCCCAAGCAAACATTGAAGGATCTCTTTTGCTGCTGGATTAATTTCACTGGAAAGTCAGTTGGATTAACCATAGACCAGTGTAGTGTATACCCATTAGTTCAAGAAAGCCCTATTTTCTCCACGACTCGAGTGTGGCCAAGTTCAGTTCGATCTTTTACTGACTCAAAATGTATCATTATTCTCTGGGGTAATGGTCGCTCAGTGCACCATCGTGTATTGTAAACTTAGTAACATAAGTTGAGTAACGATTTGTAAAAAGTAAAAAATCAACAGCACTTTTACCCATTATACCATCAAATATGCAGGATACATCAATGGGACTATTCCCAAACTCATTGCTAAAGCCTAAGTCATATTTAAAAATAAGCTTGTTGAGTTTCCTGCCATAATCTGAATGTAAAAAATGGGCTAAGTCCTTGTTCATTGAAGAAATCATACCACAAATAGTTTTAGAGAGCATTTTGCATAGTTGGATATTGAAGTACCCCACCCAAAGTATAATTTTGTCCCCGGACCCCTTCAAAAGAATAGTATCCAGATGTCAAGAGAGGTCAGTATGGCCAGTATCTCCGACCAGCATGCATTGTTATAAAAGTTGACTATAATCAGTTTAAGAGATACAGAGAGGTCAATGCTGACAATCTGATAGTAGATACTAGTAATCCTAAAATTTACAGAAGAGAAAGGTTGTTTAACTAATACGTAGATGCGTAGAACACCTCTGTTTCTACCATGGCTAAATGGAATAGCCGACAAATTATACGTTTTAAAGCCAATGAGATGACAGGGTTCAATCACCCAGGTTTCTTGCAGACAGACAATGTTAAAATTTGCTATAAAATGTAGCCATTCTGTAGAACTGAGCTTGCTCTGCAGCCCACTATATTCCATGATACAACTATGGTACTCTTAGTCGGGGTCGTTAATTCTTTGCCTGTCAAGCAGAGTACTGGGCTCATTTGATCTTCAAAACTCGCATCTAACTGTGTGTTATTAACAGGGGACAAAGTATTAAAGCTAATATTTTGCGTTGTAGTAACCTCCAGTGATTTATCCTTTAGTCAATCTACCCCACCAAGATTGGAAAAAGCGTCAAATCTATTTGAGGTAGGAATGGAATATAAAGGGGTAATTTCATAATTAGTACTTAAAAATGGTTGTTGTAATATACCTTGTGTTGGAGGATGGAGTTGTATGGGGGCATTTGAGCGGCTCAAACTTGCCATGGGGGCTTATAAAAGAAACCAAGTGGAAGGCCCATGATTTGCTTCTCATTTGAACTTAAACATTTAGCCCTACCCATAATATCATAAACCAGTCCTGGTGATTTGAAGGAGAGGACTACACAATCTCCCTTAAACATTTTAGCATCTTTACCGACCTACCCAACCCATCTGGCCATTTTGAAATCAGTAAAGAGTGTTCTCCCCAATCCCACTTTAGAATTTAACCAGTTGAGAGATTTGTTTCTCAATGAATCCCATGTTTCATGTTGCAGAGACTCAGTGGGTGGGGCATTTGCCAGAATGACCACGTAAGGTGTAACCTCAGGCGGTAGACCTAGTATGTCCCTGACAGACTAAGGGTGTTTAAGGGTTGAACCCCCCAGACGAGTATTAGGGTTGAGAGTTGGTGTTGTTGCCTTATTATGAGACCCTGTCGCATCCATAGCTGGAGCAGAATGTATCTGAGCCAGGTGTTATTGACTCTCCATAGTGGGGTCGAGGTAAGTGCTGGAGAATCTCGCACGGTCCCCCAACAGATTGCTGTGCTGAGCATGTGCGAGGTGCACCAGTAGTAACACCATAAACACTTGGTTCTTTCTTCCTAGTCCCATTAGTCACATTCATTGAACCCCATTTATCTGCACATGATAGCACGGCACACTCAACAGCTTTTAAGAGGCCAGTAAGACTGTATACAGAAGTTTTAATAAGATCCCTCAATTACTGTACACATGCCTCTAATGGTGAACAGACCAAGGAGTCAAATGCTGCAGAGGGCGGTCCCTTACTTGAGTCCCTCAGGGTTTTTGGCCCTTGGCCCGCTTTTAAGATAGATACCTTCTTTGTTGCCTGCCTTCGTTTTTCCATTGGCCAAAGTTGTATTGGTTTTAGCAGAGATGGGTTTGGTGGTTTTAGAGCATTTAGATGGAGGAATAGAGCTTGAGATGTCCAGCACTACGGGGGCAACAGTTTGAACTAACTCATTTTTATTCACAGCGTCTTGGCAGATAGACTGTATTTCAGGGGTTAGGGCCAAGTCCAAGGGGGATGAGATACTTTTATTTAAAGGCTCACACCCACTCACAGTGCAAGTAGTCAATGTTTCCTCCACACTTAGAATTTGTTGCTCAATGGCTCCCATTGCCCCAGTTATAAAATTCATGATGAATTGACCTGATTTAGGGGGTGGGTTCGCTAGAGCAAAACTTGGTAGTTTCCTTTTCCCCATGGCAAGTATAAGGTAAAAAGTACCACTGTATAGAAACTGTATAGAAACTCTACTAGGCACTGGATGATGAAGACAATGGCAAAAAAGAGGACAGTCACAAATTACAGTACCTTTGCAGAGACGTACTCACATACCTGAAGAGCGGGCAGGTTTTTGGATCACTACCAAACACACACAGCAAAGAGGAGGGGCCCAGCCCTGCCTACTCCCGTCGCTGATGGGCGCAGATGGGCCCGCTGTTGGCCCGGGCGCGGCCTAGGCACGCCCGCTCGTGTCCCGTACTGCAGGAGGCCGCTGATGCGTCTCCTGGCACGAATGCGGGCATTGGTGGTGGCGTCAGGTGGCCATATGGGAGCCTGGTGCTTGAAGTCCTGGCTCCACTCCCCCTCACTGGCAGGCAAACAGTGGCATCATGTAACGGGCTTCCCGCGCTGCGGGAGCCCGCATATGTATTTAACGTGCCTCCTGGCTCGGAATGCGGGTGTTGGTGGTGGCATCAGGAGGCCACAAGGGAGCCTGGGGCTTGGAGTCCTGGCTCCGCTCCCCCATCACTGGCAGGCAAACAGTGGCGTCAGGTAACAGGCTTCCTGGCAGGAGTTAATGAAGAGGATGTGCAAACAAGTACATAGCATGTGGTGAGATAGCAACGCTCCTCTGAGTGGTGTCAGAGACCATTCTATGTATATTATAAAGAACTGGTATGAATACGCCCTGTAGACCGCTGCATGGTCATGTCAGACCTACGAACAAGGAGACCAGGAGGAGCAAGTGCATCTGGACCCATCTCTACTCGTAATCTTCCCTCTTAATCCATTGGCCTGTTGTTGTCATTCACTTTTATATTCTACCCACCACAGCATACAGCATGGGACAGTTGACAAACTACGCTGCGAGTGACAGAATTCTTCTCTTTCACATGGAGCACACACACAAATGCTCAACAAAGCTTCTTTATGTGCCAGGAATTCTACAGCAATGTGCGCTTTTTAGGGCTAAAAACATTTTGCTCAACCCATTTTATTTTTGGATTCAAGAGAGTCCTGTAGCTTTCCCACCAACAGCGTTTTTCAGAAACCATGACACAGAAAACAAATACTGACAAAGCCAAAAGGCCAGTGGCCAACAACTAAGCTTATGTCATTGCCAATGCGTGTGTATTATGTGGCGATGGGTGTGAGACCATTCCCAAGGAAGGACATTTGGCAGACCCACTTAGCAAACACATTTAATAAAAAAGGCAAAGCTCACATTGAGTCACTTCCCGTATTACCTGCCTGGGAATTGTGAGAGACTAAGTTGAATATGATCAATCTTTAACTTTAGAATTATTGGATTTAGACATTGTCTAATGAGATTAGTTTAACCATTAGAGCACCCCTCCAGGGTAAAGATTGTAATGCCATCTTCTCAATCGCATCAGAAGAGTCAGATAATTAAAATATGTCCAGATCTGTATAAACACCACCAAATTATCCTACTTGAAACTACTCTCAATGTTTTCAGATGAGGGAGAAGAGTCACAGAACGTTTAAGGGGACCATGTCACGAAGCATCTTGCAAACCTATGCTTTAGCTAAAAAAATTGCCATCTGCTAATGCGCAAAAACTTTAAAGGTTTGAAGATCAGGGTCTGTGGACACCTATAGGTACGGATAGGCCTTATAAATGTGGAACATTCACCAAGGGGGCAGATTTTCTGCACTTGTACGTCTGGCAATTGAATTGCAGCACAAGAGTCACTCCAAAAAAAGCTGTTGTAGGAAAGTGTCTCAATTTCGTAAGGAAGTATGGAAAACTATTTCTCCACATGCCAAATTGTTTTCTATGTGGAAAAAAACCGGGGAAAATCTGATTTTCCCTCTAGCTAAACCTACAAATTGTCACCCTGTGAACAGTTCCTAGGCAGAGGCTTGGGACAACGAGTTGGATGCCTGGAATTTTCATAGGTGTCCAGGAGCATTTTCGGACATTTTAGGGAATCATCTAAAAGTATAAATCCACTCAAGATGAAGGCACACGTCTATGATGCTTAGATTGCACCACTTCTTAGAAATTGGGCCTAAGTTAATTTGGCCAGTGGAGAAGATGGGATTAAATCAGTGGTCTGCTGGTTTCATAGTGAACAACTTGTGCGCTTTCATAAGCTTAGTTTTCACACCTGTACTCTACTAGAATCTTGTTGCTGCCATTGACTCTACAAATTCATAATTCAGAACCTACAGAAAAAGCAGATGTTTTCAAAACCGATAAAACCAGGGCAGCAGGGTAATTGCAGTCTTAATAATGTAGCAGCCGAAGGCTCTCATTACAAGTGTCCTTTTAAATCCAGTGGAGCTGCTATAAAAAGAGACAAGGTAAAGAAAAGAAAAGAAAAAGAAAAAGAACGGGACAGCTATGTGCCCATGTGCTGTGTGATAGCTCACCTTCTGTGTTAAAGGTCAGTGATGATGAAGATGGCTGGGTTTCAATTTAACAGTTATTAGGAAATGGAAGAAAGAGGCTGAGAACAGAGTAGGGAAATGGAGAAGTAAGAATCGTGTGGGAAGACACATGGAACGGCCTCCCTCAACACATCAGAGCCTCCTGCTATCTTCTAGAGTTCTGCAAGAAGCGGATGCCCTGGCTCTTTGTATAAGCACCTTGGGGACCACAAACCTACACATTGCCCCAGTATCAGGATACCCTCTCAGGTTACTAGTGTGCTATACAAATCAACATAACATAACAAGAGATGTGAGGATTTCAGAGTAGTCGCTTTCAAACAGGCTGCATTCCACATTCCTTACCTCAGTCTCCCTCAGTCTGGCTTCCAGCGCCGACCTGGGCCCCTGGGTGTTGTCATTTAGCCGCAGTCTATCCTGGATGGCCTTCATCCAGGCTTCGGCACCCTCCAAACTGCTCTCAAACTCATCCTGCGGCTGCTGGTGAGTCATCTCATTGGAAGAAACTGGAAGGACAAAATGGACAATGAAAACAAATGCTGACTTATGGCGACATGGTATAAATATGTATGCAGATATAGTTCTGTATATTTAGTATGCAATCAAACGTTTTCTACAGCCATGACATTCTTGTAGCTGCCATCTCCACTTTGTCAGATTATTTTCTATGATCTGAGTCATAATTTCCATGCCAGCTTCTAAAATGGCTTATTTGAATGTTAGGACTAGTGGCAACGACCTTAACGATCTTGGGTTTCGCGAGCCGCAGCGCCAACCAGCTCTAGTCAACCTACAGTGACTAACAAACAACTCTACATTTCAATGCCACATCATGTACCTCACCAGCAACCAAACATCCTGCAATAGTCCTCCTGCATCTTCACACACCTTCTTGGGTTAAAGGCCAAAGATCAGAAGACAAGGAAATACATCCATGGCCCTCTATAAAAAAAAAAAACTGTGCTTCACTCCTTTCACTGAAATAAAAAAGTGACAGCTCTCTCTAACTCCAAAGTGCATTCACTCGGATCAAAAGGGACAATTTCTTATTTTTTCCTGTAAACAAATGCCTGCCCTATAGCTTTCCGTTATCCATGGTCCCTGAGATTTCTTTCACCTCCAGGAGCTCGCACTCTCAGCCTAGCCTACCTAAGTGTCATATCATAAGTTATAATTGTTATCATAGATAACAGCACAAGAAAATTGAAAAACATACCACCAGCTTAACAGCAAACATAAAAAAACAAAATGAATCATAGTAGTAGCAACCGTGTGTGTGACAGTAATAAACTGATAACGCTTTAAGAAGTTGGTGTGCATGAGTCTTGGTTGTGCACTACTTCACCACACTCTAGGTCTTCATGAGCCCAACATGCATAGCCCAAAAAACAGAAGGAATCCTTGAACACTATTCATATTCCAGAAAAAAAAGTTAAACTCGAAAACTCTTTATACCAGTTCGTGACAGTTTTACAGCCTAAACTAAGCAAGCGATTTGGGAGAATGACAGGGCTTGAGGTAAAATGCACAGCAGAAGCATGAGTATATACATATATATATATATTAAGGAGAATGTACTTATAGCTGATCACACTCAACATTTGCCGTTTTCAGAAACTTTCTCTGTGATTGACTAAGTCCATAATTGTACAACCCACAAGAACAACTTGACATAGGGGAGGAAGAAATATATGTGAGTGTTTGCTTTCTGTGTCCCTTTGTAAAAGTTAACTTTACTTTTGTGATCGTTAAACTGCACAATGCTTGGAGGTCCACGGTCGTTTAGAATTGTGCGAAAGTGGTGAGGTGGTTAAAAGTGCACGACACCAGGGCAGTGTTTAAAATTTCACGACACTAGGGCAGTGGGGGTGGTGTTCAAAAACGTACGACACAGCTGGTTGTGGAGGCCTTTGAAACTGCACGGCACTAGGCTGTGTGCATGTTTAAAATGACACGCTACTGGGGGGCTGAGATTTGTTCAAATTGTGCGTATTCGGTAATATTAAAAACGTTCTTTTAAAACTGGTCTGGCCGTGCAGGAGCCTGGCGTCTTGTTTGTCCCTAAAGTTCTACCACTCCTCTCTTTTCAGCTGGATTCAGGGCCGTCACAGGGCGGCAGTCAGGGCCCTTGACCCCAGGCCGGGCCTTTTGTGCCCTGGGGCTTCGTTACAAAATACATTTAAATAATAAGAAAACAAAAGAAACAGGCCTAGCCTGTTCCTTAAAGATGCAGTAAATGCAGCCAATACCACTAGGTGGTATCAAATACTATGTTTTCTCTTTGCCCAGCAAAAAAAAAAAAAAAAATCGACAGCTCGACAGATTATAAACGAGAGAGAGAGGGGCCGGCACGAGTTTTGCCTCAGAGCCCCACAGTGGTGTTTTTGCACTGAATACAACCCAAATGCTCCAGTTCTAGAGAAGGCAAGGATGGAAAGCATTTAGTCAATCCTGTTGACTAAATAAAGGACCGGCTGAGTAGGTAGCCAGACAGAACATTCCTCTCAGCTCAAGTTTGGCAGTTTTTAAACAAGGAGAGCGCTGTGTCCCTCTGTCGCTCTGTGAGGAGTGACCCCCCTACACACCCTGCTCGTGTTTTGATCCTTTGATGAAACCGCCTGAAAATAGCTGGAAGGCGAAGACAGAGGGATGTACATGACCTTTGGGGACCTGTCTTTTGCATCGCACGCTACTTGTGCTCTTTTTACTGTTTGTAGTTGCCATTACACTGAACGTGTTTATGTCCAGAACCCATCACTCGTAAACAAAGAATGTAATTATATTGTAAGCAGCCTATAAATGCCATGGCCTCCATCCACATAGCGCTTCAGAACCTTGCTAGAGGTAGAGAGCACTATATTTATTTATTTATTTATTTTGCGATTTCTAGAGCGCCTGGTGACCCGTAGGCATCCCCACGCTATAAATCTGTGCAGGCCAGGAGAGGGGGAGAGGGGGAGAATTATTTAGGAAACAGAAGGGTTTTAAGTTTCTTACGGAACAGGGTGTGCGAGGGTTCCAGACGTAGGCTGTGAGGGAGTGCGTTCCAACCTATGGAGGCTTTGACCGCAAAGCGACGGCCGCCGGTTCGAGCCTTCCTGAATTTTGGTACAGTGGCCAGATGTTCGGCGTCAGAGCGGAGGGGTCTGGAAGCTTTATATGGGGTAACCATGTGTCTTAGTGCGGCTGGGCCAACTCCATTGATAAGCTTGTGGGTGGTGCACAGGGCTTTAAATTCTACTCTCTGGCGGACCGGGAGCCAGTGTAGGGCTTTGAGGGCAGGCTTGGCTGAAACTCTGGGGGGAGGTTCATAATGAGCCTGGCCGCCGCATTTTGGGTGCGTTGGAGTTTGGCCAGGGTGTATTCCGGAGCCCCAAGATAGATGGCGTTACTGTAGTCGAGCCGGGCTAAGACAAGTCCCTGGATCAGTAATTTCCTGGATAGCGGGGGGAGGAGGGGTAGGATCTTACGCACGGATCGCAGGAGACCAATGCACGTACCTGCAGTCTTGGTCGCCTGCGTCTTCATGGTTAGGTCGGGTTCCAGCCATACTCCTAGAGTTTTGATCTCCTTTTTTGGTGAGGGGATTTCACCAAAGGTGTCAGGCCAAACTGAAGGTGGGATGGACGTCCATTTGTTGCCCAGAAGCATGACCTCGGTCTTTGCACCGTTCAGCTTCAAGGCCGAGTCACACATCCAGGTATGGATGTCCTGGAGACAGTTCAGCAGGCTGTCAGGATGGTTATCCAGGTGGGACAGGGAGACGACTAGTTGAGTGTCGTCTGCGTAGTTTATTATTTTTATACCATAGGGGGCCACTACGTCTTCCAGGGGAGCCATATAAACATTAAACAGGGTGGGGCTGAGCGACGACCCCTGGGGAACTCCGTTCTTGAGAGGAAGTGGTTCTGACCGAGAATTACCGTCCCACACCTGAAAGGAGCGGTTGGAAAGAAAGGATTCAATCCATGCTCGCGCCGTGCCCACAATTCCTGCCTTGGCCAGGCGATGTAATAGGACACGGTGATCCACCGTATCAAAGGCGGCACTTAGGTCCAGGAGGATCACTGCCACTGATCCTCCTGAGTCCAGAATGCCCCTTGCCTCCTCGATGACAGAGAGGAGAGCGGTGTCCGTGCCATGGCCGGGTCGGAACCCGGTTTGGGATTGGCGCAAGAGATGGTTGGTCTCAAGGAATTGGGACAGTTGCGAGTTGACTAGCTTTTCCGCCATCTTACTGATACAAGGGAGCAGCGAGATAGGACGGTAGTTAGCCATGTCGTCCGGGTTGAGTTGGGGCTTTTTCAGCAGGGCCTTAACGACCGCATTCTTCCAGTTGGGGGGCACCGTGCCTTCCGACAAGGAAGTGTTGATAAGGTCCTTGATGATAGGGGCTATATTGTGAGATACCTTTTTTAGGAATCTAGCCGGGGCTGGGTCGAGGGGGGAGCCGCTTTTCATTTTCTCCAGCGTGGAAGCGACTTCAGAGAGGGAGACTGCTCTGAAAGTGTCCAGCTGTGGATTGTTGTTACCGTCCGCTATGTCCGAGATGGAAGGGGGACTAACGGTGGGTAGGGAGTCCAGTATCAGCAAGATTTTAGAGTCGAAATAGTTGGCCAGATCCTTACTTCTGTCTGGGGGGGGGGAGTGAGAAGAGGGTGCTGTTGGGATGTTCAGTAGTTCTTTGACTATCCGGTATGATTCTTTGGAGGAGTTTGTCGCGGTTTTGATTCTATTGTCATAATATGTCGCTTTGGCTGACTTCAAGGCAGTTTTGTAACGTCTTACTGCATTGTGATACAAGTCTTTGTTACTGTGGAGCCAGTCTTTCCTCCACACTCTCTCGGCCTTTTTACACTCTTTACGGAGCGCTCTGAGGTCGGGATTATACCAAGGTGCGTGGCCCTTGATCTTATTTTTGACCTCTCGGTTTTTGAAGGGGATGAGGCTGTCAAGGGAGGAGGAAATCCAGTCTCTGAACTGGGTGTCCGCAATGGCGGGGTCGGCTGTGAGACTGGGGGTGGTGGCGTCCAGAGCCAGGGCCCAGTCTTCCACCGAAAGTCTGGCCCAGGATCTGTCCTTGGTATAGGTTGTAGGTTTATGAGGTTTTTTAAAAGAGCCTGGAAGGAAGACCGAGACCAAGAAGTGATCTGTCCACGGGAGGGGGAGGGAATTAGTAAACTGAAGGGAAGGGATGTTCGAGAACACAGGGTCGAGCAGATGTCCTTTCAAATGCGTGGCTCCTGAATTAGCCAGGGAGAGGCCGAGGGCGCCCAGATCACAAATTAAGTCGGATGCTCCTGTGTCGAATGGGTCATCGAAATGGATGTTGAGGTCACCTGTAATCAGGAAGTTAGATATTAGGTGGGCCAGGGATGAAACGGTTTCCAGAAAAGCGGCAGAGAAGGGGCCGAAGTGCCCTGGGGGCCGATAGACCAGAAGGCCCGACAGGGAGTTGGTCGGGGAAAGCTGGAGCGAGAAGAGGCAGCTCTCCGACTCCTGGCTCTGAGTCTCAGTAGATCGACAGGTGAAGTAGTTTCGTTACTAACATACAACGCACTGCCTTCCAGAGAGGACTCACAATCATATTAAGGTACAGATAGATAATAAAGGTACCTTGGTGTTTGCAGACAGACTTCGTGTGTCTTGGAGATGTACCCTATAATCCTCACAAAGCAATACACTGACCTCTAAACATTTTAATAGACCCCATTTTGTTGGCATCCCTGATCATTATCATTCTTTTTTATTATGGCATTAATGTTGATCTCACCTGGTGATTTTTAATGACGCGCATTGCGGTATAGTGTCTTTGCGAGTGGGTGTGTCTCGTTACTCCAAATTGATAAACATTTTTTAAATTGTGAACGCTTCCAGACTGAAAAAAGATATGCAATTATTTTACAAAACAATAGTTGGACTCATGTCTTTATACTTATCGAGTAAAGAGAAAAGCGATTTCTGTTTACAGAGTGCTCGGATTTCAGGGTTAAAATATTCTTACTAAATTAAAGCAATCCAGGGCGCAGAGTACAAACTACTAAACATCAACATCGCGATGATACCGGCAAAAAAGGCAAAGAAAACATTCTACTGTATAATAGACAGCTTCGTTCTTACTCAATAGAATATTGTGTCAACCAGAGATAATGTAATTATGCTTATCAACAAGAAAGAATGTGCTCTTAATTTCTTTTTCTTCTGATTTTAGTCTTAGTCCTCTCCCCATGTTTTCTAAATACAACTTAAGTGTGTAAAGTTTATTAATTTTTTAAGAAGAAATGCATACCATGATATCACCAATACATCTCCTGTTCTGAGTTTAGTATTCTGGCCTCTTAAAATCATTGAAAATGTGTTAAAATACCTCCCTCTGGCCACTTGGAGAGGGATTGTTCATGCCTTGATTGCTTCCAGATCAGACTATGCCAATGTCCTCTATCTGGGTCGGGAGTGTATCAAGAACTGCTTACACGGCTTCAGCGTGTCCAGAATGCAGCTGACCAGCTTGACATAAACATTCAAAACAGGCACTCGGTTAAAACCAATTGCATTGGCTTCCAACCAAGTCTAGAATTCAATTCAACATGCTTTTGATTAGCTATAGAGCTTTCCACAAGAATGGCCCACGATATATTCAGAACATGTTAATAAAATACCCCACTGTAAGGGCACTACGTCCTTCAAAGCACTACTTGCTGCATTTCTGAAGTACAGAAAGCAAAATCAGGAAATATATATATATTTTTTTCTTTCAACAAGTATTTGGAAATCTTTACCTATGCACCTCCGTACTACTCCCAGTAAAAGCCAGTTTAAGGCTCATTTGGAGACCTAATTTTGTTTAAGGGACTAAAGCTAAAGCTTCAGTTACACTTTACAAGTTACATTTCATTTGTTTGTTCATTCATTCATTCATTCATTCAACTCAACCGGACATGAAATATTCTCTTTGGCAACAACATAAATTGAGGTTACACTCAGACGTTAAAAGGTTCTCTTTGGTTTGAGAGTTGTTAAAAACTAAAAAAGGTGCAGTGGTCAAGCACCAAGGGCAGGTTTACTTCAGAAAATTCAGTACCTCATTGTACCCAGCTAGACAAACAGAGGACCAGAATACTCAATATGCATTATAGAATATTCAGTTAGGCTTCTAACCCACTGCCCACAAGCCTCAGGCACCACACCACCTGTCCAACCGCTTAGACTGACGACAAAGCTTCTTCCTAAACCTCCCATTATATCCACCCTCTTGGACCAACAGATGTACCCCAGTGGTGACTGGTATGTAATTAGAGTGGCGGGGCAGGCAAAATACGGGTGATATTAAAATAATTTAAAAAATGCCACTTACCTTTCTCACTCAGTGTTTTAACTCCTCAAAGCTCTGGGCCCAGGAAACTGCACTACCCAATCCTGGCGCTGCTCTCATGCTGATAAAACAGCATGAGAGAAGACTGAGGGAGCGGCCTCTCTCAGCGCTCTTAAGAGCGCAGGAGGCCCTTGCTAAGATGGACGGCCAAAGGGACATGTGCACTTTAAAAATAAGTGCACAGCTCCCTGCTGCCACTCAGCAGCAATTGCCCCAACCCTGTCAGTCTGTTCAGGACAGGTAGCTGAAAAATAAAATGGTAATGAATAAACTATATCACCAGTTTCCTTTTTAGCTGCTCTGGGGCTTTTTTTAGAGGAGCAACTCTCCTCTGCAATCACCGAGGAGCTGCTCCTGATGTACCCTCTATTTATAAATACACATTTCAGTATCATCTACTATGAAACCTTTTACATCTTTACATGCTGGAGGCTTTTGTAGGTCTGGTGGGATAACTAGATAGATAGATAGATAGATAGATAGATAGATAGATAGATAGATAGATAGATAGATAGATAGATAGATAGATAACTAGATAGATAACTAGATAGATAGATAGATAGATAGATAGATAGATAGATAGATAGATAGATAGATAGATAGATAGATAGATAGATAGATAGATAGATAGATAGATAGATAGATAGATAGATAGATAGATAGATAGATAGATAGATAGATAGATAGATAGATAGATAGATCTTATGCCCAATACAGCATACAGAATGGGGCAATGGATCATCCCACTTCAGCTACTGGCTAATTTCACTGTGGGTGATGGCATTCTGCTCTTTTGTAAGGAGCAAACAAAGCAGTTCCATTCACTACAGGGAAAGTATGTTAATGCACGTTTTTTCACAACAAAAGAAATATCTTGACTTTTCACTATTTTTTTTTATTGTCGAGGGCCCAGCAGCCGCTGCAGCAAAAAAGTTATACTAAGACAGTGACAAATAAAACCAGCATTGACAAAGCCAAAAATATGGAAACCATTTACCAACCTAATGGCTTTGCTAATGTTTGGTTATGACTAGGTAGAGTGCATGTGCCAGGCAGTTTCTAATGAACCTTTCAATTTTGGAATTCTGCCAATACTTTAGCAAACACCCACAAAAGTACTAAAGAGTGAATCAAACAACAGCGAGAAGAATGAGAGGGAGACCTTGGAAGGCAGGCATATTAGCAAGGCCTCAAGTTTGAAACAAGATTTTAAAAACATTTTTATATACAATGCTCCATTCTATGTCGTCATTGTGATCCGAGACTCGTCAGTTTGTGGTTGGTGTGGGCGGTTGTGAGAAACTATTGTACAGAACAGACATTCAGTGTTCAAAAGATGCATTAGTGTTTGCCAGAACAGCACTGAAGTATTGGAAACTTTTTGTGGCTAAATAGTTTCGCAAACAATGTGAGGACTATCGTGGTATTTGTCTGGCCTCTAGACTGCTACGTTTCCGAATCTGGAAATGCGACGCCGTCGCCAAGTCCTACAATGGTCCCTCACTGCACGAGGCAATCTGTGGCAGGCTTGGCACTAGCACTGGATGGCAAGGACCAGCTTATCCACTACAATGAGCATAACATGGTTTCTAGGTATCTGCAGGCTTTGATAGTACGTTACAATACTACAGTAACCGATGCATTAAATGACCCTAGTTTTAAGCGCATCAAGTAGGCCGACCTGAGGCTCCTCTCCTCTTTGTCCACCAAGTGAGGCGTGAACCATCCAGAAATCAGTACATGCTGGAGAATCCTCGGCTGCAGAAAGCAAATCAGTAACTCGCCCTTGAGCTATCTTGTATTTCTGGGAAGCATTTCTTTTACAGGGGATATAGTGAATATATTGTTAGTGATCTTTGCACCTTTACAGATATCACCGAGGTGAACCAAGTGCTTATAGATATGACCGACTTTGCAATAGGCATTTTATAAAATCTTCACACACCACACACGTATAAAGAATACAGACAAACAGACCATGTTTAATCTACAAAAAATTGAACTGAGATAATTTGTCATGGGGGAAAGAGAGATTGAGCGAGGGGGAGAAAGAGTGAGGCAGAGAGGAAATAATGTACTATCATATATTTATATGCCACAACAATGCCAAAGTGTACACAATGGGAGGCCAAGAAAAGATGTAAAGACTTTAAAAAGTATGCTACTAACTAACCTTCATGGCTAAGTAACCAGAATTATTTAAAATTTCCTAGGCTCTTCACTTACATGCCTAAGATGCCAGGCAGAAGACAGCTAGCTATCTGCTACACATAATATGGAATTATAGGGCCATGCAAGGGTTGTGGAGGGCCACTCAAGCCATATGTAAAGAGGCCATAGACAACCATGTTCCTCTTACTCCACAGATAGTTCTCCTGAACATTCTAGCACACCGACCTGACTAGATATAAAAAATATATTCCTAGGCATTGCTCAATTAGTGGCTGTTTTGCTCAAAACAGATGGATTCCATCAGACCCGAGCAGAGGTGGCCGGCACAGGTAAACGCGGAGCGGTGGGAGCAAGGTTTTGGGGGGAGTTGTCAGACGACGGAATAGGTATAATTAAATAAACAAATAATATCTATTCCATCGTCTGTCTCCTTCTCCCCCTGCGGCACCCTGCCTTGCCCGACTGCGCTTACCTGCGCAAAGCAGAAGAATGTCCTTGAAGAATGACAGAAACACCAGAAAATTCGAGGAGGGTGGGCCCGATATCAGTGTCTTGTGGACTATATAAGATGTTATATGGTTCTAAATGATATGGAAGATTATACTGATGTAATGGATGAACACATGAAAAATGTGAATGTGTACACACCAGTATTGTGGGAAGACATTAGAGACTTGATATTGATGTTTTTGTTCTCTGTTTAACCGGTTTGATGCTGATGACGGAACCGCTCCGTCATCAGCTGCGGTTGGGCTGTGCTGCTGACGGAGCGGTTCCGTCATGGCCCGGCTGCCGTGCCTGCGCGGGGCGTTCTATTGAGTGGGGCGCGCCATGACGGAACCGCTCCGTCACGAGCACAGCCCAACCGTGGCTGGTGACGGAGCGGTTCCGTCACCAGCATGCGGCCGCCGTGCGGCCGCCCCGCCCTCTTAGCGCTGCAGCGGAATAGCCGCCGCAGCGATGTGGTTAATGATATATTTGGGAAAATAATAACATTTAATAAAAAAAACATTTATAGTTTCCTGGAGGAATTTCCAGTTGACCATCAGCAACGGGCTTCTACTAGGTTCAGTTCAAGTATATAGGTTTGAGTACAGTGGATTATATTAGAACAGCAGAAAAACGAAGTAAAGTTCTACTTCTTAAAAAAATCATGCAAATGGAAACCAATAGCCAGTTCCAAGATGCAGCTGAAATCAACAGAGATATTTAACTAGTGCTAACTGGGTCAATGGAATTGACTGATGAAATAGAGGCCAGCGTTTAGGATTACGGCCATTCAATTACCATAGACCTCGGATAGCTGACAACTTATGCTTCATTTACACTCCTTATTAACCACAGAGGCACTCATTAAGAGTGGGCTGGATTTTGGTGTACATGTTATTACACTTGATAACAGTACTTTGGGGTTTAATCTTTAACGAGTGTGGAAAGTACCATCTACTACAAGTGTTTACATAAAATGGGGAATATGGTGCAAATGTTGATACTTGCAGCACTAAAATATAGTTTTTGGGGTATTTGGAGATTAACCCCCCACCCCCACCCCCCACCACCACCACCCCACCACCACCACCACCCCACACCCCCAATAAATATCGGCTTGTTTGCCCTGGTGAAATATATCCATGGAATGTGATTTTATGAAGTCCTGCATTTGCCATGTGCGATGAAATCTCATACTTCTATCATGTGCGGTAACAAGATTTACTCCACACATCGCACGCTTTGAACTAGACCAACAAGCTTCGAATACATTCTTCCTATAAAACACGTGACCTGGCTCTGCGCGAGCTCAAATAAACACCGAAGAGAAATTCAGGAAAACCCCCAAGGAAATCTAAAATAGCTCTTTGGGGCGGAGGGGCTAAGTTTTCCATCTGCTAAAGTGCTTCTAGCATCTCATAGGCATGTCATCTCGGGGGAGATTAGGAGTCCGGGTTTGTAGGGGAAAGTTTTTCTTCAGTGCCCAGCTGTGTCAAATTTGATGCAGGCTCAGGCATTGTGGCAAACACTGCATTCCTAGACTCAGGCAGAATAACGAAATTAAGTAATAACCAGGCTACTTCCGGGATTCAAAAAGAGCTGTGGTCCAATGCAGAGCAGCGAGAAATAAACCAAAATTGCATTAGTGTTTAGGGAGAACGTCAGTTTCAAGCAGGCGGTAGGGCAGGAACCCAATGGTTTCTCAACATTGATGCTTCCCTTAAGCTTCAATTGAGTGATGCAGGCGAGTGGATAAATAACTGTCAACCTAACAAGGCGAGGTGAGTTCTAATCCCAGTTTCCAGTTCAAAATGTGCGGTTCTGTACAAGCTGAACACTTTTCATCTGCCTCTGGTCACGTATATGCCAAAAGTTGCACATTTTGGACAAACAGCAGTGTAAATAAGTTATATCGAAGCCAATTGGCCTGGCACTGGCTTCCAGCCGTTTAACTTTTTCAGTACTTATGCTTTTTTTCCTGGTTCTTGTAAACGTTTATTACTGGAAAACCTGGTTGGTCCCTTGCCAATTAAAAAAAAAAAACATTGACTAAAAGCAAACATATTTTTTGTTCTCAAAAAGAACGCACTGTTATAGTAATACCCGGCACTACTTTGTGTGTGGATGAGCTCTTTGTGAAAGAGAACAAGGCTATCACTTAAAGTGAAGTTAGCCAACAGCTTATGTGGGTTGACCCAGCGCCTCATGTCATATGCTGTAGTAGGTGGAAGAAAAATGTGAATGACAACAGACCAATGGAAGAGGTCTTCCTGAAAGATCCTATAAATATGTATATTTTATACATAATTTTAGTGAAATAAAAAAAGGCCATGCTAATTCTAGACATATAAGTGGACATTTGCAATTAAGAAATGTATTTTATTGCATCGGAGCAGAAATACCCAGCCTTGTTTCTTATATACGTTTTTTATTTACATTTAGTACACCAATAAATCTGCCAGCACAGGTGTGTAACAGCAGCTCATCTAGCGTGGCTTTCTTATCTTTCCATCTCATCACCTACCTACATCCAATAAAGAGAGGGCATATACAGGTGTGGCTGAATAACAGCATAGCCCTCCACCTGCCAACAAAGTGATTCCCAGTATCACTGGGTATTTGTGACAGAGAGAACAGCGGGCTTTCCCATCAACAAACCACATTCAAGAACAGCCTCCTCCTAAAGGTGCACCTGCTGTGCAAGTATTTGACACCACAGACGCTTAAGGCGTGTAATGTCTGGGAGATGGGGAAAAAAAGATGTAAGAGTATGACACTTCTCACTTAACATTATACAATGCAAGTTCTACAATAACTTCCATTTTCTTATTCCGTGTACAAAACATATATTTGCTTTGAAGACTTCAGTTGTGCCTTGGCATGCGCCTTCTCCTGGATTTTCATTATATATATATATATATATATATATATATATATATATATATATATATATATATATATATATATATATATATATATATATATATATATCACCAAACTTCTCCCCTTGCAGGCAGACAAAGTCGCACACACAGCACTGTTATTTCGATGTTTATTAACCCACACCAACAAGTAAGGCACTCCTGACGTGTTTCGTTCTGCTTAGAACTTTCTCAAAGGTAAGCCGTGACGTCTTACTTCAAACACTGGCCACGTTGAAACAATTGCTGTTTATAAAGTTTCTGGCCCTCTGGTGGTCACCCAGATGGGTATTGTTAGGATTTAACATTGACTTGTGCGCTTCATTCTGGTTCCTACACTTTTCTGTGGCCCCTTAGTGTTACAGCCCGTACTTTCCTGAAGCTCCCTAAGTGGAATAAGGAGGAGCAGAGCCCTCCCATCTCTGCTTGGCTTACTTTCCGGTGACCACGCCCCCTTCCCACTTCCTGGTTCCTGTCCGAGTTGTTTGCTAGCGTCTAAGGGCTTTGCTGGAGTTCCGTCTTCTTGACGCTGTGTTTCCTGATTCCTGACCCTCTGCCACTTGATTTCTACTCTGTGAGTGTGCGTGTGAGTCTGTATGGTATAGCGGTATTCTTCGCCGCTCCTTTTTTCAGTGAACGCGACGTCCTGCTATTTCCTCACGCATTTTGCGGGCGTAATCGGTTCACTCTCTGCTATATCCTGGTTTTACAGCCAATGTTACCTCCGTTGTTTATTCCTTTCTTTATTGGGCTTCCTCTTTAGAGTAAGCGCTCCGCCCTATCCTCCTAGGGGCTGGGTGTCTCATCTCCTGAGTGGGTGCTGCTCCGCTGTACTCGCCCCCTGTGCAGCCGGTCGGTGCCCCTCGCTCCTTTTCTGTTTGTTGTTTGGTGCTTGGTGTTACTGCTCCGCTGGACTGGGCCCCTTTAGTCAGCCGGACGGTTCACCTCACCTTCCCTTACCATTTGATTTGCGTCAGAGGTGTGTTGAGTCCTTCGTGAGTCCTTAATTTTGGACCCCTTCCTTTTGCCTGGACTCATCGTTGACGCTTGCCCGATCTACACTTGGGGTAAGATCCATGATTGATCACACTTGTCAATGTTTTATTGTGTTTCCAGTAAACATAGGGATTGTGTCTATTCATAAACCTGCTCTTTGTTTCCTAGCCTGGACCATCCCCGGAGACGCCTTTTCTACTATTTGTTACCCCTCGTATGAGGAGAGTGGTGGACACTCCTTGGGTAAATTCCCTCATACTTTTAGGAGACAGTAGACAGGAGTGTCGTATACTTTGTTATCGCATTCCTGCTGCTGTGTCTTGGAGGTGGAGGGATTCTTCTTTGCTCCCGTGGAAGTTGGCCCTTCTCCTAACAGGTATGTTGTTGTGGCATGCTGGGACTCGTGGTACGTAGTTGAACAGATTGTGTTCCTCCAGTGGGTTATGTCAAGGGCTGATGCTGTCTTTTCGTGTTGCTCCTTTCACAGTCCTATTTTCGAGGCTGTGCTGGAACAATACCGCATTCCAGTATGCGGCGGCAGCCGCCACCCAAATTTCGTTTCCACGGTGCTCAAAAACGGTCCTGGGTACGGTGGTTTATGGCGCTCTTGCTGGCAGTGCGCTACTATGCGGCAGGACCACGCCGCTATATATCACCAAACTTTTCCCCTTGCAGGTAGACAAAGTCGCACAGGCAGCACTGTTATTTCGATGTTTATTAACCCACAGCAACAAGTAAGGCACTCCTGACGCGCTTCGTTCTGCTTAGAACTTTCTCAAAGGTAAGCCGTGACATCTTACTTCAAACACTGGCCATGTTGAAACAATTGCTGTTTATAAAGTTTCTGGCCCCCTGGTGGTAGAAGTGAATTTATATGGTTTTGACAACTGCAGTTATGTGCATATTTGTAATGATAAAGGTCGGAGGCCTGATTGGTTCATTAGGAAAAGATATTCCAGGTGGCATAGTCTAATATATTAGGTTACCAGAAGGCAATAGGTCTCATTTATTTTTTAAGAAACAGATAAGCCAATAAGCATTTAGTGGTGGATTGTTATTGTGCTGTGTTAAGCCAGCAGACATATTTTGTTAGATGAAATCTCACAGATTACCTTTCTAGGCAAGGATTTTGGTGTAGAGTCTTGTAATAAAACATTACATAAATGTGTGTGTGTGTGTATGTATATATATATATATTCACTGAAAAAACCATAGGTTATAGACCATATATAGTTAGGGATTAGCATTTACAAAACCTTATTTTATTCGCACAAAACCATTGAAATTCCATATATAGTTAGGGATTAGCATTTACAAAACCTTATTTTATTCGCACAAAACCATTGAAATTCCATATATAGTTAGTTGCACTAACTATATATCGCGGACCCGCAATCCACTGCTAATGATGTCACATATTACATCATTCATGACATGGTCAGTGACATCACTGATGACATCACTGATGACATCTCAAATGACATCACTGATGACATCACTGATGACATCACTGATGACAACACCCAGTGACTGTATGTTTCTGTAAAGTTAAAATATGTCTTACATATTGAAGAATGAGTGGATGTATAAGTGTCTGGATGAGGGATTTAGTAGGTGCATGACTGACTGTATGAGAGAATGATTAAATGTGTCTCACTGAGTGCATGGGTTAGTGATTAAAGTGTCTTAATTTGGCAATCATTATATATGTTGTTCTGTAAACTGCTGCATGTTTAAATCAGTAGCTATATCAGTAACTATATGGGTTATTGAATGGTTGCCCAAGTATTTGTATGGGAGACTGAGTATGTGTGTGGGTGGCTGGGAGGTGTATAACTCTGTGCATAGATGAGTGAGCAGTTGATTCCCTAGGTGTATGGGTTCAAAAGTGCATGTAGAAACAGCTGTATGGACAGTTGACTGTGTGCATGAGTGTATTGGTGAGTGAATGGATATCTCAGTGCTACATGTCAAAGTAAGTACATATGTAAAACACAGTCCATGTGAGAGTTGACATATATAAATAACTGAACATAAGAGCCAGTGAATGTGAGAGTGGCTGTATGAATCATTGTGAACTTGTATCAGGGATTGCATAAGAGAGTAAATATGTGTTAGTATATGTTTGAATAAGTAAGGTGTGTATAACTGTATAGTTGAGGAAATGGAGATGTGATTGATTCTTTGCATGACTGACTAGGTGTGTGAGTAACTCCATGGATGTGTGACAGTCTGTGAGTGCCTGTTTACACTGAGTGTATCTAAGGTTATATTAGAGTCTGAAGATGTATTATCACATAAATGATATCATCAGTGATGTAATCAGTAATGTCAAATGAGATGTCAGTGATGTCATCAGTGATGTCATTTGAGATGTCATCAGTGATGTCATCAGTGATGTCATTTGAGATGTCATCAGTGATGTCATCAGTGATGTCACTGACCATGTCATGATTGATGTAATATGTGACATCATTAGCAGTGGATTGCGGGTCCGCGATATATAGTTAGTGCAACTAACTATATATGGAATTTCAATGGTTTTGTGCGAATAAAATAAGGTTTTGTAAATGCTAATCCCTAACTATATATGGTCTATAACCTATGGTTTTTTCAGTGAATTTTCAAGGTTTTGTAAATGCAAATTCCTAACTATATATGGTCTCTAACCTATGGTTTTTTCAGTGAATTTCATTGGTTTTTTAAAAGCTAATATCTATAGCTGTAAAATATATTCTTTATTACGTGACGTATCACGTAGCCCGTGAGACGCCTCATGATGCATCGCATAACCATGACGTATCGTCTCTGCAGCGCAAACCAAACCCAAAACGTAAGCACGCCAGAGCACGCTTAAAGATATATATATTTTTTTTTAACCTTAATTAGACAAAATCCACACGTGCACATATCACAAACGTTCAAAAAACACAATATGTCGGACTCCCGTTACGCTGCCGGTTAGCTGTCCGGTTAACGTACCGGGAAGCACCTTTACCGCAAAAATCGAAAATTTTTTTCTTTTGCCCCGCAGGGAACTTTAATAGCCCCCTCATCAATCCTAGGGGTTCAGGAGGGGTCTACCTTACCCCTTTCATTCATTTACACCTTTTTTTTTTCCACCTCTTGTCTCTCGATCCCACAGAGAGACAAGATGGCTGCCGCTCCAGACTGTTTACAATGTTAACAGCCAATCAGCTTCTCCTCAGACTCCCGTTACACTGCCGGTTAGCTTCCCGGTTAGCTGCCCGGTTCGCGTACCATGACGCGTCTCTACGGCGAAAAAAATCGGATTTTTTTTTTTTTTTTTTGGGCCCCGCGTGGCTCTATAATATCCCCCTCATCAATCCTAGGGGGTCAGAAGGGGTCTACCTTGCCCTCTTTCCTTCATTTCCCCCTTTGTTTTGGCCTCCTCTTGTCTCTCGATCCTACCGAGAGACAAGATGGCGGCCGCTCCGGACTGTTTAGAATGTTGACAGACACCGGAGAGCCAATCAGCTTCGCATCGCAAAGTTCCGTTACGCGAAAAATACGCGAACCGGAGCGCTGCCCGGAGCGCTGTTACAGATATATATCTTTTTTTGAACGTTAATTTCTCAAAATCCACTGAAGCACATATATTGAGACCTAGCAAAGGCACATCGGGCTAACAGTCCCTACAATTTTGCCAAGTTTCGTGCAAATCCATTCAGCCGTTCGAGCTAAAAGTGAGGCCAACCGCCCTATGGAAAAATGAATGGGAAAAACGCGTTTTGGGACCCCCCTTTTTTCTCGGCCCCCCCTTGACGACCCCCCCCCAAATTTTCAGGGTCTGCTCAGAAATAAAATGTGCCATTTTCCTGAAAATTTCAGCCAATTCCGTCCACAAACGCCAAAGTTATTAGACATAGAATTTTCAAAAGTTCCATAGAGAAAAAATCCTAACTATATATACCTACTGGCTATCGCCAGTAGGTAATATATATATATATATATATATATATATATATATATATATATGTATATATATATATATATATATATGTATATATATATATATATATATATATATATATATATATATATATATGTATATATATATATATATATATATATATATATATATATATATATATATATATATATATATATATATATATATATATATATATATATATATATATATATATATATTGCAGTTCAAAGTGCCCAGAAGCATGAGAGGTCACACGACAGCGCTCCTGCCCTTAGGCTTGAGATTAGCAGCTTGCATGGCAGTCCCGATTTTTTATTTGAAAAAAGCCAACGCGTTTCAAGGCTTGCTGCCTCTTCTTCTAGGGCTGTTCAAGGACGTGACACCAAATGCTCACATGACATCATTTCCTGCTTTATTAGTACATGGATTGCCCGCCACAGGCGTTGTCTCAGGCAGTCACATCATTGCATCCTGGGATAAGTAGTCCCTCATATGAGTATTACGTTTCTTTCCTGTAGTAGGATTGGTGCACATTTTTCAATTAAAACTGTGAATTGTCCTTAGTAGGATACAGGATTGCTTACAAGTTTAGTTTGCAAGGGGCGCTGTGCTGAATTAATGTAGATTTGTGCTACTTACAGCCCCAAACAGGTAGAAGATGGTGCTCCCCTCCACGGCAGGGCTGCCGTGAGATAATTTTGCAGTTCAAAGTGCCCAGAAGCATGAGAGGTCACACAACAGCGCTCCTGCCCTCAGGCTTGAGATTAGCAGCTTGCATGGCAGTCCCGATTTTTTATTTGAAAAAAGCTGACGCGTTTCAAGGCTTGCTGCCTCTTCTTCTAGGGCTGTTCAAGGACGTGACACCAAATGCTCACATGGCATCATTTCCTGCTTTATTAGTACATGGATTGCCCGCCACGGGCGTTGTGTCAGGCAGTCACATCATTGCATCCTGGGATAAGTAGTCCCTCATGTGAGTATTACGTTTCTTTCCTGTAGTAGGATTGGTGCACATTCTTCAATTAAAACTGTGAATTGTCCTTAGTAGGATACAGGATTGCTTACAAGTTTAGTTTGCAAGGGGCGCTGTGCTGAATTAATGTAGATTCGTGCTACTTACAGCCCCAAACAGGTAGAAGGTGGTGCTCCTCTCCACGGCAGGGCTGCCGTGAGATAATTTTGCAGTTCAAAGTGCCCAGAAGCATGAGAGGTCACACGACAGCGCTCCAGCCCTCAGGCTTGAGATTAGCAGCTTGCATGGCAGTCCCGATTTTTTATTTGAAAAAAGCCGACGCGTTTCAAGGCTTGCTGCCTCTTCTTCTAGGGCTGTTCAAGGACGTGACACCAAATGCTCACATGACATCATTTCCTGCTTTATTAGTACATGGATTGCCCGCCACGGGCGTTGTCTCAGGCAGTCACATCATTGCATCCTGAGATAAGTAGTCCCTCATGTGAGTATTACGTTTCTTTCCTGTAGTAGGATTGGTGCACATTCTTCAATTAAAACTGTGAATTGTCCTTAGTAGGATACAGGATTGCTTACAAGTTTAGTTTGCAAGGGGCGCTGTGCTGAACTAATGTAGATTTGTGCTACTTACAGCCCCAAACAGGTAGAAGGTGGTGCTCCTCTCCACGGCAGGGCTGCCGTGAGATAATTTTGCAGTTCAAAGTGCCCAGAAGCATGAGAGGTCACACGACAGCGCTCCTGCCCTCAGGCTTGAGATTAGCGACCTCTCATGCTTCTGGGCACTTTGAACTGCAAAAATATATATATATATATATATATATATTTCTCCACAATGTGATCCTGCAGTAAACGAGTGCGCTCGACAGTGTGTGCTCAGCCCAGGGGTCGGATTCTGACCCAATATTAATTTTGAACCACAAAAGAGGCGGCACAACCGGATACTTTGCTGAAACCTTTTTAATTAGCGCTTCACCCCACCGGCACGTTTCAGCCAAACAAGGCTTTGGTCACGGTCAGTAAGTCCTTCTACCATTTCCATTTAAATACTAGCCCATGTTAGCCCTAGGTGGCATTATGGGATACGTAGTTTGGAACAAAATGTTTAAAATTTTGTAAAAAGAAAAGAAAGACTGGTGTGCCATGGGGATTTCATTTTCCCCAAACTATGCAAATATCACCATGGGCTGGTGGGAAAAGACAATTGCATGGAACTGCAATAACCAATCAGATCTGGATCGAATAATTCTATGGGAACGTTAAATAGACAATTTATTTATAATTTGAAATGGAACAGATCTGCAATTCCAAGAGTATTTCTCCAGACTAAACAACAATGAAATTGGACTGCAATTCACATGCTCCACTGGTAAAAAACAAATTGACCCGATTCCCTGCGATAGGAGGAGACTGCTTCCTGAAAAACTAATCACCCTCGGACTGTCGGGCAGAAGAGCCGTGAGGCGCTGCTGCATCAAGACCCGCGACGAGGTGAGTGAAAACGAACTGTGTGTTCAATTAGCAGGAATCGAAGTGGCTGGGATTATCCTTGTTGTGAGGACGCCGCGCACGTTAACAAAACGGGCGGTTTTCAAGTTGAACTCAGACTGGAGAAAGTGACCTTAAATAAAAGCGCAAACAAACTCACCCTTGTAGTAAATGATGTGTGAGAACTTGAAACAACATTGCAATGGAAGCGCAAGCAGCAAAACGAGCTTCCAAAGCATCAACCATGTTTAAAACAGGGGCATCAATGGTTGATACAACTCATAAAACGAAAACACCAGAAACGGAAAATGTCACGCTCAAACAACAAAATAACTCACTTGAGCGTCTGTATAAAAATGAAATTAACAAAAGCTGGGAAGTCATAGCACTCGAGAACTATGTGGAGGTAAAACGCATTCCTCGTGGTTTAAGGATTTTTACTATGCCCACACATCCTGATACAAAGGAGGAGCTATTGAATGAATAGATGGAAAATAACACAGTGTGTTCATTGAATATGATGCGCATCTTGATCAAACATGCCAGGATTGATATTGATGAGTTAACCAAAAAAATCAAAGAATTGGAGGAAACATTACAAAAAGAAACAAATCAAGAGGAAATCACCAAACTTCGGCAAGAAATGGAAGCCAGATTGGATCACTACGAGAAGGAGATTGAACAACGAAAGGAGCGCAAGTTTAAGCGCGACGAGCAAGACTATTTACATGTCAGAATTTTAACGTTCGCAAGACGTTATGACAATTTAAAGAAAAACTATCCAATGTACAAACCTGCATCAAGTGCTAGCGAATCAGATGTGAGCGAGAATGAAGCAACAAGGGATGCACATCAGACAAAAAACTTGTCTGTTTTAGAAGAAGTAAAATTGATGAATCCGGAGAAGAACATCACAAGAGGCGGAGGAAGGGGAAGACCATACCAAAGCGGAGGGAGGCTGAAAGTAACATTAAACCAACAAACTCCCTCGTCAGTAACTGAAAAACCCGCAGGTCCAAACAACGTAAGAAGACAATATCCCCTCCGTAACAGGAAATAACCAACCTGATCGTCAACCTCTCGAATTACCTGCTAACTGAAAAAGAAAAAATTGTACTTAACAAAGGTTTGTCATTCTGCCCGGACTCACATTCTGACTATACTCAAGTAAGAATAGACTTGTACAAATTCGTCAGGAAACTGAAATTGGCAATAATACATGCCAACAAGTCAATCGACCGCAATGTTACATGTTTAACAGATACTAGTGAAGAGGATGAGACATTCACTACTATTGAACAACTACCTGATCTAAGACGGACCTTTGAAACTCTTTTTGATCAAGATGGCACAATAATGTCAGACACACAAATATTAGAAAAAATGGACATCAGAACAAATGAAAGATCTGACACAGGACTAAAAGGAAAGTACCGATATTATCCCATCCTGCCACCTGGCAATAAGATCGACCTCTTCTCAGATGCAATGAGTGAGGAATTGGATAAATTGATGAAAGTAAGAAATAAAACAAGGGAAAACCTGACATCAGAAGAACGCAAAGCAATCAAAACACTCATGGACAATAAAAAAATTACAATAAAACCCGCAGACAAAGGGGGAAATATTGTAATAATGGAAACAACTGATTACATCAATGAAGCTATGAGACAGTTGAACATAGAACAGAACTATTCTAAACTCAAAAACAACCCGAGTGCAAAAATTATGAATGAATTGAAGGAAAATATCAACGATTGGCATGCGAAAGGATTGCTAAATGACGATGAGGTAAAATTCTTGAACATTGACTTTCCAACTACACCTTGTATATATTTCCTGCCCAAAATCCATAAGACTCGGATTAACCCGCCAGGCAGACCAATTGTCTCCTCATGCAGCTCTTTGTATGAAAATGTCTCAAAATACGTAGATACATTTCTTGCTCCGATTGCTCAAAGCATGCCCTCCTACATTAGGGTCACAGGGGATTTTCTGAGGATCCTCATGGATGTAACTTGGAACCCGGAATATCTACTAGTCACGATAGATGTAGTATCACTATACACATCTATAAGACATAACGTAGGAGTAGAAGCCTGCCAATATTTCTTAAGACAACGTAGCATTACGAAATTGGAACATACAAAGATGCTTCTAAAAATGATTAACGTATGACAAACAACGTCTTTATCTTCAATAAAGAACTCTATAAACAGGAATGCGGAACTGCCATGGGGATTTCATTTTCCCCAAACTATGCAAATATCACCATGGGCTGGTGGGAAAAGACAATTGCATGGAACAGCAATAACCAATCAGATCTGGATAGAATAAGTCTATGGGTACCTTACATAGACGATTTATTTATAATTTGGAATGGAACAGATCTGCAATTCCAAGAGTATTTATCCAGACTAAACAACAATGAAATTGGACTGCAATTCACATGCTCCACTAGTAAAAAACAAATTGACTTTTTGGATACTAAGATCTATATTTCAGAAGGGAAAATTGAATCCACTCTCTTTCGGAAAAAAAACATCCACTAACAGTGTGCTTCATGGCACTAGTTTCCACCCGAGAGCCCTGCTTAATAGCATACCGTATGTAGAATTTATAAGACTAAAGAGAAACTGTTCAAAAACAGATGATGCCGAAATCAAAATTGAGGAAAGTAAGGCTAGATTTGCATCACGAGGATACGAAGACCGTGTTCTAAAGAATTGCAAAAAGAAGGCGGACAAGAAGACAAGAGCAGAAATTTTAATGGAAAAAACAAAAACAGCTCAGGAGAATGACCCCCCAAGATTTATAACTACCTACAGCAAAGAGATCCTGACATAGGAGAACTTGTTGGCAAACAACCCTCAATAACATATAGAAAGAACATCTCTCTCCAAGATCTCCTTGTGAAAAGTCACTTTCAAACCAAACAACAGACAAATTGGCTGATAGACCAACGAAAGGATTCCAACCCTGCACATCTTGCAAAGCATGTAAGATCGGTAAAAGCATGAAGAGCATTGAAGAACCAGATGGTAAAATAATGCAAATTGAACAACAAATTACTTGCACCTCGAAGAATGTGGTATATGTAATTGAATGCAGATGTGGTGTCAAATATATAGGCAGCACAACGTGCATGCTGAAAAAGAGAATCCTTGAGCATATCCGTGCAGTGAAGAACAAGAACATGCTGTATGCAACTGCTAAACACATAAGTACCTGTCAGAATGGAGACTGGAGAGCAATGACATTCTATGGTTTGAAAATGCTGGCAAAAATGGAAAGAGGGGGTGACACTGTTCGCAAACCACGTCAAATAGAGTCCCGCCTTATCATACGACTTCGAACCAAAATCCCGAGAGGCATGAACTTTGGAGAAGACCTTCATATACATCTAGAGTGACTGTGCATAAAACCACCAGAGCTTAATCAAAAGGGGTACTGAACACGAAACCAAAATAAAATGAAATATGGCACTAATCCTATACTAATTAACGAACTAAAACTTTGCCCATGTGAATTAACATGCAACGCTATGTACTAGACAATGTAAATATAAAAATCACACCAGTCTTTCTTTTCTTTTTACGAAATTTTAAACATTTTGTTCCAAACTACGTATCCCATAATGCCACCTAGGGCTAACATGGGCTAGTATTTAAATGGAAATGGAAGAAGGAATTACTGACCGTGACCAAAGCCTTGTTTGGCTGAAACGCGTCGGTGGGGTGAAGTGCTAATTAAAAAGGTTTCAGCAAAGTATCCGGTTGTGCCGCCTCTTTTGTGGTTATATATATATATATATATATATATATATATTACCACAGCTTCTTCTCCCTACGACTTTGTAGACAAAGACACGGCACAGCAACAGATAGTTTCTTCGCGTTTTTATTTACATACCAAGTGCAAAAGAAAGTGCATCAAATGGACGCGTTTCGGCTCCTGCCTTCAACTGGACCATAGAGTCCCTTGGTCTAGACCTTACTTAAATACAGTGATAAGTGTTAGTACCCTCTACTAATTCCATGGTCATCTAGACCACCACCCCTGCATAGTAGACACATGGCCGGTACATGTTTGT